>NC_132839.1:29072916-29770000 GCF_048164855.1 Canis lupus baileyi
GAAAATGAAAATGTTGACAGTGGAAGCAAAATTAGAAAAGAATGCAGAGAGCTGTTCATAAATCGCCAGACACTTGGAAGAGCATGCAAGCAAATCTAAGAACTATGCGTTTTTCATAATTTTACATTTTCCCTTTTAAAAATCACTTTCTAATTTGTTGATGGTTTGGCAGCTCCTAGGATGACATCAACTCTTCCATTGTGCAGTAATTGCTTTCTTTTAGATAACTTGATGGCACTTTATCAAGTGTTAGTGATGAAGTTGAATTAAAAACCAACTGGGTTTGAATTTAAATTCCCCTACCTGATAAACCAAACACATTCCTGACCTTAAGCCTGCTTTTGAGCACTCTTCAAAACTTACATTGTGGGCAGCCCGGGTGGCTCAGCGATTTAGTGCCGCCTTCGGCCCAGGGTGATATCCTGGAGACCCGGGATCGAGTCCCACGTTGGGCTCCCTGCATGGAGCCTGCTTCTCCCTCTGCCTGTGTCTTTGCCTCTGTGTGTGTGTCTCTGTGTCTCTCATGAATAAATAAATAAATAAATAAATAAAATCTTAATAAAAAAAAAAAAAAACCTTACATTGCCTGTAGGCTGCAGAAGTAAGCAAGTGAGAGAAAACACACGTTTTAGAGTCAATAATCAGTCAAAATAAATTGTCAAAATGCATTAATTTATCGGTGCATGTCTCCAACCATTCAGATGCTTTTAGCCCAAATCATCTCTTTTATTTATCTTAACTTGATCCCAAATCCAGAGCATAATGACCTTGGCATTGTTTTTCCATTTTGGAAAACCAGAGCTGGGTTTTTGAGCTGTAGTCTGTCTCAGCAGTCAGGGGCAGATGAGGGGCAGCAGGTGGTAATGAAAAGATAATACTAGAAATTAGCCTGTTAATGGGGAAGAAAAAAGTCTGTTAACAGTACTAACAACTTTTCTGAATCTCCTAGGAACTCTCCTTGGATGACCAGGTGAAAACACTTGGATTTGTAAAGGTCAGCTCTATCACCCCACTCTAGGCCAGAGCTTCTCAAACTTGACTGAGTATAGGGATCACCTAATTCAGGATTTTAAGGAGCTCCCGGGTAGTGCCCAGGCTACTTTTGAGTAGCCAGCTCCCAGCGTGGAAAGTACTTTTACACAATTTGGAGTCCAAGATTTATAATTTATTTACTTTTTTTTAAAGATTTATTTATTTATTTATTAATGAGAGACATACAGAGAGAGCGACAGAGACACAGGCAGAGGGAGAAGCAGGCTCCACACAGGGAGCCCGACGTGGGACTTGATCCCAGGTCTCCAGGATCACGCCCCGGGCCAAAGGCAGGCGCTAAACCGCTGAGCCACCAGGATTGCCCCAAGATCTATAATTTAAAATATTTGTGGGAATATTTGATTTAAGACTAATTAAATATTTTGTGAGATATGCAGTTGGAGACAGAGATACAAGATGTTAAATTTTCAGAACTGTTTTATAATTGTTACTATATTAATTATATACCTAATATATTGATTATATAATTAATTATGTAATCAATATGTAAATTATAATTATAATTTTGTAATTTCCTCCAGAATTCCTGTGTTGGCTAGCTGGTAGCATTTTACATGATCTTTCCCATGATCCAAATACCAAATTGTTTTCTGATCCTAAAGTAATCTGGTATTTGATGAAAAAAAATCAAAGTATATTCAATTGAGCAAAGCGTGAAGATTTTAGAGCTCAACTCAGAAACACAGTTCCTTTTTCCTTTTGTTCCTGATGTTCTCATCCTGTCAACAAATAGGAAGAAAATCTAAACTTCTCAGAAATGGCAGTGAACTGAGCATCTGTCCCTCCAGGAAGTCAAGAATGAGGTACTAACATTTCTACCTAAATTCTCTGAGAATTTAGAGAATTCTCTAAATTCACCCTGCTTGGGTGGTGAGTTCTTTTTTTCCAGATTTATTTATTTGAGAGAAAGAAAGAGCACATGAGCAGAGGGAAGAGGCAGAGGTAGACGGAGAAGGAGACTCACCACCGAGCAGAGAGCCCCCACATGGGCTTGATCCCTTGACCTGGGGATCATGACCTGAGCCAAAGGCAGATACCTAACCAACTAAGCCACCCAGGCAGGTACTGGGGTTGTGAGTTCTGATACCTTTCTTTTCTTTTTTTCTTTTCTTTTCTTTTCTTTTGAACAATTTGTTTTTTAAAGATTTTATTTATTTACTCATGACAGACAGAGACAGAGACAGAGACACAGGCAGAGGGAGGAGCAGGCTCCATGCAGGGAGCCCGATGTGGAACTCCATCCCGGGACTCCAGGATCAGGCCTTGGGCCAAAGGCGGCGCTAAACCACTGGACCACTAGGGCTGCCCTTCTGACACCTTTCAAGTACTTCCTCTGGTCTTGCAGAATATTAAGACAAATATTAAGACAAACTGCAACAAGTTCCCAGAGAGAATAAATAGAGAAATCAGGGGACTAATTGTGCTACTTCTGTGGAGGAGACTTCCCCATGTTCATGCCCGCGTACATGGCAGAGAGGCTCCTGGCATGGGTGCTGACATCCACACATCTGTTTGGGTGGTCACAGCAGTAGCTGTGATACCTGTTGATGAGCCAGTGTCTCTGAGGGACACAGAGTGCCCTTGCCGAGCATCATTCTTGAGCTCAGCTGGCATCCTGACTCAACGAGCTTCTTTCTTCACCTCATCTTTCAAACATAAAGGCATACACATGTCCACATCAGAGAATCTGAAAACCAGATCTTATCATCATTTATCACATTCCAGGACCATGGAAGAATCTGATGTTCCTAAAATACGGCATAGAAGATCTGTTCCTTCTTTTTCCCCATAAATTGCAGCCTTTGTTTAGACTATCCTGAGGACTCACTATAGTTTTCCTTTAAAGTGTTTGGAGATCACAAGCAGAACATTGTATGCAATATTTAGGAGGAAAAAACCATAGAAGATAAAATTTTTTATTCGGTATCATCTCAATAATAAGTTTTATAGGCTTCAAAACAGGATTAGAAGGAATAGACCAAAATGTTATGTTGGTCCATTACCTTTGGAGAATGAGGTTATAGATGATTTCCTACTATCTTCTTCATTCTGTTCAGCATAGGCCAACTTTTCTATAAGTTTGTATTACTTTTGCAATTGAAAAGAATGAAGAGAGAAGAAAAGAAAAAGGAAACAAAGCAACAGTGATCAGGCTAGAAGTCCCTGAACCTAGGCCCCTCCCACCACATGTGGGTAAATCTCTGTTCAGGGACTTGGGTCTGTAGTTAATTGTTTGATGTTTTTTGTGGTATAGATCTGTCTACTGCTGCAGTGACAGAAATAAATTAGAGTGTCTCGGTAAAGACCAAACTCATCAATTTTTCCAGAATCTGTATTTGATTAATTCTACAAAGGTCCAGGTCAAAGTTATTCCTCAAACCATATTATTTCAATAAAGAAGCCCAAAGTTTCCAGGTTTATCAGGAAATTCATTATCACTGTAAAATAGCAAAAGGTCACAAAATGTCTCCTTCCACAATCAAATAGCATATAAGAAAAATTTCTTTTTCTCCACAATTCATTACCCCAGCAAAACCAAGAGAAACCTCTGACATTTCAGATCCTTTTGCTTCAGGGGAAATAAATGTTCCATAGATCATGGAGAAAAATGACAAACAAATTAATGAAAAACAAATATACTCCTGCAGTGTACTCAGCCATGCCAGACCAAACACAAGTCAAAGTGAGCTTTTATTCTCAGGTCTTTCCAACTCTGAGGAGTGACAGTTTCCATAATGGCATCAGCACTTTAGTTACAGAAAGCTGTACGCACACCAAAGAAACACAAATTAAAGAAACATGCAGTGGAAAAACAGAAAGAGGAATTCTATCATTTCATGCATATTTAACTGTAGTGGGAAAATCATTGCTGGCAAAGCATTGTTGAAATCTTGAGCTAATAAATGGAAGCATTCTAGAAGCTTTTCACCCTTCTCTTCATAATGCTTTACACAAAATTGTAACTTGACTGAGTTTAGCTCAATTTTCCCACGTCCTAAAAATCCCTTCCTTTCATCTGCCTCATTCTGGCCACCTTTTTCTTCCTCTCTAAAGGTTGTCAGGGAGTGATTAACAAGTACTTTCTCCATATCTTCAATTTCCATTCACCTGCAAACTACTTTTCACACCAAGTACATTTCCATTTTCTTTTTTTAAAAAAAAATACAAACAATACAAATAAAATAAAAATTCACTATGACTCCCTGCCCTAGCCTGCTCCCCAGAGATGACCGCTGTTAATAGTTTTACCCTTCTAGATACTATCGTGGCATCACTTATATAATATGAATATTATATGAGTGTATAGAATACTATTTCCATGTAAATGGTATCATATAAAATGTACTTTTTTTGTGACATGTTTTCCACTCAACGATCTGCCTTGGCAGGACATATAGACCAGTAGTTCTCAACCTGGGGACAGTTTTGCTGCTTGGGGAACTTTAGGCAATTTCTGGAGACATTTTTGGTGGTCATAGCCTGGGTGGTGGTGTGACTGGCATCTTGTAGGTAGAAGCCAGGGATGCTGCTAAACATCCTGCAATGCACAAGATAGCCCATGACAAAGCATTGTCCACCCAGGGACACCTGGGTGGCACAGTTGGTTAAGTGTCTGACTCCTGGTTTCAGCTCAGGCCATGATCTCAAGGTCATGGGATCAAGCCCTGCACCAGGCTCTATGCTCAGCACAGAGTCTGCTTGAGAGTCTCTCTCTCTCCCTCTTCTCTCTCCCACCCATCTGCTCATGCACACAAGTGTACATGTTTGCTCTCTCTCAAGTAAATAAATCCTAAAAAAAAAAAAAAAAAAAAAAGAATTGCCCACCCAAAATATATATATGGTGGGGATCTACTTTATTCTTTTAACTGCTACATAGTATTCTGTAGTTTATTTTACCAGTCATGGAACAATGTACATTTAGACGAATTTTTTTAAATGTTTGTTTGTACCCATCATTCAGTGTTTCTTTCATTTACTTTTTACCTAATTGCAATCTGCCTTCTTCCCCAGACATTCCCTGGGTTCCCAGTGGCCTCCTAACTTCCCCAGTCCCTGGCTTCTTTTCAGGATAAGCTGTCTTGGCCTTTCCCTGACATTGCCAGTCCTCGTTATTCTCTTCTCCCAGAAGTACTTGGCTCCCTGGCCTCAAGACTGTATCCCTCTGTGTATCTGCTGCCCCTTTTCAATCCCTGGGGCTGACCAACCACCGTGCCTTGAGCTCTTGCTGTTCACCAGGCACTGTGCTAGGCATCGGGGCATGAGGGTGAGCTGCAGCACATTCCTGCCCCAGAGACCCTCTGGTTCAGGAGACGGGCACAGCCACAAGTTGTGCAGGGAGGCATGCTCCAGTTACAGCGGGTGCAGAGTTTGCTGAGTGACTCAATACATGATTAGCTGTAGTAAGAAAGACTTTAAAGGACTATAGAAAATGTCTTTCCTTCGTGGTTCAGAATGTACTGCATATTTTGTCTTCATGCCTACTTCTCCCATAACACACATTTAAAAAAAATAAATCAAGGAAAATGCTTTCTTCACATTTTACCACCACCACTCTTTTTCTCTGCTTTGAAACAGCAACTGCATTGTTTCACTCTTGCTCTATGGGGAATGCACTCAGCCTTGGCCAAAGCAGAGAAGAGATCAAATTAGAGGAGCGAGTCTGCTTGCTGCTGGCTGAGGGCAGGAAGCAAGGTTGGCACGCCCTCCTCTCCATCTGGGGCTTCCTTCTCCTCCACCTTCTCTTCAGCCTCCTGGGTTGGAGGACCCCAGGCGTGGGCCACATCTGCCGCCCGGCCCCGAGTTCCCTGGATCAAGGGATCTGAAGCCCCTACCCGAAACCTGATAGCAAAGGAAATCTTAACCCTAAGTCCAGCTCAGTGCTCAGAATGAACTCCTTCAACATGTACTCAGTGCTCCCTGGGCAGGCCCGGGGAGGCATGAAGACAAATGGGTTGTACCCCTGCCCCCACAGGGGTACAGGGAGGGAGTTGGGGGGTGGAGGGCAGCTACTCAGGGCAAAGCAGAAGAAAGCCCATGAATGAGGACTGAGCTAAGTTGCTGAAGGAGAAAGGCCAGGGGGCAGGGGGCAACTGGGGGGGATCAGCTTTGCTAAGGGATCGAGCAAGGCACTTAAAAATCATTGCCCTTCTCTCTTAGAAATAAGAGCTGTTTTGTTGGATGGACTCATTTGATTTAAACAAGGAAAGTAGGATTCTGGAAGGAGAACCCAAGAGCTGGGTTCTCGAGTGCCTGTCTGCCAAGCCCTGTGTAGTTTGGGTAAGACCGAGCCTTGGACACAGGGGCTTTTATCTGCCATTTGTCTCAGGTCCCACTGCAACCATCCGGGCTTATGGCTGTGTCAGCCCTGGATGCTCAAGTCCTGCAGCCCCGGTTGTGTGTTGGGGATCTTAACTTGACTCACTTCTGTTCAAGTTCATTCAGCAACTCACGTTATCTAGTTCTTAAGAGCACACTCACCGATTGCTCCAGTGAGCGGAGCTCTGCAGGGTCGGTATTTGTATTTCTAACTGTTTATGTGAAGCCAGGCGGGGTCCTGGCAGCCTGGAGGCTCTAGTTCAAGCATAGAAGCTTCTACTGAAGACTGCGAGCCATGGCAGAGGGCAGAGGGGAAGGTTCCAGGATGTGCGGCCGGGAGGGCAGCAGAAGCAGGCCTGTGAACACGGGCAACAGCAGACCACCCAGCACTGCTGCTTACTTTGGGTCCGCTCCCGCCCACCCTTTGTGTCTCCAAGGCCAGGACCAGGGGAGCTGGGGTCCACGGGGTGGGGGGTGGGGAGGAGAGCCGTGGACATCCCTGAGGGCCCCTGTGTTCATCTCCTGCTGCTGCGGAACGAACCACCACCCACTGTACATCCTAACCCAACAGCCCTCCCGTGTCCCATGGTCCTCAGGGTGGGAGTCTGGGCAGGCTCAGCTGGGCTCCAGGCGGAGCATCTCGCTAGGTGCAATCAGGCTGTCAGGCCGCAGTGTCACCCGGCGGCCCTGGCCCGTTCAGGCTGTTGGCAGGATTTGGTTGCTTGTGCTTATAGGACTGGGACCCCTGTTCTCTCGGAGGGGACTGCTCCCAGTTTTCCGAGGCTGTTCTCCTGTCCTTGCCCGGTGACCTCCATCTCAAAGCCAGCAAGAACGTTCCTCTTGTTGAAATCCTTCTGTAATCTCTGTGACTTTGTGACTCTGTGACTCTGTGTTTGAAAGGCTTGGGATTAGGGCAGGCCACCCAGATAAACTCCCTCTTTGAGGTCACTGATTAGGAACCATCATATCTACAGGGTCCCTTTTGCCATGTGAGTCACATAATCATGGGAGTAACACCAAGGGGCCAAGGGCAGAGATTTAGAATTCAGCCAACCTCAGGTGCCCAAAGTGTGGTTCTCTTTGACCTTCAAATGACATCTGGAGACCCAGAGCTCAGAAAACTGTGGCTGAGGGTAGGAGTGGGTGGGATGGAGAGTGACACAAGGAAGGGTTCTCAGGGGACAGAGGCCTTTCAGAGGCAGAATTAGAGAACCCATTGAGGGATTGAGCTCCATTATCAGTTTTGTTGGCTTCTTTGCAAGGCCCCATAAGCATTAGAATAATGAAAAACACAGGGTCCCTGCCCATTAACACTTCAAAGTCTGGTGAGTTTGTAAGGTCTCTCCTAGACTGGAGATGTTGTCCTGACAAAAATTTGTACCTAAGAAAGCTACCTATCTTCAGAAAAATAATTTTTTATATTTTACAGACTGGTCTGAGTGCCTAGCACCTTCTGTTTTTCACATGGTTTTTTGTTTGATTTGTTTGTTGTTGTTGTTGTTGTTTGGGTTTGGCATGGGCTTTTTTGTGTTCTTCTACATAGTCGACAAATACTTCTTAGTACTGATTCTGTTCATGGCACTCCCCCCAGTTCTTGTATCTACTGGCCCAATCTTTACAGTGCCTAAGAATCGCCTGGACAGCATGTTAAAAATGCAGCTTCCCAGGCTCTCTTTCCATGTACCTTAAGGATCTCTGAAATTCTGTTTTGGTCAAACAACGAGGCAATTCTAATGGTCCCCGGGCTCCTCTTTGAAGGTTGCAACAGGGGTAGGAAGAGTATAACCTAGAGTTCCTTGTCCTCAAAGAGCATATCAATGAACCAGGGAAATAAAATAGACTATTTCAAAATAACTGATAATACACAAACAGTGGATGCTTAAAGAGCCAAATGAGAGATAGAGAAAATAAAGAAGGGATGGGATATTACGTGGGGAGAGGAATATTCCTAAATAGGGTTCTCAGAAGATTTCAAACCAGCTTGGGTTTTAACTGGGCCTTAAAAGAGTGGTGAGGGTATGTCTAGTGGGGAGAATAGGAGTAAAGGCTCTGTGGCCTGATGCTGGGGCAGAGAGCTCAGAGCAACCCAGGGGGGCTGATTTAATATCTCCTCACTGCTTCATCAAGGATCCCTCTTGAACCACAACTTCATCTTTCCTTATTAGGCTGCTTTTAAGAATATTCCATAAGAGATTGCACATGTACATGTAAAAAGAGACTAATCACAGTTGAAGCCTACGCACTGAGTTATGTATAATTTCAAACTGATTTGTCTAAGTGTCTATCATGTTGAAAAATTATGTAGACTCCAAATGGAAATGGCATCCGATTATTAGGTTCAGATGCCAGCACCTTTCATTAACAGTGAACATTTTTGCTCTGTAGATTTTCAGCATACTTCTTTTACTCTGTAGATTTTCCTTCAAAGCAGTGGGGCCTACAGACGTCTCAAACTATGCTGCCAATCAGTGAAATAGAGGAAGTGGTCATGAAATTAAATGTGAACACTCTATCAGCCTTTTGCAACGTAGAGCCTTTGTTTATTCATCTAACCCATGTTTGGAGCTCATTCTATTTCAATGGATTGCTAACCAAGTGATTTATTGGAGACTGTTTGATGCTTGTGTTTTATAATCCTTTTTTCCCTACGCAAGCAGATATTCCCTACTTTTCAAAAAAGTTCCCATTTCACCTTTCACTACTACCAAAGATGCACTTTAGTACCTGTTTTTGGTAACTAAAAGATATCCGAAGCAGATTTTCATTTTTAAGAAGAAACGTGAAAATAGAGGATAGCACTTGGCATTTGTTTTGCAGCGAGTTGTTGCAGAAAATATGTTGCAGTGATTGTTGCAGAAAATATATTATACTTAGTAAAACCAGAAGAAAATAAACAGAACTCTCTCTCTCTCTCCCCTGATACTCATAATAAATGAGAAACAGTAGAGATTCATATAGTACTGCGTGACTTTCTTATTTTAGAGTACACATCGCTGCTGTGGGGTTTTCTTGGGTGATAAGTAAATGCTGGGTGGCTTCAGGTAGAGACTGTATCTAAAGTTTAATTTGTATAATTAAATAAAACTTACAATTTTGTGTATTTCTGCCCAAGTAGAAAAGCTATTAGTAGAAATATATTTCTTTATTTCTGCTATGTATACTCATAATCTGTAAACCTATTTATCACCATCATCAAAGAGGGGTGCCCAGGATAATCCTGAGCCCTCTAAGCCACATCTAATGCTACATCTAACTCTGTGTGTGTGTGTGTGTGTGTGTGTGTGTGTGTGTGATTGAACAGAATGTCACTTTGACTTTGTTTCCGTAATATGACCATATCAAATATTTGGGGTTATTTTAATCATACAGCATTGATTTCTACCAATTTGATCTTGACTATTATATTGCCATTCCCAATCTAGTATGTATGTGTAATATATATTTTATTTACTCATTTATATTCCATGTACATCAAAGTTGAAGTTTCTTTGAACAATTTTCCTAGCCTGGTTTCGGACTAGCTGCTCCCTAAGGACTTTGTCTACTCTCTTCTCTTCCCCACCGTGAATACTCTACTGTCACACCAGGTGGGCCTGCCCTCTGGGACACTGTGCTTTCCTTCCCAACTCAGTGCTTGTGTTTTTGTCCTTGCCTCACTTGTGCACTTCTAAGGACCTAGAAGACAGCCAAGCACTTGCCTCCTACCCTGTAAACATCCTGCACCGTGAGGGGAGCAGCCTTTGAGCACTTTCCAATTTCCAAACTGATTAACTCATGGATCCCAAAATGTAGACACACAATGAGTATGACTCTGGAGTACTCTACTGCTTACAAGGATGTGGCGCTTTTTCTTTTCTTTTTTTTTTTTTTTTTTTTTACGGCTTTATTTATTTGAGAGAGAGAGAACAAAAGCTGGGAGGAGGAACAGAGGGAGAGAGACAACCAGACTCCCCACTGAGCAGGGAGCCCGTTGCAGGGCTCCATAGCAGGACCCTGAGATCATGACCTGAGCCCAAGGCAGACGCTTAACCTCCTGAGCCATCCAGGCACCCCTTTGGCACTTTTTCTAATCACTTAAACAGTCAAGTGGATCTGAATTCATATCTTCCAGGCAGCACTTAGCCAAAAGTTCTGGATGTGTAATCTCTGGTGCAGGGTTAGTTTAGTTGGCAGATATCCTTCCAGTTTAAACAAAAAACTGTGGATGAAATGTGAGTATACTGTTAGGCTTTTATCTGCATTAGTAATTAGTATTTTCCAGATATTAAGTTGCTGCTTTCTATATTGAGTTTTCAGGGACAGAGTATGGTCAAGATTTGTATTCATTGCTTTGCACAATATATAGTTCTTGAGATAGCGATATAATTCCAAATGTTGATACACCCATAGGAGAGTTTGCTTTTCCTTCTCACACATCTGTTTTGCTTTATGCAAGAGAAATTTCTCATGCCAGAATGGCTTTCAGTGGATATAGGCAATCTGCTTTATGTTGAGCCCCTGCAATTCACAGATGCAAATGTTTAAAAAGCAGTGAGGTTAACATGGTTATTTCTTCATCTGAAATGTCCCCAGTCACTACTTTTATCCTTAAAAAAAAAAAATCTTGTGTTATAAATCTATTGTGTATAATCCTCATAGCCTTGCCTCATAATTCTCTTATCAGAACTGAATTAACTCTTTAGTGGCCTCTGAGGCTGAATTTCAGGGTCCTCCAAGTTTATGTTGCTAGTTTCATTGTGTTCTTTTGATAGAATTTATGTTCTCAAAGAGGGAATGAGGGAGACAGTTTCATTACCTAGAACAGAATCCTACTAACCAAAAGAGCAGCCCCCTCTCCCCCCACCAAAAGTTCTAGCCTTCAATGTGTTCTCAATTACTTACTCAGCAAATATTACTGAGCACCATTGTTTCACTCTGGTAGGAAATGTGGGCAGAGCAAGGATAATCTATGGATGCTAACCTCAGAAAAAGTACAGATTGTGTGGACAGATGAAATCTAAAATAACATAGGTGGCCGTGGGCGGAGCTCCTGTGCTGTGCTCCTTTCTCTCCCTCAAGAAAGGAGAACCCTCAGCTTATCAGCCCTATAACTCCAGGCAGCTTTTTCGAATTTTTAATTTAATCCAACCCTCGAGGACCTGAATCTTTCACAGAAATGTACCTAACTCTTCTTGTATTGCTAAGTTGTTATGTTAAGTAAAGCCTTCAGTGGAGGGAGAAGTCGAACGATGCAAACAACGCTAAGTCAAAGGTTCAAGGCCTTTGAGAGCTTTGGAGAAATCCAACCACAATCATTTTCTGATTCAGCTGAACATAGGAGCCAATGGTTGAAAGTTCCTGAAACTCCTGAAGCAGGGGAAGGCCGGGTACTGATCCCGGTTGAAGTCGTGGAACTAACATCGTTCCCAGTGGCTCTCACTGCAGCAGGGAGGCCTCGTATTTTCTGAAAACAGGTCCTAAGTAAACACACAAAAGCCTTTTAGTACTAATTACAGCTTCATGATGGAAGGTGCAGCTCTGTTCGCTCTAGAATTAGAACTGTGTAGAATGTCCTCCCGAAAATGAGCTCGTATGGCAAAACCAGACAAAAGCTGCCCCCCTGCCAAACTGGCTGTCAGCAGAAATCCGGTCTGCTTTCTGAAATGGAATGTAGGCTTCCAGACTCTCTAGACAATCTCATTACAAAGCAAATGAGAAACAAATAGCTCACAGGCACCAACTTCATTTTTGCGTTCAAAGCAGGAAGAGTTTAAAAAAAGAAAAAAAAGGCAGGAAGAGTTTTCACTCTGCTGCTTCGACCGTCTTTGCACAACCGAGTTCTCCCGTGATACTGAGCGCGGGAGCACCGGACAGTCATAGGATCAGAATGCTGGTTTGGGATTTCAACTGAATCCCTCCCATTCTTTTTTCTCCTCCTGTCCTGACTCCCTGCATAGCAGGCCCTGCCTGTGCTTGTTCCCAGGAGGGAAACGCCAGTCCTACTCCGAGCACTTGAAGAGAAGACAAATGAGCCCTCCGCCTTGGCAGGGAGGCCTGAGGGGGGCAGCGAGGCGTCCGGGTGGTGGGAAGTCTGAGCCCTGAGTAGAGGCGATGAGCGCCAGGTTTGATAGGAACAAGCAGGGGAAGCAGCGCCTTTTCACCTGGGACAGCAGACGGGCCACTCCGCCAAATCAGGGCTCTGGTGGGCGCTCACCATGCTGGGCCACGGGACCACGGTTTGACGAGAAGGACCCAAAGGTGGGCCCTGCTTATACAGTCGGTACCTCGTGCCAACGTTCAGCCACCTCCGATTCTTTTCCAAGACGGGCTCCCAGGGCCAGCCAAAATCGGAGGGCCAGGGGGCAGGCCTGTAGCTTCAGGAGTGTGTCAAGGCCTGGGGTTGGGGGCCAGGCCCATAGGGCTGCTGTAGGGAGGGCAAGGCAGGCCCGAGGTGTCGGGCAGGCTGCGGGGCATGGTTATCAGAGCAGGGACACGGGGTGAAGGCTGACAGGTGCGAGTGGCCAGAGGCCTGGTGCCCAACAGCTGCAGAGCTGCTCCCGCCTGCTGTCCAGCCTGGTCCGGGGGCTCTGGCTGGCCCGAGCCAGACCTGGGGCCCCTGGCCTCCTCCCTGCACGTGGTCCGGAATGATCGTCTCCTCGCTCGTTCCTCGCCATTTCAGCTCCTCCACGGGACTGGCCCTTGGTGTAGACAGAGGAGCGAGTGGCCCATGATATATGGGAAAGGTCTGTCAGCAGGTGCTTCCCCCTCTGGCTGCGGGCGAGCCTGAAACCCTCCCATCAGAGTCATGTGGCTGCTCGGGGCCCTCCGTGAGCTCTGGGTGCCGGCTCCAGATGGGAGCTGGGCTCCAGGCCCCGGTGCGGCCCTGCCCAGGCGGCCCAGCCCCTCGGCCAGCCCCATTTCCTGACCCTGCCCTGTACCGGCTCTTCCTGTCCCCAGATGTGCCGCAGGCCTTCCTGCCTCCGTGCTTTTCCTCCCACTGCTCCTCTTGCCTTGACTGCCCTTTCTTGCCTTCCTCTGCTGGGAGAAATCTGGCTAACCCCTTGAGGTCGAGTCCAAACACAACCTTTCTTGGTAAGGCCTTGCCAGCCGGTGCCCGCACCACCTCTCCCGGCAGCATTAAGTGCTAATTGCTTCTCTCTGGTGCCCCTCAGCATTTTATATGCACCTCTAGCCCAGTAGGACAGGCCAATGCACGCCCGTCCTGTTGGATTCCAAACCTCTCAAAGACAGGCACCTGGCCATCTGTCCGTTCATCCTTGTATCCCTCCCAGCACAGCGCCCGGAACACAATTTGTAACTTATACACATCGGGGTTGCACATCCGTTACCTAAGGTGGAAGCTTCTAGCACTCATTAACATTCAGCTCTGGCTGGTTGAGAAAGTCGAAAGCAGGGCAAGTGGAATTGCTAACATTTATGGATGCCTTTCTTTGTCCCTCCTGACTCCACGTCCAACAGAAATGTCAGCCAGGACCCCACTGGCCCAGCAGCTCGTTGCCGACAGGGCAGAGGCATCAGCCCCATGCTGAGTGCGCAGCTGGCCCGAAGCAGAAGTTAGATTTGTCCCTGTGGCCTTCACAACTATTTGGCTCCCCGAAGCTGCCTGTGGCTCTGGAAACCAGGGAAATGCTTTATGGGAGCACTTCTCTGTGCTAGGAGGTGTCAATGCAGCATGAAATGAATCTCACTCCACCCAGTACAGGATGCGCACTGTGAGCATGCGGGGCTGCCCCGAGCCAGCTACGTGCGCTAGGACGGGGTCCTCCCAGCCACCCTGGAGGTAAATGCAGGCCTTATCAGCAAAGTGGTTTAAAACCCTGCAAAGGCAGGTATGTGAACAGTGAGAGGATGTCTTTGTTCAGGCTGCCATACCTGGAAGGACCACAGTCTAGGTGGCTTATAAATAACAGAGATTGGATTCTCCCAGTTCTGGTGGCTGGGAAGTCCACCTCCAGGGTACCAGCTTGCTACAGCCTGGTGAGGGCACGCTTCCCAATGCATAGCTCATGCCTTCTTGCTCTGTCCTCACATGGTGGAAAGGGCCTTCCCTTTCCCTCTGGAGCTTCTTTTATAAAGTTCCAACCCATCCATGAGAACTCCACCCTCATGACTTAAGTGTCCCATCTCTACTACCATCGTCTCTGGGGGTTAGGATTTCAGCGTATGAATTTGAAGGGGACATAAATATTCAGACCGTAGCACTGGATATGTGAAGCCATTGGGGAATTGTTACTGTTTCAGGAAACACTGTTGATCTTTGCTCACTAAATCATTAACGTGATAATAAGATTATTATTTTTTTTTTAAAGATTGTATTTATTTGAGAGAGAACATGAGCGGGTGAGGAGCACAGGGAGAGGGAGAAGCAGACTCCCCACTGAGCAGGGAACCCGATGTGGGGCCCAATTCTGGAACTCCTGGATCATGATGTGGGCCAAAGGCAGACACTTAACCCACTGAGCCACCCAGGAGCCCTTCTCTCCTTAAAAAGAACCCTTGTCTTTCAGAGATATATATACTGAAATATTTACAGATGAAATGTTGTGATGGCTGGGATTTGCTTTGAAACAATGTGGGGAGCAGGGAAATGCAGGGAAAGATAGAAGATTGGCCATAAGCAGATAATGGTTGGAGGTAGGTATTGAGTACCTTGGTATTATGCAATTATATTACACTATTTGGTCTACTTTTGTGTGTGTGCTTGGAGTGTTTTATAATTGAGAGTTTTTAAAAACATTTTATTTAAATTCCAGTTAGTTAACCTACAGAGTAATATTAGTTTCAAGTGTACAATATAGTGATTTGTCACTTCCGTACACCCAGTATGAGCACCCAGTGCTCATCACAAGTGCACTCCTTATCCCCATCACCTATATCACCCATCCACCCACGTCCCCCTCTGGTAACCATCAGTGTGTTCTCTATACTTAAGAGTCTGTTTCCTGGTTTGCCTCTTTCTCTTTTTCCCTTTGCTCATTTGTTTCTTAAATTCCACATATTAGTGAAATCATAGGATATTTGTCTTTCTCTGACTGACTTATTTCACTTAGCATTAAACTCTCTAGCTCTATCCATGTCATTGGCAAAGGGCAGGATTTCATTCTTTTTTATGGCTGAATAATAATTAAGGGTTTTTATTTAAGTATGTGGGAAAGAAGATTATTTTGTTCCCATCCCCTTCAATTCTTAAATTTGCTTTATTATATCTCTTTGCCTCACTCAAGGTCACCTCTGAGGATCTATTAGGGAATAGGGTCCAAATCATTGGTATCGCCACCCCTTCAGCACTTTCACGTTCCTCAAATATTTAAAGGGCTTTGAAAATGAGATGTTCCTCCTTACATTGGTTCCAGAAGGGTAGGGGCCAGCTGGAAGTCCTGGAAAGGTCTACACTCCAAACTCTGGGCTTAGGCTTCTTCTGGTTTGAAATATTTGCTTTTCCCTAATGAATTTTCCCAATTCCTTTGATGACACATTATAGAAGAAAGCATACTCTTTTCACTGAGCCTGTACCCCCAGGGAGTTGGCCTGGGTTCATTTTATAATAGAAGGACACTTTCATGGGGCTAACTCTACTTGGAAGCCAACTGATAAAAATGTGTTATCTGATAGAATTGAGGCACCACCAGCCAGTTAGGAACGCACAGTGTGGACAAGAGGCTCAGCACTAAATTATTTAATCTCTCAAATATTTCTGTTTTATCTCCTTCCACAGATTGGATGCTCTGAAGTCCATTAGCTTAATGTTTTCCAGAGTTAGAGTTTTCATTGGCCTCATTTCCACCACCCTCTTTTTCCCACCCCACCTCCACCCTACCGCACTCCTCCATGGAACGCTCTGTGCTCACTTTGTTCTCCTCAACCACTGCCCATCGTCATGGGCCTGCTTTCTGTGCACACCACAGACATAGCTGTAAGAGAGTTGAGGATGAATAACTAGTTGGAAGTGACAGGGAGTAGAGGAGTAAGCATGGCAAGTGTGGGCCAACAGGTAAAGTCTTCAATGGAATAATTTAAGACTTAAAAGTTGTGAGGGAGGGATACCTGTGTAGCACAGTTGGTTACGTGTCTGAGTCTTTTTTTTTTTTTTTTTTTTTAACGTGTCTGAGTCTTGATTTCAGCTCAGGTCATGATCAGGTCATGATCTCAGGGTTGTGAGATTGAGCCCTGCATCAGGGTCCACGCTCAGCACAGAGTCTGCTTAAGTTTCTCTCTCTCTCTCTCCCTCTGCCCCTCCCCAGTACATTCTCTCTCTCTCTCTCTCTCAAATAAATAAATAAATCTTTTTTTAAAAAAAGAAAGAGTTGTCAGAGATGCCTACCCCTTCGAGTTAACATCTTGTCTAGCTTCTGATCCATGGCCCATTTTCTCATGGTGGGACTTAGAAGACGCTACCAAAACCATACATACACAGTCCAGGTGCCATAAGAGCCATAGGTGATGGTGAACACGGCAGATGATAAGTTGGGATCCTTGAGATGTTGACAGTCTAGAATAAATAAAGAGGCAAACCTGACAGGCTGACATGAAATGGGGTACATGTACAGTGCTGTGCTCACAGCCATCCCCAAAGAACAGCATGAGGAGGAGTGGCAGCCTGGGAACTTATGTGAGGCAATGATTTGAGGCAGCCACATAGACCTACAAACAAATTTTTAAATTTACTTTATTATATTGGGGAATTGTTACTGTTTCTTATGTGTATAAAATAAGTTGGAAGCATCAATGCTTCAGTTATGTGTATAAAATAAGTTGGAAGCATCAATGCTGTATCCAGAGGAGGAGGGCCAACCTGGAAACCACGTTTTGTTTCCTGTCAGCTTCTCAAGGGGGCCTTCTACATAGGTGTTGGCTGTTAGCATAAAAGGTGTTAAATTATTTCCCTGGTAGAGCCTGACACAGGGTGTCACCTGCAGAAGCTGGCCTGCAAGATATGGAATTGCCGTACGTGGCCCTGGGCACTCTGACCATGTGGTCATTTTTTATTTCCTCTGAGCACTGGTTAGTTTTGCAGTCGCCAGCTCCCCAAAGGCCCCTAGTTACCCAGGAGGGTGGGAGAGCGGCAGGTGAGGCCAGAGCAGATTTCATAAGAATAAAGCAACAGTAACGGCCCCATATTGTCCCTCTATCTGGTGCCAGGCACTGGCTGGGCACTCTGCATCAGGCCATGTCATCGTCACAGGAACCCCAGGGGGGCGGGTGGCAGGGTTATTCCTGTCTCACAGAGCCATGGAGTAGGTTTTAGAGGCTGTGCCCATGGCTGTGGAGCTCTGGAGAGGCGGAGTGGGGATGTGCGTCCTCCGTGGCCCGGACTCGGCTAACACGGACTTGCCCCGTGGGAGCACTGCTCGCCAAACCACACCCTGTCCTGGCACCACCGCGGTGAGCACGCCGAGCTGGGTGCGACTGGGGACCGAGCCACAGGTGGCTCTGGCCAACCCCCCCGGGACCGAGGGCACCACTGCCAACCAAGCGGCCACCTGTGCTTCCCTGCCAGGACCCACTCTCGGAAAGCATTTGGGTGATTACAGCTTCCATTCTGGCTTGGTTGTTGGCTTTTGTGGATTAGTCATCTGCCGTGTGAAGAGATTCCCCTGATCCTCTGCACTCCTGTCCTTTCCTGCCGTGTCGCCTGGTGCACTGAGTCTGTGATTTGCACTCCTGCCAAGCCCCGGGAGGGTAGATGCTTCCCAAGCTCCCCATCCTCCCTGACTTACCCTCTGCTTTCTCTCTCACCAGAAGCTACTGTGACCACACTGACCACGTCATCTACCCTCAGTGGTAGGTAGACATGGAAGGGGTGGCAAGAAAGGAAGGAGGAGTGAATGAATTTCGATTAAAACAAATTCTCCCTGACTTGGAGGGAAACACTGTTTTGCCTTTCATTCTACATTTGGTCTCATCTGAAAGAACAATTACTAATCCTAGAGATCATCTCCCCCTGGTATTTGCTTCTTTTTGCAGGAGTTTATCTCTGCTTATATCTTAGGTGAGCCCCTTGAAACTAAGGGACATTTCTCTTTTATTCCCCAAACATTAATGGCCAAAGAGTCTTAGGGCCTTTTGGGCCTTCTGCTTGTAGTCTTGACCCACCCGGACTGCCTGGCACCCTGACTAGGTCTGCCCGCTGCCCTCAGGTGGAAGAACCAGGGCACCGAAGCCAAGGATGGGCCCTCACTGGATCCAGAGCCCCTTGCCGCAGGGGGTGGCATAAGAGCCCTTCCCAGCACGTAGTAGCTGCTCAGGAAATAGTCACTGATGGAATGAAATCGGTTCCTGGTATGCTACCAGGTACAGTAGATAAATATTTGTCGAAATAGTGAATGAATGACTGTATTCCATGGGGAAAGAATTCCAGTCTCCATAGAGGTTGTATCATTTGACCCTCCAGAAGGGATTTGGGCTGGATGAAGGAGAGAAGCAGCCAGAAGCAGGGGAGCAGATGTCTGATCCAAGCCCTGCAGCCCAGGAGACCGGCACTGTGTCTGTTGGAACTTGGATGCTCTGACCTCAGGGAAGCTTGCAAGAACAGGGGGGCCAGGATAGTGCAAATCCAGGGGCTTCCTCTGCTCCTCCTGGCACTCTTACACCAGCACACATTTGTCTGTGCCAGCCCCCAGCTCCAACGGTTTTAACAACCCAGTAATTACCTCCTGATCAAGGGAGGCACGGATGTGTGTGGAAATCACTTTTTAGTAGCAAATATTTCTTTTGGAAAAAGCCCCGGTAAGCTGCTGGCTTTCTCTCAAGTGTTCAAAGGATACCAGAGGACTGACAGGCTAATTTAATCGTATCAGTACAAGAAGTGTCCCCAGTGCAGAGGGAAATGCATTACAGTGAACTGTCAGAACTGGAACTCCAGCTCCGTGCAAGTGAAAATGCTCTCCATGAGAGCAGAGGTGTAACACAGAGGAAGGGAAAGTGCTCCAAAGGTCCCAGGAGGCCTGCTCCTCACTTGCCTGAGGAAGGCTCTTTGTCTCATACAGTAGGTGTTGCTCTCAGGGGAACAAACACCACCGAATAGGACGTGGGTGTTCCTCCCTCATGTTTACAAACAGCTGCCCCCCTCTTGGACCGTTGAGGAGAAGGGACCTGAGATTTAAGTTCTTAGGACATACAGGGTCACCCAAGTCCATCAGGAGATGCCTCTTAGGTCCAGCAGTAGGACCACAGGTTCTCCCTGGCCACGAATGATTTCGGGCCTTCTGCTTGTAGTCTTGACCCTCCTGGACTGCCCAGCACCCTGACTAAGTCTGCCCGCTGCCCTCAGGTGGAAGAACCAGGGCACCAAAGCCAAGGACGGGCCCTCACTAGACCCAGAGCCCCTTGCCACAGGGGGTGGCACTGGTACCCTTCCCAGCATGCAGCAGCTGCTTAGGAAGTAGTCACTAGATGGAATGAAATTGGATCCTGGTAGGGTACCCAGTACGGAGTAGATAAATATTTGTTCAAATAGTGAATAAATGACTGTATTCCATGGGGAACGAATTCCAGTCTCCGTAGAGCTTGCATCATTTGATGATTAGGCCACAGCCTAATATGGAGCTGGATACTTGGACACCAACTACCTGGGTCAGGGTCTTCTGTTTCCTTAGCTACATAAAGGGGAGCTCTGGTAACATGATGTCTAAGCCCCCCTGGGAGCACTAACATTCTTCATCCTATAACAACCAGCAACTCCATTATTATCCTACCATTTCCCTACACTGTATTCTTCTGCAGTGATCGTGTCTGGGGTGTGAGATGTCCGCGCTGTACCCGAGTGTGTATTTCGCAGAGTTGTGTCTCGGCGCCTCCTGTCTGTGCCTGTTCAGATCACCCTCAGGTCTAATTAGAACCTTGGAGCTCCAGGCATTCGCTTATTTAGTACTATTTATCAGATCCCTACACAGTGCGAGGCACTGGGTGTACAGTGGCAAACAAAACAGCCACGGTCCCCACGTTTGGGGGATCTTACACTTTTGTAGGGAGACATAGTAAACAAAGGAAAGAAATATATAATTGGAAATGGGAATATGGGTTATAAAAGATTAACAGGGGTCATAAAATTTCATTTGGGTGGTGAAAAAAAGCTGCTCTAAGGAAGTCGTGTTTTATCTGAGACCTGAAAAAGAAGTTAGCCAGGCCAGGAGCCATAGAAAGTGCTCCAGATGGAGGGAAGAGCAAATACAAAGACGTCTGTAGCAGGGAAGGGCCGTACAGACCAGCGGAGAGAGCTTAGTGTGTGCAAAGACCGGAAGAGACCAGCATGTCTGGAGCGGAGTCGCGAGGGAGGAGCATGCCGTGAGGCCGGAGGAGGGATGGGCTGGTTAAGGTAATGCTGGCTCCTGGAGCAAACCGAAACCCTCTGCTAATCCCAATCACACAGGCATGTGGCATGTCTTGTTCATGAGGAGAACAGATGGGTATTTCTGAGCAGCAGACACCTCTTGTCCAAGCAGCGTGTGGGGGAAACCACAGCTTCTTCCATCTTGGGGCCCTGCCGCCATGTTTAATGGGCTGCCGAGGCCAGTGTGCTTACTGTCATGGAAGGTCGTCCATGCGAGACTTTTCTGGGCCCAGGCCTGCCTGGGAGTCTGCCCTCGTGGCGTTCACATTCCGTTGACACAACCTAGCAGCAAGGTTGCTGTGATGGGCAGAAGGAGACCCAGCAGGGGATGCAGGCCCCGGGCAATGCGACAGAAGTTAGGCCAGGTGAGAGCGTGCCCGCAGTCAACCCATCACCACGCCTGCGCCTGCATGTTCGATTGCTCGTGGCTCCCAGTGTGTCCAAACCTAGCTCTGCAGCCTCCTCAAAAAGCAACCCTCACCCCCTTTCAGTGGTGCCGCTCCAGACCCAAAGGCACTCGTTCTCCTGCTCTGTTGGTCACTGAGGCTTTCCCTCTAGCTGCTGGTCTCAGTTCCTGCCCCTTGAGGCTCTTTGACCGGTTTCCTGCTCCCCTGAGATGGCATGCTATTTGCAGTGTGGACTGGCCTCTCCCAGGGACAGGTTTTCCTAGCTGTGATGTTTTCCCAGTATCAAGTCATCTGAGAAACTTCATAATCACATCATTGTGAGCGAGGACATGAAGCTTTCTAAAATGCGCCTTGCATTTCAGCTCAAAGGTGTGACTGGTGTCCAGTTACCTACTGAAAAAAAGTTCTCACTTCTGTAGTTTGGGGGAACGGATTTAACCCATCCTTTCCAAACTATTCTTACTGTGTCCCCCTACAGCCAGCCGGGATGCATGATGGGCCTCCAGAGTCAGCACACATCTAGAGACTTCTGGCCCCATGCTGTCCCCCGCTGCAGGGGCATCCTCTTCCACTCCATCCACCTCCCGGAGTCCTACCAGTCCTTCCATGCCAGGCCTCATTCCCAAGTCTCACCTTTCCCAGGAAGCTTCCCCTTTTCCCACCAGCCAGAAATAAGCTTCCTGTCTCTGGAATTCTCTGGCCCTTCCCAAAGTCCTTTGCACAATGGCTTGCACATGCTTGGTTCTCAATTAATATTTAAATTACTTAAAAAAAAAAACTTAAATTACTTAAATTAGGTACCGCTCCTTTGGCATTGGTCACATAATGCCTTTTATTGACATCTTCCTTCCAATTAATTATAAACTTCCTAAGTAAAGACACTTTCTCCTTATCTAATATGGTACCTGGCACATCCTTAAAACAAGTTATTAATTAATGCTTTTCTATAATTCCTGTGACACCTTGCAGTTCCTTCAATGCAGCATGTGTTCAAAACATTCTGTTGGTTGCTTCTTGTTGCTTTAATATATGATACCTTTGTAAATGCAAAGCTTCGGTCAGTTAAGGGGGAATGCTTTTGCTGGGAATTCCAGCCCCAAAGAGGGACCATTGCGCAAAATACGAGGTAGAGAGTAGGGACGCCTGGGTGGCTCAGCAGTTGAGCGTCTGCCTTCGGCACAGGGTGTGATCCCGGGATCCCGGGATCGAGTCCCAAGTCAGGGTCCCTGCATGGAGCCTGCTTCTCCCTCTGCCTGTGTCTCTGCCTATCTCTGTGTCTCATGAATAAATAAATAAAATCTTAAAAAAAAAAAGAGAGAGGTGGAGAGTAGAGATTGCCAGTGACTGTCTAGCCCTCTGTAGGCAGCTTCCTGTTTGGTTTCTTCTGCCCAGCTCTGGGTTTGTCATGGAGTTTTCGGTTACAAATACTCCCACTTCCTATTTACAATGCTCCTTTTCCAAAAAGAAGGAGAAGAAGAAGGGGTGAGTGGATAGGTGTTGCCCTGGGTATCTTTTCAAATTTTCCATGAGACAGACTATACCAGAGCCGGGAGACAGCATCAAAGCAAGCAACCATATTTCCAGAATATACTCTGGCTCTGTGGGGTTTTGTTTGCCTAGAGCACCGTCCTGCGGTAGATGAGACCCCAATATGATAGTAGGCACCTCCGTTCCATTTCCAAATCTACCTGATTCTCAATGTTCTTAAGTCAGATGGAAAATTCAGTTCTATCTTGTTTTTCTCTGTATCTTAACTGGTTTTCCCCACGCAGGCCTCAGAAGGGGGGTTTACCTCTGTGCGTCATCCCTTACTGGGAGCTGCGGCTAGTGGGCTAACACTGGCGAGGAGGGAGGAGGAGTGACAGCAATGCTTGGCGTCAAGTCCCTCCCACCTGCTCTGGGCTGCATAGAGAGCACATGACTGACAGGGAGAGAACGCCGGACTGGGACGGCCAGCACAGGGTCAGATGCTGCCCCTTCTGGGAGTCACTCCCCCGATGTGTGTGGGTCTGTGGCAGCCAGCAGTCTTCAGGGAGCATTCTTGGGATTATGGGTGTAACATCAGATTTGGGGGAGAATCCTGGAGCTTCAGGAATCCTGGGATCTCTGTCTGTTGGACTCCCTGCCAGCTTCCAGTCAGCATCTGTGAATTCATGAGCCTCTAAGGCGGGTGCTCCTTGGAACCAGATCTTAAGTAGGTCTGAGGAGTTGGTGGCAGCGCTTTGACACTTCATTCTCTCTAAATCAGTTGCAGAGCAGAGACCCCAACTTTGCTTCCCTTCTCAAATGTGCTTCTAGTTTTCCTTGGAAAGAGAGATTGTGTTCTGAATCCTGGTTCATGCGAGACCCTGATAGTCTCAAAATATAAAACATCCTTAGTTTCAGCCGGGCTGCTGCCAAGAACCAGGGTAGGCTAGAGAGAGTGGTCTCAAATGTTTGCTTTTTTACCTTTGGCAAGCTGCACCTTGTGGTCCTCGTTTCAGTGATTATAGGGTTTGTATGACATGCCGGGGTTTGGACTGTGGAGCAGCAGTGCCGCGGAGGGCTGGCCTTGGAAAAGTGCCCACGGGCTCCAGCTTCCTGCACTGTCGCTGCCCCGCGTGCGCTCCTGGGGCCAGGAGCCTGCCCGGAGAGGCCAGGCCCACCTGACAACCATCGCGGGCTGCTTCCGTGGACAGCGCTCCCTTTCCATGTTACGGATTAAATTAGCGTTTTTTCTTCCCTATCCAAAAATGTGCTGAGAGCCTAGACATGTCTTTCCTGTGCCCTGGAACACGAACAGTCCGACACAGGAAGAGAGAGGCCTTTAGCAAGGCATCTCGGACCGTGAGGCTTTGTGGTCCGGATTTCACTAAATGCCGAGTTGGGGGGCGGGGGAGGCTTTCTCCTTTCATCCCCCGCCAGAGAACAGGCGACCCAGCCCGGTTCATGCTCATCATCTTAATCACAGACTGAAGATGAATATTTTTGGTTAGTTTCTCTCTTTTTTTATATATATACACACAGTGCCTATTTATAGCTCTTTGCTGAAGGACTCTACCAATTAGTTTAAAAACTTGTATTTAGAGAGAGACAAACTAAAAATGTGAATTCAGAGGAGAGCCGTAGCTCTGCACGGATCAGCCCATTGTGGGGCAGGGTCAGAATGGGGACGGTTGTTGGCATGTGGTGATGTCAGAACTGGACATGATCATCGGTTGTGACTTTAATTTGGAGATGATTAGAGAAAAGACCCACTCTTCTGTCTGTCGTCGTTATTACGAGCTTCCTGGATCCCTTGTGCATGTTTATTCTGGGCACTGTGTTACGAGCCCAGTGCAGTTGCTGTTGCCACAGTCATCAGTGACATCCTCTTTGCCACATCCAGTGCTGTCTTTCCCTGCTTTCTCAGACTCTCCTTCTCTCTGGCAGTAACCATGTCCTCCATGGAATATTTCCCCTGGCTTCTGAGGCATTTTTCCCGACTAACTCCTCCTTCTCCGTCTTTCAGAGGCTCGCCCTGTCTTCCTTGCCTTTGGATTGTTGGTTCTCTCCGGGGTTCCGTACTGCCCCCCTTTCTCTTCCCAGTCACATGTTCCTCCCAGGGTCATGACAATGGGAAGATGTGGAGGTACGGCACCCAGCTCGGAAGTCCAGGACTTGGCCACATGTGGGCTACATCAGAGAAGTGCTTTCTGTAAAGCTTCTTATGAGCAGATAAACAGGATTTCTCTGCCTGCCACCTCTGGTCCTCACGCTGGGCGCAGGCTGAAAAAAGGCAAGGTGGCTCCGAGGCCCTGGAAAGGAGGTGGAGCCAGAGACAGCACATGTACTGTTGTCCAGGGAGGAGAGGAGAGGGGCAAGCTGGAGCCATGGAGGCTGTTTTGATGGTTAAGGCCAGAAATAGAAGATGGGTGTCTGATTCCCTATGGACAAATGCGCGATTGGAACATGACAGAGGGGCAGTGTGTGTGCACATGAGGCCCGACGGCTGGGCTCCCACCACATGGTGGCCTGGGCCGGGAAGCCTGGTCAGAGGCGCTGGCAGTTGGGCAGGGCAAAGAATGATCCGGGTAGGAGATGAGATTTTGGAGCCTGGAATACCCAAGGGAATGTTGAAACTTGGACCTGGGGGATGAAAACATTCAAGAGATGAACAGGGAAAGAAGAAGAAGAAAAAAAAAGGAGGCTAAAAAGCAGTCCCAGGGAGAAATAATAGCCCAGCCTGATGGAGCGATTTCTCTGCGCCAGGCACTGTGGTGAAGCGCTTTGTACACATGTTCTTATTTAGAGACTGAAAAGGAGGGCAACATCATAGGGAGAAGAAAATTTCAGGAAGACAGACATTCTCCGTCCCTGGACTATCTTTGTCACCCTTTATCTGTCATGCTCCTCCTGCCTCTAGAGCCCAGCTCAGTGAGCACTGCTTTCCTGGGTCTTTCCAGGCAGTTGGTATCTTCTTGGGAATCACCTGGCACTTCGCACGTTTTATTCACCTGGCCCACAAATGTTTATTCCGCTGTTTTAGAATTCGTGGTGTCTAATGAAATTATTTTATTATAAACTTCTGGACTCTGGTTTATTCATTCTGAAGATTTAGACTCCAGCGTGCAAAGTGGTCAACAAAATAAATATTTGTTTAATAGGCAAATGAGTCTGCCACATAAAATAGAACATTTATTCAAGATTTAATTTGAACCAAAGTATGAGACCATCTCTTGACAACCCATTTCAGGTGTCGATTGCTAAACTTAGGGCGAACCCTCAACAGTTGGGAGCCCAGGATTCACCGGATGGTTGTTTTCTGTTTGTTGGGGTTTCCGGTGCTCAGTTGACACTCCCGGCTCATGTCAGACATTGACCGACTGCTGGAGTTCCCTGTAACACAGGCACACACATTCTCTGAATACTTATTATGCACAATTCAATAATGATTAACATTTGAACTCTGTCTAGGCCGAGCAAGCCACATCAAAGCTCTTTTTTTCATTAGGACTTTTAAAATCTCAAATATGGACTGAATGAGTAGGTGTTGGAGAAACTAACTTTGTAAACTGAAAATCATAAACCCAGATTCATTTGAAATATGTCATGTGGAGTGCACATATAAAAATTATGAGCGTTTTGATTTTTCCCTTGTAGGTAATAAATAACATCTGTAATGTTCCTCCTCACCTTTTTCTGATTAGCTTTATGTCTGGCATATTTTCCCCCACACTCCCGTTTCGTGCTGCAAGGATTTCTCCAAGGAGAGAGAGGATTCTAAAGTAGTGTGGGGGCCACAGAGAACTTGCAGTGATCGGCTTTAAGTCCAGAAATAAGGAGCAGGATGAGTTTGGTGGGTAATCAGGCCTCTCTCTTACCTTTCTCTGGGGTACCCCCAGCAGAGCTGCACAGGCCCTAAGAGATGAGAGGACCCCGGAAGGGCAAAGTGCGTGTGGCCCACAGACCAGCTCCACTGTAGCCCCAGTGCTGGTGTGGCTTCCTAGGCCCCCTCACTGCGCACCTGTGCCCACGTGGGTGCATCCAGCAGAAAGCCACTGGCTTTCACCTGGGGGTCCATGGAGCCCCAGGGGTCCTCTGGGGACTGCCGAAGGTGAACCCAGTGGAAGCTGGACCACTCTGCTTTTAGCTGTTTTTTTTTTTTTTTTTTTAATTTTTATTTTATTTATGATAGTCAGAGAGAGAGAGGCAGAGACATAGGCAGAGGGAGAAGCAGGCTCCATGCACCGGGAGCCCGACGTGGGATTCGATCCCGGATCTCCAGGATCGCGCCCTGGGCCAAAGGCAGGTGCTAAACCGCTGCGCCACCCAGGGATCCCTTTTAGCTGTTTTATACGATGGGCAGCTGCATACCATTTGTTAGGAGGGAAGAGCTCTGTCAAGACTGTTGCAAGTGTAGTAGCTGCTGCTGCTGCTGAAGATGGGATTTCAGGTCATTGAAGGTGACAGACAGCCAGGCAGCCAGTGTTGGGCCAGGCTGAGCCTGTCAGGAGGCCAGTGCTAAGCTGTGCCAGGCCTAGGGAGCCACACATAGGTCAGTCCTGAGGTGACTGTGGGGGTCAGGTGATCCCAGTGTACACCCAGAATTGGGAATCCCCCATCTATTTCGCTCTGTTTTCATAATTTTAACCAGACATCTAGATTAGCATACATAATTTAGGTGATATTGCCATGTTGTTTTTTTCCACACAATTTCCTTTTTTCATTCATTTTAATACCACTTTATCGTTTTTTTAAGATTTTTTTAAAATTTATTTGAAAGAGAGCAGACACGTACACATGCACCCACAGGGGAAGTGGCACAGGGAGAGGGAGAGGGACAAGCCGACTCTGCGCTGAGCGTGGAGCCTGGCATGGGGCTCGATCTCATGACACTGAGATCATGACCTAAGCTAAAATCAAGAGTCAGATGCTCAACTGACTGAGCCACCCACGTGCCCCTTCCTGAGAGAAACCACTTCATCAAGATATGGTTGACATAAAAAAGCTGCACATATTTAATATTTACAACTTGATGAGTTTTGAGACCATTGCCACAATCTGTGTCGTAAACAAACTCCGGAAGTTTCCTTCCACCCTGCTATTATTATTTTTCTTGTGTGTGTATGTGTGTGGAGGTGAGATAAGAACACTTAACATAATATCTACCCTCTTAGCAAGCTTTTTTTTTTTTTAAGTTTTTTTTTTTTTTTTTTTTTTTTTTTTATGATAGGCACACAGTGAGAGAGAGAGAGGCAGAGACACAGGCAGAGGGAGAAGCAGGCTCCACGCACCGGGAGCCCGACGTGGGATTCGATCCCGGGTCTCCAGGATCGCGCCCTGGGCCAAAGGCAGGCGCCAAACCGCTGCGCCACCCAGGGATCCCCTCTTAGCAAGCTTTTAAGGACACAAAATAGTATTAACTGTGGGCACTATGCTGTATGGTAGATCTCTAGGGCTGCTTCATCTTATGTAACTGAAACTGTATGCTCTTGACTCCTCCATATCCCCGTCCCCTCTTTTTCTTTTTCTTTTTCTTTTTTTTTAAGATTTATTTATTTATTCATGAGAGAGACAGAGAGGCAGAGACAGAAGCAGAGGGAGGAGCAGGCTCCATGCAGGGAGCCCAACGCAGGACCCCATCCTGGATCCCGGGATCACAACCTGAGCCGAAGGCAGCACCCAACCACTGAGCCCCCCAGGAGTCCCTCCCCATCCCCTCTTCACCACAATTTTCTAATATCTTGCTCCTGTGGCAGCTGTTCCAGGTTTCATGGTTGTTACAGGTTTGGGCAGCTGACCATACCTTCATTTGGATGCCTGTCAATCAAAGGCCATAGGCTGAACCTAAATTGAAATAATTTCTTTCAATTGGTCAGTTTGTTTATCCATGTACCCAGTCCTCTGGCAGCTGCTGTGGGAATCCAAGAGACTTAAATTTTTATACTTACAGGGCAAACAGTCACCAATCACAGGATCTCATTCCATCCTCACACTTGTCCTGTGAGTTAGGCATTATTTTTCTCCTCATTTTACATATGAGGAAACAGGAATTCAGAGTGGCTAAACAACTTAATAGATTATTCATTCTAAAGGCTATTAAAATGCACAGTGGTTTCTCAGAACTAGCAAGTAATTGTATAGGGAAGAATGCTGCTGGAAACTCCCTAACCATTCTGTAAATCCCAGCTTTCCAGCTGCCAGAGCCATACCTGTGGCTCGTAGGGGCTCTTTCCATTTCTGAAAATTGAGTAAAGGTTTGATAGAGCATCAGCTCAGAGTGTGGCATTCTAGCACGTGTTTTATTAGGAACTACTTTTAGAGAAAAACTTAGATTTTTAGATCTAGAATGACTTTAAAAACAAGAATCCAGACAACAAAGAACACAGTCGCATCTGGGTGTGTAAGTCCTTGCCCCCCGGGGAGATGAGAGGCAGCTGTGGCTTGAGCCATGGTGTTCAGGACCTGTCGAACCCTGAGCAGAAGAAGGGCGCCCACCCAGATATAGTCCCAGTGTACTATGGAGGACATGCAGGCTGTGCCCAGTGGGCTCAGACTAGTTGGTGCAATAAGGACCTTGGTGACCTGAACTTCACTTTGGTTTGGGGATTCTTACAACTTTTCTTGGCTTAAGCCATGAAGAAACTGGCCAGCCAGTCAAATGTTGAGAGTAAATACAACTTTGGTGTTTTAATTAAGAGGCACATTTGGCTCATGTAATTAATAAATTTGCCTGTTCATTAAAAAATATACCTGATAGGATTCCATATATAAATATACCTTGATCACCAAATATCTGGAAAAGCTGAGGGTTTTTAGACCAAATGAGTAAGTTTTGCTGTAAGTAAAACTGCATATGCCATAAAAGCATGAAGATGGCCTCACAGCAGCAAGAAGAATAAAATGGATCATTAGAGGTAAACTTTTAGGCTGATCTTTGTAAATTATAAAACTGATCAAGACCAGAAAGAGCTCAGTAGAAATGAAGGACAGCCCTCTCAGCAGGGCAGAAAAGGGAATAAAACCCAAAGTAGCAAATTAAAGCCTCACCATTAATGCTTTCTCCCGCTGTTTAAACTCTAGAACATGTGGTGGGGGAGCAAATATGGTTCTTCTCCAGACCCAGACCAGAGAAGTGGTTTGTTTGGTTTGGATTTTAGTTTAGGGGGATTGTTTTGTTTTGTTTTGTTTTGTTTTTTTCTGGTATAATAATGACATCTGGATGAAGTTTTGGAATATAGGTGAGATTTGGTGGGGGGAGGTCCAGAGCCAACGACCAAGAAAGAACTCTTGAGACTCTTTGGTACAAAAGGGGATGGGAGCCATGGGCAGGGAGAGCGGCTGCCCCGGGCCTGGGAGGGGAGGCTGATTATACCCCTGGGAGAGGGAGGGTTGGGGAGCGCATCCTCCCTAAGGAGCTTTGGAAGCCAGGTTTCCAGGACCTCGAGGGGCAGCTGTTGTTGGGAAAAGGTCACTTACCACCATCTAATGAAACCTGAGTCATGAGACCCTACAGATCTATATCGGTGGGCCACGTGCTTGGGGATGATTGCCCACACGTATCCTGGGGGTAGAGATAAAGGAATTTCTAAAGGAATTTTTATATGTTAAAGTAGACGGACAGGCTCCTGGGGGTCAGGCTAAGCTTGCCTCTGCCCTTAGCAAAGTCTGAACATCGAGGCAGTTGAGTCCCTGGAGGAAGGTCCCTCTGCCTGTTTCAAGGACTCATCAGTGTGCTCTGTCCTCAGCTAGTCCTCTGGCCCCCGTCACTCTGCCTACTTTTCTCCTCTTTGCAAGGTCTTCAATAAAAGAGGATATAAAAGAAAAAAACCTATATTATATTGATAATAGCTATCATTCAGTGCCCATCATTACCAGCCATTATTACCCATTTCATAGAGCTATTGCAAGGATTAAATGAGTTAACATACACAGAACACTTAACACAGCATTTTATAAGCATGTAGTGAGCATTATTACCTTTAATGTTGACAATGTTGCTAAGCACTGGATGTGCCTTATCTCACTTGCTGTTATTATACTACTTTTATGTAGTAAATTGAGGCATAGGGAGTTATGAGAGTTGCCCATTAGTTGCACAACTAGTATCAAAACCATATATTGTGCACTTACTATATGCTGGACATGGTGCTAATGAACATTTTCAATGTATCTGCACAGTTAGGCTACACAATAATTCTGTGAAATAGATGATATTATCCTCATTTTACAGGTGGGGAAGCGTAGGTCTAGGGAGATCAGCTAACCCCTAAACTCACACAGCTGGTGAAAAACAGAGTGGAGATTCAAATCCAAGCAATCCTGCTCCAAGAGTACACGCTCTGTACTGCTGTGCACTGTGGGAGAGGGGTCGGCAGGGTCTTCATTGCAGTCCCAGGCCCTCTCCTCGTCCTGATTGCATCCCTTGCGGTGCTATTCTACAGGCTCACAACCTTAACTCTTCCCAAGGCGCATTTTCTAGCGATACCCAGTGCACACTTGAACAAAGTCCTGCAGAGGAAGAGACCCAGACCATTCCCTTCACCCCTGCACTGATGCTTGGGACTCCTCCCTACCCTGCCTGATTTTCTCTAGGCACGAAAACTTTGTTTTCTATGGGCTTTCCTCCTACTTGCAAGTCAGCTAATATGTTTATGTTATTTAAGCCTTGTATAGTTAAAAGTCTTAAGGGTCATACACCAAAATGTTAACAGCAGCTAATAAATTTAGAGATAGTTTAAATTTTCCCATTCATACATTTTTGTGTTTCCAACTTACATACGAGAAACATAAATTACATAGAAAAATAATGTATTTTATAAAATACAGTCATAGACTGTATTGGACAGTAGTTTCCAAAGAGTCATGAGGATACATTGTACAGTCAAGGGAACAAAGTTGCTGTTCATGAACACCAGATTAGGAGTGTCCCCAGGCACCCACCACTCGGACCATTCCACATTGGACGAGTCCATCACCCATCACTAATTAGTATCTTTCCAATTGTAGTTTAGCTGGAGACCCTTTTTTTCAGACAAAAAACATAGGGACAATATTTTATTCAGGTGATATATTTAGCCAATACTACAAATTCTTCCTTAAGGGTTAAGCAGCACTAATTGAAATGAAGAAAGGAACCTGGACCCTGCCAACTTACCATCCCATCTAAAGACAACTCCCACGGTGCTCCTGGAACCCCTTCTAGCTCTGGAGAACACATTCTCCACTGAAAACCATTGACTTGCCTCATCCTAGAAGCTCCAACTCCTTCAGATTTCCAGAGGTTGCTCAGATAAGGAGCTCTGTAAGTTTACTACGTATTATGAAGATAGTGATTTCCCTCATTTGCCCTAAATTTTTTTGCTAATATCCTTCTTTATTTTTTATTTTTTTAAGATTTTATTTATATATTTGACAGAGTGAGAGAACAGAGCACAAGCAGGGGGAGCAGCAGATAGAGGGAGAGGGAGAAGCAGACTCCCCGGTGAGCAGAGAGCCGGATGTGGGACTCCATCCCAGGACTCCGGGATCATGATCCAACCAAAGGCAGACACTTAACCAACTGAGCCACCCAGGCCCCCCCTATTAATCCTTTTTTATATACAGTATCAGTACATGTGACTGGTCCATCTGATAACTGAGTATTTCTATCTAGCCAGAAAGCTTTATCCCAGAGGTGATTGTCAGCTCAGAAGGAAAGGAGAAAGATTCTTTTGTTGGTTTGTGCTTCAAGTTAAGAAATCCAATGTCCTTTTATCCTCCATCAAGCTGCTTTTTTGACTCTCTGAATATGCTCAAAACCATTGACTTTTAGACTTTAAAGGAGTAAATTGTGTCATATATTAATTATATCTTAATAAAGCCGTTAGAAAAAGAAGTTTCATTTTTAAAAAATATTTAAATTTTTCTTGTGCCTCTCCATTGATGAGAAGTGACAGGTTCTGAGGCTGGCGTTTCCCACTGCCTGGTTCTGAGGCTGGCGTTTCCCACTGCCTGAGGCTGTTTCACCCGCCTACCAACCACCTCACCCCAGCCTCCAGCAGCACTTCCCCTCATGTCCTTCTGAGGCACTGCATCAGGGAGACTGCTTCTCTTCATCTTCAGGCTAAAAGTACCTTCTTCAAAAAAATAAAAAATAAAAAAAAAATAAAAGTACCTTCTTCACCTTCTAGTTATCCAGTTTTTAGTCATCTCCTGTTTCAGTGAGCATTGTTGAGTACCTTGTCATTGAAGTGCCTGGGCACTGGGTCAGGCCTTGGGGTCACAGAGCTAAATCAACCCTAGGCCACACCCTAGATTATTTTATGCTGGAAGGGGAGCCAAGTGATAACAAAAAAGTACAACATTAAGATCTTCCCTAAAGTCCCACTTTCTTCATCCATCCTTCCTGTGTGCCTCCACCTGCATCAACTTCTTCCTACTGTGGCCTTTTAGAATATTTACTGTTTGACCTTAACGATATTTCTCCTGATGGTGTTTATTAAACCATTTCGTATATAGTATCTTCCTCATGGATTGCAAATACACAGCTCCCTTGTGTGGTTTTCTATTGCTGCTGTAACAAATTATCACAAACTTAGTGGCTTAAAAGAACACAGATGCCTGTCTGACAGTTTTGCCGGTTAAAAGTTCGATAAGGGTCTCACAGGGCTAAGGTCAAGGTTCCAGAAGTGCTGTATTCCCTTGCAGAGGATCTAGGACAGAATCTGTTTCCTTTGTTTTTCCCAGGCGGTCGTGGTGGTCCACATTCCTTAGCTCACGGCCCCTCCTCCATCTTCAAAGTCAGCAGCACTGCATCTCAGACCCTCTGACCAAAGTCAGGAAATAGCCCCTGCTCTTACAGACTCATGGTTAGATCAGGCCCACTCCGATAATGTGAGATAACCTCCACATCTCAAGGTCCTTACCCTTAGACATACGTACAAAGTCTCTTTTGCTATGTAAGGCAACATACCACAGGTTCCAGGGAGGTTAGGACCAGGCCATCTTTGGGAATCACTATCCTATCTATCACCTTGTTTTATACTTCTTTGTATTGCATATGAGATGGATGGAAAAAGATAAAGTATGCAAACACCAACAACAGTGATGACGGCTAATGATCTGTACATCAGACAAAGTAGACAAAAGGAGGAAGGCATTGTTGGAAATAAAGAGAAGCTTTTCAAAATTATAAAAAGAAGAACCAGGGATCCCTGGGTGGCGCAGCGGTTTAGCGCCTGCCTTTGGACCAGGGCGCGATCCTGGAGACCCGGGATCGAATCCCACGTCGGGCTCCGGGTGCATGGAGCCTGCTTCTCCCTCTGCCTGTGTCTCTGCCTCTCTCTCTCTCTCTCTGTGTGACTATCATAAATAAATAAAAATTTAAAAAAAAAAAAAAAAAAGAAGAACCAGCCAGAAAATTATAATGCTTCCAAATGGGTAAGCACTTAATATGGTCTCAAAAAATGAGAAAGCTTAGAGGAGAAATAAACAAATTCTCAGTTACAGTGAGAAATTTTCTACATAACTCTCTCAGTAACTATTAGAACAAGCAAACAAACCAAAAAGTCGGTACAGATGTAAAACATTTGAAAGGCATAGTTAACACACTATGATATATATGGATCACTGCACCCAACAACTTGAGAATATGTGTTTTTTTTTTTTCAAGTGAGAATGGAACGTTACTCAATTGACCACATACTGGGCTATAAAGCAAGTAGAAACACATTTCAAAGGATTTAAATCGTATACTGTACATGTAACATGATTCTAAAGTTAGAAGTTTATTTTTTAAAAATCCATGGATCTATTTTTTAATCATAATGGAATTAAGTTGGAAATTAGTAACAAAAAGATAACAGGAAATTCTCAAATGTTTGGGCATTAAGTGATACAGTTTTGAACAATCCACGAGTCAGAAAGGAAATCACAATGAAAATTTGAAAATATTTTGATTGAATAACAAAGATACATATTGAAAACATGCATGATAAAAATAAATTGGTGCTTGGATAAAAACATACTATTAAATGTATATGTCAGAAATGAAAAAGTGCTGAAAATTAATTACTCAGGAAGCTATAAATAGAAGAGCAAATTAAGGGGCAACTGGGTAGCTCAGTCAATTAAGCATCTGACTCTTGATTTCAGCTTAGGTCATGATCTCAGGGTCCTAAGATTGATCCCAGAGTCAGGCTCCTGCTGGGCATGGAGCCTGCTCCAGATTCTCTCTCTTCCTCTCCTTCTACTCCACCCACCTCACTCACTCTTTCTGCCCCTACCCCCTCATTCTCTCTCTCAAAAAAAAAAAAAAAAAAAGGAGAAGAAGAGCAAGCAAATTAAGCCAAAAGGAAACATAGGAAGGGAATAATAAAGAGAAGAGGCAAAATCATGACATTGAAAGTAAATATAATACAGAGCAGGACTAATAAGTAAAATATTGGTTTGAAAAGATTAATAAAATCAATTAACCTTAAACAAAATTTGTCATGGGAAAAAAAGTGAAAAGCACATACTGCCAATATCAGGAATGAAAAGATATTACTACAGATGCTACAGACATTAAAAAGATAATACAAAGATAAAAAAAATACAGATTCCCAATACAGTACACTTCACCAAAACTATAAGTGAGAGAAATAGAAGATCTGAAGAGTTCTATATCTATTAAAGAAATGAAATTAATAAATAACCTGCCCACAAAGAAAACTCTAGGCCCCCATTGTTTTGCAAATGAACTCTTGCAAATATTTAGGAAGTAACATCCATCTTAAACAAACCCTTCAGGGAATACTTCCAATTGCTTTTGTAGGACCACTGTAACCTTGACTCAAAAACATGACAATATTTTAAGAAAAAAATTATTAGAGCAATTTCTGTCTTAAGCATAGGTGCAAAAACCCGAAATGAAATGTAAATTCAGGAAATATAATCAATTTCAAACCAAATGCGAATCCAGCAATATATAAAAATAACAAACATCATGATATAAAGCTTATTCCATAAATGCAAGATTGGTTTAGCATTTAAGAATCAATAAAGGGACACCTGGGTGGCTCAGCGGTTAAGCGGCTGCCTTCGGCTCAGAGCGTGATCCTGGAGTCCCAGGATCAAGTCCCGCATGGGGCTTCCTGCAGGGAGCCTGCTTCTCCCTCTGCCTGTGTCTCTGCCTCTCTCTCTGTGTCTTTCATGAATAAATAAATAAATAATCTTAAAAAAAAGAATAAATATAATTCATTCTGTTAAAAGATAAAAGAATAATTATGTGATATTTTCAGATGCAGAAAAAGTATATGGTAAAATTTAACATCCATTTTTGATGGGGACATAGTGAATGGAGAGTAGAAAGGATCTTCTTTAATATGGTAAAGCATAGCTTGACATCAAACTTAATAGTACAATACTGAAAGCTTTTCCCCTGAAATCAGGAATGAGATAGAAATTCTCACTATTACTACTTTCATTCAAATTTACACTAGAGATTTTGTCCAGTGTCATAAGGTAAAAAAAAGAAAACTAAAGGATATAATATGGGGAGAAACCAATGTCATTATTTGCAGGTGACAAGATAGGATACAAAGAAAATCCAAAGACTCTGTAAACAAAGGATTAGAGTTAATGAATTTCATAAAGTCACTGGAAACAAAGTCAATATGTAAAAAAAAGTCAATTGTATTTTTATATACAACATCCAGAGTATGAAATATATTTTTAAATATTGTTTATAATAGTATTAAAACACATTAACTAACAAAAAAAAAAACACATTAAGTAGGAGAAAACCTAAGACACATAAGACCTCTCCACAGAAAATGATACACTATTATTAAGAGAAGATGTGGAAATCCACCAAGCTGGATTTGTAAGTCTCATGAATTGTAAGTCTCAATATTTTAAGACAGCAATACCCCCAAATTGATCCCTGGAATCAATACCATCATAATCAATATCGTAGCAGCTAGTTTGGGAAATTTAACAAAACACTCCTAAAATTCATCTTGAAAATGCAAAAGGCCAATAATGACGAAATCAGTCTGCAAGAACAACAAAGTTGGACACTTATACTACCAGATAGGAGGACATGTAATAAATCCACGGTAATTAAGATAGTGTAATATTAGCATAAGGACAGACAAATTGACTAGTGGTACAGAATAGAAACTCTAGAGCTCAGCTGTCCCACGCAGTAGTCACTAGGCACAGGTGGCAATTGACATTTACATTAATTTCCTCATTTGCACTAGCTACATTTCACGTGCTCAGTAGCCACATGCAGTGAGTGGCTGCTGCAGTAGACAGCACAGATATGGCACCTTCACTAAAGAAAGTTCTGTCGGACCATGCTGCTTCAGAGAGACTCACCACCACAAATGGAAATAAGATGTTTGACAAAGTGTCCTTGCAGATGAGTAGAAAAGAAAGTCTTTTCAACAGTCTTGGTCAGATGATAGCCATCTTTGAAAAATGAATCTCAAGTCCTACCTCACTTCACACACACACACACACACGCACACACACAGATCAATCCCCTGGGGAGTCCTAAATGCAAGAGGTTGTGGAACTTCCATGCAAGGGAATAACAGCCAGCAATGAAAACGAATAGTGTTGGGAACAGGCTGAACCTCAACACCAAGGATGAATCTGACCAGCATTATGCGATCAGCTGGAGCTGGAAGTAAAAAAGAACATGCTTAGTTTCCCTTTACATAAAGTTCAAAAGCAGGCAGATAGAACTCCAGGGTTGGATAGCAAAGTAGTTCCTTCTGAGAGACTGGAGGGACTGGAGGCTGCCCACACGGGCTTCTGAAGTCCTAGGAATGCCCTGGCTCTTGAGTGGAAGACGAACGTGCAGGCTTCATCAGCATCTTCTGTGCACTTTTCTCTATAGATGTCATTTAAAAATGTTTTTTAAAGCAACCTTTAGATTGACAGGGAAAAAGAAAGATCATTCTTGCTGATTGAATGACTTAAAAAAATGAAGATTCTGTATAAAATGTTTAGATAGGCAACAATTTTAAGTCTGAAAGTACCAGGTGGAGGGTATGGAGAAAGGGGTTAATTACTAGGAGGAGGGCCAATTAAGTGTGTGTTGTAACATCGGAAATGTGTGCACCTTGCAACTAGACACAAATCTAGAAATCCTAGAGAAACTCTTGTTCATGCTCAGTGTTGTGCCCAAGATTGCGAATCCGAGAAACCACCAAGGAGCCGACACCGATGCAGACACATGAGGGTTTATTTACAAGCTCGAGCTCGGGTCCAAGTATACCTGACACAGCGGAGCAGGGACTTGGACCCCAAAGTGGGTTACAGCTGGGTTTTTTATAGGCTGGTCTAAGGGATTTTCAGAAGGGATGGAGGAATTTCTCAAGTTCTGTTTACATTCTGATATGGGGCTTTCAAGGGCATAGAGCTCTGTTCTCATTCTGATATGAGACTTTCTGCCACTGGCATTGAGCTCTGTTCTCATTCTAATATGGGGCTTTCTAGGGCAAGCTGTAAGCTGTTTTCTTCCTGTAACTGAAGTAATGTAAATTTCAGCTCTTATTCACAGGGGCCTGGGATGGCTGTACTTGTGCTAACGCTGAACTTAAAGTGGAATGGCCTTAATTTTCTCCGCCTCCACACTCAAAAGGAGTCGAGGGCAACAGTGTTCATTGCAGGAGAGTTTTTAATAGAAAAAAAAACCGCAGCCCTGGTGGCTCAGCGGTTTAGTGCTGCCTTTAGCCCAGGGCCTGATCCTGGGGACCTGGGATCAAGTCCCACATCAGGCTCCCTGCATGGGGCCTGCTTCTCCCTCTGACTGTGTCTCTGCCTCTCTCTCTCTCACTGCATCTCTCATGAATAAATAAATAAAATCTTTAAAAAAAAAGAAAAAGAAAAAAAAATAATCGAAGTAACTGAAATGCCTAATAGAAAAATGGATAAATGTGATTTTTTTATATAGCGAAATACCAGACAGTTAAAAGGAATATATATGTGTGTGTGTATGTATATATATGTATATGTATATATACAAACATAATCACAGAGCTCTAAAAATACTGTGTGGATGAAAATAGCAAGTTGCAGAGTATGTATGACATATACATGGACATTCTTACAGTATAAAACAAGTCTAGATATTATTCTTTGATGCATGCATATATCCCTCTGTTTTTAAGTGACTGCAGGATTCACTGTGCACTGAAGCCCTGACCGCTGCAGCCCCAGGGGGAGGGCATGAGGTATTGGGGACAAACGGTCACATGGAAACTGCCCCTTCATTGTCATTGCTCTGTTTCCTTTCTGTTTTGTTTTGTTTTTTTCCAAGCGAGTAGGACAGAATGTTAACATCTGTGCATTTTAGGTGTTGGCTCCCCGGGGAGTGGGGGGTGGGGGGGTGTTAGTTAAACTATTCCTTGTAATTTTCTCTTTGTTTAATTTCTCAGTTTAAAAAAAACTAGAGTTGACACCGTAGCATCTTCCATCATTTAGTCTTCTGCTTGTTCATTGCTTAAGTATTTTATGGTCCTGTTTTAGAAAAAAATGTATAGAAATAGAAGTCTGGCCGAGAGAGCTAAATTTCCTCCCATTGTTTATGTTTGCAACGCACTTGTTCCATCCCACATTGTGTGGTACCCAAAGGCGGCCCTTGGACCTCTGCGGGGAGCAGAGCAAGACACGCAGCCGCTGGTGCCCCAGGGCCTCCCCCCACGGGCGCCCGTTCCTCGTGCCGGGGAGCGGCGGCCGGGGGGGTCGGTGCGTGGCTTCGGGGACCGGAGGCCTGAAGCCGCCCCCGGGTGCTGGCTCCCGCCCCAGAATGTCCCTCCAGGGTCGCTGGCACAACACCCGCCCCCCCAGCCATAGCCTGCCCCCCCCCCCAGCTGGAACCACCCCCCGCGGGGAGCTGGAGCCCCCCCACCCCACCGCCACCGGGGAGCTGGAGCCTGCCCCCCCAGCCAGAGCCTGACCGCCCCTCCCCACTCCCCCGCCCCCTCCCCCCTCCATCCCCTCACTCCCCCCCACTCACTTCCCCCCAAACCCCCAGCCAGAGCCTGACCGCCCCTCCCCACTCCCCCGCCCCCTCCCCCTCCATCCCCTCACTCTCCCCACTCACTTCCCCACCCCCACCCCCACCCCGGAGCCGGAGCCTGACCGCCCCTCCACCCTCCCCACTCCCCCACCCCCCTCCACCCTCCCCACTCCCCCCCTCCACCTCCCCACTGCCCCCCCAGGAGCCGGAGCCTGCCACCCCCACCCCGGAACCCGGAGCGCCCCCCTCCCCCTGAGCCAGAGCCTGACCGCCCCTCCACCCTCCCCACTACCCCCCCACCCCGCCGTCCCCTCACTCCCCCCCACTCACTCCCCTACCCCCCCCAGCCGGAGCCTGACCGCCCCTCCACCCTCCCCACTCCCCCACCCCTCTCCACCCCCCCCACTCCCCCACCCCCCTCCACCCCCCCCACTCCCCCACCCCCCTCCACCCCCCCCACTCCCCCACCTCTGGGAGCTGGAGCCTGCCGCCCGCACCCCCTCACCCTCCCACCGCGGTGCTGGATCCCAGGCCCCAGGGTCACGACACGAGCAAGGGCAGCCGCTTCCCTAAGGCGCCCCTTCAGGGTCCCTAGAGTAGAAGTCAGGTCTCTTCCGCTGCACTTTATCCACCCCTCGCCGCTGGCCAAGGAGGGCGCACCGACAGAAGGAACCGAGCTGCTCATTTCAGACCTTCTGTGTGTCTGCCCCGGGATGCCCGTAGGCACCCCAGTTGGTTCTCAGCCCCGAGGGAGCCCAGTGGGTGTCCAGCAAGATCAGTGGTGGGAGGTTTAGTCTAAGTCAAGAGTCCGTTGTTAGAAAGGCCTCTGTGCTGCAGACCTGGAGCTCTGTTATCTCCAAACTACTTTATCAGTAACAAAGGCAATATTTTAGCTCCAACTGTCTGGTCTCTGCCTTTCAGTTGGTTCCAAATTCAAGAAAGTGGGGGAGTAGGTCCTATTAATTGCCTCCCTCAAAAACCTAATAATCGATTAGCTTAAGACCCCAAGATGAGAAATTAATGTAATCCACGATAATAACCAAGAATCTGTATACCAATTCCTTCTTACACCCGTGATTACCCTGTTGAATAGTTAACTGAGCATTGCTCAGCTACTTTAGGTCTCATCAGTGTGGTTAAACAGGTGACTATAGCACCGTTCATCATGGCATGACTGAACTCTCATAGCTCGAGACAGACTCCATTAAAGTGTATATTTTATAATCTATCCCATTATCTACATAGGTATAAGTATAAAATATATATTCATCTAATTTGAGCATTTAACAGCAAAAAGAAAACAGGTGCACACAGAGAACAGCCTGACCTGCTATGACAGACCACTGCTCTGCAGGGGCCGGCTGCACCTCTGCAGAAAGCAGTGATTTTTTTTTTCCGAAAGATTTTATATATTTATTCATGAGAGACACAGAGAGAGAAGCAGAGACACAGGCAGAGGGAGAAGCAGGCTCCGTGCAGGGAGCCGGACGCGGGACTCGATCCAGGATCCCAGGATCACACCCTAGAACGCAGTGATTTTAAGGATGAATTCGTGTTCTAATCTCTTTGGGATTCCCTTTCTATCTGCAGTGGTCTATGCTGTTCCGTGTAGCTAGAGCTCTCTGTTCATATATAATAGAAGATTCGCTTCCGTGGCGGGAGACACGTTCACACCCCAGCATTGAATGAAGCTACTGGTCAACAAGAAGGCTGTTAAATGTTGATTTGTAACAACACGTTTCAATAGCAGAGATCTAAGGCTTCCACCCGGTTTCTTCCCAGGTCCTGGGCAGAGCCTGGCTCCAGCAAAGGATGATTCTTCTCATCCAGGATATTTCTCCTTCAACACATCTCTCCATGCTGCAATTAGACACGGGAACTGGAAACTTCTCACCGGCTACCCAGGTACAATGCTGAGCTCCTGCCCCCAGAAGGGCAAGGGAACCTTTACGGAAGTGACAGCTGCCTTGCAGAACATACCTCAGGGGCAGCTGAATGAGGAAGAGTGGTTTGATCTACTGTCCCGACAGAAGAAGACTGAGAATTAACTGTAGGCCGGGGGGGAGGGGGGGTGTTGAAAGGAAGCAATGCCACGCTCATGTTTCATGGGGAATAAAGAGTCCAGGGCCGTGTGCTGTCGGGTACTAGCCTGCCTGCAAGGAGACCCTCTGAAAGCTACGTCCTAACCAGCTGGGTGGTTGAGGGACGTGCTTGCTTCCCCGGAGCACAGTCTCTAAAAATGATGTCCTTTAAATACTTTTAAAATATGGGGTGTGCCGGCTAAGACTGTGATGCCATTAGCAGTATTGATAATGACGACATTCTTGGCATTTGCGGCAAGCCAGTTCTTTGATTGGTAGCGCCCGAGCATCGCAAGGCATCTTAGCTTCCCTGGCCCGTGATGCCTGTGTGCCAGTAGCCCCGGGTCCCTGGGACAACTACACACCCTCCCCACCCCCCCCCACCCCCACGCACGCATGCGAGCCCGCGCTTTCCTGCAAGCCCCTGGTCATGAACCCGTGAACCACGTCTAGTTAAAGCACCAGAAGTCAGAGCCTGAGGCAGACGTAGCTGCAGCATCCAGGGCTGCATCTTTGCGTGGCTTCCTGCCCACGTCCCGCTCAGCCTTGTGCCCCAGTCTCCTCCCTTGAAATGAGAACCCGCCCGTGATGCTTCTCCCCCAGTAAACCATCGGATTTCTTTGCCAGGCTGTGGTTGCTGGTTTCCTCCACCGTCTCAGCACAACGTCTCTGTGATCCCCTCTTCGGACCCACCGACCAAGACCCTGTGGCTCTTTGATATTGACCAGGACCCAGAAGAAAGACATGACCTGTCGAGAGACCACCCCCACGTTGTCAAGCAGCTCCTTTCCCGCCTGCAGTTCTACCACAAACACTCGGTGCCTGTGTACTTCCCGGCGCAGGACCCCCGCTGTGACCCCAAGGGCACCGGGGCCTGGGGCCCATGGATCTAGGCCTCCCCGGCGGCCTGCGACAGCCAGGCCACCTTTGTGCTACAAGCTGGACTTCAGGCCTTCACTCCTGTGTCTCTTGTCTCATTTGCTCTCCCAGCCCAGGTTCCCCTGGCCCCCCTCTTGTTCCCAGCCCACCCTGAGGTGTCTCATTTCAACCCCCAGTGCACTGAAGAGGCTGACGTCGCCCGCAGCGCCCCTGCTGTTGGCCAGGGTATGTGTCTAGAGGAGAGGGTGGCTGAGTTCAGCCTCTTTTTCCTGAGCCGTGGGACCGCTGGGAACTCGGCTTGAAATAGGAAGTTCTCGTCGATTCCCGGAGGCTGGAACAGCTGGCTCTCTTTGCCTCACAAGTCAGATGTTAGACTTCCCTCTGCCAATAGCTGGGTTTTATTGGAGTGCCTCGTGTTTCTTGTAACAAATGTGGGGAGCAGACAGTTTGTAATGGTTCTGCTGGCCGGGGGATCTCCCCGTCTGTGAGATATCATGTTCGGGCATGCCATGAATAACCCCCCGGGTTCAGCCCTCACTTACTCACCCTGTCACTCATCTCATGATGGAGTATAAGGCCCGTCTCATAGTTACGGTCAGCATGGCAATATGCCTGCTTCTCGGTTTGGGTTATTACAATAAAAAAAATGTGGTTTTATTCCCAGTTTTTCTTTCCAGCTGCTGCTCATTTTGTCTAGACTTCCTGCTACCCCCTCTCCCCTGCGGTTCTTTTCCTAACCTCCTCTTCACTCAGGCATCCTGTGCCTAGGAAGGCTGCCTCGCCTCCCTACTCTGAACACCACTGGTTTTTGGAACACTGCTGTGGCCTGCCTTCCCTTCGCCTCTAACCCTGAAACTGGAGCCCCACCCAGGGAAGGTGGTCAAGTCTGGCCCTGCAGGCACGCTTGTGGTGGACAGGAGGGGCTGGGCAGGTGATGTTCAACTCTGTGTCATCTGTTTGGTAAAGATTTTTCTAAGTTGCATGGAGTTTATTATCATGATGGTGGCTTTGTCTTGTAATGTATTAAGAGTTGCATGCTATTCCCCAGCAATGAGGAGAAACCCCAGGAAACAATAATATTGTCTTGGGATGATGGAAGTGGGCGGCTTGAAAGGAAATGGCCAGCATCCGAGATACCAGGCCTCGGTAAAGCAAAGGAGGGCACATCTACGTTTCTCTTGTTCCGTTTTACTGCTTGTATTAAGGTTCTGGGGTTGAGGAAAGAGGATGGGCAGTTTGACCTGCTGATCCTTTCTCAGTCCCACTGATGTCCTACTAATGCGGGTCAATCCAGAATAGCTCTCAAAAGTGTCAGATTTAGTATGTGCAAAAATGATATTCTTTTTCCCATTAGCTCCACTGTTTTGTTCACTCCTTGTCACCCATGCCTGGATCAGTGCCTGTTACAAAGAAGGCAGTCAATACTTTTTTTTTTTTTTTAATGAATGAATGGACAATTGAACAAGTTGAACAAATGAGAAAGTTGCACACCATGAAAGTACAGCTAAACACAGGGCTAAATTAAATATCTCCAACTGTTGCTTTTCTCTTCTCAAGCTGTCCTCCTGGGGTAGGAGCAGAGTCTGTGTGTCTGGACAGTCACCGTACACTCCATAGTGAAGCCATGGTGTCCTCTTCAGGAGGGAATAGGGGAAACACACCTGCCAAAGACACTCTTTGGGCAATAATCCTTAGTTCTATTCTTTATAGGACACTAGAAATTAAAACCAGCAAATAATGTGCTATAGGTCCTTGTATAGCCATCCTTCAATTTAGTAGCAGTAATTTCTGGTCACTACTAATATGTATTGTATTAAAATAAGATGATTGGAAGGCAATGGTGCTAGAGCTAAAGATACCTATTACCAACCTTTACCCCACTCCTGGGTTGGGAAACAGCTGGTCAAAATGCCATCACCTACCACTCCCACACTTGTGGTAGATACTATGAACTGAGCCCAGATGTTCCTCTGGATCCTTCTAATCCCAGTGTCTATTAATACCATAAGATTAGAGGCCATCACCACACGACAGCCATCAGCTCTCCCCACTGTGCTCCCAGGGCTGGCCCAGTTCTAGTCCCTTGGGGGCCAGGTACAACATGGATGTTCTACACTCAATTGTTTAAAGGGAGTTGTAAACACTAATTGTTGTCAAACTTTTGAGATTTTATTTTATCCATGATAGAATGTATCCCATTAGGTTTCTTTATTCCATATTAGAATGTGAACAGATTCACATTAATGTGGTTTCTTTCCAAATTTGCGTACCTTTAAAGAAAAGTTTTATTGATTGTTTTTCTTTGTTAGTACATGATTATTCCAGATCTGGAGAACAAAAAGTTTTTATCCTTTAAAATGTGTCCATAGGGAGTTTCCATTTGGGTGGTGAACAAGTTCTGAAACTACACAGTGGTGATGTTTGCACAGCATGCCTCTGAATTGTATACTTTAAAATGGTTTAAATGATAACTTTTATGTGGTTTTTTAACGTATTGGCCAATTTTATGGTATGTAAATTACATCTCAATGAAACTGTTAAATAAATAAATGTAGAACTGAAAAAAATGTGTTAGTCATTGCCCCCAGAGTGCAAACTATAAAATAACTTATTGGAGGGAGGTCAGGAGAGGGTAGGAGTGAATATAAAGTGATAATAAGAGAGTATATCTGTTCTCTATTGCTGCATAACAAATTACCCCAAAACTTAGTAGCATAAAACAAACATTTATTACTTCACATCCTCTATGGGGGTCAGGACCCCGGGAGTGGCTTAGCTGGGTGGTTCTGGCCCAGGATGTCTCATGAGATTGCAGTTAAGCAGATGGCCAAGGCTGCAGTCATCTGAAAGCTTGTCTGGGGCAGCGGATCCACTTCCAAGATGACTCACTCACAAGGCTCTTGGTTAGAGGCCTCTGTTTCTTGCCTATGGCTTCTCCACAGGCTGCTTGAATTTCCTCACACATAGCAGTCCACTTCCAGCAGAGCAAGTAATGTGAGAGAGACCGAGCAAGAGGAAGCTACAGTGCCTTAAAGACGTGACCTCCAAAGTTGTACAACGTCACTTCTCCCTTAAAACAAGTCACTAAGTCCAACCTTTACGTAAGTGAAGGAGAATTAGGTCCTGCCTTTTGAAGACAGTGTCAAATTGGTGGACATAATTGATTCTACCACGGACGATGGAGAAGAATGGGCAAAGGTAGCCTCCTGGGTAATGGATTGTCCACTCAAGTCCACATGCACTTATCAAATTCTATTTGAAGACAGATGGAAGAAAAAGCATCCAACTTTGCTATTTAGTGGTTATAATGACCATGGATCTAATCCTCTCTGTGGCTCCGGGTTTTTTTTTACTGTAGGGTGATGGGTTGAATTAAGTAAACTGTAAAATCTCTTAGATCCCTTGTGCTTAGAACAATGCCTAACACATAGTATATATTAAATAGATGGTGGTTGACTGACTCTCAGCTGACTGGACTCTGGTGTAAGAATGTGAAATAAAATTGTGCTGGGGCGCTGGGGTGACTCACTGGGTTAAGCACCCAGCTCTTGATTTTGGCTCAGGTCATGATCTCAAGGTTGTGAGATTGAGCCCCATGTCGGGCTCTGCGCACAGCAGGAAGTCTGCTTGAGATTCTCTCTCTCCCTCTGCCCCTCCCCACCACTCTCTCTCAAATAGATTTTTTTTAAAGACTATGCTAAAATAGCCAGAGATTGTGCTCCATCTTAAAAAATATTTGTTTCCTGAAAATATGATTTAAAAACTAGTTTTTTGAATGCTTAGTGTATTCCAAGCATCGTACTAGGTGCTTTAAAAGAATTATCTTGTTGCCCAAGGAAAATAAAGGCAATGTTCTTCTTAATAAATAAATAATTATCTTGTTTAATATAATTTTAAACTAAATAGAGGTAATGTTTATAAAATCTGTTCAATCATAATTATAAAGACATGCTTTCAGGGCGCCTGGGTGGCTCAGTCATTAAGCTTCCATCTTCGGCACAGGTCATGATTCTGGAGTCCTGGGATCAGGCCCCACATGGGGGGGGGGACCCCACTGAGTGTCCCTGCTCAGTAAGGAGTCTACTTCTCCCTTTCTTTCTGCCCCTCCTCCTGCTCATGCTGTCTCAAAGAGACATTTATTTAAATGAATAAATAAAATCTTAAGAAAAAAATGCTTGCTTTTCACCCCTTATATTTTTATTTTTTTATTTGTTAAGATTTAATTTATGTATTCATGATACAGAGAGACACAGAGAGAGAGGCAGAGACACAGGCAGAGGGAGAAGCAGGCTCCATGCCGGGAGCCTGACGTGGGACTCGATCCTGGGATTCCAGGATCACACCCTGGGCCAAAGGCAGGCGCTGAACTGCTGAGCCACCCAGGGATCCCACCCCTTACATTTTCTAAATGTCCAATATTTACCCAAACATAGGATTACTTAAATCAAGAAAATAAAAATAATTACTTTATCTTTTTACAAAGTACACCAGAGAAATAACCCAAGTGTTAACCAACAAATGGATGAACAAAATATATCTACACAATGCAATATTACTTGGCCAGAAAAAGAAATGGAGCTCTGATACCTGCTGCTAGAACATGGATGAACCTTGAAAATAGTATGCTAAGGGTCGCCTGGGTGGCTCAGTGGTTGAATGTCTGCCTTTGGCCCAGGGTGTGATCCCGGGGTCCTGGGATCGAGTCCCATGTCGGGCTCCCTGCATGGAGCCTGCTTCTCCCTCTGCCTGTGTCTCTGTATCTCTCTCTGAGTCTCTCATGAATAAGTAAATAAAATATTTTAAAAAGAAAAAGAAAATATTATGCTGTGAAGCCAGACACAACAGGGTAGATATTATATGATCCCACTTACATGAAATATCAAGAGTAGGCAAATTGGCAGAGGCAGAAAGCAGAGTAGAGGTTACCAGAGGCTGAGGGGAGGGAAGAACTAACGCTATTAATGGATAGCGTTTCTTTTGGCGATGATGAGAAGGTTTTAGAAATAGTAGTGATGATTGCACAACTATGAATGTAATTGATGCCATTAAATTATACACTTAAAATTGGTTAAAATGGCCAATTTTATTATATATAGATATATTTTTATTATATATAAAATATATTATATATTAATATATTTAATCAAATATAAAGAGAGAAGGAGGGAGAGAAAGGGGGGCAGAAAGAATGGAGTGGTGGGGTCTAGGTCCTCTGACCTACCAGTATAGCTGCTCTTTTAGTTCTTTTTATAGATTGGACTTCCACATAAGCCAAAACTAACTGATGGTGAGAGAAGTCAACAAACTTCTTCCCTTGGCAGAGAGAGTATTTACTGGGAAGGAACATAATGAAACTCTTTGGGATCCAGAAAATGCTCTGTATCGTGGTCTGAGTGGTCTTGGCATGGGTATACCCATGTGTAAAAACTCACGAAGACGTATACTCAAGTTTTGTACTTTAGAGTTCCTATGTTATACCTAATTAACAAGTGCTTTACAACAAAAAACACATGCCCTTACAGTAAGAGATCACTACATATTTATCTCATATGTGACCCAAATGTGCTTGGAAACATACAAACGATTGCAAATAAAATCTTTTAAACACTGCAAAGACATTCACTACTTAAAGAAGCTTTTTTGTGACTCCTTTTGTAAACACAAATTTAGGTTTTTGCTTTTACAAAACCTGAATGCATTGATTTGGCGTTCCTAAATTGAGATTTTGCTACCCCCGTTTTCCTGGAGGTTTCTGGTGCTGGGAGAGAGGTGCAAAGACCACGACATGATAGGAATGAAATTGCAGGCAAGGCCTCTGCTCCAAGAGGCTTCAGATCCAATTCTGTAGTACCAAGCTCTTTCTAGCTTAACAGTTGTTAAGACCATTCCAGCTAATACTAAACATATTGAAGTAGTTATTATCCTTCCCAGTCACCACTTAAACTTTAAAATCTTTTTTTTTTTTTCTTTTTGTTCAAGTGAAGAATAGCCACAGCTTGTGCAGATGGGTTCGTTTTCAGGCTGTTAAGACCCGGCTGCTCCCTCTGGCCATCTTCCTCACCGATCGCCGAGAGCAGGAGGTTTGAACGGCTGTAGAGGCGCCTGCCGCATCTCTCACCCTTGCTCCATTGCCACGGGAGCCACCCACTAGGTGCCACAGAGCAGAGGAGGCGTGACTCAAGTTGCCGGGAGCCTGACTTTAGGACTTTTAACCATAAGGAAACTGGAAGGGCAATTTAATTCTCAAACTAACTCACCCAAGGAACAAATCACTTGAGCTTAAGATATTTCATTTCATAACCTTTATTATTTGTCTGACAATAGAGATAATACGTCCCACTGTAACAATTTTAGAATTGTTATACAGAAAATGCATAGAGAAAATTAGACATCCCATAAAGCAGCCACCAAGAGACTGCCACCATTAACCTTCTTTCTCTTTAAGAGAGTAAATAAGTGGCCCACTTCCCAGATTGGTTTTCTTTTTTATTTTTTTTTTTCAAGATTTTATTCATTTATTCATGAGAGAGAGAGAGAGAGACAGGCAGAGGAAGAAGCAGGCTCCACTCAGGGAGTCCAACACAGGACTCAATCCCGGGTCTCCGGGATCACGCCGTGGGCTGAAGGTGGCACCAAACCGCTGAGCCACCTGGGCTGCCCCCGATTGGTTTTCAAATCCCACTGAGCCCAACTGAACCCTCCCTGGAGACTATCAAGATGGTAGATAAATAAAATGTCATTCTTTTGAAACTCTTCATTTTAATCGCATTAACGAAATACTGATCTTCCCAGCATTTTTATTCTAAGAGTACATGTTTTCACACACACTTACAAATATGAATTTTCTCTCTCTCTACACCATCTTTTCCACAAACCTCAAGAAGTGAGGGCCTCCACACACAAGGGAGTTTGTGCAATCAATCAAAGCAGCTAGTAAGCACCTGCCTTTTGGGCCAGTTTTTTTTTTTTTTAATTCAATTTGCCAACCTATAGTATAACACCCAGTGCTCCTCTCATCGTGAGTCTTGCAGTTAAGGCAGGTAAACCAGTCTCACTGTGCCTTTGTTTACATTAAGTGAACCAAAGCTGGGATTGCCTCTTATGCCAGCGTTTTGTAACTGGGATGGTTCAAGTCCACACTGTGATATGCACTGGGGGTGAGGCCAGGGGCCACTGACCAGCAAGGAGGGAGGAGGGTGAGATCAGGGAACTCCACCAACAGCAGGAGGTAGTCCCAGAACAGGGCTGGAAAGCAAGTGAGGAGGAGGAGGCTCTAGAGACAGAGGAAGTACAGCTTGACCTTTGCCAAGAGGATTCACTTAACTCCAATTATTGCTTTGTATCTATACACTCCTGACAGCAGTAGGTTTTTTCTGAATGAGCTATTTTTAAAATGAAACCCTTTGATTAGAAGGTCCTCTGAATCTGTTAGGGAAACAGCTGATTTATTTGAAAGATGCTGCTTGTTTGGACTTCACAAGACTGTTCTGGTTTTTTTGGTTCTTAGGCCAGAGCTTCAGTGAAAGCGTTTGGACTTAACACATACAGGGGGTGGAAGTATGTGTCTGCCACATGCAGGACTCCGGGACAAGAAGGGCCTGTCTCACTGGGACCCGCCTGTGTCCCGCCCCTGAGGTCTACGTACCCGGCTCCTCCGCCAAGCAGCTGAGCTCCCTGGGCGCCCGGTCGAGCAGGGCCCTTAGCGATCCCCAAAGCTCCTGGAGACCCCCAGACTCTAGCTCCCCTCGGCCTGCCCCTGCTGGGAGTCGGAACACGGTGCTTCTCCTTAAATGTGCATCTGTACTAAGAGTGCAGTTTACTACAATAAGGGAAAGCGAGGCTTTTCTTTGTCACTACGGTAAAGAGAAAAGTCTGCGGGCAATCACGGAGGAGGACAAAAGGCCCTGACACCTGAGCTCCGAACTGTCTCTGGCCTGGAGGGAAAGAACTCCGTGACCGAGCCCCTTCCGAACCCCGAGGCGTGAACCAGTTCGAGGCCAGCGTCCTCAGCGCCGGGTGCCACGCGGCGGCCTGGCCTGGGGACAGGGAAGTCCCCGCGGCCACTCCGGGGCGGGCAGCTGCAGGTGCTCGGGTCCCCTCGTCCGCCCCCCGCTGCCGCCTTCCGTCCCCGCGGCCTGCGCTCGTGTCCCGGCCACCCCCCCCCCCCGAGATCTTAGGGGGGCAGCGAGGGCGGGGGGCGGTGTGCGGCGCTACAGGCCAGGGCACAGGGGCCGAGCGGCAGGTGACGAGGGCCGGCATCACAACCGAACTGGAGGCCTAAAACCTCAAGCCCACCTGAAGGGTATTTGAACCGCTCAGCCCGGGAGGAAGTTTATCAGCGGCCCCCGCACATTCCGCGGGGGGCTGTGTCCGCGCACAGGGCACGGCCGCTGGTGCCCAAGACGGTGGCCGCACGGCGCTGGCCGCGGAGGCGGAGGCCCGCACCGGGTTCTCCAGGCCGCGGCAGCCCTGGCGCAGGGGTGATGGAAGGGGGCGCAGGGGTGCGGGGGGTGCAGGGGTGGATGGAAGGGGCGCGGGGTGCGAGGGAGGCGCAGGGGCTGGATGGAAGGGGGCGCAGGGGTGGATGGAAGGGGGCTCGGGTGTGAGGGGAGACACAGGGGCTGGATGGAAGGGGGCGCAGGGGTGTGGAGGGGCGCAGGGGTCGATGGAAGGGGGCACAGGGGTGCGCGGGGGCACAGGGGTGGATGGAAGGGGGCGCAGGGGTGGATGGAAGGGGGTGCAGGGGGTGCAGTGGTGGATGGAAAGGGGCGCAGGGTGCGAGGGAGGCACAGGGGCTGGATGGAAGGGGGCGCAGGGGTGCGGGGGGGGCGCAGGGGTGGATGGAAGGGGGCGCAGGGGTGCGAGGGGGGGCGCGGAGGCTGGTTGGGAGGGGGCCCAGTGTTCCATCCCGTCCTACGGCCTGCCGCCACCGGCGCGGTGCTGCTGGATCCTGCAGGTGCTCCTGCGCTCTTCTCGAGGGCCCACGGGCCCCTGTCCACCCGGTGTCTGAGGCTCAGCAAACACCGAGGCCCACTGGTATTCCCTCAAGTTCCGTGGTAAGGATTTCGGGGGGGGGGGGGGGAGCGGGATGAGAGGGAGCAAAGCCGAGGTTGTGAGCAACATTGCCTCGCAAGGGCCTCTCCTTGAAGAGGCACAAAGACTATGTTTAGATCCAAATACTATGTTTTTGTTTAAAATACCACAAATTAGAGAGCAATGTGTTGGTCAGCAGGACCTAGTGATAGGAATGCTTGGTCTTGGGCAGCCCCGGTGGCTCAGCGGTTGAGCACCGCCTTCGGCCCAGGGCGGGATCCTGGGGTCCCGGGGTCGAGGCCCACGTCGGGCTCCCTGCATGGGGCCTGCTTCTCCCTCTGCCTGGGTCTCTGCCTCTCACTCTCTCTCATTAATAAATAAATAAAATCTTTTTAAAAGAGAGAGAGAAATGCTTGGTCTTCTATAGTTAGCTAAACACTGTTGCCTTCAGCAAAAAGTTCTGCAACCGAGCCGTGGGCCGACCACAGCTCCTCTTCTGTGGAGGGATAAACGGCGGGGCGAGGGGTTCCCTGCTCCTCCCTGCTCCTCCCTGCTCCTCCCCTGGCCGGCCTGCCTGGCCTGGTGCTCCCGAGGGCTCGGCTCCTTCGGCACAGCCACCCCAGCGGCCCCTGTGCCCCGGTCCCCACCCACGCAGGCCCACGCGGTCGCCAGGGGAGCCACGCCAAGGGGTAGCCAATCCACCCCCAGCAGGGGAGAAGCAGCCTGCCCTTGGACAGGGAGGCGGAGCAGAGCAGACAAGGTGGTGCCATGAGTCTCTCCTCTGTCGTCAAGGTTTTTGGGTTTTTGTTTTGTTTTGTTTGTTTTCCAGGTTCATAATTTATTGTTGAAATTGAGTATCAGGTGATGAGTTGACATTGGCCTCTCCAAGCATGGGACTTAACAGATGAGGTCCAAGTTAAAGTCCATTTATGTTGCTTTCACAGCTGGCGTTTTTTTAGACCCTAATTTGAAGTATAAAAGCAAAGCAATGCCTCCACGTGTGGCCAATACACAATTCATTCTACCTGTGAGAGTATAAGAGTTGAAATATTTTCTGATGCCAGTGAAATGGAATTGGGCATCGGTTTCTGGACCTGCCATGATTTCAATCTTGCAAAAGGTAGCAATTCCACTGATTGTGTCTTCAATGTACGCAGCTAACCTGTCATCAAGGTTTTAGGTGTAACCCTCAATAGGTGGAACTCGCCCGCCCTCTCACCAGGTCGTGTTATCCCACAGCTCTAAGACTTGCTGGTGTGACAGGCTTTAAAATGTTACATTGTTTTGTGTTTCTTTCGGTACCAGGAGATTGGACTTTTCCATATTTTTATTGGCCCATATGGCTCTTTTTTGAGTGTCCTGATCACCACTCTCCCTCCCTGGTGCCACCCATCCTGCCTACAGGGAGCAGGAGGAGGGGGAACAGAGGGCCCAGCCAAGAGGGTAGCGCAAGGAAAAGCCATCCTTCGCTTGCACCCGAGCCATCACCTCCGCTGGGGCTGCTGGTGACTCACAGGCCGTGCATTCGGTGTGCTCCACTCTCTGCTTTATGCTCAGTCTTTGGAACTGTGTTAGGAGGCAGGGAAAAGTAAGAGGAGTAGAAGGAACAGACAAGATCCTTTCCTTACAGACGGAGTCAAACAGACTTGTGAGAAAGGCGAAAATTTGGTGACCCTTCGAAGTGATGTTCTTTTATTATTGGAACAGAAGCGCTGTGTTGGGGGTGGGGGGCGATGGATGGAGAGGGGAGACCTCTGACAGCGGCCCCCAAACCCCACTGTGACCCCAAACTCATCAAGGCTGGTGCACATGCACTTGGCAAAACGAAGCCCTGCAGGTACAGACTCACCCTGAGGGTCAGTTAAACCGAAGCTAGCTTCTTCCTCAGCGTGTCCCCTGGGGTGATCCCACCCAACTGCACACGTGAGAGAAGTTCGGTCTCTCCCCATTGACAGCGCTGTCCTGTCACACCTTCAGACCCTTGTACCTGGGCTGACCCATCTGAGTGGGGTCCCTGAAGCCCCTCTCCCCCGAGTCAGCCTCATGAGGGAGGGCAGTGCCCTCTGTATAAACAGCTCAGAATTGAAACTTGCATTCCACTTTTAGCCTTGCCTTTTTTAGTAGGAATAATCCTAATGCCTTTCATCTGAGTTTCTGCACTTCGGCTCTTCCAGTCTGCCGGTGCCCCAGTGATCCCCAGCCTAGGATCACACAGGCTAGTGCCTTTGCATACGCGGTTCCTCCGGCTTTTTTCTGGACTAGCTCCTCCTCCAGGTCTAAACATCGTGGGCTCCTTCCCCCGGGAAGCTTTCCCGGGCCCTGCTGGACGGGGATGGTGTTCCTATGAGAAGGGACATCACACTCCATTGTTATTCCTGTATAAATAAATGTCTGTCTTCCCCAGCAGGCGGAAATCTCATGTCTGGCGTGTTTAATGGAATATCTTTGTCTCAGAGAGCCATGCTTGGCAATTAGACAATGCTAGTTGAATGAGTTCCATTTGTTGAATTCAGAGGACCCAATCATCCTTCAGTTTGAGGGTGACAGGGAAGTCCCTGATCTAGCTCTTGCTCTCAACCTGCAGACCCTGCCCCTACCCTACCTGCAGACCCTGTTTGCCCAGCCTGACAACAGCCGCACCCCACTGCCTGCTCTGGGGAAATGTGTGTCTGGAACCTTGGCTATCTTCAAAGGCTTTATCAGTATCAGCTGGAAGGGCTTCAGCGCCTTCGTCAAATCGGGTGAACAATACACTAGCCAGACTCCTCGGGCAGGCTTTGTTTATCCTGGGATCTCCTCCAAGATATCAGCTGATGGCTTCAAACACTTTTTATGGTCTCAGATTCGGACAGACTCAGATTTTCCCCCTTCATCTTCCAATCCTTCCCTAAGATTTTCCTCCTCGCGTTTGTTCAAGCTTTATTACAGATGCTTTTCCGTGCACGACTTTCCCTGCAGAAAACTGGCTTCATGGCTTCCACTTGCAGCTAAGTCTTGCAAATGCCAAAGGCAAGCTGGAAAGGGCAGATGGCATATTTCCTGATGCTCTTTTGTTATCGATCCATATTTACTCAGGCTTTTCTCCTTCCACAGGGTGGGAGTGGGTGGGGGTTTTTGGTGTAGATATAATGGAGATAAACTAGAGATTTCCTTAAGGAAAGTGGAGTTGAACAATTTTTTGAAGACAAGGATTGGGGATAATAGAGATATAAGCTTAGCTACCTAGGTGCAGACTAGGATAGCATGAGTCTTGATGAAAAGTGTAAGGCACAAATGTGTTTAAGACCATACACAGGGGTGCCTCAGCCAGTTAAGCAGCTGCCTTCAGCTCGGGTCATGATCTTGGAGTCCTGGGATCCAGCCTACATTGGGCTCCCCGCTCAGCAGGGAGTCTGCTTCTCCTTTTCCCTCTCTCTCCTCTCCTCCTCTCTCTCTCTCTCTCTCTTAAATCTATATCTATCTATCTATCTGTCTATCTATCTATCTATCTATCTATCTTTTAAAAAAAGACCAGATTTATCTCCTCCAGTTTCTGAGAGTCAGGGTGGACCTTAGCTCGGTGACTCTGGATGAATGTTCTCATGGGGTGGTCATCTCAAAGGCTTGATTTGGGAAAGGGTGGGTAGGATTCAAGAGAGAGCATGAGTACCCACAATGGAAGCTGCAACCATTTATAACTAATCTCTCAGAAATGATATCCATCATGTCTGCCATATTCTGTTTGTTAGAAGCCAGTCACTAAATCCAGCCTACCCTCAAGGGGAGGAAATTACTCAAGAATGTGGATGCCAGGGGGCAGCAATCCCTGGGCACCTTGTCAGGCTACCCACCGTGTGCCTCCACCCAGTCTCACTGCTTCCTTCCCAGTTCAGTATGTGCTTATGGAAGGGGCTCGTGACTGCTTACCACCACCACTCCGGCCCCCAAGAGTGGGGAATAGCCTAAAGTCGTAAGGGCATTAGGCTGGATGCTCTGCTTATACAGACAGTGGACCCAGAAGGACTTGCTGGTGGCAGAGCCTGTCTATAGAGGCCAAGTTCTGGGCAAGAGGCAGTAGGTGTAGGACACATTTACGGAAGAGTTGGCTGATGGGGGTGGCATTTTGCAAATTACGATCTGAAGCCTCAAGCTGTCCCTTGATGCATTTTGCAAATTACGATCTGAAGCCTCAAGCTGTCCCTTGATACCACTCCTAGTGTGCCGTCTTACAAAGATACTGACGGTCCTGTTGATGTCTCAGGGCCAAAGAGCTGACTTACAGAAGAGGACACTTTCTGTGCCGTCCCAGGGCTCAGCCTCTCACCCATTTGGTCACCTCTTTGGTCCAAAGTCTTGGACCTCCTCCCTTGCCTTCCCTTTAAGACCCTTCCAGTCCTTTCTGGCTCTGTGATTCAGCATAGTCACACTCAGCCCTGGTCATCCTTGTCTCTTGTGGTCTCTCCACTGGCTCCAATCTGTCCTTGCCTCCATCTTCGTCGAGAAGCACTTAAGGTGCGACTTCTCCGGGGGGCTGGCCGAGGCCCCTGCTCATCCCACAGTTCAGTATCTAAGCCCAGAGGTATGAGGTGGCCTGGGAAAGCAAAAGTTGTTATGACCCAGTGGTGACTGAGGAATTTAGCTCTCAAAAAGATGTCTGGTTGCAAGTACCAGATCCTAATTAAACCAGCCTCCTTCCTAGCTGGCTGCCTCATCCTCCTGGCCACTTACCCTCCAGCTGACTTTCCAATGCTGTGCATGTGGAGAAATAAAATGCAAATCAAATATACTTTGTGGAAGTGGGCAGTGAAGTTGAATTACTCACTCCTGGGTGAACCTAAAGAGGAAGGATCTGGGGGGTGGGGCTGGGGAGCTAGAGCAGTTGACAGAGGAGAGAAAATCCACAAGGACACTGACACATTAGGCTCTTCAAAGGAAGGTGATTTGAATATCAAAGGCAGAGGAGAGGCCCTCAGGAAACTGATGAAACTCCTGAATATTTTCTGCAATATTTTCTTTATCTTCCTGTCCTTGAATGTAAAATGAAGGAAGACATACTATGCTATCTGATAATCTAATCAAAGAGCTAATGCCCAAAAATTGAACTCATTTTTCAGTCTAAGAATTAGTGTACAATCACACAATATCCATTGTATAAAATGGAAAATAAGGTTTTGTGATGTTTTAGTTTTGTGTGAAGATAAAGTTCCAACTGAACCCCTTTTCTCCTCAGTTTACTATGATATTATAGATGAGGTTGATGGTGTAGCGATGTGAGGCTGAGGGGGTAAGGAAGTGTAAGGAGGTGTAAGTGCAGGTGTAAGGAAGGAGTATTTTAAGCAGAGGCGAGAGCTAGCAGGATGTGCAATGGAACGTTTCCTGTTGTCTCAGGTGTTGGCTACAGCTTCAAAGCTGAAGTCAATGGATGATAAGGACCCCCATGTTCTAAAGAGAGATGCTAAAAAATCTCACAGGATTTGCCAAAGACAGGCTAGAGGTTCAGGAGAGAGAGTTCTTTGAAGGGAATTCATAAGAGGAGCAAGCTTTGCTTTTCCCTCCACTCCCTATGGGAAAGGGGATTCTTTACCCAAAGCAAGCAGAGAGTGGAGACAAGAGAACCTCAGGCTTGGGAGAAGGTTCTTGAGAGAAGGGGAGACAGACTGGTCTCGCACTTTGTAGACAGATGGAAGCTTGTTGAGTGGCAAAAACATTTCAGCCTGTGAGGTGCTATTACCAGAGGGAAGAATGCCAAGGGTCTCGGGAGACCTTGCTGCGTGCCTCTTGGAGTCTGGGGCCAGGAGGACTGGCATGTGGCTCTCAGGGAGCTGTGAGGGCAGGAGGCTAGCTGAGACTGGGCGATGGGGTATGGTGAGAGAGGGCAGCAGGGATGCGTGTCTGCCATTTGGAGGGCTCTGTGAGTCGATTCCCATTAGGCCAAGTGATAGCCAGAGAGCTGCACTGTGGGGCAAGGGGCCCAGCAGAGAAAGATTGAGATAGGCTGAACAGGGCACCACCTGCAGTGCACTGTGGGAAGTCTCCAAGGCAGAAGTAGGGAAGTGCATCTCAAAAGTCCTGTTAACATGCCTATAAAGGAGCTGGACTTAGAATGAAGGGGACTTCAGACACTCCAGGGAAAGCAACAAACTGCACATGTTATACATAATGGCCTGATTTCCTCTCAATTTTCCCCATCTGCTCAGCCCTAGAGCATCCAGAAGCAGGTTAGGGGTGAACAAGGCAAATCAGGAAGAAGGAAAGAACAGACACACTCCCTTCCCTACTGGAGGTTCTTAACCCTCACGTCAGACCTGAGCTGAGGTGTGGAAAAGGAACTAAACCGGATGTGAGGCTCAAGTGTGGGGTTAGAGTGGAGCTTTTAGTATTCCCAAATAGGACTCTGCTGATGCCTGAACAGGACTGAAGTCTTGGAATCTGCCTGGAGACCTCACCAAAGAGTAAAAAAGGTGACACAGCAGAGCTCATTTGAAGACAATGGTGGGAGAAAACAAAATCTTACCCAGCTCAACTTGGTCAATAAACGGATGGCTAGTGTTTGAAGAAGGCTAGTATTTCAATTTGCAACAGGAGTTTTTCCATTTTACCCATGCACTTACTCTTGGACTTTCAAGATGGCACTGCTGCCCTGGAAAGATGTGCAATTTAATGGGAAAACAAAAAAGGGAGCAAGTGATTATAATATGGTGTCATACTGGGAAAGTACAGGGCATCATGTGAACATAGGGGCAGGCCAACCCAATCTTAGGGGCCAGGGAAGCCTTCCCAGAGAAGTGATACCTTGGCTTGGCTCTATTTTTAGGGAGAAGTAAGAGCTAACCAGATAAAAAGGGTGATGAGAGGCAGGGGATAAACAGAATGGAGTATAGGGAGTGAGGGCTGGTTTTGAGGAGTGTTAATGAGTTCTCTTTTAGGCATGTTGATCCTGTAATTAGATATGGGCCAGGAACCCTGTCTGTGCGCCAAAGATGGTGATTTGGCATCATCACCCGCGTGCAGTATTTGGAGCCCTGTGGGTGGGTCAGGTCTCTCAGAACAAGTGTGTATAGAGAAGAAAGAGACTATAGATAAAAGTCAGATAAAGATGCATTTGAGAATGGCTGCTGACCTCATCTGGGACTCTGGGACAGGAACATTTAAAAAGAACCTAGGCAGGCAGAGGAATCTCCCAAGGAATAGATGTTTGAGGGCTTTAGTCCCTGAGGATAGGGACTAGCCCTAGCCCTCGTTGTGTTGGGTTTAACTAATGGAGCCACCAATTGTCTGGTCTATAGCAGGCAGATCTGACTTAGCCTGAATGGCCACCTGTCCTCATAAGCCCAGATGCAAGTCTACTCTCTGTTTTATAGAACACCAAGGCAAAGGCATGGCAAAAAATGGGTAAGGAAACAAAGAGAGGTTTGTTTTGGCATCTGGAGCATTGCTGGTCAAATTGTGCTTTTATAACATGTGCTTTTCCAGCAGCTGGTGGCCACATGCGGACTCACTCAACTGGATAGCTGGAAAATAAGAGCCCCAGAAAGGAGCCCCAGAAAGGAATCTAAGAGAGAGAAAGCACCAACTCCAGAACCTTTGGCTCAACATAGGGCCTTAACTGTGAACGGTTTGCCAAGTAGCCTCTTCCTAAGAGCTGAAGAACTATCAGTGCCCTTAGGGGCCAAAAAGGATCCCCTATGTTCAAGGAATGGATAGAGGAAGCAATATGGAATGGAACATTTGGGAAAATGGAAGAAACAACAGGAGAGTGTGTTCCCTTAAAAGCTGAAAGAATAGAGTTGAGAGAGTGGATTAATGGAAGAACAAAAAAGTGCCCCCTGGATGTGGGGAGTACTTGACAAAACCAATGCCTTCGAAGTGATGGATTCAGGAACCAGACTGCTCATGTATGCATGGGATGTAAGCAACCAGAGGTAATGAGTAGACAGTGCCCTTTATAGAAGGTTGACTATAAAGAAAAAAGCAATAATGTGAGAAACAAGAAGTACCTTTAGGAGTGTAATGGCACGAGAGAGGGTTTTTCTCTTTGGTAGGAGGTCTTAGAGCCTGTTTCAATGGTGATGGGGAAGAGGGAGGGAGGGAGAGGTTGAAGAGGTGAATGAATGGGGCACAGTGGGTGGAAGGAGAATTCAGGAAGCAGGGAGGCGTGGCTCTAGAAGAGAACAGATATTGCACAGGTAATTGGCTTGGGAGGGTAAGAACAGGAACAGATAAGGAAAGAGCAAAGAGCAAATGAGATAGGGGTGAATGCAGATAACTGGTAAGTGGAAGGGTGGAAAGGTTGAAGCTTGTTTGCTTTCCTGGTCAATAAAGATGGTGAATAACATATCAACAAAAGCATTGTATAGTTTTAAAACATTTGCATAAATATTTCAAGCAATCCTCACAACCAGCCAACCAGGTTTTTTTTGGTTGGTTCCAAATCTTGAGTACATAGCCTGGTTTTCTATTATTCCTGGCTACTTGAACTGCTGTTCTCTCCTGTAGCTCCACACAACTAGAACTCTCTCAAACTAATCTTTTCTCCATGGCCTAAGCCAATTCTTCTAAGTCTCATTTACAGCTGCTGCCATCACGGGAATTCAAACTACAATTGGTTCTTTTCTGCCTTATCTCTGAGCCTCAAGCATTCCTGCCACCCAGCAGCAACCAGCTCTAGTATGGCTGATCAGTGCCTGTCTCCTGGCCTGTTACAAAAAAAAAAAAAAAAAAAAGACTTTGACGGAATCCAGATCTACACTGGATGCATGGTGCTACCGCTTGGCTATAGCCAAGGAATATTCCTTGACCTAATGGAGGTTCAATTTGATTTGAGTTGAGGACACTGGCCAGTTATCTACTTATATTTCTTTCTTTCTTTCTTTCTTTCTTTCTTTCTTTCTTTCTTTCTTTCTTTCTTTCTTTCTTCCTTCCTTCCTTCCTTCCTTCCTTCCTTCCTTCCTTCCTTCCTTTCTTTCTTTCTTTCTTTCTTTCTTTCTTTCTTTCTTTCTTTCTTTCTTTCTTTCTTTCTTTCTCTTTCTTCAGATTTATTTATTTATTTGAAAGAGAGTGAGAGAGCAAGAACACAAGTGGAGGTGAGGGAGAGGGAGACTCCCCACTGAGCAAGGAGCCCGAAGAAAGACTCGATCCCAGGACCCTGAGTTTGCGACCTGGCTGAAATCAAGAGGCAACTGCAACGAACCGAGCCACCCAGGCACCTCTCACATTTCATTTAATCACTCAATACCCAAAAGAATTGGGGCAGTGACCATGCTCCATTGATCTCTCAGATTCCAGACTGCAGTTGGCCCCTCAGTCTTTTTGCTGGACCTTTCCATTCTCAGCACCATTAAAACACTCTGTTGGGATCTCTTGGTATCAGTTCATGATGTGAAAGAGGGGAGAAGGACAGGAAGAATGTTTCAAAAAGTGTGAAAGACAAGAAGATGTATTGGTTCAAAGAAGCAAACCTGTGACCCTCAAGTCCGGTGACGTCTTTTTGCTTTTGTTCCAGTTATTTCAACGGCTACCCTGCAAGAGAGGTTTTGAAAATGCTTCTAGCAATAATGGCATCATTTGAGTAGAAAGATTATTTCAAGAACAATATTTATTTGGGTAGACATATTTGTTTACTTATATTTGGTTTATACGTTCTAATGTGTTTGTTATTTAATGGTCACTCAAACGTCATTTAAAAGGTTCATTATTTTATGGTCAGTGTCTCAGTGTTTCAGGCAGTGCTGTGACTGTTAAAATAAAGGTCTTCTAGGTGAGATGAAAGGTATTTTTTTAAATGTGGATCCAGTACCCAACCCCATGCTAAGTATCTTTAAACTTTATAGTGTAAAAGAAGACAGACTTTTGACAGTGGGAATTAACCGTGTGGTTAAAGTCAGCTTCAAAGAGAGTTGACACAGGTTAGCCTTGACTTGTATATTGAAGAGGCAGATCTTTTTGCCCTCAAGTGAAGGAGAAACTGCTAATGCAACCAAGGCAGCTTCAGTAAGCAACATCACCTTGTTTTGAAGGCAGCTAGTAGTTTCCTAGGTGCTGTGCTTTCATGGAAGCCAAATACCCTCCCCACCCAGGCACTGAGCAAGCAATAAAATACAAGCTGGGATGTTATCCCTGCTCCAGAAAACAGTCCTAATTACTCAAGACAGTTCAAGAGATCGTCCAGCCTGTCCCCCATAATCTCCCATGTTTTCTTTCACTTTCCATCCATTTCAGCAGCCAACCTAGTGGAGTTTTTGTACTTGTTCTGGGCACCATGTTAAGAGCGTTGGACACAGAATTGAGCCTCCCCAGACTTCCCCCTTGGTCCACCCCAGGCAGGTAAATACATTCTCTCTGGCCTTCTTGTTCTTGGCTGTCAGGAACCACCCAAGGCCCAGCCTCTCCAGAGAGTAACCAGTCACTATAATAGGGTATAACTCCTGGGCCCGCCATGGGGCCATATAAAACAAGTGGGTTTGCAGCAGGAAGAGAACAAGACACATTTCTCCCAAAACCTTGAGATCCTAAGTTGCTCTTATTTTAAGAAGATGTCTCCCCAGAGAAGCCCTTTTGAGTGCCATCACGCTGTTGGAGATGTGCCTTTGTACCCTGACTTTTGTGGTAAAAATCTGTGTAGGCTTATTTTACATTTACTGAGCTCCCAGTAGACACGAGTCATTGCAAGCGTATCAGAGACTTCTTTGCCAATTCCCTATGTTCCCTGAAAACCCTCTCCAGGTCCAGGGAAGAATCAGTGCCTCCCAGGCCCCATCTGGATGGTGTCAACAGCTCTTGTCTCTTGTGAAACCCATATATGACCATGGGTTTGATGGTAGACTGTGTGTATGTGGGGGGAGGGGTCCCTTAATTTTGGAAGAAAAGAAAAACATGCAGGGCAAGAATACAGTTACATTGTTAGAGTGATAATTTGGCTTCTGGCTAACTCTTGGTCTCCTGAGAGGCAGAGAGGAGAAGGTTTGGTAAAAATTAGTTCAGTTTTCTTTTCTGCAAACACGACCGGAAAAAATGCAAACCAGCTGAGTAGGCACAGTTTTTGCCTGCCCCAAATGGAGGCATTTATGGTATTGAAGAAAGTTTATAAAGATGTTTCAACCTGGGTTTTCTGTGAAAGAATTAGGAAGAAAGGGAGTGGATAAGAGCTGGGTGGAACTAGACTTTCTTCATTTACACAGTCCACTGGAAACCAGGGCCCTTTATGGGAAGCAGGAAAGTTTCATTTGGAAGACCTTTCTGCTGTGCCTGAAAGCCCTTTGAATGTGCCCTGGCTTCAAACATGAAATTGAAATATCCCCAGCCCTGGCCTTGAGGTGGACATCAAGACTGCGCTGACATTTCAGAGAGGTTCCTGAATAGCAAGGCTCTCTTCTCCAAAATCAAAAACCTAATAATCCAAAGTATACAGCTGTGGTGGCTCAGGCAGCCCAACATTGACAACATAGAGTTAATGTTTTTATTATAGCTTCATTAGTCAAGGATCTTCATTAAGGTGTTATATTCCAAGGCTGTTTCCTCTACAGAACATAGACTGATGCACAAGCTTTCCTACTCATGATGTACAGTTCCAAATATGCTGAAAAGACTAAAGCCTATTAAATGGTTTGGACCCAGGTCAGTTATATTTATATCTAACACGTGTGATATTCTTATTTTTCTCCATCTAAGTCAATCCCATCCATGCATTGAGCACCCACAAAGAAGACAGTGTTTCAGGTTGGCCTACAGAAGCCTTAGATGTGGTCCCGGCCCCTAGGAAACCTCACTAATGAAGCATAATGGGGGCACCTGGGAGGCTCAGCCAGGTAAGCATCTGCCTTCAGCTCAGGTCATGATCTCGGGATCCTGGAACTGAGCCCACCTGGGCCCTGCTCAGAAGGGAGTCTGCTTCTCCCTCTCCCTCTGCCCCTCCCCATTCATTCTCTCTCCCTCTCAAATAAATAAAATCCTTTAAAAAAACTTTTAAAAAGGAGAATGTGTGAAGCATTAATGAACAAGTCAAGGCAGGATGTGATAAAGTGCCAAAGGAGGAAAAATAGACCTGAAGAAATTGAGAGAAAATGAAGAGTGTGTGAGACCAGGCTTCCTATTTTACAGGGATATTGAATCTGTCTTCAGAAGGAAGAATGTGAAAGTTACAGGATGAAGAATTCCAGCTCATCAACAGAAAGAACTGAGTTGGGAAAGACAAGCTAGTGGGATTGTTGGAGGCATGCAAAGAGATTGAATGTCATCTGTTGGGGGATATGACAAAAGGGTTTTCCACACTGTGTAAATTAAATGACATCTAAACTGTCTTGGACCTTTGAAATAGTTATGTGTGCAGTTACTGGAACATGAGCTCAATCTGGACCTCCCAGAGGAGTAGGGTGACTGGCCTCTAGGTGAGATCCTCCTGTGTGTTCCCCTACCACCACCCACTGCCTGGTTCCTGGGAGAGGAGAACATATGGCAAAGCAGTCTCTGTGGCAACAGAGGCCAGGGATACAGAACTAAGGATCCAACATGGATGCATTCATGATACACTTGAGATTTGTACAATCCACCAAATATAAATTTTGCCTTTTAAAAGACTAGATGATAGGATCCCTGGGTGGTGCAGCGGTTTGGCGCCTGCCTTTGGCACAGGGTGTGATCCTGGAGACCAGGGATCGAGTCCCGCGTCGGGGACCCTGCATGGAGTCTGCTTCTCCCTCTGCCTGTGTCTCTGCCTCTCTCTCTCTCTCTCTCTCTCTCTCTGTCTATCATGAATAAATAAATAAAATCTTAAAAAAATAAAATAAAAGACTAGATGATGATGTGCGTTGTGAAAAGTACTGATGTCTGTAGCCTACTTTAAAATAAATTTTGAAAAAAAAATAAAGTAAATTTTGAAAAAAATGGATCAATGGGTGGAAAAGAGATAATAGGCAATAAAACATATACAGAAAAATGCTGATTGTAGAATCTAGGTGGATGACTGTTCACTGTGCCATTTTCGACTTTTTTGTATGTTTGAACTTTTTTGTAATAAAATGTTCAGGAGAAAAACCGATGTCAAAGAGAGCAATGGTTTTCAACATTCACTGACATGGAATACAGACTATGATCGAGTTCTTGCTGCTGTCTCTCCCTATCTCGTTCACTCTCATAACCGCCTACAAAGTAATTATCATCATCCTCACTTGGTAGATGGACAACTGAGGATACTTGAGGCACAGAGAGCAGGAAATGTTTGACCAAAGTCACACAGTTGGAAAGTGTCAGGTACAGGGTTTGAACCACATCTGACTGGCTCCAGGACCCAGAGCTGCGACTGATGCACTACCCCTGGGCCCGGATGCAGATGGCTGACCCAGGCCTTGCTTTGGCTGGAAAGCAGCGGAGCCTTGGAGGAAAGCGGGAGGGTGCCCACATGCTGGCGCTTCCCTCCCCCGCAAATGGGTCACATGTGCTTTGGCTCTTTAGTTGTTCTTTAATGGTTAATAAACACCCAGACCTCTACTTGGGAGTTTTATTTTGGTTTTATCTTTTTTTCCCTTCATTTTAAACAAGAAGTTTATTTAAACAATAAGACATTTGACTCGAAGGGAGAACGATCTAGGATTCATTCCTTTTGGAGTAATTTATCCCTACCTAAAGATAAATTGTCTTACACATGTAGTGGCTACATGCAAAACTGATTTAAAATTGTCCTTGGTTTTACAATGATAAGTGGAAAACACTAGAATTCTATAATCAAATAAGGTCTGCAAGGATTTTTTTTTTTTTTATGTTGCTGTTTTGTTAAACAGAGCAAAATAACTTAGTGGAATATAAAGATGAGAGCGGAATGAGCATGCCACTAATGGAGAAAGAGACTATTTTCCCAGAACCAGTTATTTTACCAGTCTCATCTCCACTTGATGACGATCAAAACTTACCATGGCTATTTAGTTTTTTTAAAAATGCAGCATTCGGGACACCTGGGTGCCTTAGTGGTTAGGCATCTGTCTTTGGCTCAGGTCGTGATCCTGGGGCCCCAGGATCGAGTCCCACATCGAGCTCCCCACAGGGAGCCTGCTTCTCCCTCTGCCTGTGTCTCTGCCTCTCTGTGTCTCTTATGAATAAATAAATAAAATCTTTTTTAAAAATTAAAAGAAAAATGCAGCATGTATACCAGTTACTTGATGTACAACAAAGGAACAAGAAGGGGAAGGCAAAGGCAAAGAGATGATGCTGCAGGAGTCGGATGCGGTGGAACCAGATGGGTGTCCTGTGAGTGCCCCTTGGTCTGTAGGAACGGAGTTATGGAGTCCAGCAGCAGGTGGCTCCTTGGCGGGCACCGCTGAAGCACGCCAACTGCATCTTTGCCCTCCCTGTCCACCCAGCCGGGCGTGACTGCTGCACTGATTGGCTGCCCACCAAATCAGAAACTGAGCTGCCTCCAGACAAGCCCTGTTGTTCCCAGCAGGCTTCCATTAGCTACTAAGTGGTATAAAAATGGCTCTCTGTCTTAAGCTGCACCAAGAATCAGCCAGTCCCACCAGCTAGAAACCAAAGCCATCATTGTTTCTGGGTCCTGACTTCTTCCCTGGGCTCTTTCATCAGCCCTGGCCAGCTCTGGAGTCTCAGCTGCTGCTTCACAGGGGAGGCCTTGCAGGGAGTGAGTGTCATCTCACTTTGCCTCCCATTGTCCCTGAGGAGTTGGTTCAGTCACTGGCTGAACATATGTAATATGGCAACTCTCTCCAGATCCAGTCCTCGGGGTCATTGTCCGCTGCCTTGGATTTGTCTCATAGTTTGTAAAACGAAAAAAAGAAAGCATTGAAAATCAAATACTCTCACCCGTTTTTACTTCAAAGGCCCATTGAGGTGGGGACCTCCATAGCAGTATCGGGTTGGGAGTGGGATGTTATGTCACACCTGCGTGTGATTTCTCAGGAGGGTCTGGAGTCCCAGCAGAGCGGCCTGGGGGAGGCAGCCTGTGGGTGCTGGTCACCAAGATCACCCAGGCATGGTGGGTACTTGTGTTACCCAGCTCTGCGATGGCCTCAGGGCTGGCCAGAGGAGGCCATCGTTGTAGGCCTCAGATTCAGCTTGTTTGGGGTTCCTATTACTTTCCCTTCCCTCCACCTTTTAAAGGGAGAGGGAAGGCTGCTTTTCAAAACTAGAAAGGAACGAAAGCCCAACTGGATGGCTTCCCCACCAGCGTCCCAACAGCTCCCTGAGCCCACTCCCACGGGGGTAAACAGCAGGAGAAGGATGATTTTAGAAACCGGAGCCAGGGAGTAGAGAAAGAATTCCTCAAGTCTGGGCCTCTGGGTCTTCTTGGGCTTGGCCTGCATATAACCCAGAGTTCAGGCTGTCAAAGGGAGCATTTGTTTCTTTTTTGTTTTGTTTGTTTTTTAAATGTATTTTTTTTCCTAGTTTTATTAAGAAATCATTGAAATACATCACTGTGTAAGACATACAGCAGAAGGCTTGATTCACATATATTGTCGAGTGATTATCACAGTAAGTTCAGCTAATGTCCACGTGCTCACAGATATAATAAAAAGGGAAAGAAATTTCTCCTGTGATGGAAATGCTCAGGATTTACCCCATAAACAACTTTCCCATATAATCACTAGTAGTGTTAGCTATACTCACCATGTTATAATTTGCATCCCTAGTACTTACGTTATAATTGAAAGTTTGTACCTTTTGGCCACCTTCCTCCGATTCTCCCTCCCTGTACCCCTCCCCCATATTTGCTTGTTTTATTTTTTATTTTTTTAAATTCTTTTTTATCTTTTTTAAAGATTTTATTTTTTATTTATTCATGATAGACATAGAGAGAGAGAGGTAGAGACAGGCAGAGGGAGAAGCAGGCTCCATGCAGGGAGCCCGATGCGGGACTCCATCCCGGGACTCTAGGATCGTGCCCTGGGCCAAAGGCAGGCCCTAAACCACTGAGCCACCCAGGGATCCCCCATTTGCTTGTTTTAAATGTCCTGCAGGGACTCTGAGCCCAGGGGCTATAGCAGGGTCACTGCTCTAATTATGCTAGGGATGTGTCCAGGGTCGAGGCCCTACTAGACCACACAATTCCAGAACAAAGGGGGTGAGGGGTGTGCACCAGGAGCTGAACGCCAGCCTCCCTCATGCTCCGCTGGGAATATCAGCCAGCCTCTTCCCTCTGCTGTCCAAGCAATGCCTGGGGCTGAGCTGGGGGCTTCAAAGCAAAGTAACATGAGATCAGATGGCAAAGACTCTAGGAGCATGGGAAGGAATCCTAGAGATCACCACATCTAACCCTCTCTGTTTTTCTAAATTGTGGTAAAATATACATAAGTTGTCTTTTCAACCATTTATAAAAGTATTTTATTTGCTTATTTGACAGAAAGAGAGGGGGCACAGAAGTAGGCAGAGTGACAGGCGGAGGGAGAGGGAGAAGCAGACTCCTGGCTGAGCAGAGAGCCCGATGTGGGGCTTGATCCCGGGACCCTAGGATCATGACCTGAGCTGACGGCAGATGCTCAACTGACTGAGCCACCCTGACCCCCCCATTTCAACCATTTTAAATGTATAATTCAATCACCCTAAGTACGTTTACGATGTGCAGCCATCACTACTACCTACCCACTTCCAGTTGTTCATCATCCCAAACTGAAAGCCTGTGCCCACCAAACAACACAATCTTTTCTTTAATAATGAGGAAATTGGCCAGAGTTGGCTCAGTGTCATGCAGGTAGGACCAGGCTCTGTATCTTGGAATCAAGGGCTCTGTATATCAGCTTTATATCAGCTGATTTTTTAAAATGGGATGAGATTTACCAAGAACTCAATTGCTTGTTCCAATTTTAAACGGATGTTAGCAAACAAGAGTGTCCAGAAACAGCAGGCAGGACGGCGAGCGACCTAGGAACCGTGTCCCTTGTAGATGGAAGAACTTGATGACAGGGAACTCAGGACAGTTAATAGGCATTGTTTTCAAAGATTGTAAAGTATATTGTGAAGGAGAGATTCAGCTCCCCTGGATTCAAAGGCAGGCACTTGGCAGCAAGTTCATTTTAATTGGAAACAACAAAGAGCTTTTTAATAACCCAGCCAACTGCCGGAGGTGTGGAGCAGAGCCTGCGTGACCGGTGCGCTGAGCAAGCCTCCAGGCTAACTCGGAGATGCCTCCTGAGGAGCAGAGAGGTGAGGTCAGGCTCAGGACCTGCTTACCTAACCTCCCAGCGAGTTCACAGGCTCCTGGGCTGGAGTCCTGACACAAAAGGCTTTCGAAGCATTCGCAAAGGTGCTCACTGATGGTGATGCATCAGTTTACACTGATGATGCACGCAGAGCAGTGCTCGGGCGGCTGGCCTCTGTGACTCTTCTTCCACGGCAGGCCACACACAACTTGTCATGAAATTGTATCCAGTTATGCCCCACAGATTTTAAAAACTGAAGTAAAATGGGACACATCGGAGTGCAACACACAGGGTAAGGGTAAGTATTAGGTGTTTTTCAAGAAATATTTTTGGTTACAATTTGCGTGTATGTGTGCAAGGCCCATGTAAAAGTCACATTTTACTGTGGGTTAAATTTTTTTTTTTTTTTTTTTTTTTACTGAAAAGTTTAGAAGCAAATGCAAAACAGGGGAGAGAGAGATCTGGAGTTTTAAAAATGTGTCCTAAGTTGTTGGGTCGCATGGCAGCATAGAGAGAGGACAGTCCCCCACCAGTACTCAGCCCAGTACGCGGGGAAGCTCGTGTCCGTCGGGCCACCAAGGACACCGGCTCTGGCTGGGAGCTGCACCTCTGCACCGAGGAGGAGGCATGCGGGCATATCTGACTTCTCACTACTCTTCAGTTCCCCGGAGGGACTGTAGGGAAAGTGAATTCAGATCCCCCGAGAATAACCAAAAACAAACCCTGGAAATGGGACGGGGGACGCCGAGAGTATATGTAAGAGTGTCTCTCCCACTCTTCCCAAGGATACCCACTCCTTCGTCCCCGGAACCCGGGACGCTGGCCATCCTGGGACAGACTGGGCACGTGCTGCTGGTCAGCCTGCCCGGGGCCTGTAATTAGAGGGTTGCTGCTAGGAAGCCCCAGCGGGTTTTGAAGGAACAGGCAAGTCACAGGGTGCAATGTTTTGGAACACACCGTGCAAGAGGAAGTCTATAGTTAGACCAAGGGACAGTCACCTATATCATACACACACAATGTTTTCCATTAAGGGATGCTGCTGCCAGTTGTACGGTGAATCCTTTCTATAAGGCAGGATATGTGTAATGGATCTGGTTTTGTCCGTCCAATATCCCTTCCTGACTTGGCCATCAGCATCCACCGTCGTCCACTTCCCACAGATAATTGTTCCTGTCCTGCTACCCATCCCATGTGGTTCGAGTGGGTCAGCCAATCACAGTATCTTGCCCCCTCCCCGTGGCCTCAACAATTGGCCCATGAAGAAAGCAACTGGCCCAACCCAGCCCACCCTGGGTCTTTCCCTAGGACTTATTTTAGAGCAGTAGGCAAGAACTGAGTTTTCTCATGGGGTTGCTGACCTTGGAAGCTCCGGCCCGTGCTCCTCTAGCCATGGGGAAGAAAACCACCGGCAGAGTGAGGGAACAAAAAGTCTGACGACAGCCGTGCTACTCTGGCCCATTCACCTTTGTGCTCTATCAGTTCAGTGAATGGCAATATGGGCATGGGGGGTTGTGGTTGTGGTGGTTGAAGGGGTGGTTTGGTTTTTGCTTAAACTAGGATGAGTTGGTGTTTGAATTTCCACGTGAGAGAGTTGCAAGTTGCTTCAGCATGCAGATAATGGATTGGGCACAGGATTGGGAGTGAAGACCTACATTCAAAGCCTAGATCTGGTTCTCATTAACTGTGTTCAAGACACACAACTTGTCCAAACCTCAGTTTCTTCATCTGTACAACATACGAGGCATTTATGAGGATTAAATGAGCCAATTGTGTGGAAGTGCTTTGTATAAGGATAAAACGTTGTCTGAATGTTAACTACTAATCCAAGCACCTTTCTCCAAAGTGGTGCAGCGGTTTGGCGCCGCCTGCAGCCTGGGCTGTGATCCTGGAGACCTGGGTTCGAGTCCCACATCGGGCTTCCTGCATGGAGCCTGCTTCTCCCTCTGCCTGTGTCTCTGCCTCTCTCTCTCTCTGTGTCTGTGAATAAATAAATAAAATCTTAAGAGAGAAAGAAAGAAAGAAAAAGAAGAAAGAAAAAGAAAGAAAGAAAGAAAGAAAGAAAGAAAGAAAGAAAGAAGAAAGAAAGAAAGAAAGAAGAAGAAAGAAAGAAAGAAAACCAAAGGCAGGGTGGGGGGAGTCTCCTTGTGCACCCTCTCAGGGAACCCACTCTTCCCAAAGGACCACTATTCTGACCTCTCCCATCACAGACTCCAGCGCTGCTAACTAGCCACAGTGGGACTCCTGCAGACCAAGCTCCTAACTTCTCAGAACTGGAATTTTATCATCAGGTAATGACGAAGTCAATTAAAATGACTTGCCTTGGAGAGTTGTTGCAAAGTCTGTTAGAATAACAGAAGCTTTCTAATAAAGATCCTTAAAATGGAGAGCTAAGGAGCAGGTGCTGTCATTTCTCTGTCATGAAACCATCTGGGGCAGGTGCTGGAGCTGGTGGATGGCTTAGGCACCACCTAATAGCAGCTCATAGGTTTTAAAACCTTTACATTTTCCACCAACTCATCCAACAGGAGAGGAGAGGAGGAAAGAGCATGGAGGAGGCCGACTCCTTCCCCCGAAGGCTCCAGCTTGGGGTGGGGTGGGGGGCAGCACACTCATGTCACACTCCCTCTGAAAAGGTACAGACTCTGGGCCTCCCCTGCCTCCAGGCTGGGAAATGTCCTTCTGGGCCTTTTGGCCACGTTCCAGCCGCGACTCCTGCGGGCAGGAGGGGAAACCGGGACTTGGTGGAAAGCTGCTGAGCAAGGAGGGATGAGAGAGCACACATGAAGTGCTCCAGAACATTCCACTGGCAAAGGGGAGCGCTCAGGCATTAGCTGTTTTCGTGGTGTTCCCTCATGCTATCGGAATTAGAAAAGAAGCTAGGCCTCAAATTAGGCCACAAAATGACTCTTAGGGAATCTGTACTGATCTCACGACCCTGCTCCGCCAGCTTCCTTCGGCAGCTCCGGGCCTGTCCCTCCGCCCTTCTCTCTAAGGCCTGCCGGTCCTCGGCCCCACAGAGCTTCTCAACTACTCACTAGTGACAATCTTGAAAGATGAACCATGGGGAAAGCGCAGCCTTATCCTCTGGAATGCCCCATTTACTTATGGGATGAGCTCAGAATAGAAGACCATTAAAGGATGACAAATGGGGGTTGGACTTGCTACATTTCCCAGCCTGCTTTTGGCCACCGTACAAATGTATGCCGACCAGTGTGAGACCCTGGGAATTCTTTCTTTTTAACTCTGGCATTGACTCTCTCCTATTCTGCTGACAGACTCCTGGGGCAGAGGGTGTATGGTGGCCACTTGGGGGTAAAAGGATCGCGGAGACTGATGGGTGATCCGCCTTCCGGTGCCATCAATAATGCAGGCCCAGTCTCAGCAGCCCTGGAAATTCACAGTAAGAAACTAACGAAGTGTTTAATTATAAAGTCCTTAGCCATTTAGTCTTCCAAGAAGGCAAAGCTCCTAATAAATACTTTGGCAGAGGCCGTAAGCAGAGTGTGGGCTGCGCTGCGTAGCCGGTCAAGTGTGACTATGAAAGACCACCCACTGGACCGGCCAGAGGTTCCTCGGTGACCCAGCAGATGCGCTGCCAAGGCAACAAAACTCCCCACTGCCCTTTCCCCTGCCCTTTCCCCCACCCTCTGGACCTCCCAGATCCATGGAAGGAGCTGGGCCTCCACTTAGGACAGCCTACCTGCACTCAGCTCATGGGCAGACGTTACCTGGCTCCTCAAAAAATTGCTTGGAGCATCTGCGTGAGTAATTAATTTGCAGGTTCACATTTATTTATTTATTTATTTATTTATTTATTTATTTATTTATTTTTAAAGATTTTGTTTATTTATTCATGAGACACACAGAGAGAGGCAGAGACGCAGGCCGAGGGAGAAGCAAGCCCTGTAGGGAGCCCCATGTGGGACTCAATCCCAGGACCCCGGGATCCCTCCCTGGGCCGAAGGCAGGTGCCCAACCACTGAGCCACCCAGGTGCCCCTCATTGCCTCGCTTCTAATCAGGTTCAAATCCCAAGTCCAAGAAAGAGGCTATCTCTAGAGGCAGCCACAATGTTTTGGTCACCCCTGTGGGAAAGTAGTGTCACACTGAGCAGGTGATGGAGAGAATGCCATGTCACCTGAAAAACCAGAGCTGAGATGGAAATCCACAATGCACTTCCAAGAGAAGGACCAAAAAACAGAGGAAACCTATATTTGGAGCTTTCAGAGCCCCTCGGGGTGGTATCTATGGGAACTGGAGGAAACAAAGGTAACAGGCAGCCTTACTTCAGGCTATGGAGACGGTCTAGGGTGAGTCAGAGCTAATAAAAAGTGCTCTGTAATGTCCCTGCACAAACTGTTGAGACCAAGCCTTGGAGCATTTTCTCTTTGGCCTGGAGCCCCGGAGCGCATACGGCTGGTGATTAATTGCAGGACAGACCCTGGGAAATAGATCAGGAACAGAAAGTGGTTTATATCAGTGTGATCATTAAAATTTGATCAAAAGCTGGACGTGGCTGGTTACCTTTTGATGGCCTTTTCTGAGAGCCAGTTCTCAAAAGAAGTCCCAGCCTTTCCCACCAGGAACTCTCCTTTAACTCCCAAGTAATAATTTGAGGTAAGACTGCATCATGAGTCAAAAAGAAGTTGGGCCAAGCAATGAGTGGACTGGGGGCCTTTGTAGACGGTGATCTGAAAAGGAAAGCAACAGAAAGGGTTTCAGGCTTAAGACGATTGGGAAAAAGCAAAAGTCTTAGCAACAATGAGTATAATCAACGGATTTTTAAAGATTATTTATTTGAGGGCGAGAGCACGAGCCGGGGGAGGGACAGAGGGAGAGGGAGAAGCAGAAGCAGAATCCGTGCCAAGCGCACAGCCCATCGATGCAGGGCTCGATCCCGGGACCCTGCGCTCACGACCCAAGCAGGAGGCAGACGCTTAACTGACCACGCCACCAGGCGCCCGGAGTATCACCAACCTCTATCTCTGTTTGAGGAAGAAACAGTATACAAGCAATCTGAGATGTGCACGTCAAGTGGGGCTGATAGACCAGCAAGTCCGGAGTTTATATCATTTGGATTTATATCATCTTCCCGGGGTGGCCTGGGGGGCTCAGGCCGTGATCCGGGCTCCCTGCAGGGAGCCTGCTTCTGCCTCTGCCTGTGTCTCTGCTTCTCTCTGTGTGTCTCTCATGAATAAATAAATCAAATCTTTTTTAAAAATTACATTTTCTCATAGTGTCACAGACCTTTGTGGTTTAGATGTCACCTTAGATGCCCAGTTTCCGAAGCCTCCCATCCATCCACCCAGGCTGCACTGACCATGACCTCTCCCGGAGCCCTTGTAACACCTAAATCCACCCAATTTTAACCTTGTTACGCTATTGTGGTTGCCTTCTTATGTCTGTGTTCCCTACTGAACTGTAAGTTCATTTTGAGGAAACTTGCCAGCTTTAGCTGAATGCTGGGTGCTCACTAAGTGTTCCCTCACTATCTGTTGAGCTAATAACAAACGAATGGTGAAGTTTCCAGCTCTTCCATAGAAACGTATGTATTCCAACAGGAGGAAAGCAAAAGTCCTCAAAAGTCCTACTCTTATTTTTCACAGATGGTATCTGTGCTTTCTTCTCCCATCCTGATCCGAGAGTGTCCCCCGCGTGCTGTAGAGCGTCCCATGGCTTCTGTTGGCCGATGCGCGTGGCTTGCGACAGGGAGCTGGACGGGGCCCCTGTTCATGCGGCTTCAGGGCCCTTTGTGAAGACCATTGCCTGTACTCCCCCCCCCCCCCCCCCCCCCCCCCCCGCTCTGGCTGTCGCATGGGTTCTTTCCTTTCTTTACACACCATCCCCTGCACTTGGAGCATAGAGAGGGTGTCTTCTGGGGTCACAGCAGATGGAACACCACCTGCTCACATTCATAAGCACATGTTTGTATCCGAGAGAACATTTTTTAAGCAATGGATTTGTATCCTGGAAACTGCCTCTTTTTTTTCTCCCTTTCTCTCTCTCTCTCTCTCTTTCTTTTCTTAGTTTTTTTTTTTCTCATGTGTGTGTGGGGGGCTGGTTTTGTTTTGTTTTTTGGTATTGAAAAAGGAAAATTAAAAAGTTGGGTTTGTTATTTTTTCCCCTGTAATAAAATCATTCAGAATGCTCGATTCTCAGGCTGCTTTTGCTCTGCACTTTTATAGTTAGCCAAAAAGACAGTTATTCCTGCCTGCTTTGAGAAGATCTACTCTCTTTTTAATTATTATTTTTTAATGCTATTTCCATTGTGCATTCCTTAGCTTTGCTCTTGCCATTTTGCAGTATGCAAACACATCTCTTTCCATCTTGAGTTGCCATTAGTTCAAGCTTTGGCCCTGAAGGCTGGATTGTGGAGATTTTTAGCTACTTAACTGTTATGTGATGTCATTAGCAGCTGGAGTGAGGAGTTTCAGAGATGGCAAAGGAATCAGGCAGTCGACAGGGTAGATGAGAGGTAAAGACGTGGTCTGCCTTAAAGGCAACATCTACCCCCATTTATATTTTGTGAAAAATATTTATATAGTCATATTATGAATATTAATTTAACCAAAATGTGCTAAAACTATTTGGGAAGATGGGAAGAGGGGAGAGAGAAAGGATATATTTTTGTAGGGGGAGCATGAGAAAGTTTTCAAAAGTTGAATCTAGCTCTTCCATAGACAACATCCAACATTTTATTTTATTTTATTTTATTTTATTTTATTTTATTTTTTTACATCCAACATTTTAAAATCAGGAAGTTTCCCCCATGTTTTATTCATTTCATGCCATCCAAAAATATTTTCTAGTTTTCACTGATTTCTTTTTTGATCAAGGCATTATTTAGAAGCTTATTTTTTTAATCTCCATACACATGGGGTTTTTCTTTTTTTTTTAATTTTTTTTTATTTATTTATGATAGTCACACAGAGAGAGAGAGAGAGAGAGGCAGAGACATAGGCAGAGGGAGAAGCAGGCTCCATGCACCAGGAGCCTGACGTGGGATTTGATCCCGGGTCTCCAGGATCCCACCCTGGGCCAAAGGCAGGCGCTAAACCGCTGTGCCACCCAGGGATCCCGGGTTTTTCTAATATGATTTGGTTACTGGTTTCTTTTCAGTTGCTGTGTGGTCAGAGTATATGCCGTGTGACTTCAATCTTTGGAAATTTGTCAAGATTTGCTTTGTGACACAGTGTCTGATTGATTTTTCCATATATGCTTTAACACAGGCTATGCCCCAAAGTTGCCGAATGTTCCGTGTTGTCTCTCATGTTATTTCTTACTTTCATTTCATTTTGCTGAAGTCCTCCATGGTCTTACTGAGTTTGTTTGTTCATTCTATCACTTACAAAGTATGTCAATAAAAACTCCCACTGAAATGTTTTTATCTGTTTTCCCACTTAGTTCTGCCCATTTTTGCTTTATACTATATATTTTGAAGCTATATTTTGAAGTGGAGATTAATTTAGAGTTGTCATATCTTCCTAGTGTAAGTTTCATCATTGTGTCCCTCTTTACAGATGTAGTTTACTGGATCTGATGTTAACATGGCTATACTCACTTGTTCTCCTTGGTATTTATATTGTATTTCCTTATCCATCTCTTTACTTACAGTATTTTTGTATTCATATACATAGAGATATAGATAATTCTTATAAGCATAATTTTTATGTTACTTTGAAGATCTTTGACTCTCTCATTGCATTGTATGTAATTACGGCTACATAGTTTATAGTCTTAAGGAACTTATTGTTACTCTTAATCAAGTAACTTATTGTTACTCTGGTCTACATTCTTTTTCTCCTCTCCTTTCTTTGTTTTTACTTTGAACTTTCAAGTTTATTGTGATTTTCTTTTTCCTCTCCTCCAGCTTAGAAGTTATACTCTCCTTTGCATATAGGTAATAAATGAATTCTTTATAAGTGTAATTTGATTGTTATTTTTGTCTTCTTCCTGAACGTTAGGATCTTAGAGTACTTGAATTCCATTTATTCCCCCCATCTTTATCTACCATTGTGGTTGTATATTCTAATTCTTATTATTGTTTGATAAGTCAATATTAAGTTAAATTAAACTCCTCCCACCCCCGATTTCTCCTGCATCTTTAAGCTTTCATCTGGTGTCATTTTCCTTCTGCCTGAATAATGTCCTTAGCTTAAGTCTGCTAGTGCCAAATTCTATCAGTTTTTGTTTATCTAAAGATGTATTTCCCAATCATTCTGGTACATTTACAGTTATTTTTTTCAGCTTTTTGAAGATATTACTCCTTTGCCTTTGTTTTACATTGCTTCTGTTAAAGTCGGTTTTCTGTATTAATTTTTTAAATTCTGTATCGTTTTTTCACTCCTTTGAACGTTGTTTGTATTATAACCAGGATCTGTTGAACATTATTCTCTCTTTGGTTTTAGAATTTTTACTATAATGTGACTAGATATCGTTTCCTCTTTTCTTTTTTAAAAATTTGTTTAGGATTGGTAAGATTAGTTGAATATATGGCTTGATATCTTTGATCAGCTTTGGAAAATTCTCAGCATTATTTCTTCAGATATTACTTTTATCTCATTCCCACTCTTTTTCTCAAGTATGTAATATCTTCTTATTGTATCTTCTTTTACTTATCCTTGCTCAGATATTCTCCATTAATCTATCTCTTCATGATTCATCCTGAATTATTTTCTCTGACTTATTTCTATTTCATCAATTCTCTCTTCATCTGTGTTAAACCCATCCACTAAGTTAATGTCAGTCATCTTTTTTCAGTTCTGAAATTTCTATTTGTTTACTTATAGTTTCTAGTTCTTGTCAAAATTACCCATCTTTTCATTTATCTCCTTGGCATAGTGAACAGTTAAGTAAGACTTGTGCTGATCATTTGCATATCTGAAGCTCTTGGGGGTCTGTTTTGTGGTTGGTTGTTTCTGCGTTGGTTTGGTTGATTGATTTATTTTCATGTTGCCTTATCTCATCATGTACCTAGTTATTTTTTAGTGTGTGCCCAATGTATTTACAACATTGTTTGTAGAATTAATTAGGTCTAATGTGATTTTTTTCTACCAGACAGGAACACCACCAATTTGGATGATCTCAATTCAAGGTTCGAAATAAAGTTGAGCTTTAATCCTTATAAGGCTTTTCTAAATCTAGTCCACCCTTTTTCCTAGATGGATCCCTTTGGGGTCTCAATTTATAGTTTACCAGAGGCCCCCTTGGTGGGCACTAGTGTAGGCCCCTTAGCCCAATATGGCTGTCAAAAGCAGCTTTCAGCCTCTCAGACACTTTCAGAGTTGGCACATATTCCCAGGAAAAGACATCTCCACGTGCTGGGCCACCTTTCTGGGCCTCTGTCTTTCAGCCTGGGAATTCTATACCATCTTGAGAGCTCTCAGATGCCTTCAAACAGACATTTCTAATGTCCTGCTGCAAAATTCCTCCAATTTACCTCAATGGGTAGACTAGTTTAAATTGACCATTCTATCATTACTAAAATCTCAATTAAAAAAAAAATGAGTAAGGAATCTACTTAAAGATATTACATCATTGTATCACTATGGTTAAAAATGTATATCTCAGTTCCAGGATGGTTTACTCTATTTCTATACCAATACTAGAGTATAATAATTACTGGGGCACCAGGATGGCTCAGTTGGTTGAGTGTCTGACTCTTGATTTCAGCTCGGGTCATGATATCAAGGTTGTGAGATTGGGCCCCCATGATGGACTATGTGCTCAGTGGGAGTCTGCTCAAGATTCTCTCCCTCTGCCCCTCCATCCTCTCTATATATACATAATAAAAGAAAGAAAAATTTTAAAAAAGTGTATGATTGCTTTTCCTGTATTACAGTCTAGGAAGGAAATTGCCAAAATTATAGTGAGAATTTGGAAGTTATTAGGTTTTTTCTTATGGTATAAAGTAAACTGATATGAGATCTCTCTCCATTTGCAGTCTTCAACTAAAATTTTTAAATTTATTTTGGATATATTCTCATAGGGTAAAAATACATTAATGTAGCATTGTATAAATTTTGGATTGACCTCTATTCTGTTAGGGGACATCCGAAAATGCTCTGGACCTTGAAAAAAAAAATTAGTCTTCAACTCTTTTTTCTAGTCTATATTTCTAAGATTTCCCTTTTCCCATGGTTTTTTAGCTCCTTTGCCTCTGATTGCTGTCTTGTGCTAGAATTCCCAGGAAATTATTGCTTTAAAGAAACTAACATCATGGTCAGAAAACAGCAGGAAAAAATGGATTTTTTTTTCTTTTTAATTAAACAGGCAAAAGTATCTCAGGTCTGAGATGACCAGAGTCCAGTGAAATTGCTCTGAGGTTAACATGTGTTGGAGCCTTTGGAATCTCTTGGGATTGAAGAATTCCTGAGCTCAGCATTTTGTCAAAGCAGATTGAAGAGTGTTTTTTGCTTGATACATTTTTCAATTAAATAATCCTATATACTATGCTTCCTCCTGACTGTGTTATTAAATTGAATGATAGCATATGGGCTTTACTTTTTTTAAAAGGTCAAGCAGTTTATACATAGACTGGAGGATTTGTATGTGACAAGTTTGCCCGATATGATCTTGATACTCCCCTTCCTGAGGCAGGCAGATCAGAAGACCCTTCCAAGTACATAATGGCTCCCTTCCTTCACAGTTAGGTGAGTCAGTGAGTGTGGTTTCCCAAATGAACTCTTGTTGAAATCACAGCATAACCATCCATGGGAGAAGTGCTAGCAGGCCACAACCCCAGACCAAGCATCCCCAGTTAAAGTTGCTTATTCATTTTATTCACAAAATAGCATTTCTCGAGTATCTCCTAGGTACCAGCACTGGGAATAGAGCAATTAAAAGTCAGACTTGCTCCTTGCCTCATGGGACATATGTTCCAGGGGAGAAAACATGATAAAAGTACATAGTAAGGAAGCAAGTTGTGCTGTGCATTCAAGGAAATAACAGGATGATGTGAGAGAGAGTAATCGAGAAGGCCACTTTAGATAAGAGGGTAAGCAAGAGTCTAAAGCAATCAACCTTGGCCTGAGGCATGAGAATAAGCCAACCATGGAAAGATCTGGGGGGAAGGAAATCCAGGCAGAGAAAATAACCAGTGGGGAGGGATTTGTTATCATTAAGGACTAGAAAGGAGGCAGGGATCAGGTTTTTAGGGACCTACAAACCTTGGTAGATCGCATGGGAGTCTAGTTGTAAGTGAATATTTTCTCAATACACATGGCTGGAGTGATCCAATTTATCCTCCCTATAAGGCCAAGGAAATTTGTCAGGATTGATCTCTTATAAACTGCGCAGAGCTCTGTAGCCTATGGGCAAAGCACCAAATCACTAAACCCAAAGGCAGGACACGTGGGCTATGGGTGTCAGCTGTGCTCATTGTAAAGCCATCCTCAGGACACTTTCGATATGAGATACGAGGCTCTTACCAAGTCTGGACCAAATTGTAACTAAGTCCACGCTCATCCGCTTTGCACAAGGTGGGCCAATAAATCGAGCAGAGGCAATATGGGCAAGGAAAGGGACTTCTTTCCAGAAAGGCAGCAAGCTGAGGAGGCGGCCTCAGCAGGGGACTGGAGCTGCTTTTACGTTAGGAGGAGGGGGAAGCGTAGAATCAAAAGGGCCCTGGAGGCTGTAGAAACCTGAGGGAAGCTCGTGTGACCCCTTTGTCCTTGGTCTGTGGATCTTCCGTACCGAAATCTGGTCACATAGTTCCTGTAAATCTTCAACGTAGTATCCTCACTGCTGTGCAAACTTCCTTATCTCCTCGAATGAGGTAGGTTTGTGGTTTAAAAAAAAAAAAAAAAAAAAAAAGCAGTTTTCAAATCTCTGCTGTATGCAAAATTCCTTCCATGATGAGCATGCCTACAGGCAGGCCTAATCAAGAGTTCCTGAAGCGCTAGGTCACAGCCGCGGGGGGCGGGGGTGGGGTGGGGGGAATAGAAGCAATATGGGGTCAGACATGCCAAGTTTCTCCCTGCACAACATGATGCACGTGAAAGCACTCGTCAACATGTGGAACTTCATGGATACAAGATGTTATTATTTATTTATTTATTTATTTATTTATTTATTTATTTATTTATTTATTTATTTTCTGGCACAGTCTCTGTTGTGTACTGATATTTCAAAGAAATTTCAGAAGGGTGATAGACCACCTGGGCATTACATCCCGAGGAAAGCAGGGAAGACCATGCCCACCTACGTGGCTGTAGGAAGGGTTAAGTGAGGCTGCATATGGGAACACGCCACACTGAATGCCCACCCCAGAGGCCATAGCTGCCTCCTCCCAACAAGCTTGGTTCAGTACTTGTGTTCTGGATCTTTTACTATGTCACCTCTAGTACCCATTTCAAAACTTAGCTGTCCTGTGACCCATGTTCTCATGGTTCTTCTCTGTAAGATAAAGCAGGCTGCATTTATGATATTCCCACCAAATTATGCCACCCAGGTAAAATGAACTAGTGTCCAGAAGGCCTAAGCAATAACTTTAATTTGGGGGATACCAGATACTGCAGGAGTTGTTGGTCATATACAGGATTGTTCTGGACTCCCTGAATCGCATCCAGCGTATAGCTCTGTGCAATTTACGAGTGCCCATTGGTAGTGTTGGCTCATCTCAGAACGTTAGACAAAAGCAACGCAGCAGACATTCATAATCTATACATTTCCCCCCTCATTTGGGAGTTATCACTTTATTCCAGGCCAGATCTCCCTGATTTACCTACTACTCGAACACTCCCTATGGCTAACCCAACACTTTGAGCAGTGTTCTCCTTCCTTCCTCTTGCAGATGTGTGCGAATTTGGAAAAGCAGTTACATGGCAGGGCTGCCCACAGCTGAATGAAAAGATGCAAGGCCGGTCCGGGGTGAGAACGAGAGAAAGCGGAGCTACCAAGGCAAAGTCAAGAAGGTTTGGCAGCCCCGTTCTCCCTTTCTGGGTCCCAGCCAGCACTTGCTGGCACCGTAGGCAGTGGTGATGAGGCTTGTACAGGAGAGGTGCCTCGCAAGCCAAATGGAAGCAAAAGATTCACAGAAATTAGAGGAAATAAAGATGGGAAAGAAAATGAAGGGTGGTCCTAAGGGGGCATTGCACAAGCCCCACCAGGATGTGGGAAGACAGCATTTTGTTGCTTGGGTTAATCTCCATTCCCGAGGGGCCACTGGAGTGCACAGCTTTGGGATCCAGGCTGCTGCTCTTTGCTCCTCACCGCTCAGGTGTTTCTGCGAAGGACTATAGGGGATTTCTCAGCCCTCTCAGGGTGGGCTTGTTGCCTCGTAGATTGGATCCCGGTGCCTGCACCAGGAGACCGGACACCAGGTAGCGTATGTCACTGGTGACCTTAAGTTTTTCATCTGCAAAGTGAAGAGAGCAGAACCAGATGGTCTCTAAAGCAATAGTTGAAATGATTTGTTTGTGCACTGCTGAAAGAATTCGAAGAACTTTCTCCCTTATGCAATTTTATGTTATTTAAAATGTTTCTTTAACAAAAGACATAATTTCCAACACATTATGAATATGGACACTTGAAACACTTTGTTACATCATTCTTTAAAATGTATCCAAAGTGACACAGCAATTTTATCCCCCATCATCACTTTAAAAATATATATCAAAAAATTCTTCTTTAATACATACAAATTTTACATTGTTTCTCTTTTACTTTAAAATAATTTCATTACATGTCCCCCAAAGAATTTTACCTCTGATATGTCTGTATGCTTTAAAGGTTTTTTTTTTCTTTAAAATCACTTTATCAATACTTTAAGAAAAGGATGTGAGTAAATCGAAGTTAAAAAAAAAAAAGGGATCCCTGGGTGGCTCAGCGGTTTGGTGCCTGCCTTCACGCCCAGGGCATGATCCTGGAGTCCCGGGATCCAGTCCCACGTCCGGCTCCCTGCATAGAGCCTGCTTCTCCCTCTGCCTGTGTCCCTGCCTCTCTGTCTCTCTCTCTCTGTATCTCATGAATAAATAAATAAAATCTTAAAAAAAAAAAAAAATCTTGGGGCACCTGGATGGCTCAGTGGTTAAGCGTCTGCCTTCAGCTCAGGGCATGATCCCAGGGTCAGGGATCGAGTCCCACGTCGGGCTTCCTGCAGGGAGCCTGCTTCTCCCTCTGCCTGTGTCTCTGCCTCTCTCTCTGTGTGTCTCCCATGAATAAATAAACAAAACCTTAACAAAGAAAAATCTTGTGACTGTAAAGCTGTAAGGGTAAAAAAAAAAAAAAAGAAAAAAGAAAACTTTAGATGGAGTTATCACTACAATTGTTTTGGCCAACTAGAATCATTAAACATAAAAGAAAAATTTCATTGGAAATGAATCACTTAGTAAGATGGATATAGGGCTGCCTTGCTTTTTAAGGAAGTTCAGTTACTTATGGCTGAGTATAATTTATTGGATCAATTGTATTACCTTTTTCTGTTTTTAAAAATGTCAGTGCTGAAGAACTGTTATTTATATAATCAAGCAGATGGCAATGAAAAGACTTTTACAGCAATGCCACTCATTTCTCTGAAGGCTCACGTTACATGTAAAAAGTGGCTCAGGAATCCATTGTCAAAAATAATTTTAAAAATATTTTCCTTATTCATTTGAGGGAGAGAGAGAGCATGAGGAGGGAGGAGAGGCAGCGAGAGAGAGGGAGAAGCAGACTCCCTGCTGAGCAGGGACCCAGACATGGGGCTTGATCCCAGGACCCCAGGATCACACCTGAGCTGAAGGCAGACACTTAACCCACTGAGCCACCCAGGCGCCCCCATCAAAAATAATTTTTAATGTGCTATCAGCTGACAACAGGTTCTCTTTCAATTTTTTGGAATGCAAAAACTTGGAAACTAGCTTTTGCAAGAGTGGGACTTACAAAAGGATTTATTTCCCAATCTGTAAAATTCTTTGCTGTCTCAAAAGCAATGCCAATATTTTGAGCTGTTCCCTGGTTCGGCCTCCTAGGGTCTTTCCTCTCCAGGGGGACACTCAGCATACAGTGTAGGACAGGTGAGAGGTGGAAGGAGGGCTAGGGAGAAGTCAGAAAGGAGAACCAGCCCAGCAAGGGGCTTCCTGGGCAAGTGAATTTCAGGCGGGAACTTCTGCACTCATTCTAAATCTGGACACTGATTCCCGTTAGCCTCTAACCACAAATATACACCCTGAAAGAAAATGTTCCTGATCCTTGGACCTACATGTACCTCACTTTGAAGACTCAGCTCTAATATCTGAAAGTCCAGACAGCATTAAGTCAAAGCCAAAACAACTGTTAGAAATGTCCTTTAAAAAAAAAAAATTATTTACTTTTTTAGAGAGAAGGAAGGAGCAGAGAGGGAGAGAGAATCAAGAAGACTCTCTGCTGAGTGTGGAGCCCAACTTGGGCTCAGTCCCATGACCCTAATATCGTGACCTGAGCTGGAACCAAGAGTCAGATGCTCAACTGAGGCACCCAGGCACCCCAGAAATGTCTTTTGTTTAAGTTAATTTTATTTCTTTATGATTAAGTTAATACATTCACTGGAATAAAATTAAAAGATGTTAAAGGGTACACAGTACCTCTGCGCTCCCACTCTTGTCTGTCGCCGCCTCAGTACTTTTCTCCAGGCAATGGGCGTGAGGGTTTCTTGTGTGATTTACAAAGATAATTTTTGTGTATTCATGCAGTTATGAACAAATATTCCTCCTCCGCTTTCTAAAGGGCCACTTTACTATACACGTTGCCTTGCACTTTGCTTTTTGGTTATTGGCTTCCTTAGAAATTACATTGGAGATTTTTTTTTTCAGGTCAGCATATAAAGAATACCATCATCTTTGTTAGACTGAACGATATTTTACTGAATGTTATAGTTTGCTTAAAGAGGCCCATATTGATGGCCTTTTAGGTTATGTCTTATAATTTCCATTTAAACAACGCTGTGATAAATACATTGTATGTATCTGTGTGAGTATATTTGTCGGGAAGCTTCTAAAAGTGGAATGTCTGAGCAAAGGGCCTGTGTATGTTTTCTTTTGATAAAAGGAGTAAGTTACTCATCACCAAGGAGGATGTGCCAATTTAGTCCACCTCCAGCAAGCACTGAGAGTGCCTGTATTAGTCAGCTATAAAAATCTATGACTACTGCTGTTTCACAAATCACCCCAAACTTAGCGGCTTCAAACGACAACAGTAGTTTCTTTCATAGTTCCTGTGGGTTCAGATGAGGAGTGACTTGGCTGGGTTGTTCTGGTTTGGGATCTTTTGGGAGATTGCAGTCACGCGGCGTCTGGGCCTGGGGTCGGTCCCAGGGTCCCCAAGCTCCAGTGCTGGCTACCGTTCTTCCCCCGCCACACCGTTCTAAGTATTGTAGCCTTGTGATGTATTTTAATATCTGGTAGATCTACTTCCTTTATTTATCATTTTAATTATGTTCTGGGTTATTCCTTCAAGTTTATTTTTCCATGAAAACAATTTCTTAAGTTTAGTTGCTTGGTGATGTTACTGGTCATGAAATGTGATTAGGATGACACCCGGGGGTGTTTGGGAATTTTCTGCACATAAAAGAAGGAAATGGGAGGTAACCTGGCATCCTAAAAAGAAAATTAGTGGGAAAAAACTCAGAGGGAAAAATTTCAACCTCAAAGCTGCTGAATACTCTATGGCTTTGATCCAAGCCATGATGATAACTTGAATAGAACTGACCTAGAGTGGTGAAGATGAATGAAGGGGAAAAAAAACCCTAACTTTTTATAAGATTATTTTCCTCATTTAATAATTTTAATATGCCAGATCTCTGGGGGTAATGGAATCTTTCCTTTGTGTTTAGGAATCATGAATAATTTCTCATTGTTCACCTGTGGTACTGTTTTGGTATAATTTGCTGAAAAGCAATTTTTTTCTAAAAGCATGTGAGAGTGGTGGACAGAATTTAGTCATTAGAGGTTTTATTCACAAATATTGTGTTAGGCTTTTTATATATATTTTGCAACAAACCAGTAAGTCTAATGAAAATCTCCTAGAACCACATTTTTGTTACTTTCCCATTTCAGTCTCAGAACTGTAAACACTCACATTTCTATGTTCTGACTAATGCACAACAATATTTAAAGCATAGAACTTGGCTCTTATTGAGACTTTCCTACTGAAGGGATCAAAAGCATTTTGCTATTGTTCTTTGGCCATTCTCCTGAGATCCTGGGAGATCCTGCAGAGTCTCCTGTGGTACACACTTGTAAAATGTCTTGGATTTATAGAGGTTTTGCTGTTATTACTTAATAGTCAGTCTTAGGATTTCAGCATTCCCATCAAGGGAGAAACCAAAGCTCAAAAGTTCACAAGAAGCTTGCATAAAAAGTAAGCAAACTGAAAAATGTGAAGACACCATCATAAATTGAATTGTGGCTCCGAAAAGATACGTCCAAATCCCATCCTCTGTACCTATGAATGTGACCTTATTTGAAAATAACTTCTTTGTTAAAATTATTTTTTAACTTTAGATATAATTTACATACCACATTCTGTAAGTTTAAGGCATCCAACCTGTTGATTTGATACATTTGTATGTTTGCAATATGATTACCACCATTCTTAACTAACACCTCTATCACCTCCCCTAATTATCATTCCTTTTTTTTATGGTGAGAACATTTAAGATGTAGTCTCTCAGCATTTTGGAAGTAAGCAATTCAATATTGTTGGGAATAGGGTCTCTGGAAGTGTGATTAAGTCAAGGTTCTCTAGCTGAGATCATTCTGCATGTAGACTGGGCATTCGATCTGATAACCGGTGTCCTTGTAAGAGAAAGAGAGACACACAGAGGCACAGAGGAGAGGGCACTGTGTAGAGGGAGGCGGGGGCTGGAAGGACGGAGTCACAGGCCAAGGAGCACCGAAGGTTATCGGGCAGTGACCAGAAGCTAAGAGACAGGCATGGAATGGATGCTCCCTTAGAGCCGCCAGAAACAACCAACCTTGCTGACACCTTGATTTCAGACGTTAGCCTGTAAAACTATAAGAGAGTAAGTTTCTGCTAATTTAAGCCACCCAGGATGTGGTCATTTGTCACTGGCAAAAAAAAAAAAAAAAAACCCACACACAAAAAAAGCGAAAAAACAAGGCAGCCAGAGGAAATTAATACAACTCCTTTTACCCACCAAATGTGCTGAGCAGGACAGCTTTGTTCTGAGTCCAGCACACTGGCGAAGTAGAGGAAGTACTCCAGCAGCTTCCCTCCCCACTCCCCGCCGCCCCTTCAGGGCCCCCTCTCAGGCCTCATTCTGTTTTCTCCTCCCTGGGGATGCCCTCTGCTCCATGCTCACTCACGCTCACGGCACCCTCACTCCCTCTTCAGTCTCCCCCTGTGCCAACACCCCCACCAGGGGTCAGCTTACAGCAGCTTAGGGGCTTGTTTCGAGGTGGGAGAGACCAATAATGTGGGGTACTGACCTTCTCAGAAATATCCTCACCTTTGAAACCCTTGCAAAGGACTTTACCACAAAGGAATGCTCTCTACCAGTAGAATCTCTGGAATGGGCATGAGGGCAAGGTGGATGACTTTGCAGGGGCTCTTCTTCATCCTCCAATCCCCATGCCTTCTCCCCCTGCCTCTTCCCCAGAAACGCTGGTTTTGTGGGTTCATTAGAGCAAAAGAGGGACCCTACTATCTCCATCTGCACAGCCCCTTCTCCAGGCTCAGCAGCCCACAGTGGTTTGGTCAAGGTTTGGACTGGAGATTAGGCTTGTGAGGAGCTGTGGAGAAGGGAGATTTTCTGTGAGGGTCATGTGTGGGCAGAATCAGCTACCTAATTTTCACGGCCCAGTACAAAATGAAAATGTGGGGCCTTTAATTCAAACCTGTTAAGAATTTCACGAGGGTGATGGTAGAGCATTAAACTGTGTTAGAGCACTTCTAGATGTGGGGCCCTGAACCACCACTTGGGTTGGTGCCCATGAAGCTGGCCCCGTGTGGGGGTCACCAAAAGCTTTGAATCAGAACAGAGGGGCAGTATCTACCTGGGTGTGTAGGTGTCTATTTGAGCTCATTCCAGAAATCGGTGTGGCACAAAGAGAAGCTGCCCCTGCCACAGGTGTGGCTTGACGGGGACCTCAAAGGAGGTGATGTGCAGGTTGCCTAGATGAATTGGTGTAGGTGATGGGAGAAAAAGTAAACCAGAAAAATGATCTGATACTTAAAATTCTTCCACCAGGAGGGTTCCTGGTGCCTGGGGGAGTTCTTGTTTTTGGACCCCAACGTCATCTTGCTTCTGCATGTCCAGGAGCCAAATTACTCTGCATAAGCAAAGGGGTGAGGTGCATGTGATGGGAAAATTGGAGTGAAGAAGGATAGGATACTGAAGCTGAAGGAGCTTGGGTGGGAAGCATCCAAAGGCAGAGATTTTAGGGAAAAGAGACACATCTAGGGGACCTTTCTTTCTTTCTTTCTTTTTTTTTTTTAAAGCTTTTATTCATTTATTCATGAGAGACAGAGAGAGAGGCAGAGACACAGACAGAGGGAGAAGCAGGTTCCGTGCAGGGAGCCCGACGTGGGACTCGATCCTGGGACTCCAGGGTCACGCCCTGGGAGGAAGGTGGCTCTAAACCGCTGAGCCACCCGGGCTGCCCTAGGGGACTTTTCTAAGGGTAATTCTGTGTCTGAGTGATGTAATTGCCCTGCCTCCTTACCTCACCTCCAAATCACTCCCTTCACCCTGGCAGATCTTTTTACAAAAGAACAATTTCCAGGATGCCTGGGTGGCTCAGTCAGTCGAGCAGCCAACTCTTGATTTTGGCTCAGGTCGTGATCTCAGGGTCATGAGATGGAGCTCCACCTCAGGCTCTCCGCTGGGCATGGAGCCTGCTTAAGATTCTCTCACTCCCCTCCGTTTGCCCCTCACCCCTTAAAAAAAAGAACAAATTCTTAGGCATCTTTTTTGTAAGATTTTATTTATTTATTTATTTATTTGAGAGAGAGAGAGAGAGAGAGAGAGAGAGAGAAAGTGCACAAGCGAGGGAGAGGGAGAAGCAGGCTCCCTGCCAAGCAGGCAGCCCGATTCAGGACTGGATCCCAGGACCCCAGGATCATGACCTGAGCTGAAGACAGACGCTTAACGGACTGAGCCACCCAGGTGCCCCTTTGAGGAATCTTTGAGGGGGACAGAGAAGTGTTGAGTCAGGGGTGAGAGTAGAAGATTGGGAAACGGAGGTTAGTATGTTGCGGCCTTGCTAGAAGGGAGAGGTAAGCTTCCACGGAACTCATTCAAATGAAGGAGGAAGGCTGAGTCAAGCAGCTTCAGAAAAACCATGATGACAACTGTTCTACATTTTTAATTAGTTTCTCTCAGGAAAAAAATAGTGAAAAAAAAAAGAGGAGTTGGTAGGCACAGGTTGACTGGGGCAAGTTCAGTTCCTGGGGAGGAGGGTGTGCGGAACTGATGGTGGTTTAGGTGTAGACCCAGGAGAGAAGCCCAGTCCAGAAAGAATACCGAAGCCTCAAGGCTGCTCCTGCCTGACCTAAGGCCCTGAGAGTCCCAGGGCTAAATCATGCAGTCGGTACTCCTGCCTGGTAGCTACGGGCTCTTATTGTGACCACATTCCAATGGCCGACCTGTTCACATTCCCTCTGGCTCCTGGCTATGGTGCTGATGGGTGGAACAGTATGTTCCTGGCCAGTAAATACCAGTAATTGACACTCTAGTCTAGAAAGTGCTACCTCTATCCAACTAGTTGGTGGGTTGTATGTCTGGTTGAACTCACCTGTGTTCAAACTGGCCCAAAGCCAAGTGTACATTGTGCTAACTACCAGTTCCAGAAGGGGAACACTGGGCATATTTTCTCACTCAAGTAGAAGTTTTTATTTGTCCTGAGTAAAGGTCCAACAACGTCCTACCTAAACAGGTTCTACAGATGAAATGCCTCGAGATACAATGTGTCCCCTTGAAAACCCTGAGAATGTGCCCGTTAATGTTGTTCAATCTGTAAACCACGCTGGTGTGAATGAAGGGGGCGAGCTGCGTTGATGTTTGGCATTCTTGTGTAGGGTGGAGAAAGGTATTTCCAGTTACCTGGTTCGCCCCTGAGGCCTCCTCTGAGACACACCCATCCCTTACCACTCTCTCAAATTGAAACCTTAGCTGACCGCAGCTCCCTAGAGATTCCCGGGCATCCCCACTTGCGCATGACAAAGCAAAAAACAGACCTTCACTCCTGGTTGGTGGTTTCATCTCCACTCCTCAGACATAGAATTAACTCGGGTATATCATTTCTGAAGCCGTCGCTTCAAATCTGTTTGTTGATCTCTGCTTATGGAGCTGCTTGCTGTTTGTATTCATTCAAGCAGGTCAGAAAATATTGTCAAGTCCTAGAATGTCATTTGGTAGAGAAGTTTTAAAACATATTGTTTCCTTGTGTTACAAAAACATAGCAATGCTTGATTTTAGATCTCTGTATAGTCAGTTTGGGTTGAATGGAACATCTGATCCCTGAAAAGTGTGTTTGCTAGTTTAAAGTCATTCCCTGTCTTTTTAATCCTTTAGCACTTGTTATCTCCCCATTGCAGTTCACTACTCCTCTCACACCCCCCACCAAGAGAATGCCTGCAGGAGGCCAGTGGTCTCATGCATTGTTTAAAAAACGGAGTGAAATCATCCACTTGGGGATTCCATCCATCAAATCAAATGTTTGGGTTTGTTTTGTTTGGTAGATGAAAAAGCCCAAACTGGCTGTCTCCCAGTCCATTCCACATACCACTGTGTGAAAACCAGGGCCAAGGGTCCTCCCAAGAAACAACAGAAAATGGGTAATTCTGTGAGCTAAGAAGCCAGCAGTTCTCCATCCTTTCCACCAAAGCCTGTTTAAATTCCAACATAGTTGCTTGTCCATAATCTCCAGAAACGCAGGGCAAAGGAGTAACCGCAGCAGTCAGATTCACGGATACATTCATTTCTTTGTTCCAACAAATACTGAGCACCTACCATGTGCCCGACACCGTACTGAGCCCTGCGGCTACAGCCGTGATCAGGATGTTGATGTGGAGATAAGACACAAGGTCAACCCTGTAAAGAAACGGAGTCTCAGAACCTTATGGCAAGGACACTGTCATCAACTGTCTCTGCTCTCCATCTTGTATCCCCAGCCATCCTGACAAGGGAATGTAGCTCAGGGCAGAGAACTCCATGCTTCTCAAGCAAGACTATTCTATCTCCCATCAGTCCCAGCTTCGTCCCCTAGAACTGCACAGAGCCACAGTGTGCCTTCCCCTCTGTGCTCACCCTTCCGACATTAGAAGGCAGCTGCCGTATTTCTCTTACTCTTTATACCAAATGTAAGGACAAGGGTGTGAGAAGATGGCCCAGACTGAGTCCATGCTAAAATGCAGAAATGCCAGGGCTTTTCTGAAACTGCTGGGGGATGTCTGTCAGAAGTCTGAATGAGGCTGTGAAGATCCTACTAGGAATGAATTCATCCAGGGAAGGAATAAGCCATAGGTGACTGGCTTGACCTCACCAAGCCCTGATCATTGAAGAAAGGGACAAACCTGAGTAGAGCAGGGTCACAAAGATTTAAAAAATACGTGGTGTGTGTGTGTGTGTGTGTGTAGAAAAATACGACAATTTTCCTTCCTCTGGGAGGTGAGGCTTTGAGTGATTTTACTGTTTTCTTTAACCTTTTTTGTATTTTTGCTCTCTTCTATAATGAACGTATAAAACATGTAAAATTTTATTTTACAAAGCATTCAGAAACTTTTCCCACAGTGATTGGTTTATCTGCTCCTTTTCACCGTAGAACAAAGGCCCTTTAGTTTATATAATAAAGAACATTCAGAAAATGCGGTTAATATTAGCATATATGCTTTATAGAATTGTTCCTCTGTTACTTGTTGGCATTGGCCTCCTCTCTCTCTCCACATGTTTGAAAGAAAGCATCTGGCACCCGGCCTATAAAGACACTTTAAAATGCCTTAAAGATTTTCTTTAAACAGGCAACCAGCAAATCTTCATTAGCGTCTGTATAGTTTGAAAAAATAAAAGTAACCACCAATAGAAATCCATGCCCCCTGAACAATTGCAAAGTATCTCTCAGAGAAGTCTGAGACAAAGGCATTAGGACAAAATTTCTAGAGCAGTTAAACATTGCTTCTTAATGCCTAATCACATCAACTAAAATTGCTTTTCAGATGGTAGAGAGATTTACAAAACTCATCAGCATTCACACACATCAAAATTACCATCCAGAGAACTTAGGTTGTAGTTAGAGGACTTAAGGACATAAAAACTCTGAATTATAGTTTGTGACCAGTGATTATTTAATGCATGGGATAAAATTTTCAGTAAGCATGTGAATGTTTTCAAGACTATAAATTTCTTAACTCTGTGGGCTGAGCAGTCATCAGATTTTGTTTCTAACTTGGTGGAAATCATACAAACACACTGGGTTTTTTAAATTTCATTGCTGGGTTTAAGATTACAGGGTGAAAATGTTCACAGTAAACCGGTTTTAAGACTGGCTCACTTGGCAAAATGCATTTTTTCGGATGGGCCCTGGGACAGCACAGGTCTCCTTGCAGGCCCCACGTACTGAGGGGTTCCACGAAACAGGGGTAGGAGCCAACTGGACTCCTTGGCAGCTCATTGACCATTTGTAGTCTGGAAATTGTTCTTTAATGGAACTAAAATAAATCTTTCAAAATCAAGGTGGAGAAGGGGAAGATTGAAAGGAATGAAAATGATTGTCCGACACTTAGGATATTATGATCCAGTTTTGTTTCTTTTCCAAACTCCTATTTACTCTTCTGTCCCTCACAGTTGCTCAAGAAACTGATTTAGGCGTAACATATTGAGGCGACCCTCATTCCTAGAAGGAAGTATCCTCTATGGAGTCTTCTAGCCTCAGAAGGAAGAGAAGTTTAGGGAAAACTAAGCTGAGAAAGGTTGACTCTTTAGGCTTTAAGATAAAAGGCTTGGGATCCTCTAAAATCAACTTCAAATGGACCCTATGTTGTAGTCTTGCTTGTGATCTAATAGTTCACTCCAGCATTCATTTGAAGTTCGTCCATTGTCTCCTGTTAGACACAACTGTGTTTCAAGAGTATTCTTGCTAGCAGCGCAGTTCAGGAGCTCAGACTCTCACACCAGACCTTCTGGGTTCAAATCTCAGCTTTACTACTTACTACTTGTGTCACCTTGAGCGGCTCACTTCATCTCTCTGTGCTTTGGCTTTCTGCATCTATAAAGAGGAAATTATAATAGTAGCTAGTTCATGCAATTGCTGTTAGGATTGAAGGTGTTAATACACGTAAACCATTGAGATGGCGCTTAATGCCAGGTAAGAGCTCTTGCTGGTCTTAGTTTATTTTCCAATTGGTCCTCCCTCCAAAGTGTACGAAAAAGTAAGAGCAGGTGGCACCCGGGCGGCTCAGTGGTTGAGCATCTGCCTTCACCTCAGGCCATGATCCTGGGGTCATGGCATCAGGAGCCTGCTTCTCCCTCTGCCTGTGTCTCTGCCTCTTTCTCTGTCTATGTCTCTTATGAATGAATAAATAAAATCTTAAAAAAAGAAAAAGAAAAAGTAAGGGCAACCATTGTTATTGTTATGGCCGAAAAGAATGAATATTTTTCCCCCGAGTCTTAAATTTATTATCAAATCGAAAGTCTGGTGTTAGAGAGAATGCAATTCCGTATTTTGAAACCATAATGATATTTGTTTCCACTCCGGTATTTTTTTCCTTTTTTATGGTACATTTACAGGTGTGTGATGCATGTGACTTTTTTAAAGGGGCATTTTATGAATTCTCTACATGGGAGAAAGGTTGAAAAAATGCATCAGCTTTTGTCAAGCTAATAAAGCAGTGAGCTTAAGCTAGATTTTCATCTACACCTTCCACAGGAGTCAGAGCACTTCCTATAATGTGATGCTGATTTCCAGTTCCCTCCAGCATCCTGTTTACCTTCTGCACCTCCCAGCCCACCCCCTCAGCTGTTTGCTGGGTGTTACCACAGGAAAGTCACCTGCTAACAATACCCGGCTGGCCTTCTGGCCTTCCGGAGGGTTCCAAGATCGGGCTCCCCTGTAAGAGGTGAACTTATTTTTCATTTTGTTTGGTTTGCCTTTCTTTTCTCTTGTTCCCTTTTCCTTCTAAATTTTAGTCTCCTTCAACTCTTCTTCCTAGAGTGGTTGTGAGATTCCTTTCTTTCATTCTATTTATTTATTTATTTATTTATTTATTTATTCATTCATTCATTCATTCATTTATAAAGATCTTATTTATTCATTCATTAAAGACATAGAGAGGCAGAGACACAGGCAGAGGGAGAAGCAGGCTCCCTGCAGGGAGCCCAACGTGAGACTCGATCCTGGGACCCCAGGATCATACCCTGGGCCAAAGGCAGACGCTCAACCTCTGAGCCGCCCAGCGTCCCTTTCATCCCTTTTAATAATTACTCAGAGCTTCCTACTTGGGGATCGACACCTCCCAAATTCTGATGCTCTGCACCACTTTGGAAGGCCTGCTTTTACTTTTTTACTTTTATTTTTCTTTGGAAGGTCATCTGTGCAAATCATTACAGTTAGAGGGTTAGTACTGGTCAAGTCCATGAATGCAGTCACCCCTCTGTGTGAGTTTACTTTTCTGGTTCAGTGTCTTTTACTGCGGGGCTTGTAAAGAGCCTTTATTGCTTGAAAAAGGTGCCCCTTGGAACCTTAAGATTTCCTGTTTATACGCAGGCCAAGACCCAGCTGAACTCTGGACGGTATAGGCAGCTCCTGAGCTTTGCCAAGGGCTCTGAGTGGGACCCCAGGGGAACCACGATGGGATTTAAAAGCAAGTGTCTACTTAGCTGCCAGAGTTGTGCCAGAAACAGTCAGAAAGTGCCCAGCCATGGCTGACAATAGGTTTGGTGCTGCCAGTGGAAAAGTCTGTGCAAACGTCAGGGTCCCAGCAGGGCTGCCATGAACCAAAAGATGTCTTGATGTTAGTAAAGGAACAGGTACCGTCTTCTAGGTCCCAGGCTGAGTGGATATAAAACCAAAGGGTTAGTGCCTGTAGTGCTGGTGACCGGACAGACGGTCTTCAGCTCTGGGCCATACTAATAGGATTTACAGAAAAGGGGCGCCTGGGGGGCTCAGTGGCTGAGCGCCTGCCTTTGGCTCAGTTCATGATCCTGGGGTCCTGGGATCGAGTCCCACGTCGGGCTGCCTGCATGGAGCCTGCTTCTCCCTCTGCCTGCGTCTCTGCCTCTCTCTGTGTGTCTCTCATGAATAAATAAATAAAACAAATAAAATCTTTAAAAAAAAGAATTTGCAGAAGATATGAACTTCCCCCAAATGCCGCCGGTGTCCGACGGGATCTAGAGGGGGTTCTGATCTGTGCTGCAGGTAACACTAGTCACAGGTCGGAGCAGCTCTGCGGGGGCTTGGTTTTCTGCCCTGGCCAGGGTTCCAGGCCCACCCTGATCAGATGCTCCACCTCCAAAACTGTCCCTGTGGAATAATTGTTACTCAAAATGCCAGCAAACGTGTGCCTGCGAGCAGGGGGAGGCAGGGTCAGGTGTGTGGAGCTCCCTGACGGCTTGGAGTCTCAGCAGAAAGGCCTTGGGAAGAGCAGACTCAGCAGGGCCCCTGCCACGGGCCCCCCGGGTGTTGCTGGGATAGGGAGGAGCAGGTGAGGTGCTCACCCACATGGTCAGAAGCAGCAAATCCAAGAAGAGTGTGCTTTTTCCCCATGCAGGAGGGAAGGAAGCCATGAGTTCAGGATCAGCCCCCTGAGGGACACCAGCCAGGTGTGGGGAAGCCGGTGACCCCCAAAATGCCCACCCTCAGGCCAGGCTCTCCCTCCCTAGCATGGCCCGAGTAAGCCTGGGGACGTCTTGCTTCCCGGTTTCCTGTCCTCTGGGCTCCACATCACCCACCCCCCTCCTGTTAGTAGAGTCAACCCTCAGGGTAGGGGAGATGCGGCTCTGTCCTCACCTGGTCCTCTCTGCGTGGACACGTGGGTTAGTGTGGGGTCGTATTATTGTTAGATCCACTTCCTTCTATCCGGGTTCCAACTGTGCAATTGTAGAAAAGAGAAGACCAATAGACTCCTCCAGGTAATCGTGTCTTTTCCCGGGAAAGCCATGGTCATTCTTACGTGTCTGCCTCGTGGTACCACCAAGCTCTGAGCACAGTCATCCTGCATAATAAACAACCACGAGACCCTAGTGCCCTCTAACAGGGACCATGTGGTGGGCTGGTGTGTCTGGGGGCGGGGAGGGGCCAGCTAGGCAGCTCGCCTGGGGTGCTTCGCACGTGGGGGAGTCGGCTGGCTGTGGCTGGGTGCTGAGGTGACTCGGCAGGCCAGCCCACACGCGTGCTCGTGCCACGGTGGAGGAACACCAGGGAGGGACTGGAATCATGTGAGCTCTTCGATCCTTTGCACAATATTGCTAATGTCCTACTGGGCAAAGCAAGTCTCATGGCCAAGCCCAGACTCCAGGGGTAGGGAAACAGGCGGCCTCCTTAGTGGGAGGATGCTGGGACAGGGACTGTTGCAAATACCACCCTCTTCCTGGTCTCAGCTGGACGAGACTGACTCCACGGACGGCGAGAACTTCCACGATAGCAATCCCAACAAGACTGACGAGTTACAACCTGCAAAGTCAAATCTTTGTCCCCATGAATGATCTAGAGAAAGAGCTCTTTATTAGAGTGTTTATACCAAAAGGGATTTGTCACAAAGTTGTTTTTTCTTTGTTTGTTTTTTATTTTTTAGGCAGGGGTTGGGAGATGATTCTCCATGGATATCTTTTTTTTTTATCTTTTTTTTTCCATGTCTTACGAGCAGAGGCACTAACAGCCATTTGCTCCTAATCATACCTTCCAGTATGTTTGTACAGCAAATAGCCTTGGAAGATAGAGGGGCTCCCTATGGAGCAGACAGCAGGGGGGAGATGTCTCCCTCCAGAGCAAAAGTCAAGCCCATTTGCTTATTCCCATTATAAAAAATTCAAGCTCCCCAAACTCAGGCTTTCTCAATTGTGACACAAAGCTGTTTTGTGGGTGTATGACAGTCACCTGTGCCCCCGGCGGGTGTGGGGGCAAGGAACACCAGTGCAGATAGGAAGCTCACGGTGCTTGTTCTACCGTGAACAATAAAATGCTTGTCTCTGACTCAGGAGTCTCATGTATCCACCAGCGTCCGTGAAACTATGGTAGACCCCCTTGCTAGTTTGCTGTTAGGGCAAAGTTCCAGAGCCTTCGTGATTTTTGACAAGTTAACTAGTATCCCAGCAGGCCATCCATGTGTCTTGCTCCTGGGAACACCGTGATCCATTAGCCATCGCCAAGGATCCCTCTCTGTTGGTCAGAACACCCTGGTTTGCTGCCCTGGCCTTGCTGCTCACTACAGTCTAACCAGTCTCTGGCATTTCAGAATCCCGTAGTTTCCACTGATACTAGTGAGCCTGTTTCCATGACGGTATCTGGTCCCTACCAAAGACAAGCACCGCCGAACTTCTCTAGGACGGCAGTGCCTCCTTCACCCGTAGGTAACCCTCATTGCCGTGGCGAAGGGAACATTTCCTCTGCCCTCCTGAGGAATATAGGATGTTGGTAGCTCCTATGGTCCTGCACAATAAATCTCTTCGCGCATTCCCACAGACCTAAGCTTTCCGACCTCTTCATCAAGACAATGCTAAGGCAATTCCAGCATTTCCACCTCATTTCCCGTGGCCATTGTTTGGTCCAAACTTCAAGGAGCTGTTCCAACAATATATTAGGATCATTCCTGGGTCTCCTTTCCCTAATATTCAAAGCAGGGGAGAGGCCCCCGGATCAGTAAACCGGCCGCTTCCCCGCCTTACTGTCTGCCCTTGCTACCAAACCCACCTTCTCCCCTACCTGGTTCCACACCCTCATGTGACCTTTGGCTTTTCCTGGAACTCAAGGTATCTTTCACGTGGACAATTTTTATTCCTGGAGAAGGAGCTGTGTTTTCTACTCAGACTGCTGAGACACTAAAAGGAGTCAGAATATCTTTTCAAGAAGACAGATACCAAGTGGGGCTTCAGTACTGCATCTGGGCAAGGGCAGTCTGCTCGCCGTTAGCAGGGGAGAGAGTTCGGGGGAGCAGGAAAATTCATACTCTTCAGGCTCATCCATCCAAGCATCCCAACCACATCTCAGGATTTTACCCTTTTTCTACCTTGATTTCTTTAAAGATTTTATTTATTTATTCATGAGAGATGCAGAGAGAGAGGTAGAGACACAGGCAGAGAGAGAAGCAGGCTCCCTGTGGGGAGCCCGGGGTGGGACTCGATTCCAGGATCCCAGGATCACGATCAATCACTGAGCCACCCAGCTGCTCTCTACCCTGACTCTGACATAAGAAATTCATTGAAACCATGAGGTAATTGCCTTCGCCGCTTCGCCACTGTGATGATTAGATCCCGGGACCAATTTTGAGCACGTTCTACTTACTCTGTAACTGCTGGAGGCCTTCTAGATTTCATATCACACCTTCGGTTTACAGCAGGGTCTGTTTTTTCATGGCTTCCGGAGAGTTAAAATCAGACCAGCTCCCCAATTTTTGTAATTTTCACCCCCACTCCATTCCAATGTCCTAGCTGCCACATAATCCAGCCTTCACCTTCCACCTGCACTGGTACAGGTGTGAGTCTATGGGTGCGATGCGGCCGCACGCCTAGGGTTAGCCCCACCGCGCTCCGAACTCCCATGCTGAGGGCCTGCTGCTTGGGACCAGTGCTACCCCTGGCTTGGATGTGGGCCTATTTATGGACCATCAAGTCTGTTTCATCGAACCTTATGACTATCTGTGTGTCAGCACTACACAGTTTTGCTTTGTATTTTGATAGCTCTTATCACTTTTCTAAAGAGCAAGCTTGTTTCTTTTAAAATTAACTGTGATGCTGAGCCCATGTGTAGGGGGAGATCTGACTCTCCAACCTAGCTCAGATGTTCTTCCCAGGCCCCAGGCCTGAGTCACGTTCTCGTGGTTCTCCATGCACACTTAGAAGATGGATTACAGAGAGGGGAGCCCACTTCATCCCTCCCCCTTGGCAAGGGCTTCCCTAACAGCCTCCACCAGTAGTGCTTCTAAGTCCTAGAGGGATCCACCCTCCTCTGGACCAAACACAGGGCTTGAAGTACTTCTCTTGTTCAGGTTCTCAGAATAAGTTCTGAGGTTTGATGTTTTTCTCCAACTAATGTCAAATAGCAGGCCTGTAATTTCCCCAAATTTCAGAGCATTTTCCCCCAGCTTCCTGGCTGGCTCAGACTTGTGAAAATATTCTCCATGTCAACCTTGCTTCCTCCAACATTGTGCAAGACAGTATGTGGCAAAGCCTTGGAATATAAAACATTTCTGACATTTTCACTCTGCAGCTTGCCAATTTTTCATGTGATTCTTTTTCCTTTTTTATAAAGACAAATTAGAAAGCAATTGTCTCATAACCTTTGGCTTTATTATTTCTTTATCCTTTGTGCTACCCAGTCCTATTCCCCCGTCCGTCACTTTTTATTGATTTTGGATGGTCTGGTGTTTGCTTTTGTGCTTTGTGAAGAGAACCATTGATTTTGAATGGATCTAGAAATGTTGGGAGCATTTGGTGACATAGCCAGTCTGAGTGCCGCTACTGAAGGATTTCGACATCGCCTTCTAAGTGAATTTATTGGCTCAGTCTTCGATAATGGAAATAGAGACTGCCGCCAACTGTTAGCATAGACCTTCAGAGTTATCCTCTGTTGATTAGGGACAACAAGAGCCAGGAGCGACCTGCTGAATGTCCTACTGAACCACTGACATCTTCAACTTCAACTCTAAAATATAGGATATGGTGTAATGGAAAGAGAACTTTGGATGGAGACTCAGGCGATCTGAATGTGGTCTTGATGTACTCCATCTAGGTAGAATTTCTGACTGGGCTCTGGAGAGAGAGGCTGCTAAACGAGTCCCAAACAGGAGCTTGGAGCATACAGACCATTCTAGATCATCCCTAATGGGTAAGAGCCAGGGATAAGGTGCATAGTGAAGGCTATCTGACCTTTTTACCTTTCTTCCTCGTAAGTCATCCACCAGATTTTTGCCCAGTTTCCGTAGTACAGCACATGAGAAATGAGTGGGCAAAGGACAAACAGTGGAAAGGAGGACAGGAAAAAAATGTAAGTCATTCTCGGGCTGGAGAACTAGATTGCTAAACAGTTGGCAGTTACCTCCAAGTATGTGGGAAGGATGATGGCAGGGGATGAGCCCAGCCAATGCTCTAGCCCCTGAGGTGGTGCCAAGAGGACAAGGGTAAGGAAGCCTGTGTGGGCGCTAAGGTGCTTGCTGCTTGCCCATCTGGATCCCTGCCGAGGTCACCCTGCGCCTCTGCCCCTGGAGAGGTAAGGAGCCGCGTCTCCATATAAAGTGTTCAGGAGCTCTAGGTGCTGCTCCAAGGTACAGGAATTCTATCAAAAACAAGAAACACACCTGCGTTTCTCAGCCGTGTAGAAATTACGTGGGAAATGACTCAGCAATTCCTAGGTGAAAACTTGACAGAGCATTAATTTGAAAAACGGAGTTTTCAGATGCTTGGGCTGTGGTGCAAACTGAGAACACCTTCCGTGTCCCCCTGAAATCCTCGGTGAGTTCCATGATTCTCAGGCAAGGGGATAATTTGAGTGGCAGCTGAGCCCAGAGCTCACAACTGCAGAGAGGGGTGAGGAGGCAGATGCCAAATAGTACGGGGGTGAGGCCGGGGGTGAGGCCGCGCAGGTCTGGGAGCCACTGGCCAGTCCAGTGGAGCAAGGTCTTGTCCAGGGCGACGTTTGCTGGGAAAGGGAGAAAAGGTCTCATGATCACTCCCCCACTTCGGCCGAGGCTGAGTCACCCTTAGTTCCTTCAGATCATTCGTGCCCTTCACCTTCCCAGATATTCAGGAGAAGCAGGGGGCTTACGTCCAACTGGAGGCCAGAAATTTCGTTTACTCTTGGTTTCGGGGTGATGGGTAATGGGTGATGGGTGATGGGTGGCCTCGCGTTGCAGAGTCCCCGCGTCTCGGGTGAGCCTTCTGGTCCCGTCGGCCTCTTCGTCAGCCAGGGAGGCCTCTGCTCCTCACTGATCCCTGGAGTTGGGGTGCGGGGGGGGGTGCATTCTCCTTCCTGCACTTGAGCCCGTCTGCCCACACCGCCCCCCCTCATCCCCCGCCTTGCCCAGCCCTCCCTCCCTCCCTAGTGCTGAGGAAGTTCACCCACATTTACTCTTGATGGAGTATCTAGAATCCCATAGTCCTACAACATCCATTTCAGCTTCCCTTCCAAGATTTTTGTCTGACTCAATATTTGAGGTGAAAGAACATGGGAAATGAGACATCTGGGCATAAACTCAGTCTGCGGGGGGGAAAAAAAAGTTTTTTTTAATCTGATAAAGGAGACCCACCAAAGTCGGCTGAGAATGAGTAAGTACGTGTTGTGTCAGAAGATTGCCCAGCAGTAAGAATAAATGAATTATGGTTTGCAACAAAGTGAAGAAGTCTTAGGAACAGTGTTGAGCAAAAAAAAAGGAACTCTCAGAATCTCTCTGTATAATATTGCAATTTTATAAAGATAAAATCTAGCCAAATGAACTATTTAGATAGATGCTTTAGGAGCACATATGTGCAAAACAGTGTGTCTCTGTATCAGTTTCCTGGCTGTTGTAACAAATTTATCACAAACTTGGTGATATTATTTAACAACAATAATTCTCTCCCAGTCCTACAGGCCAGAAGTCTGTAACCAGTTTCACTGGGCTAAAGTCGAGAATCCAAGATCATCTCTCCAACTCAAAATCCTTAATTCAATCTCATCTGCTGTCTTTGTCATATAAGGTAACGCAGATTCCTAAGATTAAGGTATCTTTGGGGTCATTATTCAGCCTCTCCCTATTTTCTCTTTTGATTTTCTTAATAACATTTTCTTTTCTGTAACTTACTATTGTCATTAGAATACAGTGCATAACACATGCCACACACAAAATATGTGTTCGTTGATTGTTTACATTCTTGGTAAGGCTTCCAGTCAACAGCAGGCTCTTCCTAGTGAAGTTTTAGGAGAGTTGAAAGTTATATGCAGGTTTTCAACTCTGTCGGAGTGAGTGCCTCTAACCCCCTGCATCGTTCAGGGGTCAGTTCTTTCTAGGATGATAAATACCGAGTTCAGGACCAGCGGGGCTAGAATAGGCTTGTACTCTGTCACAAGAGCGGAGTCCATGCATCTCTTGCCTGCTCACACCCAGTTACCCTGATTGGCAGCTTGAAGTCTTTCATGTGGTGTTTACACCCCAATATTGACAAGCTCTGTGAAGCAGAGCTTTCCCCCCAGAGAACTGGTTTCCACTGTCAGGAGTGGGATTGCTCTTTCGGTGGGAGAAGCAGAGGGTGGAACTGGGTTTGATACGCTCTGGTTTTTAAATTGGGCAATGAATGTGTTGATAGGTATTTGTCTCACTGTGCTTTGAACTTAAGTAGATTTTATACACACACACACGTGTGCATGCATGCTTATACAGACATATACATAGGACTGATTTTTTTTTTCTTTTCACTTAGAGAGTAAAAAAGGAAGGTAGCAGGATGTTCCTGATCTTTCAAAAAAGAAATAATGCAGGACCAACTGCTGGTGAGGATGTGGAGACATTGGCTTTCATACACAGATAGTGGAATTGTAAAATGTTACAGTGACTCTGGAAAATAGTATGGGATTTTCTTACAAGACTAGACATACTCTTGCTATACAAACATAGCAATTGGGCTCCTGGGAATTTCTATCAGAGAAATGAACACGTATGTGCACACAAAACCTGGACACAATGTTCACGGTAACTTTATTTGTAACAGCCAAACACTGGAAGCAAGGAAATTGTCCGTCCCTATGTGAATGGCTAAACTGTTGTGTTCAATTATTTTTTTTAAAAGATTTTATTTATTTATTTATTCATGAGAGACAGAGAGAGAGAGAGAGAGGCAGAGACACAGGCAGAGGGAGCAGCAGGCTCCGTGCAGGGAGCCCGACATGGGACTCAATCCTGGGTCTCCAGGATCAGGCCCTGGGCCCTTCGAAGGCAGCGCTAAACCGCTGGGCCACCCAGGCTGCCCGTGTTCAATTATTGATACGAGTAAAAACTTCGATGGACCTCAAAGGCATTACGCCAAGTGAAAAAAGCCCATCACAGAAAGTTACATATTGTATAAATCTATTTATATTGCATTCTCAAAATGACAAAATTCAAGAGTTGGAGAAGATACTAGTGGTTGCAAAGGATTAGGGATAGGGAAGTAGGAGGTGAGTGGTGGGGGAGATGGGGGTGGAGTGCGACTATAACAACAGGGCCAGAGGAAGAGAAGTGGTGGGTGTGACCATAAACAGGTAGCAAGAGGGAGACCTTTGTGGTGATGGAATATTCTGGATCTTGATCTTGGTAGTCCTTTCAGAAGTCTGTGCATGTGATGAAATGGAATGGAACTACCTGCACATGTTATATCAATGTACAGTTATGTAAGACGTAGGTAACCATTAGGAGAAACTGGGTAAAGGGTACATAGGAACTCTAGTCTATCTTTGTAGCTTCCTGCGAACCTATATTTAAATTCACAAGGCTAAATGAAATTTAAAACTTTCAGGAGAAAAAAAAGTGAAAAGCTGTGATTGCTTCCTTCCTCCTAAAATCAGCACAAAACCTAACTTCTGCACTCATACCACCTTTGGTTTTCCCTGAGTCATCCTTCATAACAATTCCAAAGCAGTTCCAAAAAAGCTCTAAATCAGAACAATTGTTCAGCATCATCCCTGTGTATCCCACCTCCCTGTGTCATTATCTCTTCTGAGACTCATCGTCTAAGGCTTCTCTCACTCATTTCTCCCTGCCTGCCGTGTCTGTGACTTTGCCCTAGCTCCCGTCACCCTGCTCTATCTTGGGCAAGCATCCGCCTCATCTCTCTATGACAGTCTGTTCCTCAGTGTAGGGAGCAAACACTGTGTTTCTTCCTTATCCTGACCTGCTGCTTTGTCTTCCTTGGCAGACTGCTTACTTGCTGGCTTCCTTCCTTCCTTCTTTCCTTCCTTTTTTGATTTTTTTTTTTTACTTTTTATTTAAATTCAATTTGCCAACATATAACACCCAGTGCTCATCCCAACAAGTGCCCCCCTCAGTGCCCGTCACCCAGTCACCCTGTCCCCCTCCCCACCTCCCCTTCCACTACCCTCTGTTTCCCAGAGTCAGGAGTCTCTTATGGTTTGTCTCACTCTCTAATTTTTCCCCACTCAGTCCCCCCACCTTCTCTTATAATCCCTTTCACTCACCCGTATGAGTGAGACCATATGATGATTGTCCTTCTCCGATTGACTTACTTCACTCAGCATAATACCCTCCCATTCCATCCACGTCAATGTAGATGGTAGATATTCATCCTTTCTGATGGCTGAGTAATATTCCATTGTGTATATAGACCACATCTTCTTTATCCATTCATCTATCGAAGAACATCGTGGCTCCTTCCACAGTTTGGCTATTGTGGACATGGCTGCTATGAACATTGGGGTGCGGGTGTCCCTTCGTTTCACTGCATCTGTATCTTTGGGGTAAATCCCCAGCAGTGCAATTGCTGGTCATAGGGAAGCTCTATTTTTAACTCTTTGAGGAACCTCCACACTGTTTTCCAGAGTTGCAGCCTGCTTTTTCATCTCTGTCCAAGCCTGCCTTGCTGTCCTTTATCATAACCTGCCAGACAGCAGGTTGAAAATATTTTCTGACAAAAGCAGCCCCCTGAATTTTATCTATTTCCTCTCCTTTTATTTTCACCAGGATTTTCCCTAGTCAGCAGGTCAATAGTAATTCCTTGCTTTTTTCCTCTTTTCCCATAAGTAAATTCCAGCCAGGATCAATACTATTGCCTGAATAGGTCAGGACATTTCAACTTTGAGGGGGCAGGGGGTGGGGGGGTTAGTAAATGGAGGACAGACTTACAGATCAGAAACTCCCAGCTTGTGACACACAGGATCAGAGGATCGTAGCGGAGGGAGCTTGCAGTCCTGGGATGAGGGCAATTTCTGGCTCCCCTTCCCTAGGTAGTTCTGCAGATTCCAGCTAGGAACCAGTGGCCACTGATGGGCCTTCCACATCCTGCCTGTGAGTTTTCTTTCTTTTTGTAAATTCATTTATTATTATTTTTAAAATCCACATGCATGAAGCTGAAGTCAAATTGCCTTACAAGACTTGGTAAGGAAAACAGCACCCTCCGCTCTCTGCTTCGAGCCCCATTCCCGGAGGGGACTGTTCGTAACTCCTTCACCCGTTTCTCCGGTTGCTTGCCCTGCTCTCTGGAAGAGATATTATCTTCCAGTCTTTCCACTGAATTTTGAACTTCAGCTATCACGGCTTGAAGTTCCAAACGCATTTTTTCCTATCCTCAGATTGTTATTCCACAATATCCATTCCTCGTTTCATAGACACAATATCTTCTTCCATTTCTTTGAGGTTATTAGAATATTTTTTAAAAGTCTGCTTTCTATATTATCTGGATTCCCTTCACATTCTATTTTTCCCCCTTCTTGTATGTTATGTTCTCTGTCCTACAAGCTGGGGGTTTTCCTCAAATATCTGGTGACCCCTAGTTGAAAGAACAAATCCAACAGCAAGATATTATACATAAAACATATTAAAAGATATACAAGTGATAGGCTCTCCTTTAAGGGGATCAAGTGGTAAGCCAGCCTTTTAATTGGGAGTCCTAGAAGGTCAGGATCTGTAGAACTTTTTTTGGAATCTTTGTTTTTTTTTTCAAAGAAAAAGACTCTCGTCTTCTGTCCATGTGCTACTATCCTGGCTACTCTTGTTTTGAAAGCCAGGAGGTAAAGGGGCTGAGGAACTCTCCATTTAGTAGGCAAATTTTTACTTAACCTCCCTGTTTTCAATAGACCATCTTCCACCCATCCTCTCCTAAGATCTGCTGATATCTTAGAATGAGGATGCTCTTATGCTCAAACTTCCAGAGAATAAACTTAGGTGTGTGAGAACTAGGGGGTGTGAGAAGGAGGTAGCTGCCTGCTGGGTGGGGGAGAGAAAGAAGGGGAAAGGGAGTTTTACATTTCTCACCTTTATTCCCATTTTTTTAAAAGATTTTATTTACTTATTCATGAGAGACACATACACACACACAGAGAGAGAGAGAGAGAGAGAGAGAGAGAGAGAGAGAGGCAGAGACACAGGCAGAGGGAGAAGCAGGCTCCATGCAGGGAACCTGATGTGGGATTTGATCCCAGGACTCCAGGATCACACCCTGGGTCGAAGGCAGGCGCCAAACCGCTGAGCCACCCAGGGATCCCCCTTTATTCCAATTCTTGTGAACATCCTTATAGCACATTTAGGGAAAACTGCAGTTCCAGTTCCTATATTTAATAGGCACCGCAGCCTCTCACGGCCCTTTGATAATGCTGTTCCTTAACTGTCCTGGATGAAACACAGTGTGCTTTGTGCATTGCGGATGGCAGTCAAGACTCTGGTCCAGTTGTTCTCCTTGCTGTTTTGGAATGTACTCTGCCATCAGTTTGTTTTGTGATTCATATTCCAAGTTTTGGTATTAAGGGTGGAATAGGAGCAAACATTGTGCAATGTCATAACTTCTCAGTAAAAACCAAATCATAGGCCAAATCATAAGGGTTGGCTGCCTGGAGAAAGTAAATGTTTTCACTAAAAGCAAAAGAACAATCTTTTTGCAAGCATAAGACTGGGCTCTCTACCTCTTCTATTAACCGTAAAATTGCTCAAGGTGAAAAGGACTTCAAGAGTGGTCTGATCCAGCCACTCATAGAGTGCTTGGAGCCCCTCACTCCCTGTCCTCCCTCACTCCCCAGAAAGGACAGTTGTGACCAGGCTTGGACACCTCTGGTCATGGGCATTTACTTCTCCTTTAGGCAACCTCTTTGCCCATCACAGCTTGAACTATTCTTATTTCAATCATCTAGGGCTTATTAACCCCAGTTATGGGCCCAGCTCTCTGCTAAGAGCTTTACAAGACAAGCTTTTACAAGACATCTCATGTAATCCTCACCACGGCCCTTCAAGTATTATTATTATTCCCATTTTGCAATTCAGAAAACTCAGAGAGATTAACTGCTTGCCCAAGATCCCACACCTGGTGAGTGGCAGGGCCAGCAGGTGAAGAGCTATCTGGCTGTCACTCCTCATGCTTTCTACTTATTTTACCTTTTGTCCGGCCCACAATACCCCTTCTCTGTAGCTTTCACCTACTAAGGTTATTTCTTTCTCTTGGGAGCACAGAGGGAAAAGTTAAACCTCTCTTCCACATGAGCACTCTTCAGCTATTTCAAGATACTTATCTGGTGTCCTTTCCACTCCAGGCTAAAGCTTTCTTAAAAAAAAAGAGAGAGAGAGAGAGAAAGAAAGAAAAGAAAAAGCAAAGGAAAAGAAGATCCATATCTGTCTTAAGGGTATTAAGTGCACTTCTCCCTCTACTTTCCAGCTTCTTTTCCTGCTTATGGCACTGGGGGACACTGGCTTAGCCTCATTAAAGGGCAAACACCAAATCCCTTCTGTGTGTGTTTAGAAGCTGCTGCCCAGAGAATGGCCAAGACTCTGCATCCACCTTCATGAAGGGGCCTAGGTGGGCCTGTGTGATCTGCGAGCATCTAGTACCTCAGTCCCTGAAGTTACATGGAGTTCCTTCAGGAGGAGACCCAGCTGAGTCCTGGGACAGGATTAATCACTTAATGAAGGAGCTCTTAAGTAGACTTTGTTGTGTGCCATTAAAGCAGCTTCAAGGGACAGGATTCGCACTGAGCACATGCCCTTATAAACTCCACAGTAGCCTGGCTCCTTGGTTACAAGTAGGTTTATTTTATAGCATCATTGCCCAAATTTTCCTGATCATTATCCCTGAGGGAGTTTATTTAAACCAAGATCCTGAGTTAAAATCTGTGGGGTGACAGGGTGTGTGTGTGTGTGTATGTGTGTGCGCGCGCGTGTGTGTGCGTGTGTGTGTGTGTGCAGAGATTATGCAGTTTTTATAAGCCTCCAAGAGATTCTCATCATCACCCAAGTTTGGAAAACACTGTTTTGAGGAGTTCATTGCCTGAAACTTTATTCCTTGTCTTTAAAATTTGGGGTAGAAACAGAGCTAGAAGAAGATTGTGATGGTTAAACTTATGTGTCAACTTAGCTGGGCCACGATGCTCAGATACGTGGTCCAACATTGTTCTGGATATTTCTGTGGGGGTGTTTTTGGATGAAATTAGTATTTAAATCAGTGGACTTTGAGTAAAGCAGATTGCTCTCCTTGATATGGGTGAGCCTCATCCGATCAGTTGAAGGCCTACGTAGACTAAAAGACTCACCTCCCCCAAGTAAGAGTTGTCTTCAGCAGACAGCTTTGGATTTGGATGGCAGCCCTGGCTCTTCCTTGAGGAGAGTGCATAGAATATTTGAGAAGAGGAGAAATTAAGAGAGTTGTCAGTATTCTTCTGAAGAGATGAGGGGAGTTGAAAGCCAACTGCTGGTTTATGAGTGAACAAAGTGCCATGATGGCCTCACTGTAACCCTGCTGTGATAACAGCCCATAATCAAATAATTTTGGAAAGCAGCAGGGGTAGAGTGGGGCCTATTTTTAATGCTCAATTTGTGTTTAAGTAAGAGTAACTAATGTGTAATTTACACACAATAAAACCACCCTTTTCAAGTAGAATGTTGGATGAGTTTTGGCAAATGTATAAACTCACATAACCACTGCAACTATCGAGATGCCAAATGTTGCCATTACCTCAAAAGCTCCCCAGTATTTCGGTAGCTAAGGAGAATAGTCTCTGTATGCACACAGACATCGGTGTCCAGTCGCTTAGTTGGGTAAACACTTGAGTTTGAATATGTCACTTGGAATCCTTTTGGAAATCCTATTAATCAAATGAAAAAAGCCATTTGCACCATGGCATTTTTGACAGCACCAGGAAAATTTTAATAGAAATATAAATAAATTATTTAGTTCTCTACTGGAACCATGTGGGGGAATAGAATATAAAGCACAATGTTGCATTTGGAACAGAGGGATTCAGAATGGAATAGAATGAATTATGCCTTCCATGCCATAAGCACTGCCAGGCACTCAGCCTAAGCTTGTAAGTCATGTCTCTTCCTAAGACCTGGACTTCTGGAGTTTGGTCCTACCTTATGGAAGAAGTCCAATTCCACCTCCGCTATCCACAGGAAGAGAAGATAGAGGAGGAAAACTTCGACTCTCAGACTTGTCTAGTTGATGTGGATTCTCAAATCTATGCCCTTAGTATTTCTCATTTAATAAGTCACTAAATGTCTACTAAATAAAGTCGGAGCAATTATACTAAACTGTTTTTAAAACTCAGAACTCGGGAATGCGGAGCTGCTGAGCGGCTGTCAGCCATTTTGTGAAGCAGCGAAAGAGATGGCCCACTGTGTGACCTTGGTTCATCTATCCATTTCCTGTGACCACCTCATTGACAAGGACATCGCCTCCAAGTCTGACCCACTCTGTGTCCTTTTACAGGATGTGGGAGAGGGCAGCTGGGCTGAGCTTGGCTGAACTGAGCAAGTGCGGAACTGCTCAAGCCCTGAGTTCTCCCAGACTCTGCAGCTTGAGTACCACTTTGAAACAGTCCAGAAGCTCCTATTTGGCATCTATGACATAGACAACAAGACACCTGAGCTGGGGGATGATGACTTCCTAGGAGGGGCTGAGTGTTCCCTAGGACAGATTGTGTCCAGCCACATAATAACTCTACCCTTGATGCTGAAGCCTGGAAAACCTGCTGGGCGGGGGACCATCACAGTATCTGCTCAAGAGATGAAGGATAGTCATGTAGTGACCATGGAGGTGGAGGCCAGAAATCTAGATAAGAAGGACTTCCTGGGGAAATCAGATCCATTCTTGGAGTTCTTCCGTCAGGGTGATGGGAAATGGCACCTGGCCTACAGATCTGCGGTAATCAAGAACAACTTGAACCCTACATGGAAGCACTTCTCTGTTCCCCTTCAGCACTTCCGTGGGGGAGACCCCAGCACACCCATCCAGGTGCGATGCTCCGATTATGACAGTGATGGTTCACACGATCTCATTGGTACCTTCTACACCAGCTTGGCCCAACTGCAAGCAGCCCCGGCTGAGTTTGAATGCATCCACCCTGAGAAACAGCAGACAAAGAAAAGCTACAAGAATCTGGGGCTGTTCTTGTCAAGATTTGCCAGGTAGAAACACAATATTCATTCCTGGACTATGTGATGGGAGGCTGTCAAATCAACTTCACCGTAGGCATGGACTTCACAGGCTCTAATGGAGACCCTTCCTCCCCAGACTCCCTGCACTACCTGAGCCCAATAGGAGTCAATGAATACCTGATAGCACTGTGGAGTGTGGGCAGCGTGATCCAGGACTATGACTCGGAGAAGCTGTTCCCAGCATTTGGATTTGGGGCCCAGGTACCTCCTGATTGGCAGGTCTCCCATGAATTTGCCTTGAACTTCAACCCCAGTAACTGAGGTCTACTGCACATTGTAGATGCTTACGCCAAGCCCTGCCCCAAGTTCGCCTCTATGGCCCCACCAACTTCGCACCCATTATCAACCACGTGGCCAGGTTGGCAACCCAGGCTGCACATCAGAGGACAGCCTCGCAATACTTCGTGCTGTTGCTGCTGACTGATGGTACTGTGACAGATGTGGAGGCTACACGTGAGGCTGTGGTGCGTGCCTCCCACCTGCCCATGTCAGTGATCATTGTGGGTGTGGGTGGTGCTGACTTCAAGGCCATGGAGCAACTAGATGCTGACCGTGGACCCCTGCAGACACGCTCTGGGGAGGCAGCTGCCTGTGACATAGTGCAGTTTATGCCCTACTGCTGTTTCCAAAATGCCCCTTGGGAGACACTGGCACAGACTGTGCTTGCAGAAGTTCCCACACAGCTGGTCTCCTACTTCAAAGCCCAAGGTTGGGCCCCATTCAAACCACTTCCACCCCCAGCAAAGAGCCCTGCACAGGCCCCTCAGGTCTAGGTTCCGTTAGAGGGTAGGCTATGGCTAGTCCTCAGCCTTGTGTCCCAAGTGAGCGTGGTTCAATCCTGCACACATTCTCCAGTGCTGCACTTTACATTTTACACTTTTATATTTGCTCCTGCTGTTGCTGCTCTTGATTCCCTCCTGCTTGCCCTGGAGTCCTTCATTTAATAAAGATCAGTGAAGACTAAATAAATAAATAAATAAATCTCAGAACTCAATGAATTGTGTTTTGAATTTGCTAATGGGGAAATGGATTCATACATTATTTTTTCCATACATTTTTAGTATGGATATGCCGGTATTTCCTGTGTAAGCTGAAAGTGTTCTGTGTGGCCAGACATACAGAACACAGGGCTCACTCAGAACCCAGCCTGAAACGCCATGGGTCAAAAGCTTTCGCTGAGCTCCCATCTACTTCTGGGCTGTCACACTCACCAACAGGACCATAGTTCATTCTCATGATAATTCTGTGAAAGGTATTACATATACTCATATTTAATTTAACAGATGACAAGACCAGAGAAGTAAAATAATTTGCCCAACATTTCCCAGCTAGTAAGCAGGAGAAATAGAATTGAGGTTGAGGTCCTGCTATATGGCTGCTGCCAGATAACAGATGAATATCCCCAAAGAACTAAGGACATAAAAACCCTGGTAATATCATATTTTCATCTATGATCACAAGGAAAATGGCAGGAATACCTCAACTGCTGTCCAAGAAAATCAACCTCAAAATTTGGGACATGCATCTGAAATATCACTAATTTCCTTAATAACCTGATGAAGGTCTTTAATCTCTACATTTCCTAATATTTAAGTTTATGTTTTATATAAGAACTGTAAAAAAAAAAAAAAAAAAAAAAAAAGAACTGTAAATAGTTCTAACCTGAAGTAGCTCTTGGGATAATAAGTGCCTTAAGTTTACCACCATTTGTATTATTTGTTGTTGCTTTTATATACATTTAAAACATTTTCAAACTTCAGTGGGTATTCCCCATTTGTAGAGTTCTGAGTTTGGAGTGTATATTTTTTTCCACAGCTATATTTTCAGAATTTCATAAAAATGTACTCCTATCTTCATCTTTAAGAATGCCTAATTTCTGGGACACCTGGGTGGTTCAGTCAGTTAAGCATCTCTCTTCCATTCAGGTCATAATCCCAGGGTCTTGGGATGGAGCCCCACGTCAGGGTCTACCCTCAGCTGGGAGTCTGCTTCTTCTTCTCCCTCTGAACTTGCTGGCTTTCTCTCTCTCTCAAATGAATAAATAAAAAAAAAATTTTAAGAAAAATAAAAAAGAATACCCAATTTCCAAGTCTGAGTCTGTCCTTCCTCATAAGCAAGACTCTTCATTATAGATGTTAATTCTGAACATTTTGCAGATGAAGGAAAAGGTAAAACCTACCCTATGTGGCTGCCCTCACAAGCCTCCCCTTGGTTGGACACTGCTTTCCCCTCTACTCTGTAGGTCTCCCTTTAGGGAACGTGCGCTTCTCTCTCTTTCTATTCAAGAAACTGATAACCAACTAGATTTCAGGTTCTTTCTTGCTTTGGGGTATTTCCGACTATTAATGGGCCAAATATCCCCTACCTTTCTGATGAGTGCTAACATTTTAGTCTCAGAAAGCTCTACTTAAAATGTTTTATATTACAAATATTTTATATTATACTAAAATATTCTTTGGAGCAAAAATCAAGCAAAGGACATGGGAGAGAGAGAATGGCCACTTTATCTAGCACTTGGAAATTCTGTGATCGCAAGTGTACCAGGACACCAGGGACCTCTGCAGATTCCTGGGGCGTGACCCAGACCTGATGGGTGAGGATCTCTGGACAGGACCACAGGAATCTTCTATTTAACTGGTTTCTCTGCAAATGATTCTGATGCAAGTGGTCAGAAACACTGGGACGATGTGATGCAATCGGTCAGACCTTTGTCTTCTGGAAAGATGCAGTGCCAATCATCTAAAACTCAGATTTTTATGACCACTCATTTGTGATAGTAAATCCTGCTTAGAGCTGTGAGCAGTCTTAGAGGCGCTTCTTCTGAAAAGTCTAAAACAAAAACCAAACAGAAATACTCACCAATCTAATCAAATACATGCTGCCTGGAGGAATAGTGGTGGCTGTTCCGCCTTCTGCTCCATGATTTGGAGAGAGTGTTTTAGTTCCTCTCCATAAAGTAGAAGGAAAAGATTGTATGATTAGAAATCTGTGGGCTATTCTTAAAAAAAAAAAAAAAAAAAAGAAAGAAAGAAATCTGTGGGCTCTTCCTCTGTGGGCCCTCTTGAAAACAAATAAACCTTTGGTTTGGGGCCCAACTGAGAAATGTTTAAATGTCCACATGCACAATCAGATAATCCCCAAAATGCCTTTCCCCTGGCCTAACTCAATTCAGATAACTGTGTTTGTCTGTGAGAAACCCTCAGAGAAAACATTCAGGCCAAATGATCTCATGCCTGGATTTTGCAAAACAATATGTGCACAAGACTAGAATTTATATCATCATCAAATAGGTGCCATTCCCCAATCCAGCCCCAGGATTTCACTAACAACGTGGCTGCTTGGCCACATCTGAGTCACTTCCTAGGCCTGGATCCAGGACGGCCTGCAGACCCCTGGCCACCATGCAGACCACATAAGGAAGCAGTTCTGCACTATTTCTAGGAATGGCATCTTTTAAAATTATTTTACACTTATCTCACCCATTTTGCTATCCCAGATGTTTTTTAAAAGGAGGACCAGCTTGACCAAAATGTTTTATTCTTCCTCAGAATAATTTAGATTTTCTATTGTGTCCTACTGAGAGAAAAATCAAAGGTGTGCGGTGGTGGTGATGCCTGACGTCCCTGGAGATGCTGGACTAGTCTCTAGTCTAGATGCTGGAACAAAATGCTGCAGATTTGTTTGCTGCCTTGTGGTGTTAGCTACCTTTGGGCCCCTGTTTGGGGGCCATATGGAGGACTCAGATGCAACCTCTTCTTTTCCAAGGAGAGTGAAGAAGCAGGAAAAGTTGTTCTGGCTTGAACCTCTGACCACAAACAGTCAGTCATTACTCTATGGTGCCTGAATTTATTAGACTATATTTTGTAATTGAAAAGCTCTAACATCATTTTCCTGGTGGTCACTTCCGGAAGGTCCACCTTCCACCTGGTATATGTGATCTATATGTGTATTTTCATTTTCGTATTAAGGAGAAGAGTCCAGGAGAGTTACTCCATGTCTGTCTGTGGGAAAGAGGCTGCAGTAGGCTGGTATGGCTTCCTAGAAGGGGGTACACTCCATCTAGGGATTAGAGGATGATACCTCTGAGCCTAAACTTCCCCACACATTGCCTGTTTCAAGTACCTCCATTGTTATAAGGTCGGAAATTTATTTGATTTGACAGATTTCCTCTTTAAGAGGTCAAATAAGAATGGGTTGGGGCCTAGAATGCTCTTCCTGTGGCTCTTGTTACCTTATTAACCTGCTTCTATAAAAATTAAGTAACACCTCTTGCAGAAAGCTTTTCCATTTTTGGATCCTGGCCCTTCTACGTGCTCTGATAGGCTTGGGCTGTGTTGTCAAATCTTGCTGGTGGTTAGTGTTCTCTGCTGGCCATCTTGAAGGATCATCATTTTGTCTCCATTGGGCCCAACACACAGTCATTAGTCTATAAATAGTAACTGAACGAGCCCCAGTACCCTCTCTTCTAAAATAGGCATGGCAATGGTAATGATGCCTTTCTCAGGGTATCTGTGAGCATGAGATGAGATAATTTATATCAAAATGTTACTGAACTGTAAAGCACTATGCAAATAGAAATCATTATAACTTGCCAGGAGGTGGGAGGGAAGTCTCAAAGAGGTACATAGAAACCTCACCACTTTGAATATTTTCCTGAGGCCTGTTCTAAGTGATTACACCTAGAAGACAGTACCACAGGACTTTGCTCTGTCTTTATACCAAGATCCTTTGCTCTGTGTGCATTTGAAAGGACTTAATCCCAAAGGTGTTTCCAGAATTCATCTTCTTATAGAATAACCAGAGGCTGGAAAATGAGATGCTAATTCTCTCAGAATCTGTTTGATAACTAGTTTGATGGATAATTGCTTTAATTACTAAAGTTAAGAGCCTGAGGTTGAAAGAAGTAAGAATTTACTCATCACTCATGTGGACCATGATCCACCGTGTGGTTATGTTTTCAGTATTTTGTTTTTGTTTTTTTGTTTTTTTTTAAAGTTTTTTTTTTTAATTTTTATTTATTTATGATAGTCAGAGAGAGAGAGAGAGAGAGAGAGAGAGGGGCAGAGACACACAGGCAGAGGGAGAAGCAGGCTCCATGCACCGGGAGCCTGACGTGGGATTCGATCCCGGGTCTCCAGGATCGCGCCCTGGGCCAAAGGCAGGCGCCAAACCGCTGCGCCACCCAGGGATCCCTGTTTTCAGTATTTTGGCAGGTAGAGCTTCAGAGGTCCTCCCCTTATACCTGTAAGGTCCCAGAATCCCAAGTTGTACTTGTACTTTCTTTCTTTTCCTTTGCTTGTCCTTGATCCTTTTTCCTTCTTTTTCCAAGCATTATATCATTTTCCACTTTTGCTTTTCTTTCTACCAACTTCTTCCTTGCTTTTTAGAAAACTTCCTTTCCAAGTTTTTACATATTTAAAAATGGCTGGTCCTTTGAAACCTGCAACCAGGGAGGAAAAAAAGGTACTGTTCTCCTTTCCTGAGTATTTACGTTGCTTGCTTTTTGGCACAATCATCACACCATTGTGGTATTTCAGGCCCACCACATCTTAGAAGACTAATGTGAAAAATTTAAAAGAATTGTAACCTTGGGGCCATTTGCAAAGTGTTCATTCTGTGAACACAAAGTTTAGTGAGCTTGAATGTCAGCTTATCTCATGTTTCCATTTGTTGTTCATTTGAATGATAAACATACTCAATTTATGGCTCTAATCTTATACAGGCTGAACTTAGGATCTGCCTAGACATTTCTGGTCCTTTTCCAAGTCTACACAGTTTCCAGTGATTGCCTCCTTGCAGCTCTTCACTATGATCCAAGGTTCTTTATTTGCCAAACTGTATATTATGTGGGGAGATTGGTGGTTTTCTTTTTGGCTATTTCTTTACTTTCATAAATTAAAAATAAGGTATGCAATACTCTTAGGACTTGGTAATCAAATCTATCCATCCTTTCTTTAATCAAAAGCTCAGTGAAGGCCTATTGCGGGCCAGGTATTGTGCTTGATCCTGGGGGTGCAGTGATGACAATCATAGAAACAGTGGAAACAGTGCACCTGCTGTCATGGTGCTCACAGTCTAGCACATGCATCATAGAGAGAGGTAATTGTAGGGCTAAGGTACAGCCCCTATGGGCCCAGTTTAACACTAATCTCAAGAAAAAAAAAAACTGCATCAGGGGTTCCTGGGTGGCTCAGTCAGTTAGGCATCTGCCTTTGGCTCAGATCATGATCCTGGGGTCCCGGGGTTAAGGCCCACATTGGGCTCCCTGCTCAGTGAGGAGTCTGCTTCTCCCTTCCTCTCCCCACCCTGCTCATGCTCTCTCTCTCTCTCAAATTAAAAAAAAAAAGAAAGAAAAGAAAAGGACTGCATTATTCAGAGGCTTACACAGAAAATATTTTATTACATCCTTCTGAGTGTCATTCTTGACATCATTGTTAAAGTTAAGACCATTTTTTTCTTATTCTCAGCACAATGCAGAAATTTCCCCCAATATTTTCCTAACGAGAATCCTCCATATATTTCAGTAGAGTAGCTATTAAGCTGCCCTTTCCTATTGTTCTATTTCACCATTTACTATGAAAGGTCTTATTTGTTGGGAGTTCTTGCAGAGCTCGTGGATGTAATCAAGCATAATTTGTAGGAGGGTTTCTTGAGAGAGAACAGAGTGCTAGGATTCATCCTGAATAATAGTGGTCAGGACTTAAAAAAAGAGATTTTTAATTTTTAGAGAGAAAAAGACTATGTTCTGTAAGTATAACATGGGTTGTTTTTTGTTTGTTTGTTTGTTTTTGGATAATGTATGTGGGCCACTAGAATTAAAGGAAGGTGGAAGCCCTACGTAATATATTTTTCATCAGCAATTTTTCATACAGCCCAAAATCATACTGGATTTTGTGCAGCATTCAAAAGAGATGTAATGCCTGACATTATACAAAGAGAGGTGTCGTTATTATAAACAGCACTGTGGTTACAGTCTGGGTGTGCGGCCTTTTGCTGAGGGCAATGGCTGACTCTACAAGTTCAAGCACTTAATAGAGCCCGAAACCCTAAGTGTTAGAGCTTAGCCTCCATGACCTGTGTGAACACTCCCATCCCGTCACTTCGCAGGGAAGCTTACCAATATACACAACAAGCCTGGTGACAGCGTTTGGGTCTTTGAAGGCAGCTGCTCTGTCGATTAAACACTCTTATTTTCCTTAAGAATTCCTTATATGTTATCCTGGTTGCCTACTTTGCATTCCAAGTCCCACCTTTCTTACTTTGCTACATCTCTTAAATTGCTCCCTTTTTTCTTTTCTGTTGCCTTTACCTGCACGTCTGTGAAAACCGCCTGTCCATGGACATGATCAGATGGTTGAAGTTTTGGGAAATGCAACATCAGGCTCATTTTTATGATTGTCTTTTGGAGGACATGGGAATAAAGCAATGGCCATAATCACTGCCAATCATCCCGGGACAGGAGTCAACATGACATCTAGTTTTGTTTTGTTTTGTTTTGTTTTGTTTTGTTTTGTTTCTAATGACATCTAGTTTTAACTTTCCCTGCAATCACAAAAAAATGAGGACTAACACTTCTGAACCCAGGAAAGTAATGTTCCTCCTTCAAGCCTGAGAAGAGAGAATTCTAGGCAGAGCAAGTGTTTGTTATAGAAACACTGTCCTATCTCTTCAGACCTCTCCCCCACCTTCAGAAACCATCAATGGCTTCCCATGACTTAAAGTATAGAATCTAAACTTCTGAGCTACCTTTCAAGCACAAATATGTACCAGCAATATATGCTTATAATACATAAGCAAATATGTATAAGAAATATCTATTTCTTGCCTGTCCTACCCAAAATAAAAGCTCTGTGCTTTCCTGCTTTTCCTCTTTGGTTACAGCTGTTTCCTCTATCTGATATGTTTACTTCTCCCTGCCTCATCACAACCAACAATTCTCAACATTGATCACCTAACTCAGTCACCCATGAAACTTAAAAAAGAAGGAGGAGGAGAAGGAAGAGGAGGAAGGAGAATTCAGCAACTAGACCCCACCTCAGACCTATGTATCACCACTCTGGGCTAGAACCCAGCACATATATTTCTTTAAAATGCACTGAGAACAAAAAATAAAATTTAAATTTAAATTAAATGCATTTAGAACCACTGGCCTGCCTAATCCACTACTGTTCAATTCACATCCCACCTCTTCTGGGAAGCCCTCCCTGACTCTCCCAGGGAAGAAAGTCCTTCCTGCTTGCCATTCTGAGTAGTCTCCCTGGCACCCAACACTTCAGCTGTATTTGGCCCTAAGTTAGCTCAGAAGCTCTTTGAAGACAAGTCTTCTAACTTTCTAGTCTCTGGCCCCTAGCACAGTACCTTGCCCTCAGTCATCTTGGTAAATATTTACCAATGGTATGCCCCAGGCTGGAGGGGCAGGTGTAGTGACTACACAGAGATACAGAGCACGCAATTGAAGAAAACCAATGCTGGGAATCCAAGGCAGGCCATGGCGGCAACAGGGAGTTGGCTAACACTTCATATCCCCGGGCAAAGGTAAGCTGTGTGACACCGGGAGCTCACTTAAGTCCAGGTGAGCCCATAGCAGATCCCGAGCAGGGGAAATACCACGATGACTCAGAGGAACCACTGCATTTCAGGGGCTTGGGGAGGCAGCTTTCTTTCTTTCTTTCTTTCTTTCTTTCTTTCTTTCTTTCTTTCTTTCTTTCTTTCTTTTTTAATATCTTTATTTAGTTATTCATGAGAGACACACACACAGAGAGAGAGAGAGAGAGAGAGAGAGAGGCAGAGACACAGGCAGAGGGAGAAGCAGGCTCCATGCAGGGATCCCGAAGTGGGACTCGATCCCGGGACTCCAGGATCATGCCCTGGGCCAAAGGCAGGCGCCAAACCGCTGAGCCACCCAGGGATCCCCTAGGGAGACAGCTTTCAACTGGAGAGAGGCTACCCTCTGGGCCAGGCAGACAAATGGACTCTCCAAGGTCCAAGGGTTTTAAAGGACAGACAGCAGATTTGGCCAGGGGGCTGGGAGTAAGGCGAAAAACTGGAAAGGAACTCTTCCAAGATGGAGTTGAAGAGAGGAGTCCAAGAGGAACTGAGAGATTAGAGGCAGAGGAGGCAGGCCTGATAAACCTCTTGAGCCATCTTTGAATTCCTCCTGAATTACCCAAGTCCCCGACTTACAGATCAGCTGACTCCTTTATTCCCTTGCCTAATTCCCAAAGTAGTTAGGTGCTTTAACGTGACCTGTGTGCTGGGCCGCAGGCAAGGACACACACGGAGGCACCCTGTCTGCTGACAACCACGCGTCCTCCCACGGAGTCCTACATTCTGACGACTAGCCTGGGGCAGCCAGCCAGGCAGGAGCCTTTGAAAAGTCCCCCAAAGAAAACCCTACCAAAAGGCCCTCTGTTTGGGAACTGCCTGGGGAGCCTGTTTCATCCCCAACCCTCCCACGTCTGTGATTCCACAAGTGATTGATATTTTCTAAACAGAGGAACTCGATCTTACAGATAACACACTTATTGAAACATCCCCACTCTACCACAGCTGAAGGGGTCCTCCACCAGAACCCCTGAGAGGAAGCAAATTAAGAAAACAGTCTGCTGGCTCCAGGGTGTCCCTCTCCCTTGACGGTGGGTCTCAGGGTAGTGGAGACTCCTGAGGCCTCACCACCCGGTGACCCCGGGGTAGTAAGAAGGGAATTACCCAAACAGCAGCCTCTGTGCCTCTCTTCTTCCCCCCAAAACCTTCTGTCCCCAAACAGTCTCCCCTCAGTCTGCTAAACACCTGCTCTGTGGCTTTGGGGGTGGGACTTCTAAAAGGAACCTGAGACCTAACAACCGTTTCCTGCGTGCCCACTGCGAGCGGGCCCTGGAGCTGCTCCACGCTGAGCTCACTTAAATGTCAGACGGTACAACCCTGTGAGGTAGGTCTGCTAATCCTGATCCACAGGGCCGAAACGCAAAGCCTGCCGGAAGTTGAAGGCCGTGTCCACTGAGATTTGGGTGCTGCCAGCCCAGGGCTTTCTGATTCTACTTAACAATAAGGGTCACCACTAACATGTATTAAACATTTAATACTTGTCAAGCTTGTTTCTTTTATTTTTATTGAGATATAATTGACATATAACATTGTGTAATTTAAGGTCTATTGTGTGTTGATTTGTACATTTATGTATTGCAATATGATTACCCACATAGCTTAGCTAACACCCTATCAATGTCACCTAACTATATTGTGTGCGCGTGCGTGTTGCGTGTGCGTGAGTTGGGAACAATTAAGACCTGCTGTTTTAGCAATATTGAAATCTGCAATATAGTATCGTTCTCTGTGATCACTATGCTGTGCGTTAGATCTCCAGGTCATCTCTATCTGCTGGTTGCAAGTTCATATCCTGAAGAAACGTCTCGACTTCCCCAAGTCCCACACATTGTGATAAGCACCCTCCATGTACCCACTAACAATCCTATGAGGTAGGAGACACTGTTAGCATTTTTCCCTTTTACTTATGAAAAAACTGATGTGCAAAGAGATTAAATAATGTTTCCGAGGTCACAGTATTATGGGACATGACTGGGCTTTACCTCAATAGGTGGTCTAGGTGCTTCCCTTGGGAGTCCTGGGGTCTTCTCTACTGGGCCTGCCGTGGCTTTCTCAAGCTGGTGGCAGAGGATACCATCCAACAGCAATGCAGGGCAATTGGTCTGATAGAAAACTAAGGTCTTAAAAAAATGCTTCTTGACATATTTGAGGCTCTTAACAGAGCTGTAAGGAAACCATGAGGATTCTCTAGTGGAATGTGCACCCCTGGTCAGTCACTAGCAAGCACAGAAACGGGCCTTGCTTAGGAGGGGATTTAACACTGGAGCAGACAAAATGTTTTCTAACATGAGGAAATGGTTACGTCACGGTGGTTAAGCCGGGGGGAAAAGCTATGAGGCTATCTACAGCATGATCTCAGTGTTGTAAAAAGATGCATAAAAAAGATGAAATCAATGAACTTACAGTTTTTCGAAGAAGATTTTTATATTTTTTTAAGTCAAACAACAGCAAGAACAATCCTTCTACTGGTGTACATTTTTCTTAGTTGAGTAGAGCTCCCCAGAGGAATTCTGAGGACCTACTGTGCCCGTGGCTCGATGACACAGGTGCCTCTGCCTTCCCTGGGGAAATCTGCATTCTGGTGCTGGCTGGCTGGGCTGTGAAGTCTCCTCTCCACCACCACCCCGGGCCAGGGAAAGCAGCCTGAGCTCAGCCCAGCTGGGGCTGGGCAAACTTTTGAAGCAAATGGTGGTATCTTGTACACTTCCTTCCAACTGCTTCCTGCGTCCAGGTGCTCCTGCCACCCAGCCCAAATCTAGCATATACAAGGGAGCTTAATATTTGTAGACTGAAAATACATCTCTCCCTTTCACTCAGTGTAGTACGTTCCTTAAGTAGAACAACTCCATTGCTAATTATTAACTAATAACCTTGAACAAAATTCTTTATCCTTTTACACATTTTCTTTATTGAAATTAAATCAGGGTTGTATACGTGCAAAGGAAAAAGCCTTACCACCCTTCAGTCTCACCCTTCCTTTTTTTTTTTTTTTTTTTACTTCTGCAAGGTAAACTGGTGGATTTTAATATAACAGAACACAAAAAGCTAATTGATTTGGTTTCAGATTCCACATCGAAACTAACCTAAAAATCTATCGTTTGTTGAATCTGGGTGTCATATCAAAGGAGAATGAGTATCCACTATTATCTAAAAAGGACATTAAAGTCTCCTTTTTCCATCTACATATCTATGTGAGATGGTTTTTCTTCATACACTTCATTTTGTAAAAATTTTTATTTATTTATGATAGTCACACACACACAGAGAGAGACAGAGACAGAGACAGAGAGAGAAGCAGGCTCCATGCACCGGGAGCCCAACGTGGGATTCGATCCTGGGTCTCCAGGATCACATCCTGGGCGAAAGGCAGGCACTAAACCGCTGTGCCACCCAGGGATCCCTCTTCATACACTTCAAACAGTATTGTAACAGCTCGAATGCAGAAGCAGATAAAAGCACCCAACTCTTTTCTACCAAGTCATTTGTAAGAAAGGTTTACAAAAATATAAAACAATGTTACTCTTCTCAGTGCTTACTTTTTGGTGTTAGAAAATAGTTTTTTATTTGAGATAAAATTCACATAACACAAAATTCACCATTTTAATTAGTTTAAAGTTTATAATTCCGTGGCCTCCAGTAGGCTCACAAGGTTGTGCAACCACCACCACTGTCAAATTTCCAAACATGTTCATCACCCCAAAAGAGAAATCCCATACCCATTAGCAATCATTCACCATTTCCCCCTCCTGCAGCCTCTGGTGACCTCTCATCTGCTGTCTCTATATTTACCTATTCTGGACACCTCATAGAAATGGACTCATAGGTGTCCTTTGTGTCTGGCTTCTTCACCGAGCCTAATGTTTTCGGCATTTATCTATATTGCAGCATGTGTCAGTAGTCCATTCCATTTTATGACTTAATATTATGCTCTGTGAATATACTACATTTAACTTGGACATTTGGTGTGTCTTTACTTTTTGACTGATACTATAAAGCGTGCTATAAACATTCATGTACAAGTTTTTGTTCGGGATCCTGTTTTCCAGTTCTCTCAGGTACATACGTAGGAGTGGAATTGTTGGGTCATGTTTGAACCCTATCTTTAACTTTTTAAGAAACTGCACAACTGTTTCCCCAAGCAACTGCATCATTTTACATTCCCATCAGCAATGTAGAAGGATTCCAATTTCTCTATGTCCTTGGCAGCACTTGTTCTTTTCCCTTGTTTTGTTTTTTATTATAGCCATTCTGGTGGGCGTCAAGGGGTATCTCTTTATGGTTTTGATTTGCATTTTCCTAATGACTAAAGATGTTGAATATCTTTTTGTGTGCCTATTGGCCATTTGTATGTCTTCTTTGGAGAAATGTTTATTCAGATCCTTTGCCCATTTTTATTTGGGTTGTCTTTTTGTTATTGAGTTATAAGAACTATTTATATGTTTTGGGTACTATAGCCTTATCAGATATATGATTCTCAAATATTTTCTCCCATTCTGTGGGGTTCTTTACTTTCTTCATAGTGTACTTTGATGTACAAAAGTTGTAAATTTTGATGAAGTGTGATTTATCTTTTGTTTATTTCTCGTGGGTGCCATAGCTAGTAATCCATTACCAAAATCAAGGTCAGGAAGATTTGCTTCCATGTTTTCTTCTAAGAATTTTATAGTTTCAGCTCTCCCATTGGGTCTCTGATCCATTCTGAGTTGTTGTATAGTACGAGATAAGGGTTCAACTTACCCTTACGCTTGAGAGGTTCCTATACATTGGTCATGAGATAATGACCAAAGAGTAAGACTTGGGTCATTAGATACTTGGTCTCTCCTGGAACTTCCCACTCAGCAAATAATTTCAAAATGACTTTGTCTTCATGTGGGATATAGTTCAACATAAGTTCTCTCAAGATATAAATAAGGGGTGCCTAGGTGGCCCAGTCAATTAAGTGTCCAACTCTTGATTTTGGCTCAGGTCACGATCTCAAAGTTGTGGGATTGAGCTCTACATCAGGCTCTGTGCTGGGTGTGGAGCCTGCTTAATATTCTCTCTCTTTCTGTCCCTCCCCTCCCCTCTAAAAAAAAAAAAAAAGGATATAAATAAAAACCTAGTAGTGAATCTTCTAAAAGCATTTTCTTATCATCCAACTGCCATATAGAATGTTTAGTTAGGCTACTTTATTAGAAAAATGGCTACAAAGAAATCCTGGGCTTGGTTAGGGCTTGGACACTAAACACCAAAATAGAAATGGACATTTAGTTCCCCCACTCCACCACTACCTGGAATCGCCTGAGATAATAGTTGAGCCACCATGGCTACAGTTTGGACTTTGTAAGATGCCATAAACTGTTGCTAATAATTTCCGTGAAGATTTGTGAGACTTGGGTTATAAAAAGTATAATAAAACTATGAATTTATTAAAATTCAACTTATGCATATAAAGCATTATTAAATGGCTTTATTTTGCAATGTTGAAAACTGAGAGAAATGAATACATTTTCTCAAGGTAGCTCCTTGAAGAACACAGTATATGCACAGTCTCTTACATTAAAATGTTTGCAGGTTGCTGGCATTGCTACCTTCAGGCACTGGCAAGTTTCCTTCACTTACAATGTCATGAGTGTGGACGTTTTGGGAAGTATTCTGGGCTGAGAGAAAGAGAATCTATGCTTCTGGACCACAGCCAGTTTCAGACAAAGGATAAGAAAGATTTAACAATTTGTTTTCTAAGTTTGAAATGTTTCTCCTGAATTCCTTTTGTGTTATCAGTAAACATGGTAGCTGCTTTTTCTTTTGAGGTCTCTGAGGTTAAAATGCACTTTGAATGATTGTTTACTTTTGAATAGGCATATCATATTGTCTTTCATCCTATGTTGAAATGGTGACTTTCTACCAGGTCAAAGGAAGTTCGGGTTTCTAAGGGAACTTTGCACTCACACATAGAGTCCCACATTAGAAGATACAGAGATTGTTTCTGATGTGGCTTTATTTTTAGGATGGTTTTATTGATTATTTTTCATGTTAATTTTGATCCCATCAGCAATCAATAAATGCATTATGAGTTGCACTGAAACTTTATTTTGACTTGAGAATCAATAATCCCAATAGGATTTGAGGGCCTTATCTGGGTTACACAGTTATGGAAGCTTCTGAAGTAGTATTGAGTATAAGTGCAAAAGAACAACTCAAAACAAGGGGAAATTTCTCTTAGCTTTTTAGTTATTAAGTGTTAAACTAATGAACGAGGTGGTGCCCATTGGGAATACTGGTTTAGACAACTGGTGCATTTTACATGTTCTCATAAATGACAACGATATTTGATTCAACCCAATTTGGCTAAATGTCTAGAGAGTCTCCCAGACTCCATCAGAACCTAGATGGTGAAGTCCCTCGGGGGAATCTTTCCCAGGGCCTGTTAGCTATTTTTCATTTGGCTAGAAAGCATTCAGTGTACCAAGATTTATCAGGACTATCTAATAATCGTTGGTATAGTCTGAGTGACCAAGATAGAATTTGGTGTCTTCTAGTGCCTGAAGGCCCGCCCTTGGCTTGGGTCCAAGGAAGGTATAACTGTGCCTAATTCCACAATCTGGTGGCAAAGGGAAGGATTTGACACTGATCTTTAAAGTTTCCAGGAGGGAAATTCTCATTCTATATATCTGTGGCCTATGGCCTCTTGCACTCTGTAGGAGCGCTGACAGTACTGACTTCATCTTTGGCCCTCTGTCTTGTTTATGTTCATTTGATGATCTCTCTTGGGGCTGTGTGTTCTGGAGATTAATATATTCCCTTAGAAATGCCCATTAAGGCCAGGATGGGAGGAGGCTTGTTTTTGCCTTCCATGAATCTGTTAGAGATAACATGGTCTTTCCCCTTCCTGACACACAAGTGGTGCTCCAAAATCTAACTAAAAGTTAGCTGTCAATTAGATACATGCAAACCCTCTGACCTCACTACAGTGTTTTTCTGCATGTCCCCTCACTCTCTAAAATTAGACTAAGATCCATACTTTTTAGAGAATAATTATGTAGCTGCCATGGGTTGTCCTCTGCTGGATCTGCCCACCTTTCCTGTATACCCTTCATATCCTGCCAAGACACACACCTCAGTAATTTACCCTGATTAAAATTCTATGTAAACTGAATGGAGTGACCTGATTTGTTTTCTGGCCTCAAAGTGCCTTCTCTGTTTGGGGGCTACTCTACTATTCCTCCCCTACCTTCTAACATATTCATATGAGGGGTATATCACATTTTCCATGCCTCCTCGGGCATCTCATCCTTTGTTCCACGTTCAGTCCTTCTGTGGCTGACACAACATGTCATGTGTCACCCAGCCTGGAAACCTGGAGGTCATCCTTGATTTGTTTTCCTTCCCTGAGCACCTAGTTGGCACTGTAAGCCTGCCACCATTACTTATGTTGGTCCTTATCCCCACTCTCTTGGAATATGGGTCTCTCCATTTCTGATTTTGTTCTCATCTAGTCCCTTTCCTCCCATAGCAGGCAGAGCAACCTAAGACTGGGCCATCCTGGGGTTGAAAACCTTCATTGGCTTCCTGGGGACCTTGAGTTGAACTTCTTAATGTGATTCATAGGATGTTGGGTTTCTCACTAACATCCACCCCCCCCCCTTCAGTCAATTTCTTATCTCTCACTTTTCTTTTCTGTGTGTTCTTCAGCCACGCACTTGCTGATGCTTCAGGACCTTTGTTCATTCAGTCTCCTTCGAGTGGATTGCCTTCTTCTATCTTTCAACTTGTGAACTCCTACTCACTCCTGAAAACAGTGTCATCACCCCCAGAAAACCTCCTTCCCCTCCTCTCACTTCCTTTCAGTAGTGATAAGCTTCTTCGGCACCCGCTCTCTAGCGCAGCACTTTTACCCAAACCCTTCTCTGCCACTCCAAAAGGCTGGGTGCCTATAGAGAGTTACACATGCAAACTTCACATCCCCAGGCTTAGCACGATGCTCAGCACTGTGCATTAGATAAACACTGCATTCCACCTATTTATTTAATTGTGGTCCCACTGGCAATCAAAATATACACTCATCTTCATTGAACTGCATCCATTGGCTAGATTTTAAGCACTTTGAGGATAGAGTCCATGCTTAGCCATCCTTGTATCCCTCTCTTACACAGTAAGCAAATGTTACTCCTGGTTGTTGGTAGTACAACCGTTTCTCCTATCATTTCTTTTCTTTTTTTTCCCCAAGATTTTATCTATTTATTCATGAGACACACAGAGAGGGAAGCAGACACAGGCAGAGGGAGAAGCAGGCTCCATGCAGGGAGCCCGTTGTGGGACTTGATCCCAGATCTCGGGATCATGCCCTGAGCCAAAGGCAGTCACTCAACCCCTGAGCCACCCAGTGTCCCTCTTTTTTTTTCTTAATTTCTGTTTATAAACGGAGATATATTTCACATGCCAAAAAGCACACTCATTTCAAGTGTATAGTTCAGTAGTTTTTAATATATTCACAGAACTGTGCAACCATCACCACAATCTAATTTTAAAACATTTTTGCTGCCCCCAAAAGAAATCCATACCCATTAGCAGTCACTCCTCACTTCCCCCTACCCTCCTCTCCACCCCAGCCCTAGGCAAACTTGAATCTATTTTCTGTCTCTATAGATTTGCATATTTTAGACATTTCATATAAATGGAATCATATAATATGTGCTCTTTTGTTATTGGCTTTTTATACTTAGCATAATGTTTTCAAAGTTCATCCATGTTGGAGCACCTGGGGGGCTCAGGGGTTGAGTGGCTGCCTTCCACTCAAGGCCTGATCCCAGGGTTCTGGGATCGAGTCCCACATTGGGCTCCCCACAAGGAGCCTGCTTCTCCCTTTGCCTACGTCTCTGCCTCTCTCTGTGTCTTTCTCATGAATAAATAAATGAAATCTTTTTTTAAAAAAAGTTCATCCAGAGCACTGGGTGTTATTCTATGTGTTGGCAAATTGAAAACCAATAAAAAATAAATTTATTAAAAAAAAAAAGTTAAAAAAAAGTTCATCCATGTTGTAGCGTGTACCAGTACTCGACTCATTTTTATTACTGAATAATATAACAAATGTATATCGTATGTATATAACACCTTTTGTATATCCATTCATCAGTTCATGGATATTTGCATTTTCACTTTTTTGCCTGCTATGAACGATACCACGTGAACATTCTCTATAGGTTTTGGTGTAGACCTGTTTTTATTTCTCTTCTGTACATACCAAGAGAGGAATTTCTGGGTCAAATGATAGTTCCATATTTCGCCTTTTGAGAAGTATTAGACTGTTTCTCAAAGCGGCTGAACCATTTATAATCCCACAAGCAGGGTATGAAGGTTTCACTTTCTCTACATCCTTAACAACAGTGTTATATTCTGCTTGCTTTATTTTAGTCATACTGGTATATGTATTGTTTTCATTTGTACTTTCTTTTCTTTCTTTCTTTCTTTCTTTCTTTCTTTCTTTCTTTCTTCTTTCTTCTTTTCTTTCTTTCTTTCTTTCTTTCTTTCTTTCTTTCCCTTTCTTTCTTTCTTTCTTTCTTTCTTTCTTTCTTTCTTTCTTTCTTTCTTTCTCTCTCTCTCTCTCTCTCTCTTCTTTCTTTCTTTCTTTCTTTCTTTCTTTCTTTCTTTCTTTCTTTCTTTCTTTCTTTCTTTCTAGAGAAAGAATGCAAAGAGGGGCAGAAGGTGAGAGAAAATCCCAAGCATGCTCCACACCCAGCATGGGTCTCAGTCTCAGGAACCTGAGTTTGGGACTTCAGCCAAAACCAAGAGTCCTAGGCTGAGGCAACTGAGCCACCCAGGCACCCTTCATTTGCACTTTTGTAATCACTAATGATGGTGAGCATCTTTTCAGGTGTTAATTATCCATTTGTATATATTCTTTGGGAAAACATCCATTCAGATCCTTTGCCCGGTTTTTTTAAATTGGGTTGTCTTTTATTTTTTTTTATTTTTATTTTTTTTATTTATGATAGGCACACAGTGAGAGAGAGAGAGGCAGAGACACAGGCAGAGGGAGAAGCAGGCTCCATGCACTGGAAGCCTGACGTGGGATTCGATCCTGGATATCCAGGACCGCGCCCTGGGCCAAAGGCAGGCGCCAAACCGCTGCGCCACCCAGGGATCCCTGGGTTGTCTTTTATAATTGACTTGTAAGAGTTTTTTTTATATATTCTGGAGACAGGTGCCTTATCAGATACATGTTTTGCAAATATTTTAACCAATTTTATGGTTTTATTCTTACTTTCTTGATGGTGTTCTCTTGTCACACAAAAGTTTTTAGTTTTAATGAAGTACACTTGATGTATTTTTTTCTTTTTTTAATTGTAATTTTGGTGTCATATCTAAGTTATCAACGAGCCCAAGGTCATGACGATTTACTCCTCTGTGTTCTTCTAGGAGTTTTATAGTTTTAGCTCATATATTTAGATCTTAATGCATTTTGAGCAATCCATTTTTGAATGGGTAGGGGTTCATATTAATTCTTTTGCATGTACTTATCCAGTTGTCCCAGCACTGTTTGTTGAAAATCAGTTGACCATAAATGTGAGTTTATTCTGGATTTGCCATTTTATTCCATTGATCTATATTTCTATCCTTATGCCAGTACCACAGTGTTTTCATTCTTCTGTCATTTATCTTTCTTTTTTCTTCTGTCATTTTTAAAAAACAGTATAGGAAAGCTGTGTAATTGGTAAATTGGGAAGACTGGTCTCCTTAAACTTGGAGAAGACTTTTTGCAGGATTATGGATGTCAGGGAGAAGGAATAAATGTCTATTGGGCACCCATTATATGTTAGCATTACAGTAGACACCTTTACATACACTGTAATAATAATCATGTAACATCATAATGACCCCATGCAATAGGTCCTCATAATCCTCACTTAAAAGAAAGAAAAGTAGGGGTTCAGTGGGTGGAGCATGTGACTCTTGATCTCAGGGTCATGAGTTCGAGCCCCACATTGTGAGTGGAGCTTACTTTAAGTAAAAAAAAAAAAAATTAATGTTTAAAAAGCAAGAAAAGTAAAGTTTGTAAAGGTTAAGTAACTTGCCCATGAGCATTTTGTAACTAATAGTGGAGGAAGTGTTATGTATACACAGTCCCTAGGAATCCAAAGCCCATGATCTTTTCATAACAAGGAGCTTTTATTATTTTGCATTTAGTGAACACAAACTGCATCTGAAGGCAGTGTAGGGACTTGAATTCATTAATATCAAACATTTTCTTGTGACACTCTAGAAAATTACAGAGGCACTTATTACTATTTTGAGACTGTTGTCTAACAGCAGTGTTTCACAAGATATTTAAAGAAGTCATTCTTCAACTATAAAAACTAGTTTTATGGTTCATTTTAATTTCACAGCTTATGTTAGCCTCATTTATATGACCTCAAAAGTGATTGAACATTATTTTGTATAATTAGCATAGTGAAATGCCATTCTGTTGGAATAAAAGCTAGAAGGAATCTCAGTTGTGTGGACTGGCCTTGTCCTTAATTCTTGTTTTCATTGAAAACCTTCCCAAGGTTGCTCTGAAATGAACACAGGTCATAGTTGTCAAATGAGTTCTACGTGAAATAATAGAATGTTTAGGACTGAGAAAGCTAGGTGAAGTCGATGAAGAAATGTATTTATTTATTTATTTATTTATTTATTTATTTATTTATTTATTTATTTAGCAGAATTCATTTAATACAAAGCTCCTTTGTTTTTCTTTTCTTAATGGAGGACATGGAGTATATCCTCTGGGTCTCAGAATCTACACAGAAGTTCAATTTAGATAATGCAGTTTCAGCCATGACAGAAACACAGTCTAGACAATCCTGTCATCTCTTGTGAACTTTTTACCCTCTCTACTCTGCAGGGCATGAGGCTGTTGCTTTCTCTCAGTGAAGACACTGCACCCAAATGTTTAGATTGCCCAGTGGCTCTTATGTAAGGATTCCCATGATTCAATTCCTCTTAGAAGTTAATGCCAGGAAAAAGTTTGTCTAACTTGAAGAACAACTATGATTCTTTTACCAGACCATGAGAACTGTATTATTCACTGTATGTCATTCTTGCCTTGGGTCTGGGAAGCCCAGAGCTAAATTTAATGCTCAACTATGGTAAATCAAGACTCTGGTAAGAGAACTTCTTGCGTTCTTCTATTATATTTAACTACAAGTCATCCCAGGGCCATATGGAAATAGAGTACACGTTATGACCAATAATAATTATCAATAGAAAATAATGTATCCTCTAACTGTAGCACTATATGAAAATAGGGTCCCCAACAGTTGCTAGTTTTAGAGATTTATGTGTTGTACTTCTTGTTTTCAGAAGACAATTAAAGGAGAGTAAAAGAAAAAAAGCTCCTTAAAGGCAAAGTTTTCAGATTGGAGATTGGGTTTTTCAGTCTGGACCAGATTAGGGACAAGTATCCTCTTTACAATGCAAAAAACAGCAGTGGTTTCCTCAAATTCTCATCTCAGCATTGCTCTTGAATCACAGAGTATTTTCCAAATTTTATTGTAGGTATTAATAAGGGTAATAGAAAAACCTTACCTCTTTGAGGTTTTGAGAGCAACACATAATTCATAATAGAGAAGATAAAGCCCAAGTGAGGGGCAAGATGCATAGCGTTGTTGTTGTAAAGGGCTAAAGCATACTTTCTTTGGATGGGTTTATACCTGTCATGAATACTGTAAGACAGCTAATCCTCCAAGCTTCTTTGTATTTCATACGTCTTCAGAGAAAAGTTTGTCATCCCGGAAAATGTCTGCAGGTGAATACTTGGAATGAATTGCATCTGTCAGTTATGCGTTATGAAGCAGCTAAGAATGTTGCAGAATTTGCATGTAACTTATAAAGTAATATTGCATAGAACATTCTCGCTGTATGGAAATTTCCACCTCACTTCAGGGGTAAGCTCAATTGGATGAGGGCCAGATGGATTTGTTTATGGTAGTGGTGACATAATAGGAGGAAATGAACAGAGCACCTTCTTGAGTTGAGTTGTGCTGGAGTCACATGGAATCAAGTTTTGGAACTAGAGGCAGGAAAGCAGACTACTTCTTTAGAAGTCAGTGGCAAATTAAAACTGCTTCATTTATAGAATAAAGGAAGGCCAGAAGGTAGAGACTTTGTGGCCTGAAGATAAAAGTGGTCAACAACCCTTAGTTTTGCCAGAAGAGAACGAATGCCCAAAGTTCTGTGTGCTCATTTCTTTCATGGCTTAGCCACAGTGTATTTAGGGCTATGTTTTCTCTTGGCTTCTGTATGGATAGTGTCTTTAATAGATGTGTGAAAATTAAGGAAGCATTTCTCCAGATCACTGAGATTTTCTTTATCAGGGGCTCATGACCCTTGATTTCTGACTTGGTCCTACTGCCCTCTTGTAATGTGGCTACTGAGATCTCCTACATGCCTATTTGTACTTGTAATAATTATTCTCACTTGGAGACATTTTGCTATTCTCGTTCAACAAATAGCCGAGCACCTTGGTAGTGGGATTTCAGGAAAAATAGGGATTTATTTTATTTTATTTTATTTTATTTTTAGTATTTAGGAGTGTCATTTTCACCCTTGTGTTAAAAACTGCGAGTTATAGGCAGAAAATGAAATATGATATGGCTAAGCCCATTGGATACTTTGGCCAGCCCATTCTGTAGCCAGAAGACTGCTTCTGTCTCGCATGGATCAGAGAGCACTGATTTTAACTGCCCAGAGCCCTTTTAATTAGGAGAGCTTTTCAAGTCTTTGTGCTCAAAACTGCCTTTTCTTTATCCATATCTGTCAAGGAAAATGGATTCTTAGAATTTCAGATGATTTCTTTGTATTATTAGATCCATGGATAAAAAGGCAGAATGATAATTTTTAAGAGACTCATTTTTCACAGGACCTCAAGTTGGTGAACTGCAATTTTGCTCATTTCCTTGAAGAGATTCTCTGCTTAAATCATTTCATTTTTTATATGATCTTCAAAAGATGTTGATTTCTGAATGTGGGTCTAGCACTGGAATTCTATGATCACGGTTTGGGAAATGTCAATCTCTAAGAAGGGGGCAGTGGATTTGAGAGTGTAGTTTATACGAAGATGAATAGGCAAATTTAAAGTTAATCTATATTCAGTATGCTGACAATCATGAAAATATAGCAAATATGTCAGTTGTAAATGCATATTTTATTTGTATTCCAAGCAGATTCATACTCATCATAGGATACAAAGTGTTCACACATGAAAAATATCTAGCCCTGTTGATGTAAGTTATACTAGGTGGGGTATACTGTTCAGAGAAAGGAGTGATTTGCACAGGCAAGTAAACTCAGAATCACAACCCTGTAGCCAGGCACCACTATAATTTTACCTTATGACCTATCTAGTGGCTCACAATTACTTTTTTCCAAGGCCTCCTTGTCATTTGACCAAGCTCTTCGGGTACCCTTTAATTTCTTGCAATTTTGTCCTCACTCATCTCACATTGTTTCTTGAACACTTGGCTGAAACACATGAAAGCAGCAGCATCATAGTATCCCAAAGTTCCTGTTATTATCCTTCTTTCTCCAGCTACATTTCCAGAAAGCTGAGAAGTACTTTCTTCTTAACTATACCTTTTAGCATCTCTCTCTTCTATCCTCCCTCCTGCTTCTCATCCTTAATTTCTTGCTTCCTACCAAATGTAATTCTTCTACTCTTCAGATCCAAACGATCCTATCTGGGGAACTTGCTTTAATTTTAGCCCAAATAGCACAAACAGTTCTGAGAAAACCTTAGTTTTAGATATCTCAGGTGATTCTCCTGTGAATTCAATAACACAAGGCATAAAATGGATGTAAAATGCCTAACTTACATGTCCTAGTAGGCATTCACTGTCAGACATTTTGAAAAATACAAAAACATAAGGCATTAGATGAGGCGCTAATTTAAATTATATACATATGAAATATGTAATACCATCCCAGGATGCCATGTTCAAGTACGTATGCTCCATAAGGGTAGACATTTTTTAAAAAAAGATTTTATTTATTCATGAGACACATAGAGCGAGGCAGAGACACAGGCGGAGGCTAGAAGCAGGTTCCCTGTGGGGAGCCCAATGCAGGACTTGACCCCAGGACCCCGGGATCATGACCTGAGCCAAAGACAGACAGTCAACCACTGAGCCACTAAGGTGCCCCAAGGGCAGACATTTTTGTGCTTCTTTTTGTTCACTGACGCATCCACAAGGCCCAACAACACTTCCTGGCATATAGCAGGCTCGCAATCCATGTGTAGAATGAAGTACAGCCTACTTCCTAAGCATAACCCTGTTTCTGTAATGAGAGTATAGGTAACACAAATGAAGTCATTAATGATTGATATGTAGGGAAAGGATATTAATAAAATGAGGTGGTTGTGTTGGTTCACAAGCGATTGTTGCCAGCACTCTAATATTTTGCACCACCAGGTAACAGCATCTACGAGCAAAACACTGCAGACTACTAGTCATGGAGAATAAACGTGTGCGGTGCCTCGTGCCCATCCGCCGTGTTCCTTCTCTTGGATTGGTTTGGCCATGAGTTCTAACTTGGAAGGATTTATGGTGAGGGGGGTATTCACCTCTTATATTTGTATATTTTGTGCTTATCTTCCCAGGGCAACAGCCTCAAACAACTCTCCTTCCAATCTCTCCAACGGTGACCGCTGTCGTTTTTTAAACGTAAAGGCCTATATTTATATTTACTGTAATATTTACTAGGAATTCAACATGACTCGTAAACTCTGCTAGTATGTTTTTTTGGAATGGTTACAGCTTTTGTTAGTGTTCCAGTTGCAATGTTATGTGGATTTGGAGTTGGGGGTGCCTGGGGGTCTCAGCCCGGGGAGGGCATGACTGCTGGTTTTGGCTGAGGTCATGATCTCAGGGCGGTGGAATTGAGCCCCAGGTCTGGCTCCAAGATCAGGGGGGAGTCTGCTTGAGATTCTCCTCCTCTGCCCCTCCCCTCAGTAGTGCACATGCTCGCTCGCTCTAAAATAAATAAATAAATCTTAAAAAAAATTGATTTGGAATCCTTTGTTGCTAACCCCATTTCCCCCATAAGCCTTGTTATTTCTAGCGTATGATTTCACAAAAATTGGAAGAACACGTACATCCTTTTATAGAAGAAATGTACTACAAACTCTTTTCAACGAAGATAAGTAGAATTTGGCTGGGGTGGGGTGGGGTGGGGTGGGGTGGGGGGAGATAAAAGAGAGCATTCCAGTTCTGGCAAGAGCATCAGCAGCTCCCAAGTGGATACAGTGTGGAACCTTCTGGGAGGGGGGGAGGAGTCCCCACTGGCAAGCTAAGCTCTGAGGAGTGGGCAAGGGGGTGGTTTTGAATAGAAGAGTTTTAAATTCGGAATTCTCTGTGGTAAAGGGCTTCCGAGAGCTTCTGGAACAGGAAGCGGCCTGCCTGGGCCGCGTTCTAGACCCGTGACCCGCAGGCCAGGCGGGTGGGGAAGGGATGCGGTGCTAGGGACGCGGCGAGGGCCCTCAAAGCACGGAAGGTGGCAGTGGGCCAGGCCAGCATGTGCGGCCCCGGGGACCCTACCCCGAGAATCGGCGGGGCAGGAGCTGGGCCGCGGGGTCTGCGCTCAGGCAGGTGGTGGAGAAAGGAACCCCGGACGCGAGGCGGGGACGCGGGGGCCGGGGTGCTCCTCGGGGCCTCGGACGGCTGTCGCCCGAGCTCGTGGCCGTCGGTCCCGTGCTTGCTGGCAGCCCGGGGGCTGGCGGAGGGGAGCGGGCGCGTGGGCCCCTCGGGGGCAGGGACGCCCGGGCGGGGGGCGCGGAGCCCGCGGGCGGGGAGGAGGGTGAGGCCGGGGATCCCCGCCCCGGCGTCTTCCCGCGCGGCCCCCCGGAGCTGCCCCCGGGCCCCGCCCCCCGGGATCCCCTTTCGCCGCCAGCCCCGGGCCCCGCAGGCCACGCCCCGGCGCCCCGCCCCCCGCCGCGGGACAGCCCGGCCGACCCTCCCCAGCGCCGGCCCCGGAGCGGGACGCGGGCGGCCACCGGGCGGCGGGGCCGGTCCGGGCGGGAGGCTCGGCGGCCGGGCTCTGGCCCCGCCCCGCCCCTCTCCGCCCCCCGCCCGCCGGCCGCCGAGGGCGGCGCTCCCGCCTCGCCGCCTCCCCGCGCGCCCTCCTCCCCGCCTTCCCGAGCGGCCGGCGGCCAGGCGGACCGGGAGCCCCGGGGGCGGCGAGCCCGGAGCCCGGTGAGTCGGGGTGGTGGGGCCGGGAGGGGCACCGGGACCGGGACCGGGACCGGGAGGGGGACCGGGAAGGGGCGGCGGACCCGGACCGGGACTGGGAGGGGGCGGCGGACCCGGACCGGGACCGGGAGGGGGACCGGGACCGGGAGGGGGACCGGGAAGGGGCGGCGGGCCCGGACCGGGACCGGGACCGGGAAGTGGGACCGGGAGGGGGCGGCGGACCGGGACCGGGACGGGGAGGGGGACCAGGACCGGGAGGGGGCGGCGGACCGGGACCGGGACCAGGACCGAGAAGGGGACCAGGAGGGGGCGGCGGACCGGGACCGCGACCAGGACCGAGAAGGGGACCAGGAGCGGGCGGCGGACCGGGACCGGGACCGGGACCGCGACCGGGACGGGCCGGGCGTCGGATGCTGGAGCGGGAGCGGGCGGGCTCCGGGCGGCGGGGCCGCAGCTCGGGGGCCGCCGGGGCCGGGGCCGGGGCCGGGGCCGGGGCCGGGGCCGGGGTCGGGGCCGGGGCCGGGGTCGGGTTCGGGGCACGGCGGCCCCACGCCCCGGTCTGCGCCCCGGGCCGCGGCTCGGGTCCGAGGGCCAGAAGAGCGAAGGGCCGTCCTCCTCCGACCGTTGTCCGGGCCCAGGGCGGCCCCGGGTCGGGCGCGAGCTGCCCCGCGGCACACGGCGAGGCGCGGTCGGGCCCGGGCCGCTTCCTGCGTTTCCCGTCCTCTTTCTCCGGTCGTGGGCGTAGCTCGCAGGTCGGCCTCGGGGACCCGCGCGTGGAAGTAGAACTTGGGTCTGGGACCGCAGAGCAGCCGGCGTGCACGGGAGTGTGCGGAGCTGGAGCGAGGAGGTGTGAGCGCGGCCGGGTCCCCCCTCCCCGCCCCCGCCCCGGGGCCGCTACCTCACGGCGGCGGCGGCGGCGGCCCCAGGCCCTTGGCTCTCGCGGCGGAGCGCCGCCAGGGCTCCGCGAGGGTCAGTGCCGAGGTTTTGGCGCTAACCTTTCCTGGGTGTTTCTGATTGTTTCCTCCTGGTCTTGAAAAAAAAAAAAAAAGACTTCTTTTCAAGTTTACCAGATAGGGAACACATGGCTAGTGGGAAGAATAAATGAAAGATACAGAAAAGAAATAAAGTCCAAGATTCTCATTTCTTTCTCTCTTTCTCTCTCTTTTCTTTTCTTTTCTTTCTTTCTTTCTTTCTTTCTTTCTTTCTTTCTTTCTTTCTTTCTTTCTTTCTTTCTTTCTTTTTCTTCCTTCCTTTCCTTCCTTCCTTTCCTTCCTTTCCTTCCTTTCTTGAGAGACTCAGAGACCCAGGCAGAGGGAGCAGCAGGCCCCACGCAGGGAGCCCGATGCGGGACTCGATCCCGGGTCCCCCGGGGTCACGACCTGGGCCGAACCGCCGAGCCACCCAGGCGACCCCAAGACTCTCACTTCTTTTTGCTGTCAGACTGTGATAGGTTTGTGATTCATCTATTCAGAAATCTGATGCTAATGAAATATTTGAGGGATTTGAAGTAATATCACTGTTGTGGTATAATATTTTTTTCTAAGTGGTCACAACAGAGGGCACGTAGTGTGTGTGGTTGTGGTTTGCAAAAGGTGCAGCAAACCTTTTATGCCAGGAAAGAAGACATGGTATGTTGCGGGAGATGATGCGGGTGGGGAGGGAGAATCATTTGTCTTTAGAGCAGTCCAATTAGGAAGAATAATTACTCTACAAATGAACATTCTCAAATATAATTTGAAACATGGTCCATGAACCAGTAATTTGTCTTTAGGAGGCAAAAAGGATCTTTGTGGTTGAGAGCAAAGCGATACCTTCTGGAAAAAGTAATGTATACTGCTCATCCACATAGATGGCCTCAAAATTGATGGCACTTGCCTACGAAGACGTGTGGACTGATGAATTAAAGAGAATTCACTGTAGAAACTGGATAGGCCAGAAAAGAAAATTCCGTAGTAGAAGACAGAAAAACAACATATAGAACAGTATGTAGTCCTTTTTAATGAACATTGTGTGCAGCTTCTCAAATTCTTTATTGCAAAGAATTGACCCAGTAGGAGGCCAAAATACTGGAGACTCAAATTGGTGCTGCCACTTACTGTCTGAACTTTGGACAAGTTACTTAAGTCCTCTCAGCCTTGGTTTCTGTGTTTCTAAATTGGTGGCACTAAGAGTTCAAGTCAAAGACTAACTTTAAGATTAACTAGGATTACTTTTGCATAGAGTTTGGGGTGGTGCCTTGTGCTAAGTGCTCAGAAAATGTTAAATGTTGATTGTCAAGTATTTCAAATGCCCTAGAAAAAGCAATGCCATTCAAAGAGCCTGAATGGATACCTGATTTAGAGCGAACTCTGGTTGCTTAGGCAGACGGTGTGTTGAGGCTGTACCCCTGCCTCTGGCAGCCCACAGACAGGAATACTTGATCTTTCAAGAACTTACAAGCTGCAGCTTTTTGGCCTATTCTGGTCAGCCTTCTCTGGGACTCCAGGTCTAGGGAGTACAGGCTCTGTGTGGGTCGGAGGGCAAGAGCACGTGTATGGCCTGAAATTCCAGGCCTCACTGACCCTGTGATGGCAGTTCTTAGGTTTCCAGTCCCATGAAAGTAAAGATCCAAATTTTGTTTGATGAAAAACAACAACAACAACAACAACAACAACAACAACAACAACGAAACTTTAGTGGTGGACACAAGGTGTCCTGTCTTTGGAAATCCTAAAAGCAACATTTTACTCAATGCTTATGCTCTTGGCAAAATACAAACAGTAAGTAAATATCTAATCTCTAGAATTTTTTCCCAAAAAGCTACTTTAAAGTATGCTTTGGAGCTAATGATACACTGCCCAGAGTTTTTATTAAGGTTGTATCTAATACAAAGTGAACAAAAGGCATTCTTAGCAACACACTATTTCTTGAGCAGGGGAATTATGCTGTATGTTGTTCTTCCAATTTAGGAGGACTCCCTATTTGCTCATTCATCCATTCTTTTACCCTGTCATTCAGCAAATACCTATGAAGCTTGTACCATGGGTTAGGCTCTGTTCCGGCCTCTGGTAACACAGCAAGAACCAAGAGTAGGCCCCTTCTCTCACAGAGGTAGACAGTTTAGTTGGGGAAGCCACCTCTGTGTGCAAAGCACCTCCATAAACTCGGAGGCTCTTTTTTCGGGGGGGTGGGGTGGGGGCTCTTTTTTTTGATTTAGAAGAGTACTGGGAAAGCAGAGTGCTGGTTGTGCTTCCCTTCCACAAGCCAGCCTGCTCAGAGGGAAGTGACCTGGCTGCAGGTAGTGACAGGGGACAGCCAGTCCTATGGCTTCTCTGTGGGGATATGGGAGAAAAAGGGGGCTCTTTTTCCCATGCTTTGTACAAGTCTGTGTCCAGTTTGAGCAGTGGGTAAGTAGAACCATCAGCCAACGTGCCATGAAAACAAATAGTTTTTTTTTTTCTCTGAGATGAGATTTCTGAGCCTCAGAAAGGCAAAGAAGGAATTAAAGATCAGTTTTGATCATCCGCTTATAAAACCCAGATGTGTCCAGGGAAGAATCTGGTGTGGCACTTGAAACACTCACCAATCCCTCCCTGCGTAAGGCATGACTGAGTGAAAGAGTAAAGAAAAGAGTGTATGCTTGGTTCCTCATGCTCCCTCTAGGTTTTCTTTTTCATTACTTTTAAAATAACATAACATTAATACATGATGGGATAAGAATTGCATGATTGGAGTCCAGGAGGCTTGCCAAGGTGTAAGGTAGTCAGGGCTCTGAGAGTGGTGTGGCCTGGAGGGGAGGTTGTGTAGGATGTCCCTGGGGGTGTGAGCTGAGGAACCTGAACTTCATCTCCAGAACTGGCTGAACAATGGAGAATTTGCAGCAGGGCATTGACTTGCTGCTTCCTTGTATTTTAGAAAGAACTGGGTGGCCGTGAAGTGGGCTGGGTGACAAGGAGACCAGAATGGGTACAAGTGAGTTGGGTGGCTAGGACACGAGTCCAGGAGGGGGTTGGAGAAGAAGGCAAGAGGCCAGGAGAGACTGGTCACACGTCCTCGGTCATCTTTGCATTGTGGGCACTTAGTGAGACGGAGTCTGGGGTGACTGGTCTGGTCATGGCGCCATTCGCTGAGGTAAGCAGCTGCGGGGAACGTCAGTTTGAGGAGATGGTGGGGACTCATGAGCTCAGTTGAATCCCAGACTGAATTGTGAGCCTTCCGGGGAGAGATGCCCAGCAGAAAGCTGGGTACACACGCAGGAAGAGAGGTCCGAAGCTAGAGATGAAAGGTGGAGTGATTTTTATAGTAGTGACAAGTGGTTGCCTGGTTGTTGGAGATTTACTAAAAGTGCTCAGGGTGAGAGTAATTTGTGTCCTTGTAACAGATTTTTTCTCTTTCATCCTTCCAACAGCCCTAATGGGGATAATTAAGCCCCTGACCTTGGCCTTAAATGACCATTTTCTTCCTGGTGTTATTTTACAGACATGGTGAGATCTGTTTCTGTTATTTTGACCAGAAATCATTGAGAGGAATATACTTAGAATGGCTCTGAACATACTTAATAGCTAGGGTGTATGACTGGTGAAATTGATGACACCCCCCCCTCCCCGCCCCACACACACACAGCATACACACAAATCCCAAAATTCATATGTGGAAACCCTAATCCCCAGTGTGGTAGTATTTGGAGGTGTGGCCTCTGGGAGGTGATTAGGTTTGGATGAAGTCATGAGGGTGGAGTCCCCATGATGGGATTAGTGTCCTGAGGAGATGGGAGAGACCAGAGCACAGGAGCTCCCCCTCCACCACAGAGAGAAGGCTGCCATCTACAAACCTGGGAGAGGATTCTCACCAGGAACCACCACTGACAGAGCCTTGATCTTGGACTCCCAGCCTCCAGAACAGCGAGAAATAAATGTTAAGTCACCCAGTCTATGGTATTCTGTTATAGCAACTTGAACTATGTCATACGGCATGTGTTATATTTAAGAAAATGTAAGATGACCTCTACTTGCTGAGAAAGTAAAGTACTTTTGTGTGCATCCATAAAATACTGAATATGGTTAAAGAGGTTTATTATCTGCATGTTTTCTTAGCTAAACCGTAATACCATCAGCTAGGTCAAGAGAAGGACCCAACTTGGACTCTGAGACGTGCCAGATAAGAAAGGAGAACCTCAGTGTATTTTGACTTTTCCTCCTGTGGGTTTGTTCTGATTTGAATTTAATACCATGTTTGTTGATTAAGTGGTGTTTTGGACACTATTTAAAAATATTTTAGTCAAAATTAAGGAAGACTTCCGAGGTGTTTACTTGGATGAATTTTTGAGGTTCCAAAGTAGGACAGTGCAGCCAAACTAGCTTTTAAGCTCTTCCCATGGTTTCTGAAACATTAAGTACTGAATTCTCGAGTCAGTTACGGTATTTGAGTGAAGAATATTGATGGTTTCAGCAGGTCCGTAACACACAGTCTTTAACAGCTCCTGAGGTGACATTAGCAATAAAAGCAGTTATTTCCTTGTGTCTTCTGTGTGTAGAGAATAGCCCATGAGGTGTCACCAGGTGTCCTGGCTTCTGGCAACTTAAGGGTAATACACCTCACAGCCTAGGCTAGTGTATGAGGCGAGGGTGTTACAATAGGGGCCTTTTAAAGCACTCCCTGCATGTGGAGCTGAGGGTATGTCAGGGTGAGCTGAGTGTCTCATGTCCTACAGGTGCACAGACATCGAGGGATCCCTGGATGGCCGGAAGGGAGCTGCACACATGCTTGTGGTCCCCAGGTCTTTATTTCCAATGGCTCCTTACACCCTTTCTCCCAACACTAATTTTCTCCCCTTCCAGAGGTTTCTGTGTGAGGACATGGTGAGGAGATGGCCATCTGTAAGACAGGAAGAAGGGGGCAGCCCGGATGGCTCAGCGGTTTAGCGCCGCCTTTGGCATGGTCCTGGGGTCCCCGGATTGAGTCCCGCATCGGGCTCCCTGCATGGAGCCTGCTTCTCCCTCTGCCTGTGTCTCTGCCTCTCTCTCTGTGTCTTTCATGAATAAATAAATAAAATATTAAAAAAAAAAAGACAGGAAGAAGCCTCCGAATCTGTAGGTGCCTTGAGAACTTGAACTAGGAGAATTAACTTTTGTTTTCATGTCCACAAAGGAGAGGCTTATCCGCCTTCTTTTTTGAAGTCACCATATGGCCCTGGAGGGCTACTGCTGTTAATTTGAATTTCATTCATTTGTGGAATAATTAAAAGTGTGCAAAATAGAGCCCAGTGAATGCTTGTTAAATTGCAGGCCTGCTATTTGATTTGTGCACTGTTAGGCCCCCTACTCCTGCGGATTTAGGGTTAAACCAGTGGGGATTACTGACTATTGTCATTCTGTGTAACCAGCAAGAACACCACCCCTCACCCTTGCCTGCTTAACTGGGGTGCCACTGAAAGGAAAGCTGGTAGCAGTAAACCAACTGGAAGGATGTAGACCAAACTTTCAACTGTTCACATTGGGCTAGTGTGATTACAAGTGACTAGTTATTTTATTTATTTTTCTCTTTTTCAGATTTTCTGTAAATGGCACGTTACTTGTAAAATCAGAGCAAAATAGTTGGTGGGTTTGTGTGCATGCGGGTGCACATCGTTTTGGCCACAACACTGCCCCTCTCCTTGAATCTGTGGTGCATCCATTATAAAGCAGGTTTCTGCTTTAAAAAGAATTGCAATTCCTATTTATTACAAATATAGTTGCTCATAGTGGGAGGCTGGGGATACAACCAGGGTTGGGTGCTGTGACCCACAGCCAGAGTGGGATGGCTTCCTCTGAACTATAGGGATGAACCCACTCCTTACCATATATTCTTTATGTTTTCGTAAACCTTGTTAATGTGATTTGAAAGGTGTTTCGCTTCTATAAGCAGGTAAATATCCTTCTGATAGATAGGAACTCATGAATTAAATCTGGTGAGAACTCAATTAAATAGGTACTACACTGACATGTTAGCTTTCTTTCTTTTTAAAAATTATATCCGTGTTCATTAGAACCCAAACCAGCAGTGAGATTTGAAATATCCCTTTAGCAGCAATCTCTCCTCGTGCCTGGAAAATCAGAGGGGTGCTTTTTCCTCTACTGATTCTATTGTTCAGCATTTTCTTTCTTTCCACACTGAGCTGTGTTGTCAAGGGCACCTGGAGTTCAAGCTTCCTTTCTCCTGGGGCAGGCTGCCGTTGGGCCGAATTTCACATGTTGTTTTCCAGTTTTCAGGCAGCTAGCCAGTTGTTTAAGGATGGTTGTAAGCGTGTGGGCAGTAGCTTCATTTAATGTTTAGGTAAGCAGTGCATGGCACACACTTATTCAGGGTGGTTAACCTCTTAACGTTTTTAAACTTTTTCTTTCTATTGCCCGTAGACACCAAATTTTCCTGAAATTAAAAATAATGGATTGGATAGTCTGGGAACTGCAGACTTACCTGTAAGCAGTCCTTTTGTCTTAATAAATGACTGCCACTTGTGTATTCAGTATAGACTTAAGAAAAACATGGGCCACAACTTTAAAAACAGTCTAAAATGCCATCCAAGTTTTTAAATGGCTGTCTATTCCTAGAAGATGATCGTACAAAGAGAAGTATGTCTAAACAGATACTTATTCTCTGTCATTTGCTCATTTTTATAGTAGCCCTTTCAAGGTTCTTCTGTACTGGGAGCTCATAATTTGCTGACCTAATTACTAATTCTGCATGGGTTTATGCTGTACTATGTGCTGGCTTATGCAGGTGACTGTGGGTCTTTTTGATGTGAATCCTGTTGGTAAATGAGTTTACTTAGGTCGTCTTGTCTGTATATGTGTTTTTTCAGTTTGTGTTGAGGTCTGTAGTTTTTTTTCTCTTAGTAAAGAAAGGGCAGCATCAAAGGGAGCTAAGCTAAGACTCTAACCCGAAGCCTAAAAGGGCTGTTAGTCAGGTAAAGGAGCCACTCTTAATTATAAGAACCCAAATGGTGGTGGTGATGAAAAAGTGGGACAGGTTGTGTATTCACCTGTGCGGCCAGGTGGCCAGGGGACTGTTTGGGATCATCTGAACAGCTTTGCTGTGGAGGGGCCATTGCTTCCCCTGGCCTGAACCTAGACCCGTGGACCATAAGAGTATGTTAGCGTTCTTGGCAGCTACTTTAGCCAATACAACTGGCGTGTTTTAAAAACATTTTAAAACGAGAAGTGCCATCAGGTTAGATTTCCTCTTGCTTACGGGTGTGTGTGAGATTGTTACAGTCTTAACCGTGGGACTTCCCGTTGCAGATAATTTTGAATTCTAACGTGGTCATCGGTCATGTCAGCCACCCTGGGCTGTGTGTTGTGTTCCTCGATACATTCTGCTCATCAGTCATTGAAGTTCTCAAGAGTTCTTTTGCTGGTGCCGCTCTGTTGAGCCTCCCCCTGTCATTTTTCTGGGTCCTCTTAGTAACCAGGGGTGTGTCAGCCTTTGTAGGCGGCCAAAGGGTAGAGGGTTGGAGTCTGTGCCAGTGTACAGAGGAAGCTAATCATACTCGTGACCTTGCCCTCATTAACAATGTGTTGGAATCAAGAGAGCCAGCATTCCATGGTATTGTTTGACTTTGGATCGTCTCTATTGATTTATGGTCATGGGGTCCGTATTTCAGCCTTCTAAGGAATGTAAGAGCCAGAGGAGAATGTAAGAGATTATCAGTATTTATTGACTCTAACTCCCTAAAAAGTTGGGCTTTGGATCATCAGCTAGTTGTTGTACCCTGTGCATGGTGATTTGGCGCCAAGACAAACCAAGACTGAAAAACTTGAGGGAAGAAGGCCTTTGAGGGTCTCGAGCTTAAGTGGGTAGGCTGATGACCTGGGGGTAAAATCTCACATCAACATACTCAAACTTCAGTGTGCACAAGAATTACCTGAATCTTGTTACAATGCAGATTCTGCTTCAGCAGGCTCAGGTGGGGCCAGGGACTCCATGTTTCTAGCAGGCTTCCTGCCACACTGATGCTGGCGGTTCTGTTGCAGACACTCTGAGTAGCCAGGCCTCACATGCAGCTGGGCTACGAATAAGACTATGAACTAGTCAGCTGGAGGCTGGAACTTGTAAAGTGTGATAACCAGGAGGCACCTCTGGGGTCTGACTTTGAATTGGTTGCCTGCTACTTAGGGCTGGTCTCTATTGGCATGAGACTGAGGGCCGGTAATGGCCCCCAGAATAGCTGTGTAGTGTTTCCCTTTAGTCCTTAGAACAAGAGTGTTCTGGAGGGTCTCTGAGGTGGGATATGATTGACCTAAAGGGTAGGTTTTGTTTTTGTAAGTTTTAGTTAAGTTGATTACCTCATTACATGTTGACTATATTCCATAATTTTATTCTATGTATTTATTTTTTAAAGATTTATCTGAGAGAGAGTAGGAGAGAGAGAGAGACAGAGATAGAAAAAGTGCATGTGTGTGCACACACACACTGGGAAAGGGAGGGAGGGAGAGAATCTTCAAGCAGACTCCCCACTGAATGTGGAGCCTGCTGTGGGATGAGATCACAACCTGAGCGGAAACCCAAGAGTTTGCCGCATAACCTACTGAGCCACTCAGGTGCCTCTATATTTTATAATTTTAACTAGATAAAGAAGGCTCTTTCTCTAATTGAACCTGCATTTTCCCATATTCTTTGTAACTTTGCAGTTAACGTAATTACAAAGTTTTTTTTAAAAGTTACGTATTTTGGGGGGTATCATTTATGAAACTTGATACCCTACTGGGCTCGCTGACTATAAATAAGTGTATGTATGTATGTATGTTCATAGACCTCTCCCCTGAGGTTTTTGACTTTGTAAGACTGGAGTGGGTCCTGGGGATCTGTATTTTTTAAACAAAGCTTCTAGGTAGTTCTTATGGTCAGGCAGGTTCTAGAAACACCAATGTAGAGAAACATTGATTTAGAAACCCATCTGTCTGAGCCTGTGATGTTGACCATGTCTGAGGGACACCATTACGTGTTCTTTTCTTAGTCTCTTGGGTACTTGGTTGTGAAGAGCTGTCTTCTGTCCCTGTGGAATCAGTTTAGTTTTTATCTTGACACGTGCTTTTATTCTTACAGAGAGTCCCTTACCTTAGATGGGACCAAATCAGAGAGTCCTTTTTCAACAGTGTAAGACGTCAGTTCTATGAAGCTGTTATTTTTAGGAAGGTTTTATAGACACTGACTATGAAGTGCTTTCGGGCATTCTTGGAAATACTAGGCTATAAGCTTTGGACCTCTGTGGAGAAGTCTAAGGAATGTCCTGCAGCTGACTTTTCCCACACCCTCTCCTACTTTGGGTTAGACAGACAGCTGGGGATGATGAGTGTCCCATTTTGGAGTAAATGCTGCCTAGAAATGGATAAGGAAGGGGCCCTCATCCTCCACAGCCAGTTTGGTTCTGATCCAAATGAACCGACAGGTTGAGGACTTGGGCTTCCCAAGGATATCATCCTATCCACATTAACCTCCCTTTCTTCAAATCCAGGATACATCTCAGCCCCACCCTGGAGGCCACATCAGTTTATGAAGCAGATGAAGTAGGAAATGGTGTGATGGGACTGGAGGGGTGTAGAAAGGGCTTCTTCCCTGGTGATTCTGACACTCTTACATTCCCATCAAAAACTACATTAGAAGCAGCCCTCATGCCAGAGATCTGTGGTTATTTGAATCTTTATTACTAGTGATTTCCTGACAGGTACACCTGCAGCATCTGTCAGGGACATCCCCGTAGGGATGGTGTTAAAGACGGTCACTGAGATTAAGAAGATTCCTGGTATGTCTTGAATTATGTATGACAGCATCACCCCCCCTCCCCCGCCCCGATCTGCTGAGTGGGAGTAATAAACAGATCTATTAAAAATAGAGTGGGGGATCCCTGGGTGGCGCAGCGGTTTGGCGCCTGCCTTTGGCCCAGGGCGCGATCCTGGAGACCCGGGATCGAATCCCACATCAGGCTCCCGGTGCATGGAGCCTGCTTCTCCCTCTGCCTGTGTCTCTGCCTCTCTCTCTCTCTCTCTCTCTCTCTGTGACTATCATAAATAAATTAAAAAAAAAATAAAAAAAAATAGAGTGGAATTCACTTAACTGTCGTGCCTTAAATTCTGTCATTAGAGAAATTTGGGTGAAATGCTTCTCTTTAAACCTCTTATTCAGTAGGACAGGTAATACATTTCTTATTTACACCTTAACAAGAATAACTTCATCAGATGCTTCTCAAAAGCAATTAGCTCAGATCAGTGGATGAAGAGAGTGGACTCTGACTTTGATGGGGTGAAGTGTGGGCTCTGGACAAGGAGAGCAGTGCCACAGAGGATGGCTAGATGCAGCAGGCACGTAGGGCAGTCACCAGCAGCCAGGGTACCTGGGAGGGCACCAGAAAGAACAGGTCCTTGTTCACTGTGTGTGTGTGCATGCATGCGTGCGTGCACACATGCTGTGTTATAGGGACTCGGATAGCCTTGATCATGTGTGTGGCATGTTTCTATCTCATGAGGCTAGTTCACATATACTTGACCAGTTGTAATGAAAAGCCAGGTAATTTATGTAAGAGAACTAAAATTAAACATTGTGATTATACTTGGGATTGTTTTGTTCTTTTTTAAAAGTCCGTTTAATTTTCAGAGAAAAGCTTGGGAAATTATTCAGGTTCCCAGCCTGCTTATTAACAGGTGAACTTGACCGGTAGGAGAGCCCCTCCTTCCACTACGTAGGAGCTTTTTCCCAGTCCATTCTGAGAAGGGCTTGACTCCTCCGAGACCCCGTGCCACCTAGAAAGTGTGTGTTGTCTCATGCTTTCTCTCTCTTATCTGCAAAGAATAGTTCATAGTTCCTGGCTGAACTCTGAACTTGGACATCCTCTCTCTTACCAAAGCCAGAGCTTGTTTGAGTGTTACAGTGTGTTTTCAGAATAGCATGATGATGAGTTGGGAGATTATATTTGCCCCTGCTGGCTGAATAGGCCTGAAATGATAGACAAGTTACACAGAAGTACATCCCAGGCACCAGAACCCTGGAAAGTTTTATGAAGACTGACCCACACCCTCATTGATGGCCATTTCCTACCCCTGCTGCCCCCAGAGCCCCTGCTGTGTCTTTAGATTGGGCTTAGGGCCCTAATTCTAAGATTCACAAGATGTTCCTTCATGCTCTTGGGCAGAGTCTTGAGATGAAACACACACCAAACCAACCCACTCTATTACAAATAAAATAGCTTTGTCTTCAAGGGGTGCTGGTTTCCTGGTGCCCAAGAAAGGTGGGAACACACAGCCTGTGAGTGTTGGAAAGCACTGAGAACCATCTATCCTGCCTCCCGTGGTGTGACCATGAACTTGTTCAGTGACCTTGGACAAGTCACCTTACTTCTTTGGGCTAGAGAACATGAGGGGAAGAATCTAGGCCTGAAATTATTATTGTAGGGGAGTCTGTCGGTCTGGGTATTCAGTCATTTGTTCAGCACAAGCTTCCTGAGCCCCTCAGGGAGCTGAGAGTCTGGTAGGGGAGATGGCGAACAGTAGTTACCTGGTGTGGGCAGTGAGGGGTGCAGGATGGATTGGCCATGTGGGGCCCACGAGAGGCCATTAGACGGCGTGGGCACCACCTGCACAGAGCAGCGGTGGAGGCCGGGGAGCTGGGCTGTGTGGCCTTCGGGTGCGGTGTAGCGGAGGCTGGGGATTTCTGCAGCATTGCTGTGCCCCTGGACTCCATGGTTTGCTTGACCTGCTGGACATCCTGCAGCTCAGCCACTCTCGCTGTGGCTTTGCCCCAAGAGGGGCCAACTCCGGAAGCTGAGTGAGGTTGGGGCACGCGGTGTATCCCCATGATCTCTGTTAACCCGAATACTGTGTTTATGTTTTGGAGATATGTTTTGGAAAGAAAAGCAAGCACTATAGAAACATAAGACTATAAAAATTTGTCTGCTCTTTAGAGAAATAGACTTTTATTGGGAGGAAGGGTAATTTTTTTCTTTCTTAGAGAAGATAGATATTCAGAGAGAGAGGGAGCTGAATCGAGCTTTTCTCAACCTCGAATTACTTGATGGCTCCTGGGCGTTGGTATCTCTGTAACCACAGAGGGTGCTCCACACTCCAGAAAGAAACCTGACCCTTGCATGCAACCACATAGAGCTTTCTGGATGGCCTGTTTCTTTTCTGGAGTGGTCAGATTCTATATCTAGGTGGGAGGAGAAGCATTTTATGAAAGGAGAAGTGTGTGCTCACTTCGGCAGCACGTATACTAAGGGTGGAATGATACAGAGATGAGCGTGGCCCCTGCACAAGGACGGCAGACAAATCTGGGAAGCATTCCGTATTTAAAAATCAATGAATGAGAGGCGCCTGGCTGGCTCAGTTGAAAGAGCACGCAGCTCTTGATCTCGGGGTTGTGAGTTTGAGTCCCACGTTGGGTACAGAGATTACTTTTAAAACCTTAAAAAAAAATAAATAGAAACCTTTAAAAAAAATAAAAATGAATGAATGAATGAGTAAATAAGTGAGAGAAGTGTGTGTCCACTTTACTGACACTGGAGTTCCCTTTGCCTGCCCTAAAGCAAATGCAGTCTGCAGAAGGGGATGTGGCATTTCTTGGGGAAATGAAATCCTCCCACAGCGGTGGGCCCTGGCCTCTCTACCCATCAGTCTGCAGGGCTAGGAGAGGTTCCAAGCACCGACAAAGTTATGTATTTTCTTGTAAACAAAAATGAACATTGTAAGTAATAGACCAGGCCAGCCCTATGCTCTCCCCAACCCCTGTCCTGATACCGCACCCATTTAGTGCTTACTGCCTTTAGGGAGCATCTGAATCACCTGGAGGGGGCAGCCCTAGTGGCTCGGTGGTAGCGCCGCCTTCAGCCCAGGGTGTGGTCCTGGAGACCCGGGATCGAGTCCTGCTCGGGCTCCCAGCATGTAGCCTGTTTCTCCCTCTGCCTGTGTCTTTGCCCCCCCCCCCCCCCGATGAATAAATAAATAAAAAGTCTTTAAAAAAATAAAAATGAATCACCTGGAGGGCTCCTATCTATCTATCTATCTATCTATCTATCTATCTATCTAATCTATCTTAGAGATACTGTTTATTTATTTGAGAGAGAGAGCATGAGCAGGGAGGAGAGGGAAAAGCAGGCTCCCCACTGAGCAGGGGGCCCAACATGGGGTTCAGTCCCAGGACCCTGGAATCATGACCTGAGCAGAGGCAGAAGCTTAATTGACTAAACCTCCCACACACACCCCTGGAGGGCTTTTAATAACACACACTGCTGGGCCCCACCTCCAGAGATTGAGTTGCTAGGTCTGGGATGGGCTGAGAATTTGCATTTCTAACACATTCCCAGTTGATGCTTCTGCTGCTGGTCTGGGGACCACACTCTGAGAACCACTGTGACACCAGGCACTCGTGGACTTCCTGGAGGGTGTGTTGGGGCAGGACACTCCCCATGGGGTGTCTGCCTGTGGGGAATTGCCCCAGGCCAGAGGAGATAGTAATTCAGAAGTAGTGGTTCCCTGGAATGCCAGAGGGGCCCCTCTCTCTCTCTCTCTCTCTCTCTTTCTCTCTCTCTCGGTCCTCCCTACACAGACCAACTATGGCATTCGGGGTAGCTGAGTTGGACTCTCATTGCCTCCCTCTGGCACCTTCTTGTCTGTGGTGTTCCTGGACCATGTTACTTTCCTGTGTAAGACCCTTCATAGATTCGCCTTGGCCTTATTCTCCTAGAATGGCTGCATGGCCTTTTGTGATTCCCTCCTGTTACAGCTATATGTCTTGCTAGTCTTCCTCTTGGCCCCGAAATACTCCAGTGGTCATTGACCCCTTTCTTTGGCGAACTCACTATATTCTTCTTGCTTCCAGGGCATCTCATTTTGTGGGTGCTTCTACCTGGCAGGCTGTTTGCTTGTCCTCTTAGTCTGGACAACTCCTGCTTGGCAGACCTCAGCATAGCCATCACCGGCTCTGGCGAGCTTCCTTTGACCCCACTGGGACCAGCTAGGGCTTCTGTAAAGGCTTCACATCACCTTGTATTTTTCTCTCTTCAGCTCCTATCAGCTGCATCAGGCTCCTGATGACTGCCTGTTTATTTCTCTGTCTCTCTGGATTATAAGCTCCGAGGGGCGGTGAACCCATCACATATTCATTCATATGACTCTAGGCATGGCATGGTTGTTCTGTGAGATGGGTGCTGCAAGGGAGGAAACCAAGGCACAGGTAGGCTGCGTACCTGGCTTTCAGTTACCCTGTCACTGAGTTCCAACACTGGGGTTTTAACCCAAGTCTCTGTGACCCACCCTCCCCCAGCCAGGCTTTCTGCTTGGAGACTGAAGAGCCCTGGGCAAGGTCTGCAGGTCTGCCCTGGAAACATTAAAAGACTGCTTGTTCCAAATTAACAAAAATGGCCCTTTCCTGTTGTTTTTCAGGTAAGCTGGGAAGCAAACTCTTGAATTTACGGCTGGATTGTGGTTTTTGCTCCTTGTGAAAGGGCGCTCATACAGGTAAGGACCAGCTCATGCTCAGGTGGGTTGTAGGAAAACTCTAGCCATCATGATGCACTCTCATGACCACCCAAAGTTCTCATTCATTCCAAGGAAATCTGTATATGTAGGGAGACATTACCTGTAAGGTATGAAGTTGAGACTTAATGGGGTGAAGATGTGTACTTGACTGGCTTTCTCCTGGTCGTTTGTTGCTGGCCTTCTCACTACCAAATTCTTTTCTTTGAGACGGGCTCCCTTCTCCCATCCATGTGAGTTGGTCCTTTGGAATTCTTTTCAGAATTTTAGTTTTCATTTGTTATTGTCAGACTGCTTCAGCGAGAGGCTTTGTGGAGCATAGTCTTTCCCCCAGCTTTACAGCAGAACCCATCACTGCTTTTCGGCTCATGCGGCCGCTCGCTTGCTAGGTGAGCTTTACTTCTGCGTTCGCACACAACTTTTTCCTCTAGGCTGTGAGCTCCTTTGCTGCCATCTCCCACCACCTAGCATGTTTCCTGGCATGGAAGAGATTTTCAACAAATGAATAAATATGTCTAATGAAAAAGAAAAAAACCAAACCCTTGTAAGCTCAGCTATGGCTTGGCCACAAAAAACAATCATAATGTATTTCTAAACCAGTGAAGTGATTCATAGAATGCCTTTTTGGATCAGCTCTATGCCTTTTTGCTCATATTGCCATGCATAATTGAGAATTTACCATAATATATTAAGTCAATAGGAATTTAGACTCCTCCCCCTGATGAAAAGGGTAAGTTACACATTTTCGTGTCATTGTGTGGAGTAATAAGCGGGTTATGGAGCACTAGTGTACTAAACCACAGCCTGTGGCCACGAGCAGCCAGCCCTCTTGGCCACCCTGGGAGAGACCATTGTCAACCAGACCCCGGGTGCCCTGGTCAGCCCTGGGATTGAACATGTGTCTAAATGTATAGGCAGCAAAGGAATAAGCAGTAGACTTTCCCAATTTACAACTGAGGAAATAAAAACATTTCTGAGTGGTTTGGGCATGTGTTTTAAAACACAGTTGAGGTTTAGCTAATTCTAACAAAAAGCTTTTAAATCAGTGCGCAACCCAGTCTCCCCCAAACTTCTCAGTACAATGGGTTCCTTGAGGTGTGTGCTAACTGGCTCAATGCCATTTTGCTTCATCCTGTGGGTGGGGAGTAGCAACCTCCACGGTGGTGGTTCACTGAATATTGAAACCAGAGTGAGACCTGGGTCTTCACATAGGAGGAGAGTATGGTCTTGAGTCTTTACTTTTGCCTTCCCATCTTGCTGCTACATTAACGCTACTTATCGTTCAGCCTTTCCAGCTGCTTTGGTTAGGAATTTAGTGAAAGACAAAGCAGTACAAGAAATTTGACTCTCAGCTGACCCTATTCGTGTTCTTAAAATTTCCTAGGGCTGGGGAAGAGTGAGGACTTCAGCTTTGCCCAGGAATTTCCAGTCTCCGTAGAAGCCAGTTTGTCTCTTACACTTGAAAAATAAATTGAGGAAATTAATTGCGACTTAAAAGCCCAGATGTTAAAATTGGAGTGAGTTTTAGTTTTTTAGTAGCTTTGGGAATTTGAGGTATTCTTGCCTGTTATGTGTTGCACTATCACTACAGAAGCTGAATGTCAGGTGGTGGCTGTGTGTCTCCTCTTTCCACCGCCAGATCCTTGGGGAGTGCTTACCAGTTGGTAAGAGTTAGCAACTCACGGAGCCTCTAGAAGTTACCTGATTCTCAGAGTGACTCCTCTTTTACAACACGAGCCTACTGTAGTTAGAAAGAGAATGATGTAGGTCAAATCATCAAGGTACTGAGCTGGTCCCCCTCTCTACGGGGCTCTCACAAGGACATATGCATTCAGACACGCTTCACTAGCCTTCTCTAGTTGAATCTTGACTACCCCACTTCATTCTAATTAGCCCAAGAAGTGATATAGTTCCTGAATTTTCTTAGAGTTCTGAACTTTGTGTTTTGGGGGAGGGAGGTTCTTCTTTCATGAAATGTTTACTGTTTCTAAAGATGGGTTTCTGGTGCCTCAGCAGTAGAATTTGTATATCAGGGCCTGTGTGCGTGTGCGTGTATGTTTACTATAGTTGTTTGGAGTGTTGGCCTTGATCCAAAGACACTGTCCAGCATGGGCCCCTTGTATCCAGGGTAGACGTTTGGGAACCATCAGAGCAAAGGCAACCAGCGGACACAGCAACTGTGACTCCAGTATCATTAGCGTGCTGGTCTCTGACTGGCCACGTCCTTCATCGCTGAAATGCCAGGGAACCCAGACTTCAGCTGCTTGCAGATACACACAGTAAATGGTGCCTCTCCCTTCAGGTGTCTTTGATTTTTTGGTCAGGCTTCAGCCTTTATCTTTTTTTCTTCTTAAGAAGAAGTAAAGTCTCCAAAATAGGCTTTCAAGTTTCATTGCCAAGCTGCACCCAGGAATTGACATCTTTGGGAAGAGTTTGCTTTTTTTCCGTGTTTAGGGCACAGCCAATGCATCATTTAGGAGCCACTTTGTACTTTGATCAGGTCGCTTGTCAGCTGTGATTTGTTGGCTGGTTTGTCTTACTCACTATAGGAGCTTGTTGTTGATGTCAAAGGTAACTTACAAGTACTTGTTTCCAGGTAGACTTGCTTGTAAATGGAATATCTTGGACTTTGGCTTTTTTAAACAACTGTTGTTTTGATCATTCTCACGTCCTCTTTCAGTTAAGAAATGGCTGTTGTCAGTTTCTTAGCATCTTTTTACAATTACAGCCCTGAGTTGGAAGGAGGCCTTTGGATAACTAGTCAATAAAAGTAACTTTCCCAAATAGGTAAAAGAGGGTAAAAGAATTTCCTCTTTCATCTCTTTTAATGATGAAGAGTAAATACTCTGCATTTTAAATTTTAAATGGTTGCTTTTCTCTATAAAGCCTTTCTTACACGTGGTTTGTTTCTGAGGCTCCTGGAATCCTGTCCTCTCAGGTCCCTTCTGGGCTTCTGCAGTCGTGCTCTTTCAGGTCCCTTCCTCAAAGCTGGAGGAAGCCCTGCTTGGCTCCCCTTATACCACCGCCATTGATGCTTATCTTTCCTCTCCTTTATTTCCTGACAGCCAACTGGGGCTCACCTCCCTGCCTTTCCCTCCCGCCTGCCTGGAGTTGCTGCAGAGTGTCCTTCTCCCCTTTATGGCCACAAACTGAAAAAGAAAACAAATAGCTGGAGCTCCCATTGCAGCGCAGCAGGCTGGGGAAAATAGTCCTCACTCTCCTTGTTCCTAGGTTCAAAGTGCAGTTAGTATTTTATGGGGGTGATCAGCCCTCCCAAGGTGCGAGTTTGAGGGGGCCTGCATCTGAGCCTGGTGGACAATTAACTGTGTTGACCTCTTCTTTTTGCCTTTGCCTTTCTGGCTGAGTTGACATTAATGCTCTGAGCCAGAAGGGGCTGCTGCTCCTTTGAGCGGAGCACCAGGCAGGGGTGGAGAAACATCTGATCTTGTTCAAAGGGGATGTCTCTGAAGCATGAAGATTGAACTGATTGTGACCCCACCCTGGAGGAAGGAGAAGCGCCCTCTGGAGAACAGGCCTGGAGGAAGGAGCTGTCAATTACTAATCCCATTGGCTTGTGGGTCTTCGGGGTCTTAGATCTGTTTAAAGGAGAGAGAATTGGGGTTGAAGGTAATAAAATAGGCCTTAAATTAGAGGAGCAAGGGGTCATTTCATCTAATTTTGTGGTTGTTACTGAGGAATAAAAGGCAGAGGAGATAATTTCATTATCCTCTTTGAGGTCTTTATCATGGTGGGATGGCATTTGGGGATGCAGCGGAGCCTCGAGGGCGCTGGCCTTTCCCCTCCCAGCAGGCCTGCGCTGTGTTTCTGGGCACCAGGGGAGGGCCTGGGGAGGCACAGTCGCCATTCTGGGCACCAGGGCCGGGAGCACAGGTTCTCCGGCTCTCTGAGTTAGGGACTTCACAACAGTAGATCCCAACAGGTGTGTGTCCCAACATGGTGGAGCTCTGCCAATCGCTCAGGAACGTGGCATTCACCCTGAAAATAAAGGAACCACCAGGCAAGAGAGAGCCTTTAGAATCAGGATCACGTGCTTTAGTTCTGGGGCAGGCTTGCCAGTCACCTGTTGACACGTTTATTTATTTGGAGCATGATGGTCGTCACATGCCTGGCAGCGGAGTAGCGTTCAGGTGTCACATCTTACCGGGGGGATCGGCAGAAAGGTGAGAGCTGTGCTGCTCTTTGCTTGGCGCTGTCCTGTCCCCGGTGTGTGTTCATGTCAGCCACATCCCAAAGCCCTGCTCGGGAGGCATGTCCTCCTACCCGGGTTTACAGAGAAGAGAGTGAGGTGGGGAGAGGCTCGGGGTCTTATCCTATGTCTCCCAGGAGGGCAGTAGGGGAGCCGGGCTTCCCTCCGGACTTTTAACTTTCAAATTAGGTTCTCTCTGGTCATTATGAAAGAAACCGAGGAAAGAGGAGGAGAATGATGAAGATTCTTCCAAGGGAACCAGAGAAAAGTAGTGGTTAATAGTTCTGTGCACCAGCCACCAGCTGGCACCATTCCCCAAGGCAGCCCGGGGAGTGGGAGCAAAGGGACCAGGGTGGGTAGGGCAAGGCGGGGTGGGGGCTGGGGAGGATGGGAGAGGGGAGCATGGGGAGGCCTATTTGTATGTCTGAAATCGTCAAGACGTGTTGAGTAACTTCTGGAATGCCCGTGAGTGTGATCAGGAAGGACCGTGGCCTCAAGTGTCCACACCCCTGCCGCTTGCTGCTTGGTTTCTGGGGCCCAGCTTTTCCCATGAGCATCTTCATTCACTCTCCTACTATCTCACGGCTGATTGCTTCCTTCTCTCCAGCTTCTCCCCCTCTACCGCATACATTTCTGCTTAGTATTTGTGAACTTAGGTCTGAGAAACAGAAAACTTTTCTGAAGATGTGCTAATAAAAACCTTAAGCACTGTTAAGGACATTTAGTCATAGATTCAGTTTGTATAGTTCTTATCAAAATCTATTCCCCCATTGATTCAGGAGCTGATATTTCCCCCTATAAAGTGATAATGGAAACTGGAGGCCTCTCCCTTTCTCGTAGATGTGGTATTCTTGGGAACTCCCAGAAAGCAAAACTCCAGCCAAGTGTTTCCTGAAATGTTAACTGAGGGCAGTTGGGGAAGGGGGGTTCACTTGTTTCCCTAACACTTCTCCCCATTCTTTTCAAGAATCTGTGCCCTGTGGGACTTAGAGGCAGGAGTCCTCTTGCCTTGGCCATGCTGATCCTTTCCTCCATTACCGTGGCTAATCAGAAGTTGGCCGTACTTCAGTGCATCTTAAAAGCTTTTCTCCCTGGCTGTGTCCAGGAAGTTGAAGTGCAGTGTCAGAAATGATGTGAGTTGATGAAGAAGAAATAAACAAACCCAGGCGACATGTGAGGAAGCCTTGGCAGCCCTGCTCCTGTTTTTGTGTAGTTTTGATCTGAAGGAACCAGATTTCCTCTGTGTGGAAGGAGTGGGGCTGTGAGGGTCTCTGTGCCAGAGAGCCTGAGCTGTGCCTGCCAGTGGGCCTTCTGGAGGAGGGCTCCACTCGGTCTAATAAACTCTGGGATGAAAATGAGTCGTTTATGCTTGGCAGAATGGAGATAAGTCACACGTCTGCAGCCTGAGCTATATGTACGTGGAGTAAAAATAGCATCTGCTCAGGGAAGCAGAACATTCCAGAATGCTTCAGTCCCCTCTTGGCACGAAAGCGGGGAGAACAGAATAGGAGAGCTGGAAGGGACTTAAAAGAGCTTGTGCAAGCCCTTTGATTTCAGTTAAAGATGGCGAATGACTTGACCAAAACCTCCTGAGGTCACGGGCCCTTGTCTGTCTTGCCCGTTCATCTTTGTAACTTTGGTCCCTGGCATGTAGCAGGGGCTTAATATGCACTTGTTAGGTGACTGATGATACAGATGAACATAGGACTTCTGACTCCTAGTCCAGTGCTCTCTGAGGTGTCTTTATAGTCTGAAGAAAGTGTGAGAAGAGGTGCCAAGTAGCTTTCATGTAGCTGATTGTAATTACGTGTAGATTAGAAAATCGAGACGCGACAGGATGACCCGGATCACAGAAAGTTGGTGGTGAAGTCGAGGGGAAGACAGGCCTTCTGAGGCCGGGGATGGGTGGGAGGAAGCACAGCGACATTGTTGTGTGCAAGGGGCAGAGCCTGGGCCGTGGAGAGGTGGCGGCCCTCCTCGCAGCCTCCCTGGAGGCATCCAGACAATTGTGGAGCACACAGGCTTGGGGTTGCCCCCCACCCCTGACGGTACCCGCAGTCAGGAGCCCGCCCTCCTGCCGCCCCGGGCCTCGTTTTCGGGGGAAGCCTCGGGCCTTCGAGTGTGCCTGAGGTGCGCGTGTACAAGGCCCGTGGCGTGATGGCAGGACGGGCTCGGGCCGGGCCGCGCCTTGCAGGGACGGAGGAGGACTCCGTTCTCTGTACTGACGGAGGCCGTGAGCCAGCAGACCAGGTCTCTGCCACTGCCCAGCTCATTGCCGCACCGGCTCTGTCTGTCACTGGCCCCGAGCGAGTCACTAGGTCCCAGGAGGGCGCTGTCCCCAGGGGCCCGCGGTGGGAAGCCACGCTGCTGCGTCAGGCCCATAAGGCAAGGCGGTGCTGTTCGCTTCTCCCCTGGTGAACTTTCCAGTTACAAAACAAGATTTACCATTACATGGAATTTTAAAGTTCAGCTACAGGAGGTTGGTTAATTCAAGATTAAAAGTTGCCAAAGAGGGGGTACCTGGCTGGCTCAGTTGGTAAAGCATTGATCTCGGAGTTATGAATTGGGGAGCCCTCGTGTTAGGGGTAGGGTTTACTTACTTTAAAAAATAAATCCTGAAAGTTGCCAAAGAGAATTTGTAAGGCAATGACTTTTGTTTAAATTCACAAATACTGAGTGAGGACATGTTATTGTTTGGTGCTTGGTGGGTTTTGTCCACCCAGTGAACCTGGTCCATCTACCCATCACCCCATCCTCGATGGAGGTATAAATTGACCTTTAAATTTAAATTGACCTTTGGGCTTCATCATATGGCCTTGATGTCCAGGGGCAAGGGTGCCTCTTCTGGAACCCTTGGCAACTAACCACTTTCGTGTGGAATTTTCTGTGTCACGTCAGGGAATGAGAACACTATTCTTTCTGGAAGTTCTTCCTCCCTGATGGCCCTTTCACTGGTTTATCTGACTTCTGCTGATACTGATCTCGTACGATGTGTCCTTGCATCTTTCTAGGAAGTATGTGGCAGACATTCCATCTTCTGGTGGGTTATGAGACAAGCTGTAGTCTAACCCTGATTGATGACTACAGAAAGTCAGCTGGGTTAGTGGCTCCTGTTCTGTATTAAAGAACACAGGGCTTATTGATCTAGGGCCGGCAGGCATGCTGCAGACCAAAGGTGGGTCTGACCAGGTCTCCATAGCAGGAAGAAGAATGATTCCATTGGCTAGATTGTTAAAGCTTGAATAAAAAAAGAGCAAGCTAAATCTTGCACAGTGGCATTAATCATTACTTTGGTTTTTGGTGAAAATGAGGCTTTGGGAAGTGATTTTGCGGTAGTGCCCTCACAGTCTGGTGTTTGAACTTTTCATGGGGGCTGTTCTTTGTCACCAGTGGAGTTATTTGTGTCCCTGTCCTGATGTGCATGTGCACTTCCAAAGCATAGTGCTTTGGAAATGAATGGCAAATGTTTAAATTGAACTGAAAATATTCTGTGTGCAAAACCATGCAAATTAGAAACAAATTCAGTTTTTAACACTATATATATAAGTCGACAAAAGCAGCTTATTTGGAATATCTAGTTTCCTGAAATCATTTACATGTGGGGAATACCTGATTAGTCTCTTCAGGATTCTAATATGTACAAGCAAACGTGAGGTGGGAATGCCTGACTCCCCAGCTGTGAGCTCTGCACATTTATGAAGGGTAATTTAGAAAACAGACCTTTTAGTGGAAAAGTGGTGCAGCATTGCCTATTCATGAAGGCATGCTTTTTATTTCTTTCTTTATTTTATTGCAGGTGGCATAGTTTAATTTCAGTAGTTCTCTTTATCTTTTTTTAAAGCAGTCTATGGGGTCTGTAGCCAAGAGGCAGAAAAAAAGTTAATGGAGGTTTAGATAGTAGTGTTCACATTGACAAAATTAAATGTTCAAATGTGATGGAATTGTGGATTCATAGCATTCTAACTAGCTTACAAGTTTAATGTTAATCAGTTAAAAGAGGAGTTCATATTCATGATTTTCTTATTGCACTTATTGTACTTTACACACCCATTATTTACTCCCAAATCAGGTATAAATCATATAAGTATAGTTTTATAGAGTAGGAGTGTAAGAATCAAAGTCTGTGGTTATTTTGCTGATATCTTGCTCTTGTTTTTATAATTCAGAGAACTTTAAAATTCAGAAAAGTCTTTAACGCGTTCATCTTTTCTTCCACTTATTCCTTCCATGTTTTTTCTAGTTGATCACTTTCCCTGCTGTGCTCTTTCCCAGGAACCAGGATTCAATCCCTGATCTCCACCCTAGTTTAATCAACCTCTGTTTCTAACACCTGAACCCTAAGGTCTTCATGAGAAGACTGAGTTTTTCCTCCAGTCTGGCCGGGTTGCAAGGATGTCTTGGTCCTTGTCTTCTAGTCCTTGTAACTGGAGCCTGGTTGTACCCGACAAGCAGCCCAGCTCACCTGGAAACTAAGGAGCGTGCATTTTCTAAAGCCTAAAAATGTTAATGATTAAATACACAGCATTGGATTTTGTTAGCTGATTATGCAGTCTGTTTAAGTATTGTACCAGTTACTGAACATTAGAGAGCTATGTATCATATCAGGTTTTTGGGAGAAGAGAATATTTGGGAGACAGCCCTTTCCAGCCCCATTTTACTGCTGGGGCCCTGGCCAAGGCCGGGGCTGGACTGAGTCTGTGTTTGGGGTGGGGGTGGGGGGGTTGTGGTGGGGAAAACCTAGCCTTGTGTCAAGAGGGCTTGGGTTCCAGTCTCTGCTCTCCACACGCAGGCTCTACAACCTTAGGCAAGTTACCAGTCTTTCTAGGGCTCAGCTTCCTTCTCTGTAGAAAGAGGATAGTCATACCCCACTCTGGAACTCTTATGAGAATGAACTGAGATGACGGAGGTAAGGCATTCCGAGTAGGTGGCAAGCATCATTGCTTCTACAATGGGAGCAAGTCTACCTGAGTAATCCAGTAGTTTCTGGACCTTTCTTCAGAATTGTTGCCGTGCTCTGCAGAGGTGCTTGGGGCATGTTTATAACTGATGTTGTTTTGAGGCCTGTCCTGCCTCCTCAACACGGAGGCCGCTGCTTCCGTGTCACAGCCTGCTGTGGACGGAGTTTCCTGGCACTTGGGGCCTGTGTTTACCCTTTGTCTGGGGCAGACGGTTTCTGTACATGGGCATCTCCCAGGGCTTCCTCTGCCTTTAGGATCAAAGGAGTTCTAGAGTCAGTATTTGACATGAGGTCAAATTAATAGCCATTTAGAAATTAAATTAGCCCTGTGGCAGATTGGTTCGAGAGTCCGGGTTGGTTGGGAGAAATGCCTACCAAGGGAGGGCCGTGCTCAGTGGCCACCTACTCTGGGACAGCTAAGATTCGACCTCCTGGGGTAAAATGTTAGTGGGAAAGGAGATGCAAAGCCAAAATTGTGTGGCAAGTGTTTATGTTTGTCTTGGGAGAATGGCAACACATCACACACCATTAACGGGCCTGGCCTGCTAATAGTCTGCTGCTGCAGTTTGCACCAGCCCAGCGATGTAATTTATTTCACTGAGGGAATTGTGGTTTTATGTGCCATGTACTGGTGTCATTGAAACCTTGTTTTAAGAGGAAAATAGCAATTAATGTTTGAAATAGGAAGTAGCTTTACAAATTTGTGGTGGAAGAGACCCAATAAAAATGACCATCAGGAGTTTCCGAAGGTGAACATAAGAGTTTATAAATGGAGTTTTCTGTCTGCTAAGTTGACAGCTTTTGATTTGTAAGGATAAAGCTGTGCCACAAACAGAGCAGGGCATGTGGGAGAGCATGACGGCGGGAGGAGAGCGACGCCTCAGGAGTGCAGGCAGGTGTCTGTGTGGTGGAGGGGCAGGGAGCAGGGCCACGGCGTGTTTGGCCATTTGGGCCGCATCTGTGTCACTGCTGCCATTGTCCTGCTGTGAGATGACAGATGTAAAGGACGCCCCCACCCCACACTGCACAGGTGCCAGCACGGAAAGGGGGGCTGTTAGTCCCTAACGGGCTTGCTGATACCCGTGCGTAAACATTCCTGCTTATTAAGAAACAAAAGAGCAGAGCATATGGGGGCCACCGAGTACTGAATCCCTAACATTTGTTTCTTGTTTGTCTTCGGTATTACCTGAGTGACTGGGCCATCTAAATTAAAAGTGACTTTTAAAAATTAAGTTAAAGAATAGTTTCCTGAGAATTAGGATTTTCAGACTCGGGAGAACAACACTTTTTAAAATTGAGGTATTCAGGGTGCCCAGGTGGCTCAAGCATCTGCCTTCGGCTCAGGTCATGATCCCCAGGGTCCTGGGATCAAGTCCCACGTGGGGCTCCCTGCTCCGAGGCCAGGAGTCTGTTGCTCCCTCTCCCCCCCGCCCCACCCCACTCATGCTCTCTTCTCTTTCTTACTCTCACTCTCTCAAATAAATAAATAAAAGCCTTTAAAAATGAAATAAAATCGAGGTACTCCAGTGGAGCCACCACATGTGCACATTTAACTCCTAGAAAATCAACTGTACGTGCACAGTTCGGAGACCCGGAGGGAGGGGTAATGAGGCCTCTAGGCGGGTCTGCCTCACAGTCCCCTCCGTTAGAGTGCGTGCCTTGCGGCACAGCTGCCCAGTCTTGGTGCTTTTGACATTTTGTGGGGAATAGTTCTTTGTCATGGGGCCGTGTGGTGCATTGTAGGGTGTTGAGCAGCGTCCCTAGCCTCTACTGACTCGATGTCAGTAGGACTCCCACCCTGAGACTTGGCCAGATGTGCTGGCAGGGAGGAGGCGGAGGGGAGGGCCCAGTGACCTTGGCTGAGAACACCGAGAGTGCTAGAGGGTGCCTTCAGCCAGTTGTTCCCTCAGGTGATCTCAGGTCAAGGTCCTGTCACACATCATCTTGCCTCCGTGAGTATGAGTTAGAGAAAATAGTGAGTGTACTGTGCAAGGGATGACTCAGAGGCGATGAGTGTAAAGCATTAGGGATTCATGTCTCAAGGGAAGGCAGCCTCAGTGAAATCTCTCTTGGAAGTTTCTGACGGCCGGAGCTGTATAAAGAAGAGTGATTGGTCCAGTTACCCAAATCTCTACCTTGTCAGTTCAGAATTTCCTGGTAGTAGTAGGGCATATGGCCAATTTCTCAACCTCAGGTGTCTTTATCGAGACTGGATAATGCCATCGGGCTGTTTCCCTGCTGTTTTTGACCAGGTTTTTGAAAAGCAATCACTCTGGTTCTTTTTTGTCTGGCCCAAACCCTGAATCAAGCAATTCTGAGTTTACATCCAGGTTCAAGTGCAAATTAACTTTACCTCAGAGTCTTTGAATTATGTTTTAGACAATATGGCTGGGGAGCTTCTGGATTTTAAAATAAGTTCCACCTCCTTGAATCTGGGTGGCCTATCACCACTCTGACCATTGAGGTCAGAGCAAGTGTCATGGTGTGGCTTCTGAGGCTGGGTCATAGAGGGCCGTGCAGTTTCTGGCTTGTTTGCAGGAACACTGCTTTTCCAGCCCTGAGCTGTTGTTGAAAAGGTCTGCCCTATAGCCTTTGTGGCCGGTGATGCAGTGGCCAGTCTCCTGAAGCCAGCCGTCCATGCATCCTCACTGAAATGTGAATGAAGCCACCTCGATGCTGTGGACTAGCCCACCGCCCACCGCGTGCCGCCTCTGGGACAGAAGCATCACCCCACTGCTCCTCCAAATTCCTGACCCACAAAACGTGAGACACTATAAAAAGTTGTTTACTGAAAAACTTATTCTAGAAGCTTCTTGAGATATGGCTTGTTGCTCTTCCTAAAGAACTTTTCCAGGGTAATCATGACCATGTTTTGTCTCACTCTGCTGGCTGACTGGCTTTCATGTCTTTCTGGCATAGTCTATTAAACTAATAACGAATGTCTTAATTTTAAGAAATACCACTTAGTAATAGCCTTTCAACAAATGTGAAGCTGCTCTGGTTTAACCTGGAGGTTAGTAGGGTCAGAGCCTATGCCTTCTTTTGGTGCCTTATTTCCAGATTGTTTTTCTGACATCCTAAGGTCCAAATAAGTCTACACTTTGAGAGAGCTTTTCAGTTCTTAGAAGATTAGATCAGTTCGTCCTAAATCCCGTCCTGGACTTGTGGGCACTCTAAGAGGTGTCTTTCCTAGAGATGAGCAGTGTTAAAGTGTAGGTTGCAAAAATGGCACTTTGGGTTTTTAACAGACCGAAGCATCCCTTGTGTTTAGCTGGTTAGGGAGGAAAGGTATGCAATGATTTGAACTCCTCTCTTTCTTGCAAGAGAGCTAATAGTATCCTTGTAAATAGGGAGTGCCTGGCACTTTTAAGAAAGCCTGAAAATAATGTAATGACCATCATCAGAGGAGAGTTGATGCTTCACATTTTGTAGGGGGAGCTCTCCCAGAAGCCAGGATGTGCTTCAAGAAAGTCAGAATTAGCAGCCCCTGTGCAGGGATGGCTTCTCCTGAATCAGGCAGGTGGGCTGAGGAAGCTGCCTTTTTGCAGATTGGTGTCAAAATATAAACAAGCCCAGGTTGTTAGCAGTGTGGACCTCCAGGGATGTCATTGTTAATGCTGGTGTCAGCGAGAAGAGGCAGGCTGCTATGTTGTTGGCTGAAATACTGCAAGGAGGGCTGTGACTATCTTTGCCAAAGCTGTGAATGATTGCTAGTGTAAATGAGACTTCCTTAGGGGGACTTGTTACGGTCACCCTTATCCTCATCCCTTTTAGCATCCTTTCCTGTTCTCTTTGGCACATGTCAGTACATAGACCAGGGATTAGGGGAGCTGAGTATCTTCTGGCATGGTTTTCTGAAATCTGGATGTGATTGCTTTGGAATTCTTGCCAAAATCCCTTTCTGGCTTTATGATTTCTGTGTAAAATTGTCCTCAGAAGAAGCCCATTGTTAGGGTAATTACAAAGGAAGCCTGGGGAAAGATGTTTGGATTTGCCAAGGGAATGGAAGGAGGGGAAAGAGAGTAGAGGGCAGAATGAAGGAGGAAGACAAGAAGGAGTGGTGAATAGGTGATGGATGAGACGGTATAACTTTATGGCAGGTGTTCCAGTTCTTAGGAGCATAAGCATCACCGGGCACTTCAAATCCTACATCCTAAGCCCGGCTTTGCAGAGGTAACCCTCTCTCTGTAGTCAGCTAGGGGAGTTACCTTTAGATGGTCTCTCAGAGTGGCACCCCATCTAATGATGGAGAAGTGAGGGCAGCCTGAGGAAGGAGTGTGGGTGTTTTACTTCTTGTTGTGTTCATCAGCTTGACCTTCTTGGCTGTCTATATTTTTGAAGCCAAATGCTTGTCCCTTTGTCAGAATATAGGTTCTTATTAATTGTAGCAACCAGGCTTTGAATCCAAATTCAAGTTTTTATTCTGGGACCGCCTGAGTTCTCTTAGATGAGGCTGAACACAGTTGAGAACTTTCCACCATGCTCCCATCAAGAGGTCAGATTTGTGGACTGAAGATTGTCTGGCAGGTCATAGGTTAATTTGAAATCTTGGGCTTAGAGTTTATGAAAGAACAGATTAAGAATGCCTACCATATATGGATTTGTTTTCAGAAACCAGTCTTCTATTAGCTGCTGGGTTCTGATGACTTCTCAGAAGTTTGGATTGTTTTAGTCTAATTACCTATTGAACAGTGCAGGAAAGGGGAGGAAATCTGGTGTGTACCTTCCCTTTGTCTCTCATTTCTTTATCTTCCTTTGCTTTCTAACAGGTATTTCTTGTTTAAGTTTTCTTGATGTCCTTTCAATTTTGTTTTCTGTTTACTATAATGGTTCTTAATGGGGGCAAGGTTGTCTCCTGTCCTCTCCCCCTTTCCCTTCCATATACCAGGGGCATTTGGATCTAGGAGGGAGATTAGTCTGTTCTAAGGCAGGAATAGGGAATAGGAACCAGGGATCCTAACTGTCTGCATAGGAATCTCTCCTGAAATGTTAATGCTGCCCACATTGTAGATGTTAAGGCAAAGGCTCTTCTGCAAATTATGATGGAGAAAGGGTCTTGAAATTTGATTTAGAAGTTGTGACTAAGAGTAGAGTGATTAAAAGGCCAGGTTTTAGAGCCAGATGCCAGAGTTTGAAACCAGCTCTGACAATTTACCAGTTGGGTGATCTTTGGAAATTTACTTAGAGTCTCTTTTCTTCAGTCCCCTCATCTGTGAATCGGCGTTGTCGTTTCTGTGATGATCAAATGGGTTAGAACAGGATTAGCCAGGATGTGCTTCAAGAAAGAGTTAGCAACCCATGTGCAGGGATGGCTTCTCCTGAATAAAGTGTCATTCTCATGGGTCCCAAGACTGACTCCCTATGCCTGAATCTTTTAGTCTTATTTTTTTCTTTTTCTAAACATGAACTATATTGATGCTCATTTTTATATTTGTGGAGCCAATTTCACCACAATTTTAAGTTCAAATATACAACATAATTATAGAGTATTTCTCAAAAGACTTCTAATAAATGGGTAGAGTCTTGCGATAGAAAACAATAGGTTTGTGTGCCAGACACTGTGAGAAGCACTTGTAATGGTCTGATTTAGGACTGCTTTTCTAATTTTAGAGGTGGACTTCGAAAGTAGATTCTTTCTCTGTGAAAAATGAATGGGCTTTACCCTGAGGCTCAGTACTCAGTGTATGGGTAAGAAGGAGCTTTCTTACCATCTCCCCACCGCCCCCCTCCTAAGACCCAGGGGAGGTGTGAAGAGAGTCCCTGGCCAGATAAGGCGGGTCTAGTTGTTTTAGTAGCGTTTCTCTGTTGGACTCTGCTTCATTAAGGGGCCAGCTGGAAACAGTCCTGAGTCTTCTTGCAAGTGCCCAGGCACATCAGGCTAGTCCTCCCAGGGGCATTGAGGGTGACCAGACCAGATTCCAGAACTGTTCAGGCATATTTTACCTACCAAAGCTTTTAAACTTTAGAGGTAAATCCTGTCACCCACTAATGTTTCAAACAGCATGGGCACCCAAATCAACATCAGCCAAGAGGCATTATTTCTAAGGTCTTGTGGGCTACTGTCTGGTGTCTCATGACCAAGCAAAGAAAGTGTTGTTAGGAAGTGGCATTTGTTTAGGGTGCCCTAGGCCCCAGGGACGATACCGACTAGGGCTGAGAAAGACCACGGTTTACCCCCTTGCAGTTATGTTCCTAGTAATCCATTGACACCTGATGAAACTGAGTCATGGCTTCCATAAACTTTCCCAAGCTCAGACAGCCAATAAGTAGTACAACTGGGTTTTTGACCACAGCTCTGCTTGATCCAAAGCCAATTTTAAATCACTACCCTGGCCTATTAGTATGAAATAGATATGGATAGTCCATTTTGAATGGATTAAAAAATTTGCAGTTGAGAATAACAGGTACAAAAGGATGGAAATCACTGAAAACAGAAGAAGGTGGACAATAATTTGCATCTGTTTCATGCCAGGCATTGCACATTCATTAGCATATGTAATCTTCACAACCTCCCTGTGGAGTATTATACCCATTTAACAGATGAGGCAACAGAGGTTTAGTGGATACAAGTCACTTGTGCAAATAACACAACTAGTGGGTGGCAAAGGAGGACCATGAATCCTTTTTTCACCATGCCATGCAATGAAGAGATTGGGAAGGTTTCCTTGCCTGGTCATTTCTAGTCACTTCTAGGGATATATCAGATAATCCTGGATTTAAGAACCAGGAAAACTAAGTGCATGTTTTAAGCCTCTCATTATCATATAGAACCAGCTGCTTTTATGCCGCATTCATTTCTCATCTGGGAAATATGACCATGGCTAAAGAGAGAAATAGCCGACAATGGAGATAGAAAGCTGGCAAAGGAGGCATTGACCTCCAAGTGGTAGATTCCATAGACTTGGCCTCCTTCCTATGGCCTCTGCTCCTCAGAACCTGGGAAAGGGCTTATGGTAGTTGGCATTTTGCACCAGCAAGTACATCCGTGCACAACTGCTTGCTCCACAGAGCCACCCCATCCCTTTGATGTTTTAATCTGCCAGGATGACCTCAGGATTGCCAGATGTGCAAATAGTGGAGCTCACCAGGGAGGGGAGGCTGGAGTGAATCTGTATGTCCTTCAGCAATTAGTGGACTATCCCACATGCACCATGAAGGCTCTTTTACTCAGCCATAATTCATTAGGAAATCACTATCTCCCCAGCTCATTTGGTGCCAGACATAAGGGCACTACAAATGTAGGACCAGGTGCTACTATAAAATGGAGTCCAGTGCTTTCAAGACAGCCCTGACACCAGTCCTCTGGGCTATTGCAATTTATAGGAGCTGGTTTCATAGAAGTAATTTGGTGTGTTGGGGTAACGAATGGCAGCCTTTGTGTAGAGGAAATGTTCCATGGGTAACTAGTTGACTGCTTATTAGTTTACTTTTTCAGCCAAATTATTTTTGTTGCTGTTAAAAATTAATTTTAATAATTGCTTTTGGATCAAGCTGTTGAATAACTGAGCCAAGTTTTCACGCCCAATGAACTTTTATAGCAAACTCTCCTCTCTTTATGGGGTTATTATGAGGATGATATTTGTAAAGCACTTTAACTGCTTAATGGAAGGCTCTAGATAAATAGACATATTTTCATAAGTTTTGAAAGAGTGATTATATAAGGGCATTCCAGTTCTAAAAGATGCAAATCATATTCTACACTAACCATTTGCTTTAGTGGCTATTTTCTTATTTTTACTTTTGAAGGGGAAATCTTTGTAAAAGGCTGGGGTGATACTTCTATTTCTCTATCATTATTGAACTAGTGAAAAAAATCTTTTTAATCTGAAAGGAAATGTTTTCATAGTATCAGAGTTTGAATAGTAAGGAGATAGTAGAAAGTGCTATGAATTGTCAATAAACAGCTAACTTTGCATTAATTGGTAACAAAATATCTAGTGAAAGTATAGCCCTTTGCTATAAAAGAGTACAGTTGACTCTTGGACAACCTGGGTTTGAATGTCTGGGTCCACTTAATATGTGGATTTTGAGTCAACACAGTATTGTAAACATATATTCTTTACCATGTGGTTTTCTTAATAACATTCTTACAGCTTACTGTATTATAAGAATATAGTATGTAATACATATAACAAAATATATGTTAATTGTGTTATCGGCAAGACTTCTGGTCAAGGGTAGGCTCTTTATTAGTAGTCAAGTTTTGGGGAATCAAAATTACATGTGATTTTTTACTGTGCAGCGATCAGAACACCTAACTCCTAACTTGTTCAAGGATCAACTGTGTATTTTTCTTACTGTTTTCTTTTGTTTTGCTTTTGGAGGAGAAACACCCCCAAATTAAAATTGTGTCAGAAATACATTGCCAGAAAGGGCCATCTTACAGTGTACTGTGGGTTTTTAAAGAATGTGGGAGTGTGCTAGAAGTTCTAGGAGCTTGTCTGTACCACCTGTGGGGAAAATGGTTCAGAAAAAGACTGCTTTGTGGCCTCAATACATTCTGAATTTTCACAATAGATTTTCAGTAACACTTGAAAAGTTTGACCTCCCACATGATTCATTACATACACACAGCAGCTGTCAGGATTGTTAAAAATGTAAATTAAGCTACCAATTCAACTATATTCATGCCCCACTTAAAATCTTCCACTCTTCTGCTGCACCAGGATAAAATCCAAATTCCTTGTCACGACGCATACCTGCCAGCTTCGCCAGCCCCTGCTCTAAGTACCCCTGTGCTCATCCTGCCGCAGCCCCAAGACTTGTCTCCCTGTCCTCCGCCACCCAGCCTCCTGCTGTAGCCAGGGCCCAACACGTGGCCGTTTCCCCTCCTGCAGTGCTCTTACCTCAGGCCTCTGGCGTGGCTTCCTGGGGCTTGAGGCCGAGCCCCTCATCACCTCCTCAGGCTCTGATATGTCAGTTATTGAGAAGGGAGCCCAGAAGCCCCGTGGGCCAGGATCAGCGATTCTTACCATGTCTGGATTGCAGAGACTGACAAGGAACAGAATTCAAGCCCAGGCTGAGTTCCACTCTGAGTTCCAGTCCTTTCTTTATCTCAGGCCACATGGATCTTGCCCTGCTCTGGATTCTCCTCCCCATACCGTCTCCGATGCAAGCTGAAGTTTTTGATCCACAGTGGGCCTCTTACGGACCTATTAACTGCTAGTTTAGACCCTTTGCTCCTCGGTGGAATCTGGCCACTGTGTGGTGGGCATGCTTACTGATCCTAAGCAGACTGGCTTTCCTAGTGGCCCACTGGTGGCATCTGTGCAGCAGTGGAGCAGGCCCGAGGCGTCTGATCTCTATTCTCCTGCTCCTTTATGAAGAAGTTGCATTTAGCGATTCCCCACTCAGGGCCACAGGCTGAGAACAGAGGGCCCAGCTGGCATTTCCTGAACCTACTATCCTACCTTGCCTCTCACCAAGTCCCAGAGCAGGAAAGTGAGCATGTGTGAATGAGGAGGCAGCTGGTTCCATGGCTTCAGGATCTTCCACTGGAGAGTCCGTGAGTTGGACTAGCCGACTCCAGCTACACTGGGAACTACTGGCTGAGGCAGGTGCTTCACCAGCCTGAAGATCAGGCTATTACTTTTCAGGAGCTTCTGATGTATGACAGTGAATTTTCATCCTGTAATAAAAGATGACCATTATTCTCCCTAGAAAAAGATTCTTTTTAGAAAAACAGATGCATCATTGATCTATGTGTCTGTTTTTGTGCCAGTACCATACTGTCTTGATGATCACAGCTTTGTGATACTGCTTGAAGCCCAGCATTGTGATGCCACCAGCTTTGGTTTTCTTTTTCAGCATTCCTCTGGCTATTTGGGGTCTTTTTTGGTTTCATACAAATTTTAGAATTATTTGTTCCAGCTCTTTGAAAAATGCTGATGGTATTTTGATTGGGATTGCATTTGAAAGTGTAGACTACTCTGGGTAGTCATTTTAACTAAATAGACATTTCACAATATTAATTCTTCCGATCCACGAGCATGGAATATTTTTTCCACCTCTTTGTGTCTTCCTCAATTTCTTTCAGAAGTGTTCTGTAGTTTTTAGGGTATAGATCCTTAACCTCTTTGGTTAGGTTTATTCCTAAGTATCTTATAGTTTTTGGTTCAATTGTAAATGGGATCGATTCCATAATTTCTCTTTCTTCTGTCTCACTGTTAGGATATAGAAATGCAACTGATTTCTGTGTGTTGATTTTATATCCTGCCATGTTGCTGAATTCCTATATGAGCTCTGGCAGTTTTAGGGTGGAGTCTTTTGGGTTTTCCACATAGAGTATCATGTCATCTGCAAAAAGTGAGAGTTTGACTTCTTTGCCAATTTGAATGCCTTTCATTTCTTTTTGTTGTCTGATTGCTGAGGCTAGGACTTCTAGGACTATGGTGAACAACAGTGATGAGAGTAGACATCCCTGTTGTCTTCCTGACCTTAGGGGAAAAGCTCTCAGTTTTTCCCCATTGAGAATGATATTTGCTGGGGGAGTTTCCTTAAGAAACTAAAAATAGAGCTACCCTACACTTGCACTACTGGGTATTTACCCCAAAGATACTGATGTAGTGAAACGCTGGGACACCTGCACCCCAATGTTTATAGCAACAATGTCCTCAATAGTCAAACTATGGAAAGAGCCCAGATGTCCATCGACAGATGAAAGAATAAAGAAGATATTGGATGCAATGGAATGTTACTCAGCCATCAGAAAGGATGAAATCTTACCATTTACATCGCTGTGGATGGAACTGGAGGGTATTATGCTGAGTGAAATAGGTTAATGAAAGAAAGACAATTATCATTTGGTTTCACTCATATGAGGAATATAAGAAACAGCACAGACAATCATAGGGGAAGGGAGGGAGAAACCAAATGGGAAGAAATGAGAGGGAGACAAACCATGAGACACTCCTAACTGGGAAAGAAACTGAGGGTTGCTGGAGGGGAGGGGGTAAGGGGTGGGGTAACTGGGTGATGGGCATTAAGGAGGGCACCTGATGTAGTGAGCGCTGAGTGTTTGTTATAAGCAGCTGATGAATTACTGAACTCTACATCTGAAACTAATGATGTTCTATATGTTGGCTAATTGAATTTAAATTAAAAAAAAGTGTACCAGTGATTTCACTTTCCATATAAAGCTTAATTTTCTTTCTTTCTTCTTTTTTTTCCTGTTGTTTAGAGAAAAGTTTATTGTGGAAAGTTTAAACAACATATAAAAGTACAAGTACAGGGCAAACCATGACGAGTACCTACCTTCTGAAGATAATTATTGCCCTTATTTTTTATGATCATCATGCACATGTGCCCACTTAGAACCTTAGCCATATGATACCATATTATGAGGCCTTCTTTTATTTTTTTCTTCACAATAGATTCTGGTAATCTATCCATGTCAATAAATTTAGGCCCCTCCTTTTTAATAACTGAAATGTATTCCATTGTATGAATGTGCTGTGGTTTATTTAACCAGTCTCTTAAAGATGAAACATTTTCCCTGTTATGAATAATGCTTCATTAAACATCCTTGTACTAGTTTCTCACAGGATAAATGGGTTAGAACTTTCGAGTCACAATATAATAACTTTTGAATTTTTATGCAGGCCGACAGACTACCTACGGAAATGTGAACCATTTTTATTGTCCCATATTGAAGGGAAACCTGCTGCTGACTTTCTTTAATGCTGTTCTTTTAATGTATTTTTCCCAAACTCTTTAGCTACTATTTTTTTCTTGGCAAATAGACTTTGGATAACTAATTAAGAGGAGGTTTAACGATGGATGTAGCTTCACTGGTTAAGAACCAAAAATGTATATCCAGTATATATTTTCCCTTACATCATTCTAGTATGCAGTTAAATGGGAGGAAGAAATTTTCCCCGGCCTACGGTTCTTCTAGCTGGACTGAGAATTAAATTTTACAGGAGACAGATTAACAGGAGAAAAAACCCTCAAGTTTTATTATGTTTGCACAGAGGTCTAATAGTGAAATTGGGACCCAAGCAAATGACCAAAGGCAGTGCAGTTCTTAAACATTTTAGACAAAGAGACGGCAAATTGGCGGGGAATTGGCAGGATAAAGAAAACAGATGTTTGGGAGCTTTAATTAGTATAAAGTACTCTAAGTGGAATTTGGGCTGAGGTAATAGATGAATAAAAAAATAACAGTTTGTTTCTATAGCTTTCTCAGCTTTAAAGTTCCCATCTCTGTTGATAAGAATGTCTTTTTACTTCTTAGTACAGGGAGGGCACCTTTCATATGGGAAATTATTTTCAGGGGGACAGGGGAGGGTCTGAGTGCCCTTACACCAGCTGTTTCCTAAGTAGCTTCAATTCAAAAGATTGAGTGTGCCATTGTGGTACATTTGGGGCAGCCTGTCCCAGGCTCTTACACAGTTATGTCTTCTTTTGACTTTCATTGCAATTAATTATCACACTGGAGGTTGATGCAGTTAAAACCAGTGCCCCTTTTCAGTCTTTATTGTAGACAGTCTGCCATGTTCTGTACCTTCCTTTTACTCCTAAAACTTTGCTAAAGAGAGCTTTTGACAATAAAAGTAGCAAATACTACTTTGTCATTTGATAGGGCTTGAAAAATAATTCTTGAGTTCTTATTTGAAGATATAATCTCTAGGAGTATTTTACCATTTCTGTTATGGAAGCACCGCTTTCATGACCATCTCTGGTTTCTTCTAAAATGCTTTCTCCATTTGTTTCAGTCTGTGAAAGTTTCCCCAGATCCATGTGATTAATGACCTGTTGTTCTTCCTCTTTGAACTTTATCTCCTTGATCTCATCTGCCCATCCTCTGTGTCACCTGAAACTTTGACCAGTTCATTGGTTAATTGTATATCTTTCTTTCACACTTTCTTGAGTTCACCTAATGATAAGGCTATCATCTGTCATCTTAAAAAACTTTGTAGTGTATATTCTTTTACGGGCCAGAGTGATTCAATGTTAAGATTCATTATGTGCTCCCTTTGGGTATTATGTAGATCTACGAAAGGTAGATTTGTCTGTTGAGACTATTGTAATAACAAGATCTAGGCAACTTTAGCATAGGGGAAAAAAGCACCAACTTAGTTTTTTTTGTTTGTTTTTATTTATTTATTTTTATTTATATATTTTTAAAATTGATTTATTCATGAAAGACACACAGAGAAAGGCAGGGACACAGGCAGAGGGAGAAGCAGGCTTCATGCAGGGAGCCCGCTGTGGAACTCGATCCTGGGACTCCAGGATCCTGCCCTGGGCCGAAGGCAGATGCTCAACCTCTGAGCCACCCAGGCATCCCTTGTTTTTATTTTTTAAAGAGAGAGAGTACATGTGTGTACACGCATGCAGGGGAGAGGCAGAGGAAGAGAGAGAGAGAGAATCTGAACCAGGCTCCACACTCAGGGCAGAGCCCGATGTGGGGCTTGATCTCACGACCCTGAGATTATAACCTGAGCTGAAAGCAAGAGTTGGATACTTAACCAACTGAGCCACCCAGGCAATCCAACTTAGTTTTCTTTGTAAACTCATTTGGACTTTGAAGGGATGACTTTAACGTACTTTGGAAGAGTTTTTCAATATGTCTTGTCTCCTCATCAGGTAAAGTCTTCTAGAGAGATAAACTCTTCATGTTGAATTTTGATTTAAAAGGCTGGGATCATTAACTGGAGGGAAGGAATGGCTAGGGATGAGCTGACTTAGAATAAAATGGGACTGAGAGGTGGGAACCAGAGGAGGAAATTAAGGAGAATGCCCAAAAAAGACATTTTAGAGGAGGTTGTCAGTAAATATGGCAGATGTTATTTATAATCGGATCATGATTTACTTTTAAATGTTCTTTGTTGGTATCAGAATGGCAAAATATAAACCTATATAAGAAGATTCCCCACGGCTTTGGGTGTGAATTGATACAAGAGACAGGACTGTGATAGATTCAGTGGGGCAGTGGTTTTGTCACACCCTGCTCTTAAGCTGCAGGCCAAATCAATGCCAGGGACTTCTGGGAGGGGTCACTGAATGAAGTGCTTGCTCAGCCATCCAACCGAGTTGGGGTTCCGGGCTGGAGATGGTACTGTGTGACAGGGCACATTGTTTTCCAACAAACAGTGGGACTTTCCCAGTGTGTAAGCATGCTGGTGCTGAGTTATATGGAAATACTCTTTCAGGACACTAAGGTACCATTTAATGAACTGTTCCTTTAGTGCCATTTAATAACTCACAATCATAGTGTAGTAAGTGGTAGTTAATTACTGATTCTTTGAGCCCCTGGGGTACCATTTAGTAATTACTACTTCATTGCCACTTAATACATTTCTGTCTTGTGCGTTAAATAGCTCTGAGCAGTAATTCATGGCCCAGTCCCTGGTGGCCGCTTCTAGAGATGCTCATCTGAAACCAGATGGTTGCTTAGGCACAGGGAGAGTAAAGGTGCCATAAAATCATTTAAATCAGTGGTCACCAGACTTTTGGATGTTATGGACCATGGGTTTTTTTAATTTTTTTTTTTTTTTTATTTTGTGGAGGTTTGTTCCCTCTAAGAAGCCTGACTCAGGAGTACACTGCCTGGGGGTAGGGCATGGTAGGCATTCAGTAAATACTGGTTGAGTTAAGTTATGCATTTTAGGACAGAATTTTTGTTGGTGACACCTGCTTCATTTTGTTATTGTTTCATCAGATCTCATATCGGAGATGTTGATTTTGTAAAATGTGTTCTCAAATGTGACTGACTAAAGAGATTTCATTGTATGCTGGGGTGGTGAGGGTTAAATAGCAAATGTGAAAACTGTGGAAGGACCTCAAACCAGATGGTAAATGTAAGGTAAGTAATATTGTCTACTGACAGTACTATGCAGAAATGATTAATTTTTGTATTATATTAAATCCTGGGGAATTCTGAGATACGGAACTGATTAATACCCAGACAACTAATATATGGGTTTTTGTGTATTGATGCCTCAGGTAAATTTGTGACATATCAAAGGAGAAAGTGGGTCAGTAAGGATGATTTAGTTAAAATTGATACCTTAAAATGGAAGCATAAAGGCACTGCCTTGATGTGCCTTCTGTATTTTTGCTTATTGTAGAAATCACGTGTGTCATAAGGTGACCAATCTGAGTTTTATCTAGCATAGGTAGATAGTGGTGGTAATGATAATGTAGAAGATCCTAAAAATCCTGGTGAGTATTTTGAAGGATGGTAGAAGGAAGGACTGACAGCCTACGGCATGGAAAAGTGGTCCATGAAACACATGACTAGACTGGCTAATGTCCTTGTGTTGCCATTCTGGGGAAGGCGCAGCGGGGAGAGAGAGAGAGCTTCAAGCAGACTCCCTGTGGAGCGCAGAGCCCAATGCGGGACTTGATCCCTCGACCCTGAGATCATGACCTGATCTGTTTCCCAGACACATGTCCTCCTGTTCAGAGGCTAGGCTATGTATCAATGCTTTTCTGTTTCTAACACCTGCCAGATTTCAAAGTTGCATTGATTGCCTGGTTGTCCTGTAGAATGTCTTGATGTTGTAAGCTAATCAACAGTTGATTGAAATACTTTTCATTAAACTCTCTTCCTAATAATGTTTAAAACATAATGTAAACCCTAGCCAAGCCATTGCTTCTCTCACCTGGCTTCAGAGCCCATTAACACATACAAAGTCTACAATGGGACTGGATAACTTTTTCTTACCAGAAGTAAATAGAAACCTCCTGTCACATATTCTGATAAAATACATTTTAAAAGATGAATTTTCAGACACATTATTTTGTACAGGTTCGTTCAGCAAATTACTCCAGTACAAAACTGTTGTAAACACATGGGCCAGACATGAAGTCAAGTACATTCTATCAGAAAATTCACTGTATCTTTAATCCTAGATTTAGTGCTATGATTTAAGTAGAAGGGTTTAGAGAGTTCATAAATGCAAAGACTAGAATAAACAAAAAGGATTAAAGGAACTATTTCCTGAGCAGCACTGATATAGAATCTCATACCTCCTTTTTCCCCAGGGATACTTTTGACTTTATTTTAAAGCCAGCTTTCAAGAAGCTATAGAGCAGACAGGTATTTTAATAACACAAATTAAGAAATTAGGGGTGCCTGGCTGGCTCATTCAGAAGAGCATGCAACTCCTGATCTCAGGGTTGTGGGTTTGACTTCATGTTAGGTGTACAGATTACTTAAAAATACAAATCTTAAAAAAATATTTTCCATGATCAGAATGTGATGTTGCCATGAATATAAGTTTGTTTGATTACATAGAAACCTATTATTGGTCTGTGTTTTGACTTTTATAGTTTGTGTTTCTTCCGCAGCTTTAAACCACCATAACAAACTGTAGTTGAATTCTCATATCACTTTCCTTTTTTTAAAAATATTTTATTTATTTATTCATGAGAGACCCAGAGAGAGATTGGCAGAGACACAGGCAGAGGGAGAAGCAGGCTCCATGCAGGGGGCCCGATGTGGGACTGAGCCACCCAGGCATCCCCTGTCGTATCACTTTCTGATTAGGTTCTAAAATTGTATCTGAGTGGGACTGTTTAATGGTTTTCAGTGGTAGGTACATACTATTGCAGTTGCAATATTTAGTGTTATTGTAATTTTATATTCCATATAGCTTATAGCTGTGTTAACCACATTCTCATTTTGAATAGCGCATTTAGTATTTAATCATTTTATGTATCAGTGTGCTCACCTAGCCCCGTATTAGGGCATTCAAGCTCTTTCCAGTTTGAGGCTGGCATGAATAATCCTGCTACAGGTACTCTTTTTTTTTTTTTTAAAGATTTATGTATTTATTAGAGAGAGAGAGAGAATGTACAAACAGGGGAAGGGGCAGAGGGAGAGAGAGAGTCTCAAGCAGACTCCCTGTGGAGCACAGAGCCCAATGCAGGATTTGATCCCTTGACCCTGAGATCATGACCTGAACTTATAACATCTGAAGAGATGCTGTAAGAAAGGGAAAGTAACTGCAAGAAAAAGGAATGTCTCTGAGATTTGAAACCTTTTCACTGGCAGGAGACCAACAGGTTGAAGAGATCTACAATGAAACTTTGTGTGCTGTCAGCTGATCAATAAATTAATTCAGTGTAGTGCCTAAGAGCCCAGCCTGTGCAGTTAGCCAGGTGTGAGTTCAGATCTGTTGCTTTACCCCTCCGAACCTCCAGCTTCATAATGTGCGCGGAACAGCATTTGGCTTGTGGGTGGTGGTGAGCTTTAAATGCGAGGCCGTGTTGCGAAGCTGTTCCTTGGCACAGGCCTCACTGATGTTGGGTGCTCAGTGAGGGAGAGCTGCTGTGATTTACACTGACTGGGGTCCTGGGGTAGCAGGCCTCCAAGTTGGGTTTATGCAACGTTGGCAAGTTGTTCCCCAGAGTCCTAGGGCTCTTGGATGCTTCTTGGGTGTGTTGACCACACTCTGGGTCAGGATTCTTCTACCGGGGGTCAGTTCTTGCAATGCGCTCATTGTCAGGTTTGTATGTGAATGAATATGGTCAAGGGTTACTGTGACTTAGACTCCACCCCTGGCCCCAAGGCAGATGTTTGTTCCTGAAGAACAAACAAATAAGAGACCAAATCTAATAAGAATATCCACTGTCTCAGGGTGCCTAGGTGGCGCAGTTTGTTGAATACCCGACTCTTGATTTCAGCTCTGGTCATGATCCCAGGGTTGTAGGATTGAGCCCCATCTTGGGCTCTGTGTGGAGTCTGCTCAAGATTCCCTCTCTCTCTGGCCCTCTTGCTCATGCTTGCTCTCTCTCTCTCTCAAATAAAAAAATAAATCTTAAAAAACAAAACAAAACAAAACAAAAAAAACAAAACAAAAAAAACAAAAAAAAAATCTTAAAAAAAATTACAAAAAAACCTATCAACCATGTCTGTGTAGCAAACATACTATTTTTTTTCTGGTACTATACTTTTTTGTTTGGGTAATAAAAGTAGAATTTGAGAAGGATGTGTTCCTTTCAATCCTATGTTTCCTTAGTTTGAATACAATGCCTTTAGAGAAGCTGGTGAATGAAAATTTTAACTTGTTTGTGTATTGTAGGAATTGTATGTTCTACTCTCCTGTGGAATTAATAGAATTAAGAATAGAAATCTTTCTACCTTATCAGCGTCTAATTTTAAAAAGTCAAAGAAGCCTCAACATCACTTGGGCCTTAAGTTTTTATTTCCCTTCTTCATTGCCATCATCATCCTCTTAACCATGTGTGTATTTTGGGATCACTGATTTGTCATTCTCTCTCCAGAGTATGTATTGAATAGGCCTTCCTTTTCTGGAAATTTCAGTGAAGTCTCTTTTTTTTAATTTTTAAAAATTTTAATGATTTATTTGAAAGAGAGCATGAGGGAGCATACAAGCAGGGAGCAGGGAGGGGCAGAGGGAGAAGCAGACCCCTCACTGAGCAGGGAGCCTGACATGGGGCTGGATCCCAGGACCCCAGGATCATGACCTAAGCTGGAGGCAGACACTTAATCAACTGAGCCACCCAGGTACCCCCAGTAGAACCTCTTTTAAATTTGGTACCGAATTTCATTAGTGTTTTTAGGAGAAGAGTCTAAATGTGTGTGGGTGTGTATATATTTTCTCCATCAATATATATATTTAAAAGTCTTTAATTTTTTGGTTTTAAGGAGTTAAACTTCCCCACTCACTGAGTTTTTCCTGTTGAGGTTTTGCCATGACATTTAGTTGTTCAGCCGTGTTTAAGGATGAGATGGTCTACATCTACTGGGTGAGCTGTGAGGCTCTGAGGAAAATGACTTTCAGGGAGGAGATTGACAGGTCAGAGAAGCAGTGCCCTGCACCCTTCCCTAGGCCTCTGGCTTCCCTTCTTCCTCCAGCAGAATAGCAAGTGGCCTGGTGAGAATGCAGCCAAAGGGAGGACTTTTGTTCCGTGTTTACCCATGGGGAGCATGTGAGGGGCTGGAGGGTTTGTTTTGTTTTTTACTTCTGGTGCTGTTGAGTTGATTGGGGGTCTGAGTTTGCTGCATGGAGATGGCTGGCACTCTTACTAAAGTGCTTCCTTATCTGTCCTTAAAGAACCAGCATCTCCCTGTTGGGCAATCTGCCCACCTCACAGGGACCCTTCACCATGAGTATTAATTTACATAAAACCTGAGGATAATGTGTATGGCTAGTGGGCACTTACTCTGAGCAGAAGAATTCAGGGAATGATCCATGACTCTACACTCTTGGGACCTACTGCTCTGGGACCTAAATTCTATGTTTTTGAACATAGTAGAATCACCTCAGCATCATAAATCTGAAGGCAGACCCCATCACTCCTTCAAGAAAGGGCATTTGTTCTGTTACTTACCCTCACAAAGAAGTCAAGGTTCCAAATATTTATCATCTGCCACGACACCTCGTTTGGCCTTTCATCGCCAGACCAAATGGTGGGAGTTTTCTACTTCCTTGTGGTTTCAGAGTTTTTCCTCTGAGGCGCCTCTGCCTGTTGTTACTTGATCCTTCAGACTTGAGGGCCCTTCTGGCCTCCGGGTCACTCTTATGTCGAGGTCTGGTGAATGCTGGTCAAGTGTTCGGCAAATGAAAATGTGATTTCCTTTTACTTTTTAGTGTTTTTGGAGCCTCGGGTGAACTTTTTTTTCCTTAAATAGCTCATTTGAGTTCAGACACAGGCCAGAACAGAGCCTCATCCTGGTTGTCTGCTGATGTTCCATCGTGGAAAGTACTTTCTCAGCCAGGACATTTACTTCAGCTACCGACTTCATAGTATTTTGTTAGTAGTATCTCTCTGGGGGGTAAATATATTGTCTGCTTGCATTCAGTAGTCATTTATCTCTCGGGAAGCTTTATGATTTGATTTTAGAGACGTGCAAAGCAGAGAAATTATCTCTTGACCCAGGTCATCATTTCCTTCTCACCAGCCCCAACCCCAAACTGCAGAGCTTACTGATTAACTCCTCATGTGACACTGGTGTGGCCATATGCTGGGAGTATAACGTGAAATAACAGGGCTTTGTTAGATTCATATCCAGTCTGCTCACTTGACGAGAACATCTCTGTGAATTTTTTACCTGAAAGGCTCATCTTAGAGTGAAAAACCTCAACTTGAGATTCTCAAAACGATTTAGGAATTTAGCAGGTACAGTGCTATCAACTTTAGTCTTTCAGTGTAATTTTCACACAAGAAAAAGCTCCCATTATTTGATGTGTGTTTCCCTGGGAAGCAGTTCTTTCTGAAGAGTGTACTGCTTGCTCCTTATTTATTTGAAAGAAAGATTAATTGTTAAGAGACACTATTAAGAGTTGCTTAGTCACTTAAAACTTTCTTACAGTCAAAGATTTGACTCAGAGCAGCCACTTCAGAAATTCTGTTTTCAGGCATTTCTTTTTTTCTCTCCCTCCCTCCCTCCCTCCCTCCCTCCCCCCTTCTTTCTTTTCTTTTCTTTTCTTTTCTTTTCTTTTCTTTTCTTTTCTTTTCTTTTCTTTTCTTTTCTTTCTTTCTTTCTTTCTTTCTTTCTCTCTCTCTCTCTCTCTCTCTCTCTCTCTTTTCCTTCTTTCATTTGTACACGCACTATGGAGCTTGAACCTACAACCCTGAGATCCAGAGTTGCACTCTTCACTGACTGAACCAGTCAGGTGCCCCTATAGGCATTTTCTAAACAGAACTCCAAAAACTGCTAGTAATTTGGGGATAATTTGAAAAATTTCCAATTTGAGGGTTAAGGAGCCTGAGGGCTTCTTAATGGAACCATTATCTGTGCTGGGTCACAAATAGACAGGATCCCAAGGCTAGGCAGTAAGCTTTGATGTTTGTTATTCGGTGAATCCTTGAACAGGCAGGCAAGGCTGTGTGTGCACATAGGATCTCTTCTTACTGAAGTTATACCTGCTAGGAAGAGGGTTTAAGCTTGGCTTTTCAATCTTGGGAAGTTTTTATCTGTAGTAATCACGGAGTCACAAAAGCTGATTCAAATTAATCGAAAGAATAAAAATGTGGGGCACCTGGGTGTCTAAGTTGCTTGAGCAACAGACTCTTGGTTTCTGCTGGGGGTCGAGGTCTTGGGGTTGTGGGATCAAGCTCCGCATCTGGAGCTCTGCACGGAGTCTCCTTGGGGTTCTCTCTCTCCCTCCCTCTCTGCCTCGCTCTCTGTGCACCTGTGTGTGTGTTTGTGCTTGAATGCATATGCTCGCTCTCTCTCTCAAATAAATAAATAAGATCTTTCTTCAAAATTAAAGGAAAAAGAAAACCATATCTGTAACACTTTGGGAGGACAAAAGAGTGGTGTGGTATAACAAAACAAATAGTACTGCTGTGCCCACAGGGACTGGAGATCAGTACTATACCAACAGTTACAGTGAGCTCAGCATTTCCTGTGATTTGTTGCTTGAAAAACTAGGCATAACTGTGCTGAGATTATCCAAGGGGCCGGTACGGTCCAATTTTGTGAAATTAACGTGACTGTCTCATGTTTGAAGGCTTTGCACAAATGTAATAATGCTTACCATGTTTTACTTTGGAATGCTATTTGAAATATAATGTGGAGGAAAATAATTCATGAACTTACTGGCTAGTCAGTGAATAGACATTCATGATTATCTATTGTTCTCATTTGAGAGTACTTGGAAAAGCACTATTTTGGAGCTCCTCCAGAATGCTTTCTCTGTCAAAATGCAATGGTAGATCTGTTTTGATCAAGTGAATTAAGTTGTGGGGTGAAAAAAAAATTCATTGTAAAGTTGAATTGACTCAAAAGTTTCCAGATTGTCTCTCTTCGTGGTGCTATCTTCCTAATTTTTTTTCAAAAGAAATGCCTAACGGTTTTGTTTATTAAATAAACAATTTAATAAGTACATATGTCCCAATAACTGAGTTGCCATTTGAAAAAGACCTGTAAATTGTACGAAAACTTATGATTTTCTCTTAAACTGAAAAATTTATTTTGTTCTTAAATGACCACCATTATTGACTAATAATATGTCTACTTATTGGACATTGCACAGCTTCTCAAACCTTGGAATTAGATTAGACACTCTCACTCTCATTTTCTGCTCCATATTGATTTTCAAATGATATTTAGGTTTTAATCACAGGTATTGCAAAACAAAACAAGACCCAAAACCTTTTCACAAACATATGAATGATGTCATGTAATGCAATCTGTGAGTTAACTTGAGCTGGAAATTTGTTCAGTGCACAAAACTTCACTGTGCTTTCTTTGAGAAATTGGAATCCCCCCACCCCCATCTTCCTGTGAGTTCCCTGTGGCTCTCCAGGGCACCTTGGCACTTGGTGTGGGAACCCGGGTCTTAACCTGTACTTGCTTGCTCTAAGTAAGTCAGAGTTGCCTTAAGCGGCCTGCGCATTTACTGCATTATCTAAAAATTGGCTTTCGTTGTTAGTTTGTGGTTGTCAAATTTTGGTGAGCAACCAAAACATTTCTGGGCTCTGTATCCTAGAAATTCTGATTTATTATGTTTGCGATGAGTAGGTGCAACCCAAACATCTGTATTTTTTAAGAGGCTGGCCTGGTGATACTAATGCATGTGTAGGTTGAGAGCCAGTGAATTGTCACAAATCCCTTGAGTTCAGGGACCTTGTTGCCCTTCACTTTAGTCTTCTTATTCCTACTTACTCCTCTAATACAGCATAATGTACATTTGGCAGATGTTCGTGGAATGCATTGAACTTACTGTCCCTTACTTCACTTCTCTCTCCTTCTCAGCTTTTCTTTTGTCTTATTCCTTAAAGAGGAAAAGGAAGAAAGGGTGAGGTCTTAGAGTTTCGTCCTTCTGTCTATGTCTTTAGCTTCCTCCTGTGCTTGTCTTCCCTAATCTACCCTGCCAGTTCCTCACTTTCCCACCCAGAACCTTCTATCCTGCTGAGTTATTCTACTCTTGTACCCTGAGATACACTTGGTACATTTGTCGCCACCTTTCCTTGCTTATATCTGGTACTAAGAGATGTAAGTTTCCAAAGTGGGAAAAACTCTACGATTGGGAGACAACTTTTAAAATGTCTATGTATTAGACTAGAAGAGACTCCGTTGTTAGTTGATGCATTTTAGAATTGAGGAAACAGGTGGAAGAGATGTGTTGTACCCGAGGTCACACAGGAAGTGAAAAGCCAGGCTTAGAAAGTTTATTGCTTGGCTCCCTGCCCGGGGCTGTATCCACTCCACCCCAGGCCCACCTGATCTCTGGAGGGCAGTGTGGATCATCATACTGGGAGACAGTCCTAAATCATCACACTTGATTTCTGGGGTATAGTACTGGATCCTCTTACTTGCTCTCCGGAACATGGTACTGGATCATCTGACTTTTTCTAGTCTCACAGGTGATGCTGATACAGAACAAGGGCTGAGAACTGGGCTTGGCAGTTTATTCACAAAATGAACACATTGGATATGTTAAATATTACGTCGCAATTTATTTAATCAATACTTAATAAATTGATTTCTTTTTAAATGTTTGAATTTTGATTTCATATGAATTTACTGACTTTGGAACATGGGCAACTTAGAGTCACTTAATTTTATGGTTTAATGGGAAAAGGGCAAAAACTTGAAAGAGCAGAAGAAACCATCAACATTACCGTGAATAGAAGAATTTGTCTTTTTTGGCTGTTTGTTATAAATTATATCCTATCGGCATCTGAATGTGGCTTGTTGAGCTTTGGTCAGCATTTCCCTGCTCAGAGTCCCTTTCTCCTTCCTGATTCCTAGCTGGATTCTGAGTGATTGGGGATCTGGGGGCCTGACTTTTGGACAGAACATAGCTGGAGTAGACAATCTCTGGCAGGTTGTCACAACTGATACCTTCATGCCTACGCAGAATTGGAGTGATTAGGTAAGAATCATAAGGATGGGCCAAGGAAGACTGGTCATTTTTACTGTGCTTCTCTTTATCACACTTGTGGTATATTTTAGAAGAGGTAAGACCGACTAATGTTTAAGGAAAACTCGGAATTGGGAGACCCATGAGAAGTACTCTTGAAATTTTGCCATCCCAGAGCTACCTTACTCAGAGGTAAAATCAGCATTCATTCATGCCTGCATGCTTCACTCATTTATTCAACGTCTATTCACTCATTCATTTATTCTCTCTGAGATGTCTTCCTCCAGGTGGCTGCTCATCTCCTGTGAGATGATGTAGAGCTATGTTATTTTAACAGGCTTGTGTTTCCTGAAGTCCAGCCTTTCAGAATGAGAACCCTTTCTCATTCCATCTTTCTTGAGAAGTAATTTTGTAGTTGTGCATCTTTCCAATTTAATTTTAAGTAGTATCTGCCTGGCTTTAATTGTGGACATTATAATGATATCATAAAGGAGGGGAAAATGTGTAATTTGGGTGTCATATGGAGTTGCTTGTAATTTATTATAATTCCTATAATCTGTTTCTTCAGTTTAGTTCAGAGTAGCAGGAGAATTGAGAGCTATATATTTTTTTCAAACTAATGCAGAAGAGGTCACGACTTTATTATCCAGTCCAGAACAAATTTAACTTAAATCCACAAATAAGAGTGATATTGCTTAATCCCATTACTGGTAATTTAACTGCCCCTTTCTCTCATACTGTCCTTTCCAGGAGCACTTGTCAGGAAAAAATGGTATAAATTTGAATTTTTTTTTCTGGCTTTTCCTTGTCTGGAATCTCCCTCTCTGAAGAGGGGCAGTTTCCGGAGGAAGGAACACCCTAGGCTCTCCTGATGGTCTCCTAAATAGCAGGGGGTGCTCATCATGCCTTTTGTTACCAAGACATCATGTACCATGGTAGGGAGGGCATGCAGATTGTGGGGGGCAGGAATCTGTCCACTCACTATGCTAGGGTTGCTTTTAAGCACTGACGTGGCTTAAACTGCATTTGACCTGGTACTTCGGATTCAAGCCAATAGGTGACTCATTATTTCAGATGTTTGGTTTGCGTTGTTAGAGTTGAAGCAATCTGTAAGGAAAATAGAAAAGTTTGTTGTAAAAATACATCTGTCTCCAGGAAGGAGAATCCCTGTGTCCTGACCAGAGGTGGGGTGTCTGTCCATGGCTTGTCTAACTTGTTGTTTTACCTTAGATCCTGCTTTTTTTTTTTTTTAAGACTTTATTTATTTATTCATGAGAGACACAGAGAGAGAGGCAGAGACACAGGCAGAGGGAGAAGCAGGCTCCATGCAGGGAGCCTGATGTGGGACTCGATCCCGATCACACCCTGAGCTAACGGCAGATGCTCAACCGCTGAGCCACCCAGGCATCCCTTAGATCCTGGTTTGATGCAGTCCCAGGAAACATCTGTCAGTGCCTGTATAGAAGCAGTGCCAATTATTTTCACATTCTTGAATGTGAGCTCAGAACGTGCTGGGTATGAAATTGGCTCTCCTGGTTGTGGAGAGACGGCTGTGCACCCTGAGGATAGGCCAGCCAGGTGCCGGTCACCAGGCCCCATTCTGAGGGAGAGAGCACAGTGCTCATGGCTGCTCAGAAGGTTCACCTCATCAGGTGGTTTCTCCCTGAAGTTTGAGACATGATGAGCAATTTCTGTTCTTTCTTTGGTCATTGAAGGCTGTTCATTTTTTATATGTGATTTACTAATTATGGAATGTTTGGCTTTCTAGAATCAAAGAGTATTATAAAATGTCATTTTTTTATCTTTAATTTTTACCCTGTGTTTGTAAGGAAAACATTCTGCTAACTTAAATTTGTGCGTTTTCTTTTTCTTGTGTCTTGGTTCTTAACTATCCCGGGGGAACACTTAGGAAAAATTGGGAAATCCCTCCCCAAACTCTGTGGTACAGGGACTGTTCATGATTTATAGGGCTGTGGCTATGAACCGACTATTACATGCCAGTTTAGTCTTATAGTCAGTATTACTTTATTGTAGAATTTTGATTAATTTGTTAGATGGTGACTGTCAGATGCTTTTTTTTTTTTTTTAAACTCCTGATTTTTGAGTAATCTATACCTAAGTTAGGGCTCACAACCTTGAGATCAAGAGTCCCATGCTCCACCAGCTGAACCAGCCAGGCGCCCTGTCAGATGCTTATTTTGAGAGCCTTTGGCTGGGTCTATAATAGCTTCTGTCTATTGAGTACATGCCAGGAACTTGGTTTAATCCTCATTGGGATACTCAACAGCATAGATTACAGATGCAGTGGATAGCCAATCCTCAGGTTTATTAACACGGCCACACAGTTAGGAAGTAAGAGCTGGCTGTAAAAGCTGACCTCTTACTTGCGTCATCCTGACTTGGAGGATGTCTCTACACAAAGCTCTACTGCCTTCCCCTCTAAAAACATTGGGGTCGAACTACCATGCTATATAGTGCTGAAGGTCCTTCAGCCTCTCTCCCTGTCTAGTGATAAGTAAATAGCCCTTCTTTCAGAGAAGCAGGATAGCCTAATGGTTAAGAGCAAGGACAGCTGCCTCACTCCCACACTTAGTAGCTCTGAAACCTTGGGGGAGTTCCTTACCCTTTTTATGTCTTGTTTTTTCCATCAGTGGATAGGACAGTACTTGTGGTTGTGAGGTTGAAATAGGTATCTGTAAGGTGTTAGAGGAATGGCTTGTGATGAGCAGTATGCAAGTATTTGCTATTTCTGTATATTATTGTGAAGACTGATAGGCATGAGATGTCCTCTCCATTTACCTCTCTTTCTTGCCCTGGGCTACTTGTGGGAGTGCTTTGGAGTAGGGCAGGACTGGGGGAAGGTCATGATATGCCACTTTGGGAGTGAGGCTGTCTGGGAGCCATGGTCCAAACTCTACCCTCTAGGCTGTGGCTGTAGCTCCCAGGTTCTTCTACACATACTTGGTCTCTGGTCTGGTTGCCTGTTCTCAAAATGTGTGTGTCCCCCACCTCTACCATATGTGCTACGAATACATCGTTGCCCATTCAAACATTGATTTAGTGTCCCAGCCTGTTGTCCATCTGTTTCAGCTGGTGTGGTCACCAGGGTGTATCATAAATTATGACCTCCTGGAGGCAAAGATGGGCCCATGAGGACCTTGTAGAGTGGTTTTTTAAAAAAGCCTTTTATCATGAAAAAGATACATTACAAGAGTGTGAACGTGGAGGGAGAAGTGCCTGGAGGAGGCAGTAAACCCCAAGGTAGAAAGACAGCACCAGAGGTCTCAGCATCTTGTGCTCTTGACTTCCTTCATGCTTCCTCCCCCCCTTCCTTAATTTAGGGAACCTGGAAGGCTTATTACCCATCCCATTCGGGACATGAAATGTCTCCCTTCTGATTCCCACGATGAAGGGAAGTGAGTCAGGCATTCCTGATGCAGAAGCTGAGCTTCCTGGGAGAGGACTCCCCTCGGGCAGCGCTGCGCCCCCAGCCCTGACCCCGCGGACGGTGCAGGTGTGGGTGCTCTCCCCAGAGTGCTGTGAGCGACTGCTCCCACACAGAGAGCTTCAGTGGAGGAGATTGCACACACGTTGCCAAAGACTGTTGGCTTTTGTTTCATTGTGTGAAATGCACATAACAGAATTTACCAGTTTTTACATTTTTAACGATAGAGTTCAGTGCCGTGAAGTACATTTACATTTTGTGCAGCCATCACCGCCACCCATTTCCAGAGCTTTTTTTTTTTTTTTTTTTTTTTAATCTCGCAGAAGTAAAATTCTGTACCCATTAAATAGGAATTCTCTCTTCCTTTCCCCCCAGTTCCTGGCAGCCACCCTTCTGCTTTGTCTCTGAGCATTACTGCCCTAGGAACCTCTTGCAAGAGGAATTGTACAGTGTTGGTCCCTTTAGGGCTGGCTTATTTTACTTAGTGTAATATCTTCAGGGCTCATCCACATTGTAACATGTGTCAGAATTTCCATCCTTTTTAAGGCTGCACATTATTCTATTGTATGTTACATGCCACATATTGTCGATCCACTCATCTGTTAATGGGGTCTTGGGTTGCCTCCCCTTGGGTTATTGTGTCTATGGGTCTGTTGCCATGAGGGATCAGGAGTAGAGTCAGTTCTGTTTGTGTAAAGGAACCTCTGGAGAGCTTCGAAATATTTTGAAATAGAGGAAGAACAACCAGCCACCTGGATCTCCAGGAGTAATTCAGCCGACTATCTGATTGTGTGCTCAAGTTTTCATTAACTTGAGGAGGGAGCAGGCAGGCAGACCTTAATGTAGAGGAAATGAGAAGCAGAGACAGCGAAGGATGTTCAGAGAGTCATTTTGGTACGTAATGGTGAAACTTAGAGAAGAGGGAGAAAGGGCTCGACTGCCTCCACACAGCAGAGGGTTTGTGCAGTTTACCCTGCAGAATGTAAGCCGCACAGGAGACAAATGCAGGTGAGCTTTTATTTTGTGGAACTACCTGTGTCTTTTAGATGGAGGAACGGGCACCAGAGTGCAGAGGCTCCTTCTCCAGGATGGGGCCAAGGTCCTCTGGCTCCTGGGGGAGGCGTGCTGGGCCCTTCCTGAGCTGCTGGCACCAAGTGCCTTGCCACCCCGGAGGACTTCTGGCCTCCCCAGAGTTCCCTGGGTGGAGTTTGGTGACTTCCCTTTGATCTCTGACTGTAGGTATGTGTTGCTTATTAATAAGAATATTATACTATTGCTAATTCCAGACTATGTATCTTGACCACTGTGAAAAGACCACCAAATGGAAAGGATTTGAAAGGAACCATTTCTTTTCAGAAACTTCCCAGATGTAGTGTACAGCGCATCCTCCACAGCTGCCTTGTGCTGGCTCTCATCATACCCATCAACCATGTGTTCAGCCAGTTGCATGTGTCCAGATAGAACCATAGGAAAATTTGATGAATGTATGTGTTGCCCTTTATTATTTATTATCCATGTTATATTTTTCTTACCTCAACTAATTAGCTTCTCATTCCTTTAAGTCCTCACAGCACAAGGTTGCCACTGACTTCTCTTCCCCTCACTTAACCTTGCATGATATTTGGTTTTTAACAACGCACATTATTCCAGAAGAATGTCTTGTTTAATAGTTGTCAGAAAGAAAGAGCTCAGGGGCACCTGGCTGGGTCAGTTCATAGAGCATGCTACTCTCAATCTTGGGAGTTATGAGTTTGAGCCCCACATTGGGTATAGAGATAACTGAAAAATAAAATCAGAAAGAAAAAGAGAGAGAGAGAGAAGAAAAGAAGAGAAAAGAGAGAGCTCCATAAGATAGGAAGGTGTGAATGATGATGTTAAGGATTCTGGGGCAAAAAGGATTGCAACCATTTTCTTTGATTAGGTCTCAGGAAGCACTTTGAATTTTACATGGTCATCCTATGATTCTATCCCAAACTATTCTTCCTGCCTTTTCCTAGATGATTTTATTGCAAAGCAGCAGCAAAGTATGACTTGTCTTTTCTACTAAAGCCTTAAAAGATAGTTTATTCCCAAATGTAAACATTTTAGTAAGCCTTTTGTTTAGTGACTCATTAATTTGATGAGGGAAAATGTCCTAATAAAGATAAAGAAACTGTAAACTGTTTCAAAAGCTGCAGAGGGAAAAATGTTAGGGCTCTGTAGGTCAACTACTTCCCCTTGTTCTTTGCATTTCATTTGTTGCTTGGTCATGGGAACAGATAAACTGGTCATTTAAGGTTATGTCCTCATCTTAATTCTCTTCTATAAATTTATACATACACACTAAATCCTGGATGTTTTACTACTGTAGTGTGTCTCTTTGTATGAACAGGGACTACGTATGGATTGAGTTATTTTATGAAAAATAGCAAATCCAATTTCCCTCTTTCACAAAATAGTACATTAAATGTGTCACTAAGTTAGCACCAAGGAAAAGCTTGGTTAATTTTTACTAGCAAACAGTTTGATCTTCCCAGAAATATCATAAACACTGAGGATGAAGAGTCAAAGATCCCTAAGTAGAATCAAAGATATGAGAGAATAGGAAATCACCCTAGTACTGACTGTGGTTACATAAGGCATAATCTGCATTATCCATTCCGTGTACAGTTACTCTGGAGGTATTATGACCTTATGTTCTACATACTTTTGGTAAGATTAAATGTTCCAGCATGGATGTAACTACTTCTAGGTTTTATATGAGTGTTAAATGAAGTATAAACTTACTCCATGCAAAATACTCTTTGTAACAAAAGCATATCAATCTTTATTAAATCCAGGAGTAAACATCATAGAGGATTTATTATTTTTTTTCATAGAGGATTTAAAACAGTTATCTAACCCACTTATAAACTGGAAGAGAAAAAAATAAAAATTTTTTAAAAATTAAAAAAAAAAACTGGAAGAGTACATAGCGTGAGAAGGAAAAAACATGGATTTAGTGTAGTTACTAAAAAAACCAGGAGGCAAGGTAAATTGACTCTGTGGCTGTAGGTGTAGTATAAAGAACTTGGAGTTTGTTTTACTTTTTTTTGTTTTGTTTTGTTTTGTTTTACTTATATAATCAGTTAATGCCTTTAAGTTTATATCCTGTTGTCTTGCCTGATACTTTTCAAAAGGAAACATAATGTTCCAAAGGTAACCTTTAACGCTGTTGCCCATTTTTTTGGTTATTATTGACTGGGTTTTTCTGGATGACCCTCCAACAAAATGTAATAAGGCACTAGTTATGCGTAGGCATGTGTGTGAAAGTCCGTGCCTTTGTATTTGGTGTCAGAGCGCTTCATCGCAGACATGACGAGCTAAGTTTCTTAACGATATAAGCATGTTTTAGTTAGATGTCTTTCTTTCTAATTACATAGGCTTATGAAATATTCTTTGTAAGGTGTGGTCTTGTGTGCCATACAGATCATATTCTGTAGTGACAAGGTGTAATTCCGGGACCTTTTAAGTTCTTGTGATTGTCAAATAAACCAGTCCTCAGAACAGCAGGGAACACCTGGCTGGAGAGCATGGACGTACTCATTCAGCCAGCGGGGTGGTCCCCACAGCTGGGCATCGGCAGAGGCTTGGGTATATAGGGCGAACCAGATGCGCTGGGCCTCGGCCCCCCAACCCATGGTCTGTTGGAGGAGGCCGACGCCCCCTAGCAGGCCTGCTGCAGGGTGACCAGGGCTGTGCCCAGGTCTACTGGGCTGGGACATGCGGCCGGGGTCCCCTCTCCCCCCACTGCTCACAGGGGTGCAGGTTAAGGAGGAGCAGGGGAGGGAAGACGGGAGTAGGTACCTCTGAGCTGAGCATTGACTCAGAAGTCTAGATCAAAAGCTGTTTCTTAACAATCAACTCTGAACCACACTGTTTATATAAATTAGGTGACTTTCTAACTTGGGGGGAAACTGTTTTTACTCCCCCACTTCCTATCTAATGGGAGCATACCCTGCGTTGTTCAGGCCTGTCCCTGAATGCTGGCTGCCGTCTAGTAGCTGCTCTACCTTCCTGAACTTCACATAAAGAGGAAATAATAAAACAGGCTTCATGAGTTGGTTGGATATGAGGTAGTATATGTAGCAGTAATGATTAATTCCTCCCCTCGCCTTGGCACACTGAAGTTGAATGCCTTGAAAAAGATAGTTTATTTGGAGAGATGTTTGGTGAAATAAGAAAGTAGGGTTAATTAAATTATCTCAGGATACTGAGAGTGGCTAATATTAGGCACCTTTTTTTTGTTGTTGTTCCTGGCACTGTTCTGAATGCTTTCTTTACATTTCCTCACAGGAATTCGGGGTTAGGTGCTATTATTTCACCCCCACATTAACAGTGAGGAAATTGAGGCTAGAGTAGATAAATAACTTGTATTAACCCTGCTTGTCTGGTTCCAGGGCTCATAACTATCAGAATGGAATTTTTGAAGAGGATCATGAGGATGGCATTGATAATAATGCCTAGGTTTTTACGCTTCATCCTCTGAGGAACACTTCTTGTTTACCTTGTTACATTAGTTCCTCATAAAAAACAGGAGATGGCTAGAAAATGGGATTAAAAAAACAAAACAAAACAGAGGTTTCCTAGAGGGGAGGTGACTTGCCCAGGGTTACTGAATCAATATGTGACCAAACTGGTGCAAGAACTTTTCCCACCTGACTTGTGTGTTAACAGAATGAAAGAATAGTATAGGAATCCTCTTAACAAGTGGATGCTATGAAGTTTTTAAAATTTCCAACAGACACAAGGAGATTAATTATGTTCCTCAAGACCACACGTCATGCCAGTGGCCAACTAAAGGAAGAGCAACCCCAGCCCCAGAGCCACACAGCTTCAGAGCACCCCAACTGCAGGAGTTGGAGAAGTCCTAATGCATCTACGTTGGAGCCAGTGTGCATCCTCAGGCCTTGTCCTGGGAGTGTGAAACCACCAGGGAGGAACATAAGTGGCACAGGGACTCTCCCCGTTGGCTCACACTGCCTCCTACCACAGTCACCGGGGTTCTTTGTAAAGGTGCCTGAGCAACCAAAGGGGAGACGTTGAGAATGTGCCCACGTCTGGGTGGACCTGGGCCGCCTCCTTCCAGTGCTAATCAGCTCTCTCTGCAAATTGAAGGCTCAGCACAATTTTAAAGAAAGCAAGAGAGACAAGAAACCAAATAAGGTTGGACCAAAAGCCTGTTGGAATTATGTGGTGTTTTGCCTTGTAGCTGGGGATCCAGTTACAGATGCCTGTGATTATGGCCTTTGCAAACAGTTGTCAGAGAAATTTACAAGATTTCTAAAGGCTGCAGAAGAGCAGATGTGGAATTAAATTGCAAGAACAGCTACTCATAATGGCTTACATGTGGGTATAAGATATTTAGGATTCAGACCCAAGTCCCTGTGTCCAAGAGGTGTGGGATGCAGAGACAAAAGCAGAGATTGGAGGTGTCAGCATTTTCTGGTGGTCTTTTCCTATTGTATCATTTATTGTTGACCCGCAGGCCCTTAAAGCAGTTAGCTTGTAGTGTCAAACGTAGTCTTCGTTTGTCCCATTTAGTAAGATGGCTCTGATTGGCTTCATTGCCAACAAGCATCAGCCATGCCGGCAGATAGATTGTGGAAAATGTGAGTCTCTATGACCAACTTTAACTGGCCGTGCAACAGATAATTTAACATTAGCAAAGTTCAGAGTATTTAGGTTTGCCTTGTTTCATTATCTTTTTCACAGTTCATATGGCAAAAGCTTTAATGACTGTAAGAAATGCTTTTATTATTGGTGATGAAGGACAAGATTGGAATGATTAGGAGGAGTGATAGTAATCTAACAGTTTTTCCTTTTGAAACAAAAGCTACTAGATTTCTCTCCACTTCCAATAAAGAAATAAGCTTACTGAGTTAAAAAATCCACGAGACCTATATTAGGCAGTGAAAATAATGAAAAAGAAAATTCCAAGTCTTGATATATATAAAAATAACATTCTAGTTCTTGTTATATTGAAATGCCCTTTTCCAGAGCTTTTCACATAATTGCCAGAAAACAGTTTATATTGTATTAATAAAGAGAGGAGGGCACTTGGGTGGCTCAGTGGTTGAGCGTCTGCCTTTGGCTCAGGGTGTGATCCCAGAGTCTTGGGATCAAGTCCCACATTGGGTTCCCAACGAGGAGCCTATTTCTCCCTCTGCCAGTGTATCTGCCTCTCTCTCTGAGTCTCTCATGAATAAATAAATAATTTTTTTTAAAGATTTTTAAATTTATTTTTGAGAGACCCAGAGAGAGAGGCAGAGACACTGCAGTCCCCACCACACTTCTGGGAAACCAAGCGGTAGAGTGCCGTGTGCCAGGGAGACAGCTTGGAAATCAAATGGAGTAAGAATGGTCAGTCTCTGTGTACTGCCTCCTCATCGTCAAATTGTCTCACAGCTGCCTGGAGAGGAAAGAAGATGATGACCTCATGGTAGACAGGAGGACAGAAGCTCCAAGAGGGCTCAGTAACTTGCCCCAGGAAAAGGAGAATAAAGTGGGCAGGCATTGGCTCCCATGGGATCATTACATCCCCCAACCACAAAATGGTGAAGCTGGTACGTAAACCCAACTAGATTTGAACTCCAGAGTTGGTCTCCAGTCCTTCAGAGAGGGACAAGCATTGGCCTGATTTTTGTCCCCCTTTAGCTCTGGTGTTGCACGGCCTTTTAGACCACTGGCAGGTCATGTGAGAGGGGTCTGTGTTACTTGTTGGCCATAGGACCTGGAGCAAGGTACCCCAACTCCCACTGTCCCCATCTGTCTCATATACTTGTGGTGAGCGTTCCATGGACATAAATGCTATCAAGTGCTTATTAGCACTGTGGCACCTAGCAAGGCCTCGGGCAATGCACAGTAATGAAGAGGAGGAAGACCAGTTTTGTTGCTAAGGTTCATAGTGCTCCTGAGGTTTTGATTGCAGAAGGTTCTCTTTGCCTGGACCCACGTGTGGCTGAGCTGTTTCCAGGCTGAACATCCACTCTGACCCTCCCGTGTTCCACACCCATAATAGCTTCCTGGGGGCTGGTTTCCATGGAGAACAGCTAGTGAACTTTTGTCGTCATGTGTTTCCTATTATTCCACATACCCCAGCTTGAACTTCCCAGATTCTTCCGCCACATCAAGCAGCAGAGACAGCCTGGTCTGTGGTACATGCTGACACCTGTGCCTTCCTAAGGCCAATGGCACTCATAGCCTCTGTCCAGAGCTAATCTTTTTTTTTTTTTTAATTTATTTGAGAGACAGTAAGTGAGAGAGAGAGAGAGCGCGCGCACGAGTGGGGTAAGGGGCAGAGGGAGAAGCAGACTGCCCACTGAGTGGGGAGCCCGATGCAGCCCTCAATACTGGGACTCTGGGATCATGACCTCAGCTGAAGGCAGACGCCCAACTCACTGAGCCACTGAGGAGCCCTTGGAGCTAATCTTTTAATTCATCCTTTAAAGACATATGGAGTATTTATATACCAGGCAGAGCCAAAGAGGGACTTCATGTACCTGTATGTCACTTAACTGGGAGTTGGCAAGTATCATCTCCTCTCATTTCCTAGAGATAGGTAGAAACAGGCCCACACAAGGACCCAAAAGCTGGGATCACACCGCATCCCTCATTTTCACTGTTAATGAAAAGTACTTTCCAGCAGATGTTCTTGTTCTTCTCCTGATGTTTCTTGGTAAGTTTTTCATCCTGTTGTCTTGTCTTACTCATGTACTTAGGGGAACCTCAAAGATTATAGGATGCTTCTGTTCTGACTTTATCAATTTTAATCTAAATTTTATAAGAATCCTAGACCATTTAGCTCCTTCCCTCCAAGATGGCTTAGAATACCATGTCCATGTACAAGATCTTTATAATCAGCTGTTTGCCAAGAGGTTTGAATCATCATTTAGGCCAGATGGTTTCCACATGAACTAAGACTAAAGATCTTTCATTTGGCATCCAGAAGAAAAACCATTTTTAGAACTATCAGTCCTTTAAAAAAACAAAACAAGCCATTGATATTAAACTTAGTCAATGAAACTTTGAATGGAATGGGAACAAAATAAATTCCCTTGTTTCTAATTCTAGGGCTCCTGTTTATGCAAAGTGGCCTGGGGAGAAAGCAGTAGCCAGGCTGAGTTGAGCTGGATGAAATAAACAAAAAGGTTGAAATCTTTATTTGCCTACTTACTTGTTCCCTGTTACTGCTAATCATATTCCTCAGCCATCACCATCTTCAAACATCTTGTTTCTGACTCTCATAGATGAGGAAACTCAGTGATTTGCATGTTTTTTTCCTTCACCTAGAGATCCCCGTTAAAGTCCTTGAGTAGATATACCAAGGTGGACTGTAAATGAAATATAGATGAATTTTTAATTAAATGAGATACCAAAGAGCAGTTTTTCAAGACTTCTACAAATCAGTCCAGATAGTCAAGTGTGAACTACTTACTTACAGTGGGCATTTGTGTAGATTCATCTTTATATTTGCTTGGTCCTGAAATCTGAGAAGATTCCGACCATGGCTCCAGTTGATTTCACTGGTTTGACTCTCTGTGCAGGGGAAACGGCCAGACTGTAACAAATACCAAATCACTGAACTCTGGGTACTTCATAGGCCATGTGAAGGCCTTTTTCCTTTGTTTGAGGGCAGTTTTCATCTCTTTTGCAGAGTCAAGTTCAAAAAGGTAGAGGAAAGAAACTACACTTTTGTATTGGGTCTGAGTTCACCTTCACGATTATACCAAATACACCTTCTCAGAAGGATCTGCTGGAAACAAAACTTGGTGTGAATCCACACTTTTCCTGCTACTGGATTATAGCTTCTAGGCAGCAGAGAGCTGAACTTGGAGGCTCTGAGCCCCCATTGCTCATGTGCATGGTTGATGATCATGTGGTAGTTTGCTGTATTACAGAACAGGTAGTCAGGAGCACATATGCTACTGGGAATCAAGAGTTTGAGATAGAGTCAAGTAGCATGGTGTCAGAAGCCTTGTACCTAAGTGATTCCTGGAAGATATTTCTCAGAGAAAATTGGCAGTAAGGTGAAGCCATTGGTCTCACCCTTTGATTTCTTGGTGGAGGAAAGTACCTGGAAAAGAGGAGAAAGAAGGCCCTGAAATGCATTCAACGTGATTGTGTTTGTCTGTGTGGCAGCCCAAGCCATTCCTAAAGAAGGGTAAATGTGACCATTTGAAATGGAATTGCCAAGCCTCCATGCCATAAACTTTCCTTCTTGCAAGAAAAGGAAATTATCAACTAAACCCTGATGGTAGATGCCTGATTCCTACATTCCTGAGATGCTGCCTGCCAGAGGGAGCCTGTGCTCTGCCTCATTTGGACTCTCTAATTGGCAGAAAATGGTTCTAACTTCTCCTTCTTCCTACCACTTAGGTCATAGTTTCTTTTTCTGCTCTCTTAGTGTTTTTGAGAAATCCATAATACTCCTTTCATTCTTCCAGGGATTGGCATCTTGTTTTTGTCCTGGAGACAGTGCGCTGGCATTTCTATCTTTACATTGATCCAAGAAAGTGATGTGTAAAGGACCATGCCAGAGAAGGAGGCATAGTTCATCTCTGTGATGTTGTCCAAGTTCTTGGGAAACCATTAGACCTCTATTATCTTGGTGTTCGCCATTTGAGGTCAAGCCAACATCCGCATGTGTCTTTCTTTCCCAGAGGGCATGACAAGAAAAGAGAAAGAGAAGAGTTCAAGGAATTAAAAACAGAGTCTTCACTCGGGTAACATTTGGGGTCAGGTAAACATCTCTTTCGAATTTCATTGAAAAATTCCAGGAGGCCAAGGGTAAAATTTCCAGAAGACTTGTTTCATGGAGTGTAGTTCAGTGGAAAGTTCACCTTAAAAAAAAAATGTAGAAAACCTGAGTATAATATTGCTTAGGGGCTCCTAGAAAAACACAAAAGGAAAAGGAAACCAAAAAACACAATTTCTTCTCATTTGGAAAGTGTAGAAAGCCTGGGAAAGATTTTCCCCAGTGACTAGGAAATACTTCTTTGTTGCACATGAGCTGCTTTCCATCCAGGAGCTGTAGAGTCCGTCTTTCTTTCTTTCTTTCTTTCTTTCTTTCTTTCTTTCTTTCTTTCTTTCTTTCTTTCTTTCTTTCTTTCTTTCTTCTTTCTTTCTTTCTTTCTTTTTTCTTTCTTTCTTTCTTTCTTTCTTTCTTTCTTTCTTTCTTTCTTTCTTTCTTTCTTCCTTTCTTTCTTCTTTCTTTCTTTCCTTCTTCTTTCCTTCTTTTCTTTTCTTTTCTTTCTTTTCTTTTCTTTTCTTTCTTTCTTTTCTTTTCTTTTCTTTCTTTTCTTTCCTTTTCTTTCTAAGTTTTTATTTTAATTTCAGTTAGTTAACATACAGTGTTATATTAGTTTCATGTGTACAATACATGATTCAACGACCCTGTACTGCAGAGTTATTTCTTAAACTCATGAACCTGAGTTGTGAACGCAGAGACGACCATGATGCACACAGACTCTCCTGGGCAGGACAGGGCAGTGTGGCCATCTTCAGTAAGCTGATGACGTTTCAGCCTGGGCTTTACTTAGCCTATTACGGCCTAGTTCTTGGTGGTTCACTTTTCTGTTCTTCCATTTACCCGTTTCAGGTTCAAATGACATCTTTAACAAGATCTAAGCTCTTGTTTAACTTTTTTTAAAAAGTTGAGAGAAACAGCCCCCTTTGATTCTGAAGGAAATTAAACCACAAATCAAGCTACCAATGGAGATTGTAGAATTTCTGTCCTGGAGATCTTCAAAAATAGAACATAAAAATTAGGTCACTTAATAGGTCTGCTTGGAGTCTAACCAAGATGGCTTCCAACAGCGTTCCAAGTTTATAAAACAACTTGAGTTAATATTCCTATATCTGCAGAGCGTAAGGAAAGTCGGTACTTTGCTACATTCTCTTTTAGCTTCCTTAAAAATGTGTTAAGCTCCCTGTGCCTAGAAATGGCTGTGTCTCCCATTTGCACTGTATGCTAATGTTGCTTGTGGAAATTTAGGAATGAGTGGGAGGGAGGAAGTAAGAGGGATTGTTGGTTTAGAAACTGACATTCGATCTTTTCAGAGGATGGCACTGAGAGAGGATACTTGGCTTAAGCAGAGCTGACTTGACTGAGCATATTAACAAACTCCCCAAAGAACTGTACTCAGGGTGAGGACACTTCCTGTAAAGGACTATTGCATGACTATATGATTAGTTTGCTGGCTTTAGATGGCCTATAAAATGCAAAGAAGGTTGTTTGGTTCAATGTCATTGGAAGCCATTAACTGTAAAAAGTTAAGATCGTCTGAAGCAAGATTTTTTAACTCATCTGGATCCAGTATGAGTCTAGAATGACAAAAATTAAAAAGTCAAAGAAAGGATTCTTCGTGGAATGCCAAACCACAGTGAACATAGTTCTTGGTGACTTGTTGGATTCCAGTGTCCCCAGGGCTTTCCCCTCCTTCTGCAAATTGTATCCAGCCCTGGCCTACCACAGAGTGACAAACCAATTTCCCTCCTGCCTACTGACCTTAAAAAGACACACTTCACGGGCTTTGGAACACCTATAGGAAGGACTGGCTCTTTTAGGAATGGAGAAATTGAAAGCTTTTAAGGGTGCTCAACGGATAGGAAGGCAAAATGCAAAATTGGGAGCCTTGCTTTGTTTTCCTACAGGCAATTTATGAAAAAAAATTTTTTTTCTTCCATTCTTTTTTTTTTTTTTAACCAAAGATTTATCTTAGGAATTTAAATTAGGAGATTAATGCCCTCTGTGACTCTGTTTCTTGAAATTGTGCAGTCGGTGCAATAGGATTTAAGACTTTCCCAAGGACCTTGAAACTAAAATATATGATCTTCCCTTTGTTTTTCTTCTTTTTGTCTTTTTTTGTTTGTTTTGTTTTCCCAGGCAGGCAAAAATAAAGGAGAGAGCTCCAAGCTGTAACATTTGGTTTTAGTACTGTTTTCTTTCCTCGTTCCTTTTAAGAAAGGACACATTCATTAAAGTAAGACCCCGTGTTTTGAGTAGTTTCTCTCTTTTAACTTTCCTTTTATTTGAAGTTAGTTCTGCCATGTGGTGGTTTTCAAGATGTTTGTTTATTTACAGTGAGATCCTTTCTTTCAAATAAAATCTTATTTTTAACCCCACTATATGGAACAGCTAAACCGTAGCCTCCTGGGGAGGTGCCCGCCCGTGGTTTTGGGGCCCAGCTGGGCCCCAGGACCAGGGCGGCCCAGGACCCTGGTTTGTAATGCTCTGCCTTGAACACCATCTCCAGGCCGCCAGCAAATGCTCCCCCTTCACTTCACGTTTCTGGAGCGCTCCGGGGAGCTGGCGGTGGGGCCTGGAGCGCCCCCCACCCACCCCGTGCTGCCCCCCGCAGTCCGAGCTCGCGCCGGGCGGGTTGTGGTGCCCGAGCCAGGGCACGGTGAGGGCGGAAGGCCCGGCTGGAGGAAGCCGCGTCCTGTGCCAGGCCGGGTGGTCTTGAGCCGATGCAGATGAGAGCTTGGGAGCCAGAGCTGAGGCATCAGCACAGCCGTCTCAGGACACTGTTTTCCAGGGATCTCAGCGAGGCGTCTGGAATCCTCCAACGCAGAAGAGTCTTATGGAGAAGGGAGTTAAACAAGTCACGGGGCCCTGTTTACCATCGATTGCAGTCGACTTTGTTGGCAAGTGGTTAGCTCTTCATAAATAAGCCAGATTTTCCTCACTAGAGAAAGTTATGTCCTGTCACTTGTGGTGTCTGTGTACGTGTGTGTGTGAGTTTGGGAATGCATCTGAGGCATAGTTCAGAATCTGCAGCCAGTGAACACGTTTCCTCAGAGAAGGAGCTGGCGAGGCCAAGGTCAGGGTTCCTTGCTCTGTGGGCCAGTCCGCTGGGTGGGACTGTGTGGCCAGATTGTACTTTTCACCCCGACCGGCTGCCTCTCACATGGATGCCACAGGTCCCAGGGAGGGTCAGAGTGTAGATGGGTGTCCAGACTCGACTCTTCCTCCTGCGATCTCGTAGGGCCTTTGTCCTGCTGGTGGAGGGCTTGGAGGGCTTGGCGTTCATCTTCATGGACGGAGGGCACCCTGCTTGCGTATTTAACAGCTAAAAGGAGAATCTGAAATAGTCCCTCTGAGCCAGGGTCTCAGTGCCTGCCGGGTGCATCTCTCCTGTCTGAAGACAAAACTTTCTACACTAAGTTAGAATAGAGATCGATGAAATAGTGCTCCATAGTTTTCAGCATGAACATATCGTCCTCCTTTTCCAGAATTGGGAGGAGGGAACTTAGAAGAGAGATTGCTTCTCATTCCCTAAGGTCATTGTTCATTCTCTCTTGTTCTCATTTCTTCATTTAAACACCATTTTGTAATTAAAGTTTGAAACACTTGATTTGCATCTGTAAAAGAATAGGCAGGAATCTTATGGAAGTTGTTTGGAAAAAAAAATATTCCCATGTACACAATTCCCCTAGAGAATGAATGGCTCTATAGGTTCAATAGGTTTTTACTATTAATTAAACATGGAGCATTTTCTCTTGTTTCGTAGTATAAACACAGCCATGTGTGAAGCCTTAGTAAGATTTCATCTTTGCCCAGGGAAGCAATTAAATTTAGTTCTAATTTGTTTCCTTTGGAAAAAAATGGGAAAGACAAGTAGGCTGACGTAAAGTATCTCATACACTTTTTTGCTGAGAAAAGTATTCCTTTTTATTATACAGAATTCAAATGCTGCAGAACCATGAAACCTTTGCACCTCTTCATCACTGTTAAATAAATAATCCGCCAACCCCCACAGTGATCACCATTAAGATACTCTTGAGCCAGTTGTCAGAAAGGGGTCTAAAAATTATAATTGTAAAACTTCTGTTGATTTTTATCCCCAGAATTAATTTTTGCTGGGTCAGTGGCTTTCAAAATGTTTGTTTTTAACAACGAGCACTTTCTTCAAACAAAATTTTCAGTGGCATTCTAATATAGGAAAAAAAGAAAAAGATAAAAGCAGAGACACTTTCGTGGTAGCCGGGTAAGAAACCTGCTCACTCCCTCCTCCGCCCTGGCCAGGGAAACCACAGGGTCCCTCTACCCAGAGACCCAGCAGCACTTACAACAGGCCCTTAGCCCAGTTGCTTCTGTGGTTGATTGATGTTGGACTTCTCCCTCCTTGACTAACCCTTCTAAGTGGGGCACTCATAGTGACGTTTGTTTTCCCCTCGTTGACTTTGGGTGCTTATTTTTAGTTAAGCTATAGTTAGTCACCAACTTAAAAGCAAACCACCTAAGCCACCCAGTGATTTTTTTTCTTTCTTTCTTGAAATTGGACCTTTACATTTAACTCATCCTTTGAGTTTAGCTCAAATGCCACATTTGTTGCTACTTTTTTAGTCTGTGGCAGCAAGTTTTTCTCCCTGTGGATTTAGCTTTAAAATCTGTAACTACGATGCTCCTACCACAGTAGACATTCATGTCCATGGACCTCACGGGAATGAGATTTTGCCTTTTATACCCCATTTCTGGTTACTGTGTTCCTGCCTGTTTTCTTTCCCCTGCTAGGTAATGAAAGGGAAGATAGCATTATTTCATGCTGTAGGTAATGCTGGAGAATCTCTTAAGTCTTTGATGGGACTGGAGTAAGTCAAAGTCCTACAAAAAGAAAACACAGCCTTGTGTAAACATACAATTCTGGCCCCCATGCTATGCCCAAATGTTATGAAATAAGATGGCACTTGAGAGGCGTCCACAACTTCACTAAGTATTTATTGAGCACCTGCTGTGTAATATGGCTGAGCCTCAGAGAGCTAGAGAGGTCAGGTATTTCACATGCGCTCATTCTGTTAGTACGTACATCCCTGTAAGGTGGATACCATCTTTTATTTACTTATTTTACTGTGTGGTAGCCAGCTCTTACCTTACTCCTTGACTGCTTTTCTGGGAGTCATCTCACCCTTACCTATGGCTTCAAACACCTCCCATATGGTGCTAATTTCCCAAACTATATGACCCTCACTAACGTTTCCTCAGTTGCCCACCATGCCTACTGGAATCCTCGCTATGTGGTTGCCCAACCAGATTCTTCAAGCTTAAAAGCCTCCATGTACAAAATTCCCCCCATGCCCTCACCTGATCTCCCTTTTTCCTTTGGTTTCTGGTTTTGGTCAAGACATTATTGGGACTCCTGGGTGGCTCAGTGATTGATTGAGCCTCTGCCTTTGGCTCAGGGCGTGATCCTGGGGTCCTGAGATTGAGTCCTGCATCAGGCTCCCTGCATGGAGCCTGCTTCTTTCTCCCTCTTCCTATGTCTCTGCCTCTCTCTCTCTCTCTCTCTTGCTCTCTCCTCTCTCTCCCTCTCTCTCTCTCATGAATAAGTAAAAAAAAAATTCTTAAAAAAAAAGACATTATCATCTGCCCATCCATGTATTCACCAACTAATATTCATTAATAACTCATTGTGTCTGAAGCACCACTTCAGGTATTAGGGATCTATACAGCACAGACTAAAACACATTAAAGATTTTGCCTTAATGGAGCTTATATTCTAGTGGACAAACAACTTACTTTTTTTTTTTTTTTATTGTTTTATTTGAGCGGAGGTGGGCAGAGAGAGATAGTCTTAGGCAGACTCTGCACTGAGCACAGAGCCTGACACAGGGCTGGATCTCACAACCCTGAGATCATGACCTGAGCTGAAACCAAGAGTTGGACACTTAACTGACTGAGCTACCCAGGTGCCCTACGTTATGATTTTTTTTTTTCCAATTGACAGATTTTTTTTTTTTTTTTTTTTTTTTACAAATTCTTGAAAGTTTTCCCTGGCACGCTGTGAAAGCATAGTCATACTGTCCTCATTCAATTTGTGTTGAAGTGATTTTGTTCCTCCAAAATGTATTCAGAAGACATCCTCACTCCTCCTGAAATGACATAGGCCTTCTGAGCTCTCCAAGAGGTAACTGAAGCTCCTCTTTTCTGGTTCTGCTTCACCAAAATCCTGTTACTTGCTCACTAATGTCAAGGTTTTAGAAAAGCTCAAAGACTGGTGATGTAGACCAAAGCTGAAGATGTGAGTCCACCTGGAAGGGACAGCAGTGACTGGTGTGTGTTGCAATGTATGTGATGGCCACTAGAGCCTTCGTGCAATGGAAGTCCCAGGAGGCACCGGGGCTGAGAACTGCCCAGTGCTACAGGAGAGTATTGTCTTCCCATGGGAGCAGCAAATAATGCCTTGTTGGTTTTGGTCTTCCTGGTGCCTGGCAGGGAATAGGTGCCCAACAGACCATTTTTAACTAGGGGAGGATAAAATAATGGACAGATAGATACTTTTAGCATACACAAAGTAATGAAAAGGGTAAATATTTTAGATAGGGGAGCCAGGCCTCCAAAAGCCAACTGTCTTTCACCACTAGAATCAACCTTGCTTGGATGCAGAGACTCGGAATTCTTTCCTTCATTTTTAGGACATTGCAAATCCATTTCCAGAATGGTGAGTTAGACTGTCTTGATGTTGCAGCAGCCATGCCCCCTCAGTGGGCTTTACCTGTGTGAAGGTGACACCATACAAGGGTTTTCGGGTCTTCCCACAGGTCAGATGGGCTCATTCCTGGACTTTAAGGGATGCTAATGGGCAGCCTGGGAGCAGCATCTCCACTTGCTCTATGCTCTCACCTGAGTGTATCCATATTACACTCTTTGGAAAGGTTTTTAATATGTAGCCTTCATTTATTTCTAGTTTAATGTTAGCATTTGTTTTTCAGAAACATTGGTCTTTACTAAGATTATGCCCAGATTTGGAATGCAGACTGCTGAGAAATGTCAAACAGAGAAAGGGCTTGTCAGCACTTACAGTCCAAGCTACTTGCATGGCTGTCCGTTAGCCTCTGCACACTCTCTGAGCATGCTGCACTCACCTGTCTGCCCATAACGACCTGTGTCTGTTCATCTTAATTGACTTATTCTTGAACAGATGCTTGGGGTATTTGGTGAGGTTTGCTGAATACTAGTGTTCAACAGTATTCACAACTGTGTCTGTCTTGCAAAATGATCACATAGCTGTATTCAAGGTTAAAAAAAAAAAGAGGCCAAGAATATTAAGAGTCATCCAGAGGAGCATTTTGCAGAATTTCCAAAAGAGCTCTTTAATTATATACACTTGGCCCTGTCACCGTCTTCCACCACTTGTGTTCCAAGGGTATCGGGAGGTTGGTCCAGACCCTGGTATTTTGAAACACACCCACTTAAGGACTCCTGCGGCATAGACTGGGTAACCACTACTCCCATGCTCCTCCCATGCCTGCCGACTCATCCTTTGCCTTTTTTACTTTCTCCTTGTGGAATTCCAGCTGTCATTCTTTGCGTGATGATTTTCTCCATCCTATCAACCCCATATTTCTCTCTTCTCCCTATCCTTCCTTTTCTGACTATGTAGGAACTCATCCATTTATTTATTAAATAAACATTTCTGAAATGTTTACCCTGTGCCATGGACTGTGCTATGTGTGGGAGATATGTAAAGGCATAAGCTAGAATTATTAGTCTCAAGGAGCTTCTGATCCAGTGGGTTTGTAACTAACTGTTGGGGAAAGGCTAACCATTATGTGAATGAACGTGGCACACAAACCTGGTATGTCACAAGGCACTATAATTGAATCTGACGTGTTGCTGGCACCTTGGCAGGTTATTCTGCTGGTCTCAGATATTTGAAAACTTACCCTTTCACAGCTTCATGTTGATAGGATTTTTGAATCAAGTAGTTTCTCCTTCCTTAAGAGCTAAAGGAAGTTTTTGTGGTTAACAACATTTGGCTTATAGACTGCGAGGTCTCTAGAAACTTGAACCTGAGTCATTCACTGTGGCTGAGTGGCAGGGCGGGCAGTGCAGAGGCTCAGGTTCCTAGCAGTTCACATGAGCTAACACAGCCCAGCCTTTGGCAACCTGCCACTCCCTCTTCTTGTAGACAGGTTTGTGAAATTTGACACTCTCATGTCTTTCCTTAGAAATCTTGAAGGTTCAGCAGTTTTTAGCGGCTGACCATTTCTGTTCAACTCCTGTTGTCAGACCCAAGTGTGTGGCTCTCTTGGACCTGTTGTCAGAATAGAGCCTATGTATTTCATTGACTTAAAAAAAAAAAATCGGACACAGAGAGGAAAGGGAACTGGTGAAATGGCAGCATGAGACACAGAGAGGAAAGGGAACTGGTGAAATGGCAGCATGAGGATACCCGTGTGTGCGCTCTGCTAGGTCTTCTTGTGGTCACCCCGGCCCCTGGGAGGACCCTGAAGCGTCTTCTCGGAGGTTACAGGCAGGATACATTGTCTTCACCGAGTCACATGTTGATTAACAGAACTTAAAACAAAAACAAGCAAATCTCTTGAACAACAGTTTATGCCTTGGATGCAGAAATGGGACACTGTTCTTTGTGTCTGTTATGCTGCCACAAACTGCCCTTAAAATATGAAGCCTATACAAGCATATGGTATATCAGTAGAGCTTAGTGAAGTAGGATTTGGACAATTACTCCTGTAGTTGACCCAAGTAAACAAAACCCAGAAAGTTATCTACTAAAAACACAGAATTCTTCTTAGGTGGAGGTAGAGTGGTTTATAAGAGAATTAGGGCTCTTCCTATTTTGCTTTCAGCTCATTTCCTTCGGTTTTATTTTCATGCTTCAAGTCTTTGCGGCCCATCCTTGCCCTCCTTCTTGATGAATAAGTGTGATGGTCGAAAAGCACATGTCTTGGCTGTTGCAAAGATGTAGCCTTTACTAATTGTGTGATTCAGCTTAGGTGGTTCATATTCCTAGTCTGTAAATGACATCTGCCCCACACCACCATTCCAACTGCCTTCTATGCATTGTGTGGGTCAGATGAGAAAATGAGGTGTGAAGTGTCATTTAACTTCTACAGTGCCCTGCCATGGAACTGGAACTCGCATTCTCACCACGGATGGGTGTTGCAGGGCTCGTGGAATGAATTTTCTCTGTTATAGGACAATAATTGAGAGTTTACCCTCTTTGGCTTCTGTGACCACGAGCTGCTGTGTCTTACACCCCCACCTCCACCCCAGAGGCACACTGGACCTCTGCGTGGCCACTGTTTAGTGTGATATTCTTTTTTCAGTTGAGCTGAAATTTAGCCTTACAACTTCCAAAATAAGTTACACTTCTTGGTTCTAGTTTTACAGAGTTAACATGAAACAATTCAAGTCGGCACATTTCAAGTCATAGAAATTTATAACTGAGAAAGGGGTCTTACAACTCAGCTTCCTGTTTTTGGCAATTCAATTCAATAAATAAGAGCTGGTGCCTATCACGTGGGTGCTGTGCTCAGGCACCCAAGACTCAAGGCAGCTATTGTTTCTCCTCCGATCTCCCATCTCCGGAAGTGGAACCGAGGGCATGCGACCGGAATGGAGATGAATGGGAAGTTTGAACTTTTTAACTCCTTAATGTGCAAAGATCACAGTGGTTTTAATTTCATTTAGGGTACTTGCTGAATAAATGCCTGCGTTTATTAGGTTATAACTCACTTAAATGGCCAAGGAGACTACTGATCTGTAGAAATGAAGATGAGAGAATAATAAATAATAAAGCCATCTATTTCTGATTTTTATAAGCTCCCCTATGTTTGTTAACCAGTAAGTGAAAAACATAATTGCACAGAGAGGAAAGGGAACTGGTGAAATGGCAGCATGAGGATACCCGTGTGTGCGCTCTGCTAGGTCTTCTTGTGGTCACCCCGGCCCCTGGGAGGACCCTGAAGCGTCTTCTCGGAGGTTACAGGCAGGATACATTGTCTTCACCGAGTCACATGTTGATTAACAGAACTTAAAACAAAAACAAGCAAATCAAAAAACCCAGCACTAGGGGTAGAGTTGGATGCCCTGGGTTCTCTTCTTGCCCATGTTGCTAACTGGCAGTGTGATTTGGGGGGAAGTCCATCTCTACTCTTCAGAATTTCATTTTCCCTCAAATTCAAAATAGGGCTAAATCTGTTTGCCCTGCCTCTATAATATAGTTAATTTCGGGTTAAATGTGATCATGTATATGGACTTGAATCTTCACTTCTTAAAAGCCATGGAACGTTGAGAGACTTCTCTGTGCCTGCTTCTTCATCTCTAAAGTGGGATAATATTAGTACCTACTTGAGCATTTTTGTGAGAAGAGAGTTAATTCCCATCAAGTACATAGAACAGTACCTGACAGTTAATGCCTAATAACGGTGATTTTTTCTTGTGAACTTCTGAGGGCATCTATGACTTAGTTTATTTTTAGTTTACTGAATTTTTTAAATGACATTTTTAATAAATAAAAGTAACTGTAATACCTATTGACATGTTTTATCTTTCTGATCATTTTGGTGGTTTCACAAGGTAGGACTTTGTTGTCAGAAAAGGTTAATCATGATACTGAGAATTTACTCCCAAATGCCTTTTTTTTATTCAGAGCTTCAGACCAAATCTGTTTATTCTAGGAAGTGCCTTTTACTGGCAGCATGAGTTTGGAAAGCTTTAGGTGGGAATCAGGATATGACCCTGCCTTCTCTATTACTGTTAGAGGTTGGAAATCTTTCTTAACTGTCCAGAACTTTGCATGGTATGTGACAAAAGATTTTTTAAATGTTATCTTTGATTTTGAACTATGTTAATTCAGTGTTTTTGTGACCCATTCAGCTTTGAGAGGTAATGAAATGTTGATCAAGAGCTCCACCACAACAGACCCATTTATAATAATCCTACTGGTTTACTTCACAAAGGCAGTTTTCAGATAAAAATACTGATCATGACTTCCTGTGACTTTCCCTACAGGGGTAAAATTAAATTGTGGGAAATGCTTGGAATTTAACTAGTAATTAACTTATAAAGAACCTTTTAAAAAAAATCATAACTCCCTTAAGCTATTATAACAAAGATCCTTATGAATTCAGAATTCTTTTGTGTATTTATTTTTTATAAAGTGAAACCCAATGACTGTTGTTCAGTATCTTCAAGTTTGTTATTGAACTAAAATGATGTCTTTAGATAGAGGAGCCTTTGAGCCTCAGGTCCAGTTTAGATGAACCCTGATGCTGCTTTTGTTGAACTACTTATTTGGATATAAATATGGATATCTGTGGCCTGATATTACAGACTTTTATTATCAAGATTTGATGATGGGGTATTTGAGAGTTTGTGATTAGAAAATGAGCACATAGGGCAGCCCCCGTGGCGCAGCGGTTTAGCGCCGCCTGCAGCCCAGGGTGTGATCCTGGAGACCCCGGATCGAGTCCCACGTCAGGCTCTCTGTATGGTGCCTACTTCTCCCTCTGCCTGTGTCTCTGCCTCTCTCTCTCTGTCTCTATGAATAAATAAATAAACTCTTAAAAAAATGTTTAAAAAAAAAAAAAGAAAATGAGCACATAGACTTTTCCTGCTTTTCTGCTTATCAATAGAATTGAGGCTGTCAGATATTTTGTTTCATCTCTCTTACCTGGAGTTAAAAATGCCACTTCACTCTTAGTTGTATATTTAATATTTCTTGAACTCTAAACTCCTTATTCCTACATTTTTACTTCTATGCCATGTTATATTACAGTTCTAAATAGCATGATTAGGCTGATCATTTTGAAATGAAGAAATTACTTTTAAACATACAAAAAGCACAAATTAATTTTATCTGCTAGTTGATTTGTTTTCCAGAAGTTTTGTGTTAAGGAACATCAGGTTTCTCTCTGGAGAGGTAATGAGTAGATCAGCACATCTAGAGTAGAAGGTGTTTTCAAGGGGCCATGTGGCAGGATGACATGATTGAGATTTGGAAACCCTGGGGCTCTGTGATGCTAGGGAAGTTTCTCTGCTTCTTTCAGCATTAGTTTCTTCAACTGTCAATGGACATGCTGTCTATCTGGAAAGATTATAATCTGATGCCACATTATGCTAATATATAATGTGTTTCCACCAAATAGTAACTGTTATATTTTGTGTTAGAAATTTGTTCCATTTATATTTAATATTTCAAAGCAATCATGAATGGTCATTTTGGGATTCTTATTTTGTGAACATATTAATAGGCTTATAATTTTCTAAGATTACCAGAAGGCTTTGGGAACACCAAAAGAAATACTTGATTTCTGAATAAACTAATCATTTAATAAGTTCTTATCTCTTGATTCCTATGTTAACTGTGTTAGAGTTGTAATGACCATTTTTCCCTTCTTCCAATCTTGGATATCCTTGTGAGTTTAGCTTTAAAAAAAGTTAACAGAGTAACCAAAAAGGATATAGAGTAAGGCCAGGGTAGTTTCCTCATTCACAATTATATATTTCATTCTTAATTTGTTTCAGGATTATTTGAGCCTTTTAAGACTATTTATAAAGTGCCCTCAAGGACATGTGTTGTGTTTTCAAGTTGGTCTCTTTGTAAGGGGAAAGGAAAGGATGTAATAAGGTGCACGTTGATGGGCTGCACTTCCCCCACTGCTCTCCTCTTTTTTCTGGTTTATCACTGCTTTGAATCCTGTGTTAGTAGATCAGTGTTCCCAAGAATAGGTGGCTATGTTCTAGTGCAAGTTGAACTAACTACATGCTGCCTGGGGGCCAATATTTGAAACATTTTATGTCTATTAATGAGACATAAAAATTATATGCTAAGTCTTCTTCACATTAAAAAAAAATCTAAGTTTTTTTTCAATTGGTTTCTCCAGGTGGCATTTTTCTGAGATTGTTCATTGAGACTTCCCAGCATTCCTGCAGATGAAATAGGTAAGTATTGAAATCAGATACCCTTACTATAATAATTCTATGGATACACTTCCCAGGTAGGTAGCAAATTACTTCTTTTTTTTTTTTTTTTTTGCAAATTACTTCTTGAAAGAGGTGCAGTGTTTCAAACTTTTGGACCTTGAATGGTAATACTAGTTTTTGTTATTGTTTTGGGGGTTTTTTGGTTAGAAATACCTCTTGGATGAGCACACACAAATGTTGTCAAAGACCCTGTAAAGGTTCTGTCACCATTTGTAAACAAATTTTATAGCTCTTTTTAATGTGCATAGCTGACTCTATGTTGTCTTTCCTTTTGAGTCTCTGTGGACTGTTTCACCATTTGTTACCATTTTTCTGTGAAAGGGGAAGTAGAAGTAGAGATGACCAATTCAAATTACCCAGTTTTATTACTTGATGACAGCTCAGGTAGAGGAATTGCCTAAATAAAAGTTGCAAACAGTTGACTAATAGGTGATGTATGATGGAGTCTATAGATTCTGATTTATAAAGGTCACTTTTGGAAAATGTTAGTAATAATAATAGGGGTTGAGTAATCTCCTACGGTGTGCAATCAGGAGATCAATTAAATAATTGTTTTGAAAGACTTTGATCCATTTCTGACTCTAAAAAAGCAGACAGTATTCAACTCAATTCTCTAGAAGCCTTGTAAGGAGCTGGAGGGTGTGACTCAGGCTAAGGGGGCCGGTATGTGGGTTGATTTGGGACCCACTGGCACTCTCTCCTGGAGGCTCTGCCTTATGCAGTGAGTTCACAGAATGTTTTCACAGACACCATCTCATTTGTGGAAGGGTGATCTTTTTAGATTACAGATTCTGGGGAAGGAAAAATTGTCCTTATATCATGAATTAAACTATTGATTTCTAATATGTTATTAAAGTGTTCTAATAGCTACTACTGCTTGGGTTAGATTAAGCAACTTGGGTTCTTTTCTTTTTCTTTTCTTCTTCTTTTTTTTAATGGGAACTGTAAACACTTGTGAGTTATAAAATTATTTGAGCAAAGGTCCTTCTCATGGGAAAGCCAGGGCTGACCCAGGTTGGGTGGTGTCTTGTGAAGGTTAATCATTGGCACCTTATCAAACTGACAGTCCTTAAATAACTGTTTCGTATTTATTTACTGGGAGTAGGTGAAGCTGATTTTCTATTACTAAAGACTATTAATAAAAAACATATATCTTTTCCTGTATGTTGAAAATAAGGGATTTATTACATGTGATTTTTCTGAAGCAGGTGTTCATAAGCCTGTTTAAAATTTGATTAATAGTAACACTCTGCCGTGCATCGCTCAGGTCCAGACTTTCAGATGCCTGTCAGCCAGGGGACGTTGAGGTTGGTAGTGAGGCCTGTTTTCACTCATACAGTTCTATGAGGAGAAATATTCTCAACAGAGCCAGATCTATGCTGGTGAGGAGTGTGTTTATTTCTAATCTCAGGCACTGTCTATTTGAGCGGAAACAGGTCCAATTGCCATTTCGTCCATTATGTAAGGAGTCGCATGTGAACCCGAGTTAACTGGCTCCATATTTCCCATGTATTCCAGTGATGATTTAGTCCCCCTTTGTGGGTTGTCACCCTGGATCACTGCCAGGCTGGCCTGTTTAATCCAGCTCTAGGGAATAGCCAATTCCATTCTGCCAGTGTCTTCAGGAGCTAAGTCATGTTCATCCTTGAAATCCCCCTCTCTGACGATTTAGCCAGATAAAATTCACTTGGTCTTTTTTTTTTTTTTAATTATGAATTCATCCCATAGAAATGCAATAAAACTTGACTTAGTCAGACACAAGAGTGGCTTTTCTGAAATAACAGTATGTGAATTATGAAGAAATCTGACAACTCACAGCATATCAACTTGTTGAATAGGTTTCTCTTGAACAAAGAGTCATTACAGTCTAAGGAGAGCCTTATCATCAGGTGGTCCTAGGCTGAGAGTCCATCTCTGCTGGACACTACCTGGGTTGGGATCCCAGGTATGGTGCCAGTTGGCTGTGTGACCTAAGGCATGTTCCTTTGCCTGATGGAACTCCTCTCTCCTTATGTGTGGATACCCCTTCCTCCCAGAGTGCTTTGGAGGATTCAGTGAGGCAAAGATAGCAGTGACAAGTACCTCCTGTGTGTCCTCCTGACATCAGGGCCCTTGGAAGGAGCCCTGGGTTAGGATGGAGGAAGTGCTGTACCAGGTGCCTCCTATGCCTCACTGATAGAGTAGCAAGCTGTAGTACCCGCTCTGTTCAGCCCTGCCTGCTCTGGAGAAATCTTTGAAAAGTGTGAGTTTAGGGTATGTGGTTGGTATTAGGGTATTAGGTATTAGGGGGCTTCTATTGGGCAGGTTTAAAAAAAAATCTAGTCAGACTTTCTGGGCTTGAGTCCCAGCTCTACACCTTATAATTAGGTGTATGACCTTGAACAAGTTATTAACACCCTCCCTGGCTCTCACCTGTCTCACAGGATTGCTGTGAGATTAAATGATGTATTGTGTGTAGAGTGCGGCATATGGAACTAGCACCTAGTGAATCTCAATAAATATGCTCATAAATTCAGCAGGACACAAGAAGGGACGCAGAGGATTTGACTTGAAAAAATATCCATGGTTTTAAAATATCTTGAGTTTGTACTTTGGATTATTGAGCTTTTTATATGATGTTACATTATTTAGATCAGGAAGGATCATCTTTTTCCAGAATGAATGGAGAATGACCTTATTCTGCAATGTGGGACTACCTCATCAGAAGGGTGAGGCATTGGGAGTTGGTCTTCTTTGGTTTCCTATTCATGAATAAATGAATCTTTCCCCATCTGGGGGAATTCTTGCTAGAATTGACCAAATGAGTGAAATGAGAACTCTAGCCTTGCACTGCCCATTGTGGTAGCCACCCTCCCCAGATGGCTGTTGAGCATTTGGATCGTGGCTAGTGTGACTGAGGCACTGAATTTTTAATTTTATTTAATTTTGATTCATTGAAAATTTAGAACTGAATGTCACTTCAGTTATTGGAAAACTTGTAAGCATATTTGAGGCAACTTGGGCAGGCAGATCTATTTTTTCAACTGTACACTTTATATGGTTTAATCAGGTCAAGTATTTCTGATGAAAACTTAGTAGCTGAATTGAGATGTACATTGCAAAGTATACAGCAGATTTTGAAGTTTTAGTGTTAGGAAAAAAGGATGTAAAATACTTTTAATACTTTTTATATATATTGATCATATGTTAAAATTATAATATTTGGGATATATAGAGAAAATTAATTTCCTCCTTTTAAATATTTCTACTAAAAGTTTTATTTTATTTTTATTTTATTTACTTATTTACTTTTTAAAAGATTTTATTTATTTATTCATGAGAGACACAGAGAGAGAGGTAGAGAGATAGGCAGAGGGAGAAGCAGGCTTCCTCTGGGGAGCCTGATGCAGAACTTGATCCCAGTACCCTAGGATCATGACCTGAGCCAAAGGCAGACTCTCAACCACTGAGCCACCCAGGTGCCCCTCTACTAAAATTTTTAAATGCTATACATGGCTCACATAATATTTCCATTAGACAGAGATGCTTTAGAAGATCCCTGAAAGAATAATTTCTTTTTTTTTTTTAAGATTTTATTTATTTATTTATTCATGAGAGACACAGAGAGAGAGAGAGAGGCAGAGATACAGGCAGAGGGAGAAGCAGGCTCCAGGCAAGAAGCCCGATGTGGGACTCGATCCCTGGACTCCAGGATCACACCCTGGGCCAAAGGCAGATGCCAAACCGCTGAGCCACCCAGGGATCCCCCAAGAATAGGGTAATTCTAATTTATTAAGTAAAACACAGTTTTTTCCAATCTTTGTGAAGATTATGAAAATGATGTTTTTTCTCCTTTTAAAGTGTTTGTTCACAGTCTGTAGTTTAGAGGAATAAATCTTTATTTTATTTTATTTTATTTTATTTTATTTTATTTTATTTTATTTTATTTTTTAGAGGATATTTTTATTTTATTTTATTTTTTTATTTTTATTTTATTTTTTTAGAGGATATTTTTAAATATTCAGAATTGAAAAAAAAAAAAGGCACATAGCTGATGTGCCTGGGCCTTATGTAATATGACCCGAGGCTCAATTTTGATGTCTTTGCCGTAGACCTTTCTCTTCCTTTTTTTTTTTTTTAATTTTTATTTTTTTTAAATTTTTATTTATTTATAATAGTCACACACAGAGAGAGAGAGAGGCAGAGACACAGGCAGAGGGAGAAGCAGGCTCCATGCACCAGGAGCCCGACGTGGGATTCGATCCCGGGTCTTCAGGATCACGCCCTGGGCCAAAGGCAGGCGCCAAACCGCTGCGCCACCCAGGGATCCCCTTTCTCTTCCACTTTCTTCTGAAATGGGCCAAGGGAAACACTCACCACTATCTACCAGAATATGAATCCAAACACTACTTTTCAGCTAAATATTCTGTTTCCTTGATGATTGTTAATTCTGACATTTGATGCAGATACCATTACCCCAGGGTCACATTTTGACATGTCCCAGGAGATCAGTTTAGGAACTGTCATCCAGGGGAACTGGATAACTACCTATAGTGAATTAGTACTCTCTTCTTACTATGGTACCAGTAATACAGAGATATATTTTCAAAGGAATGATGGCTCGCTAGATGCTTAGTTGTCGCCAATGTATGTATGAAACATGAGAAGATAATACAGTTAGGATCATCAGTGTTTTTGTTTCTCATTCATGCCCCACGTGACATTGAAGTATTCTCAGAAGTGAGGGAAGAGTATTTGACTTGGAATCATGCTGGTCTGGGTTTGAGTCCTGGCTGGCTGATGGTGATGGTGGTGAGTTTTCCTAAGTTCTGATTCTGTCCCTGGGTAGTTGGTGCCAACAAACACCAGCCACTTTCCTTATCAACATTCTTCCATTGTGTGTACTTGATCTGTGACACCACATGCCTTTGATAAATATGGCAAATACATTGCCATCCTTGTACTTTCCCAGACGAAGTAAAGGAATCAGAAAGTTTACTTTCCAATATTGTTCTCTCCAGGAATTGATATTTCTGTATTGAATGCAAGCCATTACCACATTTTCATAAAGAATCTTTAGCCACCAAAAAGTGGCTTTTCTTTGCATGGAGTTTAACTGTTATGACATTGAGGTTTTTAAGTTCCAGGAATAGAGTATAGAATTCATTCCCACCAGTAGTTTGGAAGCCGTTAATAGGGGAGGGTGTAATAATCTTCCTCCTTTACTGAGGGTAAATTGAATTAAATATATAGTATCTGGATAAGAAAACGATAAAATAAAATAAAAATAAGATTGTGGTTTTCAAGACTTTAAAAAAGCAAGTCAAAGTAATTGGATATATTGAAGACTTAAAGTGAAAGCAGTTCTTTTTCTGCTTTGTTACTTACATGTTGACAGCTTGCCTTTTTTCTGATAAGTTTTTGCTAGACCTGTGCCATTTGACAGGAGAGTGCTGAGGATTCTTCTCAGCAGGGACAGAATGAAAAGTTGCTTTCTTTGGTAGACTGAACTTCTGAGGGCTGGTCTGAGTCTTTTATTATATCATCAGTGTCCACTACAATGTCTGATGCACAGTAGGTGCTCAGTGAATATCGGTTGAATGGATGGAAGATAAATGTCTGTGGTTAGACTGTAGAGCTAGTTTTATGGCATCCTCTGAAGAGAACTCTACTTTGGGCACCTTATGGGCAGCACAGCACAGTATCTGTCGTATGCTAAATGCTCACTAAATGTTGGATAGTTGGAGGAGTGAATGTAGGCTTAAGTTTAACTTCCAGTTTATAAGGGAGTTTAGGAGTGTGGCCCATTTATAACTTCCAGTTTATAAGGGAGTTTAGGAGTGTGGCCCATTTATAATTTGGGAAGCCACACAGGCTCTTTTCAGCAGAGGAGCAAGGTTAGACATTTGGAAGGCACCACAGCTAGCGGATTGACCAGAGGCTAAGATACCAGGTAGACAGTATTGCTGGCAAGAAACTAGGTGGGTGAAGAGGGTGGCTTTGGAGGGTCAGATGGGCAAGGCTGCAGCTAACCGAATGAAGCACAGTCCAGGTTTAGCTTTGGATGGGAGCTGGGACAGCTCTCTGGATAGGAGTAGTTTTGCCATAAGTAAGCTTCAAGTGTGAGGAATGGGTGTTAAGAGAATTCTCATGTACTGGCCTCAGTTCTTTTGAGAAGTAGAAAAAGTTATCTGTTTGGGAGAGGGTGGGTGAAGTTGGGGGTTCTTATGCTCCCCCATGTGGCAAGGAGCTCTTCTCAGTGCTGATGTAGTGAGAGTATCCATCTTCCTGTGAATTCTGGACCTCTCTGATGAATTATTCCACAGAGAATTCAGGTCCTCCATCTGACGGAACAAGTCCACAAGGATGTTCTGGATCTCATTTCAGTTTTGTTATGATAAAATGCTAAAGTCTGTGCAAAAAAGGCTATGTGTAGCTCCTCCATCAGGTAGATTTGGTTCCAGTTGGGTACTCCTCTTGTTATTCCACCTACACAAAGAAATGCCTCTATCCTTACATTGAAAGCTTTTTTGCCTCCACGATCCACTTTGTAAATTGCTCCTTGAAAGGAAGGTGCTGAACACACCTCATCTGAATGAATATGCATTGGGATGGTGTAGAGGTCTCCCTCGCGGTCACTGTAAGATGACATGTATGCTTTTACACGAAGCTTGTTAACGTAGCTAAGTCAGAGCTGTATCTATCTTGATCATTTCTCATGTCAAACCATAACCACCAAAGAAGGCAGTGTAGTATAGCTCTCAAGTTCTGAGATCTTGCCCCCATAAACACCCAATCTGCTCTTTGAAATTTCATGCTGACTTTCTAACAAAAGCTGGCTTCTTTTGAATTAAATGTTGATTTAATCTACAATCCCTTCTGGAGTCATTCAAAAGCCAAAATAAAGTTTTTGTAATCTTTTCCCTTTCTGTGCTCTAGTACCGGCGGGAACCACTAGTCATACAGTGGTCCTGTCTGTCCTTCAAGATGCCAGCCTCCCCAGAACCACCAGCTAGCTGCTCACCACATCTCAGAGGGCTAGGGTGCCAGGCAAGCTGTAAGGATGGGACTGGCCCCCCATCTCTGTACCTTATGTTACCAGCCCAGAACAGCCTGTGAAAAACTCTTAAGAGCTAATTGGCAAGCTCAGATGAACTTAGAAATGTACCTGATTTTGATCCAAATTATTCTATATACGCAGCCAAGTTGTGTTAGGAAATGGGCTCTTCCTGTCATTAACTCACAGCTTAGGTCATCTCTTTCATGTAATGAAGGCAAATATGACTGAGAATTCACTTTAGAAATCTAGTGTGACTAATCTGCAAGAGCTGGTTCCTGTCTTGTTGCCTCATCAACACATTTCTTTTTCCTGCTTCATTCTCTGTGTTCCTAATTCAGTTGAAGTTCAATCCATTTTTCTCCTAATATTCATGGGCTGGTTTTGGACTGGAAGGACACAGCCAGCCTGGCATGCTAGTCAACTGCTTTCATGGGCTTCTCATTCTTAGTCACGCTCAGGGGGGCCAGCTTACTGGCCACTTACACCCTATGGCAGGTACATGTAAGTCTCTCCTTCTGGAAACTGTCAGACATTTTGGTATAAGGGTAGTTGTAGAGAAGGTCACTTGGGCAAACCTAAAGGAATTCTATTTTTCTTTAGTTGCTGGTATGCTTGCATATTTATGTGATCAGTACACCTCAAAGTATAGGTCGTTCTTTAGCTGCCCAAAGCTCACACCTATTTTCCCCAGTGCCTTAGACACTGGTAGGCTTGTGAAGCTGAGCAACAACTCTTATATACTATTATTGCTGGACTAGAGTTGCCAGAAGATGTTTATGTGTGTTTTCTACCAATCATCAAAATAATCCAGGTTCAAACAAAAAAGTATACACATGCAGGAGAAAAGAAAACCAGTCTCCTTAGGGCCAATCTAGTGTCCACACTCCAAAAAATGTCTCTTTTTGTACATACTTTTCTTTACATAATTGAGTGCTTACTTTGTATACAACTTTACAGTTAATTTTTTGTTTTATAGGGTACTATATTCATATCCCCTCTATCATTAGATGTTTCTTGTTAAAGTATTTCACTGGTTGAAAATTATATCTATGATTTTGATAGATATTATGATAAATATGTAAATCATCTTAACCTTCTATTTTTGACATTTGACATTTTTAAAAATCATTGAATATAAACATTGATTGTCCTCTTATAGATATTTGTTCAGTTTTAAAAATATATCCAGGAAAGTTGGGCTCTCACTGGCAGTAAAAGAGAGTGCTTGTTTTAGCACACCATAAGGATCACTAAGGACCCAAATCCTTGCCAGTTTGGGAAGTAAGAATGGCACCTTATTTTAATTCTTGCTGTTTTTATTACTTAATGAAATTGAATGTTTTTCATCAACAGAATAGCCACCCGTATTTTCTTTTTATTTCATTAAGTCCTTTCAGGTGAAATTGTCATTTATTTATGACTGTTGTGATGTTTATAATTTTGACCCATTTTCCTGGAAAGGTTTATTGAGATGCATAACTTTGCACATATTGTATTCTCAGTAATAGTTAATTGTATACAAAATTATCCAGTATTTGAGATGAAAATAGGTGTGGAAGTGCCAAAGAGAATACACTTGGAGGTTCTAATGTGACTTCTTGGTCAGGGCTGTCAGCATCTGCAAAGTCAGCTGTATCCAGTGAGCACCAGACCTTGTGGGCACCCCAGTCATCACCCTGCCTCCTGCCTAGGTACTTCTCCTTCCCCTTTGCCTGTGCAGGGCAGACACGGTATAGCTCACGTTGATAGAATACTCACAATAAACACACACCGTGGCTCAGTGTTCACCGACCCCATGAAGTCATTCATACTTGCTTCTCCCTGGTGTTTCTTCTCAGACTGCTTAGCTGACTTTCCTCTTCTTATCATTGTTTCCAGGGAGTCCTCTTCTCCCTTTTCTCCTTTTCTTCCTTGCATTCTCCAAATTATCTGACTCACCCCATGACTTCAGCTGCCACTCGTGGGCCAGACCTCCTCAGACCGAACCCTTTTTCTAGGCTACAGGCCCAGATAGCCACCCGCTTGTTACAGGTCTTCCCCTGGTGTCCCACTGGGACTCAGAATGCATTGTGCCGCAAAATGAACTCATTCCTTCTCTCTCCCTGGCTCTGTGGCCTGAATTCTGTCTCCTAGCAAAAAGGACTACCATCCATCTACCAAGCCAGACACCTGAGCAACATCTTGAGACCCCTCTTCACCTCACTGCCCACATCCCAGGGGTAACATGAAGACCTATGAGTTCTCCCTCCTTCATAATGCTTCATCTACATCCCTGTTCTTCCTGCCCTGGTCCAGGCCACACTCCTAGAAGGAACGAATGTGTGTTTTTCCCAACTAGATATCATCTTAAAAAAAAAAAAATCAGGTTTCTCTAAAATAAAATTGGTATTTTGCAGGACATGGTATTTTAATGGGATATTTGTGAATTTTTTGTATGAAGTGAATCCTCATCCATGAATTTGCCTTTTGTAGAAACTTGAATTTTGTACCTACTTGTTTGTTTTAAAACAAAGTATGCCTCGAATAATGTCTAATACATATTAGTCAAACGAGAGCCCCTAGACATTACTTTCTAGCTAAAGGGCTTTTGATTTGAGGGCTTGACATTTTTTCCTTTGGATCTTAATTATTTCCATATTGCAATATGTATTGTTTTTTGTAATATTGGAGTTATCCTTTATTAGCTAGCTTTTCAACTTCACCTCCCAGGGAACTCAGGCAAGAAATACAAATATTTTCATAAGATTCTTTGGGGGAGTAAAATTAATATTTTTGAGAATGAAATATGGTGAATTGTCTCCTAAGGATTGAAAGACTTTATTAAGATAGCAAAGTATCCTTCCCCAGGGGTACGTTTTTCCAGGGCTTATTGGAAATATGGTGCTGGGAAGAATAAAAGGAAATTTAATGCCATGGAAGTTGGAAACAGCCACTGATCCAGTCTGTTTTTAGAACACATATAACACACTAATTCCCAGAGATTTAAGACAGCTCTGTTCACTTCCTGAGGCTGTCCGGCTCATTATGACTGTGACACAGGAAGATTCTTCAGCATGAATATGCCATGACAGTGTTTTATTTACTGTGAATATTCACAATACTTGAGTATAAGGTGTCCCTGTACGTCTGCCTTCCCATATTGGTTATCAGGTTGCTTCAGTATTGGGACTTTTCTTAAATTGGCTTCCCCTAGACCCAATCCTGTGACTAGGATTCAAGCACACATAGGTTGTTTGTGAGGTAATCCTGGAGAACATTGGTAAGGGAATAGGTATATGAGCTAGCCAGGAGATGAAAGGCAATAAAGAGATGAGTTTGAGCAAGTCCCTGCTGTGGGCACCTGGGCCTGAATCCCTGGTGAATTTTAGGAGGCATCCTTCAGAACCAGCCCATTGGAGGCCCAAGCAAGCTGGGAGAGAGGTCACCTCCACCTCACATCCGTCACTGATTGGTGGCTGCTCTTGAGGCCAGCGTGTAAGGCCTGCTGTCTGCTTGGGTGCCGGTCATGGGTGCTTGCTGTAAGTGTGCACCCAAGGGATATGAGACGTATGCATGGGGGCACTGATGATGCCTGCTGAGCGCACTGCTTTAACATTTTTGACTGCGATAGACAAGTTCACTTGGAGACGTCTCAGGGCCTCAGAAACAGAGCACATGCAGAGAGATTGCTAGTAGCGATTCATTTTATCAGTGTCTGATACATATAAAGTGAATTTAAAATACTGAGAATTTGATACCACTAATCCTGAAACGGAGAAGGGAAGATGTAGGGACGATCTCAGAGAGTTTGTCTAGATGTTGACCCTAAATCACACATCGTATCTCAGTAAAAAGCTGGTAAGGCTTCACAGTAACCAAACAACTGGATTGTCAGGGCTTCTTACAGGGCTGAGGTTTCCTCGTTGCTAATCAGCCTATAGAATTATAATAGGCCCACAAGGAAATTACAGTGTTTTTTCCATGCACTCAGATCTGGAAGAAAACAAAAATCTGACGGAAATCTGTGGCCAGCCAAGTCTGAATAGAGCCATCTACATTGCTTTGGGGAATTCCTGGGGAAGGAAAGAAGATGGAATCCAAGCTGTTTAGTGCACCTCAGAAAGAACTCTTCTGTTATTTTCTGATTCCTCTCTGTTACACAACAGTCTTGAGGACACATCTTGAAATGGAAATTATCCTCTAATATCCTATTGGCTGCTCTATTGGTGTCATTTAGGGGATGAGTGGATAAAACCTTGAAGCTGTCGGTATCTCACCATTCAGATCTGTTGTGTGACGGTGGAGCAGCGAAGAGTAGGACGGTGTCCCTGTCCTCAATGAGTTCCCAGTCCACCCTTGAGAAGACAAGCAGAGAAATTACTGCTTCTGTGATAAACTGATAGTATTGGGGACAGAAGACAGAACAATTAATTCTGACATTTGGGGAGGGCATTCTGGAGCTGTGACATTTGCGTTGGGCCTTAAAGATGACTCAGTTTCCATAAGGCGTGAAGGAAGACCGTGGCATCCCGGTCGGGATGAGTGTGGATGGAGGCAAGGGGACTGGAAGTGCCAAGTGTGGTCAGGGAGCAGTGAGTGGTGGTAGGCAGGAGAAGCCAGCTTGTCCACGTCCTCAGGGCCTGGCTACTGCCTTCCCTGTCTCTCCTGTACCGCCAGTAGGCAGATGGCATTTACAGCCGAACCACTTCTGTTCCTTCCAGTTTTCCCAGCAAATATCCTGCCATCGTAGAACTAACTTAGGATGGTGAATGGAGCTTGTACAACCTGCGTGGGGTTCAGAGGTCCACAGATGCAGCCTTTGGCAGTGAAATTAATGTTTTGTGTTTAGCAGCTGGTCAGTGATCCGTATGGCAGAGGGGGGCCTTGTGGATGGGGACAGTGACATGCTTCATGCAGGTGGCCAGCATTACCTGTAAGGTATAGTACTTGTCCCCTCTTTGCCGTGTATTTTCTATCACTCTGACATGCCCAAGTGTCCTATATTTCTGGAAATACCTAGCTATATATAAAAGAATATAGAATTGTTTGTGCTTGTTTTTCCCAGATTTCCTCCCATCTCTGCTCTAGTTGTGTCACGGCATTAGCGTGGTGGTGCTTTTGGCCGTGCCTCAGGGGCACACCTGCTCTTAGAATCCCTCAGTACATGGCTTGAGGAAGAGAACCAAATAGTAAGCCAGCTGCAGGTTTTCTCCCATTTCCCAGCTGAATCTCTCAGTTGTCATTTTTGTCCTTTGTTTCTTTTTTTTTTTTTAATTTTTATTTTATTTATTTATGATAAGCACACAGTGAGAGAGAGAGAGAGGCAGAGACACAGGCAGAGGGAGAAGCAGGCTCCATGCACCGGGAGCCCGATATGGGATTCGATCCCGGGTCTCCAGGATCGCGCCCTGGGCCAAAGACAGGCGCTAAACCGCTGCGCCACCCAGGGATCCCTTGTCCTTTGTTTCTAACGGAGTAGCTACCTTGGCAGAGGGAAAGAGCACTCGATGTGGTGCCCACATCCTGGGATCATTTCTCAGGGGAAATCAGGAGCAGGAGCTCCAGCTGACTCCCAGACACATCTCCAGGAACCCTGAAGAAGTTGGCCATTACCATCTCACCAGATCCTTGGACTGACCTCTTGCTGCTTAAATTCAAGATCGCATGTGGTTCATCAACCCTCACAAAGGTTCTCCGGTGGCTGTGCTTTAGAGCTCCTTCAGCCAGTCACCTTGTTTATGTCTTAGACTGACCAGTGTGCTCACGATCCTTTCTCCCTTAGGAATTTCTGCTTCCTCTTTTATCACACATGGAGTGTTTTTTTCCCATGGAATTCCCCCATTTGTCTGTAGACTCTCTTTATCCCACCCTTTGAAACTGCATTCAGGCTTCCAGGAGATGTTTCCCTGATGATTTCACAGCATAAGACAAAGACTTACAAGTTTTTGATGCCAAAGAAAGAAATAGTGAGATATCTTGAGTCCGATTTAGTAAATTGACCCCTGACAGCTGTGTGTCTTTGGGTGGATCACTGTCCTTTAGTGAATGTATGTAAGAATAATCAACTCAAGAAACCTCTAGCAGCCAGATGCATAGATTCTTCTCTCTACCCCTTGTCAGTAACTCTCCTACAGACAAGAAAATATGAAGGAAAGTAGGGTATCTTTTTCCGTTTTGTGTTTAGCCTCCAGCGTTGCAGTGTGCCTTTCCTGTTCACTATCCTCCAGGTGCAGAGAGGTGGTTCTTGAGGAGACTGTCTTTGTTCCTGGTCTTGTGAGTGCATGTGTCTCAATGGTCGTGATTTGACCTGGCCCAGCCCACTGGATCTTTACTTACTGTTGGACCGTTGTGGTCTCATAACCAGAGCACTAGACCAACTTTTCCTGTACCCTTGCTACTGAAAGCTGCTGATGGAAAACCTGGTTTTGAGACGGATGAGCTTTTCCTTTCTGATGGAGCAGAAAATTATAGGGAGGGTATGGATTTATGGGAAGGTATAGGTTGGTGACTAATAGGCAAGTAAGAAGTAGAGGAGTTCTTCATCAGCTTCGGTGGAACACTAGCCTTTGGCCTCTGCTCTACTATTGACTGCTATTTTCACTGAATTTCCAATTTATTTAGTCAGAGTAAATGTTCATGTTCATTCTGTAGGAAACAATACTAATGTCAATGCTCAAAAATATTATATCTGAAGAAAAAAACCTCCAAACCTTTGTGTATATAACTTTTAAGGAAGTTTCCTAGGGCTAATCAAGATGCTTCTGAGTGAAAGTTTATTCATGTCTAGTGACCTGAGAGACAACTGTGGTGATTTTTAGTTTTATAACCCCACCTCAGGACTCGCAGTAGTGGTGCCACTTCCACATATTAGAAGTTGTTCTGGAAACATATGTGACATTTCTGGGATGTTGCATAGATCATTAAAATGAAAGCATGCAACACTAGACCTATTCCCCAAATTCAAGATTTGTGACCAAGCTTTCCAAAATAGTGTTACAGCAAAGTAGTCTTTTTTTGGTTTCTATAAACTTATTTCATTGTTAAGCAGAATTTATTTTTATTGTGGGACTTTTCAGAGACCTTAATGTGTACAGTGGCTTCTCAAGGGTTGGGATGTAGGATTCAGCATGTGATCCGGGACCCCGTTGGTCGAAGAGCACCTGTGATCATTGTCCAGACCTCATGTCACTCCGACACACTGGGGAGATGCTGACGTGTGGTAGGTTTGAAGCCATCACAAATCATTTTTTGCTCTTCTCATCCAGGACTGTAGCCTTATTTCCCTACCTCTAGAGACCGGGCTGGCCTTCTCTCTCCTGGAGTGATAGGTGCAGCACAAGTATTGTGTGAGTTCTAGAGCCTAGACCTTGAGAGGCCTGGCAGCTTCTGTTTTTGCCCTGTTGGGACTCTGCCTTGAGACTTCCGTGAAAGGAAGCCAGTCCAGCCTACAGGAGGATGAGAGCCTCCTCCATGGAGGAGAGCCACAGGGCCCCATCAGTGACAGCATTAACTGCCAGATGTGTGAATGAAACCATAGTGGGCCTTCCAGCATAGCTGACCCAGCTGAGAGCAGTGCGTCCAAGAGCTAGGGCAGAACCAGTAGAGGAACTGCCCAGACGACACATGGTATCATGAGAAATAATAAATCGTTCTTTTAAGCCACTAAATTTTTTTTAAAAGATTTTATTTATTTATTCATGAGACACAGAGAGAGAGGCAGAGACACAGGCAGAGGGAGAAGCAGGCTCCCTGCAGGGAGCCCCATGTGAGACTTGATCCCAGGACCCCGGGATCATGCCTTGAGCCAAGGGCAGACATCAACTGCTGAGCCACCCAGGCATCCCTAAGCCACTAAATTTTGAGGAGCTTTGTTACACAGCGGTAGTTAACAGGGACACTGACTTAACAGTAGCACCCAGTTAAAAACTGGAGACAAAAAAATATGGCTGTTTATCTAATCAGATACTTTCTATGAGGCTTTTCTGGCTTAAAATGAAATTTCTGCACAGGGATTTTCTAGAAACCTGAGTCATGTGAAAAAATGTCAAGAAAAAATGTGTTTGGCATATGATTAACAGCACCAGAAAACAGCACCCAGTCCCAGTGTGAGCGAGCCAGCATGGGTGGTGCTAATGCTGCCCCGGTAAGAAGGGGAAAGGGACTGATGGAGAAGTTGTAGCGATCCCCGCACTGCTGTCGGCGACATGTTCCCAGGGCCTGTCTGACAGCTATCTCTGAGGTGACCAGGGTCACTTAGGGCTCATTCTTTCAGCCTAATAATTAGATTCAAGAGACACGGCTTTGGATACGGCCCATCTGCTCCACTCGCTGGCCAGCTGCAGGGAGGGGAGGCCTTGCCAGTGTTCCAGCCACACAGCAGGTTTAATTACTACCGGCTCCCAGGAGCAAATCTGATTAGCAGATGGTGAAGCCCCAGTGAGATGTGGAAGTGCAAGAGGCCAGGGGCAGCGCCCCTGGCTGAGGCCTGATTGCTAAGTGCCCCGGCCCGGCAGCTGTCCGTCCTTGGCTATTACACCCACCATCTTTTCGGTGTCCTGCGGCCAGGTGGGCCTGTTGACACAGAAGCCGGGACCGCAGGCTCACTATCACAGCTGAGAGGCCTCAGACAGTGGCCACATCAGGAGCTACACCCAGGCCTTAACAGGCTCACATGGGAGGATCGTGACAGTCATGCTATGGCCACACCGGCCGCAGTGAGTTGGGAAGAAGCAGAAGGTTCTGGGAATCATGGGAGTTGGAGCTGGAAAAGACCCACTTGGTCATGAAGCCTCTTCCTCCGTCATGGCCTGATCATTCCCCCGGGATACTCTGGAGCGGTTTGTAAAATCTGTTTCCGAATGACTCAAGCCGGGAGGCTTCCAGCCATTCCCTTGGGAGATGGAGCAGCTTGTTCTGCAGAGGAAGTATTTTCCTCACTATTGGTGGGGGTCTTTTGTTGGTTGGCTCCAGCCTCATCACCCCTGGCTGGTCTCCCTCAGACCACCCTGAGCTAGTCTCCCTCTACCTCTTGCCTTCCCACAGTTAAAGCTATGTCATGCTTCCGCTGAGCAGCAGTTAAACTGAGGAGGAGGGGCCTGCTTCCTGGTCTTGGCACTTTCTGAAGTGATGACTTTCTCCAGCTGTTTCAGCATTCTGATTCCCCTACTCTGAATTTCTCTCTAATTTTTTCATCCCTGTAACATTTCATATGTGTGGAAATGGTGTGGTACTTTCTGAGCACTGTAAGGGTATATATTTCACCATGAGAGAGGCATATTCTTTTAAAATGTTTCCAACATTCTTTTGAGCCTTTACTAGATTGGATTGACCTTGGTTTATACGTCATGGACTAAAGGGTGGGACAAAGCGTAATTAGAACATGGCTCCTCCAGAAGCCAGTAATAATGGTAACATACATGGTACATGCTGGTTGGCACAGTCATGTGAACACTGTGGTCCTACGGCATTTCTTCTGGAGAGTTTCTGTAGCTCAGTGTACAGTTAGTAAAACAAAGAGAGTAAGAGTCTGTGTATCTGCACAGACCACAGTCATGTTAGGAACGTTTAGTAAGCAAGGGCTGGTGGTTTTGTGGGTCTCTGCCTTTGTTGTTACTGATAGAGCTAGGAGACGAAAAGCAGGAGTTCACCAATGAGACTCAAGTTCAGGCCATGTGGTGTTTATAGGCTATGAGATCCAAATTGGAATAGTGGTTTAGATCGTTGTTTTTCTAAGCATCTTGCACAGTGTGCTGCCGTTGCTCCAGTTCCTAGGGCCATTCTAGGGGCTACCTGGAGGTGATGGTCGTCATGGGAGCAAGGTGGCCCTTGTCAACTCCTTATTTTATAGTCAGTACTGGCTTTGCTTCTGTCTGTTTCATATACGCATCGAGGGGTTGCTTGTCAGGTTCTGTTTAATAAATAGTGTTCCATGTTCAAAAAGAAAGTCTGCAAACCACAGGTTCAGAGAACTGACTTCTAGTAAAAACAAACACAGAGAGAAGCCTCTTTAGCCAAGCAACTAACAATTACATTTCTGGGATCCACATAGATCAATCCACAGACATTTGGAAGCAGCAAAAAGCAAAGAACTAAACAAATAGATATTTCTGTGTCATCAGGAAACTCTTTGTATAAACAAAACGTGTAGACTGTGACTTCTAAGTGGCAAGGTGAATAAGAGGCCAATTCTGGTCATATGTGCAGGTGACTCTGCCAGATTGTGTTATTCTCAAGTTTGCAAGCCCCAGTGAGTCCTGGAGTTGAGGTTAGTAAGAATTACATAATAAAAGCAACCACTTTTTGGGAGCTTTCCATTTGCTGGACATTGTGCCTCAAGATGCATCATCCATGTTAGGAAATGTAGGTTCTGTTATCCCCATTTCACACATGGAGAAATTGAGGCTCAGAGACTAATTTGCCCAAGGTCACCCAGCTGCTAAAGTGATGGAGCTGAGCATGGGTCCCTAGAGCTAGAGTTTATGTCCTTAAATATTTCACTATATTGCCTTTCTCTGTTAATTCCTTTTTTTTTATCTTTGTGTGTGCGTTCGTGCATTTGTGTAGGTGTATTATGTATGTATATTTTTTCCTCCTAATGAACTTGGTGAATGGAGTACCTAAGGATATCTAGTTTGAGAAAATATCTTTTTTGTAATCATAATTATGACTTTATGGTCATTCCACTCAATGTTCACTTCATATAAAATTGAAATTTGGTGTTACACGTAAATAATCCTCATTGACAGAGAAAAGAATGTAGAGAAAGGAGCCAATAATCTAATCTTAACAGTGTGTACTAATACTAAGCAGGCATGTACAGCCTTAGAAGCGTGTCTGTGCCTGGATTTAATGGCTCACAGACAGTCATGCGAAGTTTTATTGGTGCAGTAGAAATCAGAACTGTTGGGAGGCCTGGGTGGCTCAGCAGTTGAGCATCTGCCTTCAGCTCAGGGCGTGATCCCAGTCCGGGGATCGAGTCCCTCATCGGGCTCCCTGCGAGGAGCCTTCTTCTCCCTCTATGTCTCTACCTCTCTCTGTGTGTCTCTCATGAATAAATAAATAATCTGTAAAAAAGAAAAAAAGAAAGAAATCAGAACTGTTGATGCCCATTGCTAAGGCAGATGGGAATAATGTCTCCCTAGTTTTAAGTTTTTAAATTTGGATGCTTTTCTCTGATTTCTTAGCTTCTCTAGTTTATCCTCCGTACGGGGCCTTAGCAAAAGCCGAGTAAGGCAAGGTCTCTTTTTGAATGTCTGCTCTTGACCTAGTTCATGGCCTTCCAAATGTGCATGAACCTATTCCTTACTCTGGCCAATAACCAGATTGTCCGAGCAAGTGTGTTAGGTACTGCTAAACTCTCTGGTCAGTTGAATCTGGGGCAAAGTAGGTCCAGTAAAGAGTGAATTTAATAGGCATTTAGTTTTGTTTTTATAGGTGCATTTGAAAAGCTGGAACTGTTTGAGAAACTATTTCACAGCACATCCAGGTGGCTCGAATGATCTGCCTCCATGCATCAAACTAGTTTTAAACAAGACGAAAGCTTGTCGTGCGTTTCTCTCCTGGAGCAAGTGAGGCCCTCGAGGAGAAACATGAACTTATGTGGGTGCTTAGGAAGTGTCGAGCAATAACTCTTTGAGGCCACAAGGGCCCCACTTGCCTAGCAGAAATTTATGAACAGTACCCTGGTGGCTTACAAAAGTTCATTTTCTCTCCCAAGTGCCTGGCTCACTTCCTGAAAGTAACATTTTCATCGAAGGGTTGGACCATACCCGATCTTGACAGAGACGTGCCCGAGAAATCACATGCTTGATTCTGTGGCAGATGACAGAGACTTGCTGAAATAGGGCCTTAGAAGTGGCCTCCTGATGGGAAGTGTTGGTGAAAGGGGACATGGAGGAAAAGCTGCTAGACTACAGAGTTCTTTCTGACCTCATCTAACAGATCTCTGAGATCTTGCAAGTCATGTTGAAGTTGGGCGTGCAGAAGCGTCAGACCCAACGGGCTGTGAAAGTGTGTGATCCGCTTCACAGTGACAGGCAGCTTGTCAAGGGTTTCCAAAACATCTGTTTCCAAGAGGGCGGCTGAGATTTCTACAGGGGAGTATTTCCATTCACTGTCCATGAGAAACAAGAGTGAGTGGGCGTGCGTGAGACACAGATCTGGAGGAAATGAGTCTGCTCTCCACTTGGGATTATAATGCAGATGAATTCCATATTTTGGTTAGGGAATGTTTTCTTTTAAAAAAGGGAAGACAAGAAAGAAAAGCTCGGATTCTGACCCAGTTATTGAAAAGCAGACTAAGAGGCAGTCAAATGCCTGCTCAAGCAATCCGGTGGTTGTGTCTTTGTGTTTGTGTTCTGGGGGGGAGGGTGGCAGGGGGAGGTGTGCATGCACGTGCCAGAAAATGGCCCCGGACTTTCTGGCACCCTTCTCCGCCATTGGCCTGACTTCCCCACCAAGGTGGCCTGGCCGCGCCAGAACAAACCACTCTGAAACTGCTGTGATCAGCAGAGCTGCGGATCCTCACGGCATCTGCGCGCATCATGACTTGAGGATTCAAACACAGCATGCGTACTCGTCCTGTTGATAGAAATCATAACAGAGGTTTGTTTTCCTGGCTAGTTTTTCTCTGAGAAATGGTAGCCCTATAAGAAAACAGCTTTGGACTTTGATCTGGAGGTTTGCTATGCCTACCCCGTCCCCTACTCCGTAAGTCCAGGAATGGAGAGGCGGATTTGCTCACTGTACTTTGTGTTCAAAATGTGCCGCCTCTGACGGTTCCAAAGCAAGAGTCCGAGCTCTGTTTTACCGCAGAGGAGTCATTCAGCCGGTCACTACCGGGCATCCACCATGTGCACCAGATGCTCTGGGCGGTTGTGATGTTGCCTAGGGGAGACACACATGGTCCCTGCCCTCTGGAGTTTGCTGTCTGCAGCAGGCTGGGCATGAGGCCCTCACAGCTTGTGGGCTTCAAGTAAGGGAATTGCACAACGTCTAGAAGAGAGCCACCCAAGGGGCTGCACGGAGCTGAGAACAGGAGACTCCGTGGGCAAGTCAAGCGTCTCCCTCTCATGGCTCTCACAGCACTGGTGGGTGCTCAGTGAATTCCCTGAGCCTCCCTCAGGCCTTCCCTGCCTGGTCCCAGATCCGTCAGCTGTGCGGCCTTCTCAGCCCCTTGCAAGAGCCAGGGCAGAGTGCTCGCAGCCAGCCTGGCCCACTGGAGGTGGGTCTGCCCTTAGCATCCCAGCCTGGAATAGCAAGAGACAATACAATCAAAGGTTCTGAAAGACTCTCCCCATCCCGCCCCCTCCAACCCCCCCCCCCCCCCACCAGCTCTGCACCCAGTCACCTTTTCTGGCTTTGGTGCACCTACAGCAGAGGCTTCATGCCTCGCCCCAATCCCCCGCATACTTGGTCCTACTTGGCACCGTGCACACCTCCCTGTCTCTTTCAGGCCTCCAGCTGAATATATCTGAAGGTGACTCTCTGGCTGAGGAAAGGCTCTTTCTCCCCCTGCATCCGGGGGGCCAGGCCTGGGGTCTGAGGACTGTGTCTCAGGGAAAAGGCTGCACCCATGACCATCCTGCTTTTCTCGATCCTCTCAGAGGGGTGGTGAAGGAAGGATGGGAGACTACCATCCCAGTGCCATCCCGGTGCCTGCCCCAGCGAGGTCTTGGACACTTGCCGCTCCCCCTAGGGCAGAAACAGGGCTCTGGGGTGGTTCCCATAGGCACTTACTGAGCAGACACTAATGTGCAGCCCTGTGGCCATGTGACAGTGAGTCCAGTGAGCATGCAGGGCTCCAGAGTGTGTGGGGCTCTCCAGTAAGGGAGGAAGGATGTTCTCTCAGGTGCCCCATGCTATGGAAAGTGCTGTGCTCTTGAAGGAGTACAGGTAATGACCGGTCCCTTTTGGTGGGAGCGGATGGTCTGAAAGGAAAGGCTCCAGGGAAGAGACATCATTGGAGCTAGACCTTGAAGGACAGATGGCAGGTGGCCATGTGCGGGTGGAGGATGCGGAGCCCACGGTGCTGAGGTGGGCACCTGCGGGCAGCCCGCCTGCCTGGAGCCCTGAGAGGAGCAGGGAAGGCCGAGCTGTATTCGGTGCACGCACAGCCGGAGCCCGGCGGAGCCCAGCAAGGCGATCCCTGGAAGTCCCAGGAAGCCATCGCAAGCGCCCTTGGCCGGTAGATTCCACGGAGGGACACAGGCAAGGGGGTTTGGCAGCGCCGTGAGGACTGTCCTGCTGGGCCCGCGGCCGTGTTTGCCACTCCAAAACCTGAGCCTCCCAAGGGACCCTACTGGAAAAAGCATGCTCTGGGGTGATGTGGGCTCCCTTAGACATGGTTCACTTTTCTTTTCCTGATGGCAAATCAGAGCCATCACACAATGCGGAAGAATTTATTTCCCAAGGACGCAGAGGTAGTTGGACAAAAGCTTAACTAACAATGGTTTAAAAAAAAAAAATCTAAAGGTCACGGAGCTATTACATTTCTGTAGCTTAAGGATTCTGGAGTTACAGGTGGCTTCCCTTCTAAAGAGGACCCCTGTCATAAGTCAAACTCCAAGCATCCTGATGTTATTTTTACTACAGAAAAATGCAGTTTTTCAATGGGGATGCTCCCCCCCCTCCTTTTCTTTTAGTTTAACGTAGCCTTAGTGGTTAAGGCTTCTACCGTTTATAGGCTAGGTGGCCACAAGCCAATGACTGCCCTCACCTGTGTAGGGACCCAGGCACCTGGTGCTGCCTTGATTATTGCCATTTTCCTGTGATCCAAGTCTGAAGGAAAGTTCTCTTTTGTGTGGGCTTTGCAGCACAGTATTGTTTGCTGTGGGTTTGTTTTTTTATGTTTTCTCCCCATTTAAGTGTTACTGGGTCCCCAGAATCTGTTTCACTAATTTATCGGCTGTCAGGCTGGTCTTAGTGCAAGAGTTTATGAAGGAGGACCCCCGCCCTTTCCCAAGGGCTCCATGACTGGCCCAGCCATGGGTCCAGGGGCGTGTGACAGCCTTGGGCTGCTTTCTCTGTGTTCTCCCTACGATGGTAAATGTGAAGTGGTTTCTACAGGCAGCAATTACATTTGAAATAGGAGCCCTATAATGTCCTTCAGTGGGCTCCCACATCTCGACACTGCACTGGGGGTTCTCGGATGAGAAACTACAGAAGAAGCACTCACAGGGCCTTTGGGTCTTTGGTCAGTATGTTCGTGTTTTGTTATCAACAGATACTTGGGAGTTCCTGCCCGCTCCAGTTCCCAAAGTTTCCTCACCTTCACTACCTGCCACCTGAGAGGTCCCATTAGACAACTCCTTTCAAAGTAGCTGATTTAGCATCTGTCTGGAGAGCAAGTGCCATGCAAATTAGGTCTGAGGTCGGGGTGGGGGATGGTTGGGGAGGTGAGGCTGCTGCTCATGGTGATCCATCTGTCAAGTAGTGTTTTAAGGGACATACTTCCTCTCCCTGGCAGGTAAGGGGTTTTCTCCTCCTTTGTTCTCACTACTAATACTCCTGCCTTTTTCCCTCCTGGAGACCTCAGGCTCTGCCCGGAACACTTTCATGATTCCTTCTGGTGATGTTAGAGGTCAGCATCCCTTCCTCACCAGAAACACAGGGGTTTCCTTACTGCTAAGGGCCAAGGGTGGGATGACAACTTCTGTGTCCCCATAGCAAGGTGACAGCTGCCTGGCAGGGCTGTGAGGTTTGTTCAGACAAGCAGATCACTCCAGATCCACCCCAGAGAGCCGCCTCAATGAGACTGTTGTCTGCCTCACGGAAGAGGAGCTGTTGTCCAGGGCTGCCATTAAGACAGTGAACTTTGTAGCTGTTTTGATGTGCCACTCAGGAGTCAAAGCTGGTTGTGGAGCAACAGCAGCACCAGGATGCTTGAATAAATGCCATGGACACAGGTGCCAGCAATGGTCCCAGCACCTCTATTTTCTCCCCATCTTAGGGAGACTGAACATGACCAGCGTGGTTCTCTTCCACCCAGTCCCTGCTAGTGGCCACCAGGCCCTCTGCATGCCGCAGGCTGTGAATGAGAGGCCATCATGGTTTCTAAAAAGGATGGCCAAGACCAAGGTCTGTGGCCTGTTGAAATCAGTGACCGAGACATTAGACCTGGAAGGAGGAACTAACATGGAAACCATTGTTTTTAGAAAGACATAGCATATTTCTTCTGTCATTTTTGCAGCGTTGGCAGATGAAATGCTGCAGCCCAGAGATCATCACCAGTCTCTTTTTAAGGAAACAAACAAGGCAGTGACCTAATTCAGTCCCTTTACATTTATTATGCATTCAAACATTACCAAAGAAAACTGGAAAAGTTCCATTTCATAGTTTAGTTAACACGAAACATGTCTCCTAGCACACAAGGAAATGGGTATTGATGGGCATGGCATATATTTTGTTACATTGCTTAGCACTTTGCTAGTGCAAAATAAATGCAAAAAGATTTATTGTTTTGCCTGAAAAAGAAATTGTTGTATATGTGTATGCACGTATGAATACTTTAAAAAAAAAAAGTGCCTTCTGTTTGCCACACATTGTGCTAATCACCTTAGAGTCCACTTAGAGTTTTTCTGGAGAGTCCTACAGTCTATAGGAAATATTGAGAGAGCATTAAATGCTAAAATGTGTGGTCCTAACCAAGTGTGTTGTGAGATCAGAAAAGTGAGAGTTGTATGTGGGTTGGAAGGGAATTTAAAAATATATCTTATTAACTTCAAATGGAGGCATATGGAAACACTAATGACTTTTTTTTTTTTTTTTTTAAGTTGGCTGGTTTGTGTAGAAGTGAGTCGGGGTAAGAAAGATGCCCTGCTTGGCCTCGCGGTTGCACGTCTCTATCCTGCCGGCCCCCACCCTCGGCCGCTGATGCGGCCAGCTTGTCCAGAGACCCCCGGGGACTGCAACGCCTCATTCCTACCCCAGAGGACAGTGCCGAGGGTCTGAAAGCTCTCCGTTCCTCAGGGGAGTGGGATAGCCGAAGGTGATGGGAAAGTCAGTCAGTCAACAGATATTGGTTGAGCACCAGCTGTGTTTAAGGGTAGCACAAACCATCTTTATTGAGTGCATAGACGTGCTAGGCGCTGCGCTGAGCACTTCGCACCGTCCTTCATTTCCCTCAGTAACTCAGGAGAATACTGAGTTAAGTGCTTCCCCTCATTTCACAGAGGAGGCAACAGGCTCAGAGGGGTTAGCGGCTTGCCTGGGGTCCTCACGCTGCTCCTGAGCCGCACGGCCAGGAATTTGAACCAGGCTGCAGACTTATGGCTCATGCTGCTGAGGGTCGTGTTTCCTGGTGCGTGCTTGGTGCTAGCCACGAGACGACAGAAAGGATTTGTAGTGTGTGGTTGCAGACCTCGGGCAGCCTTTGGGTCTCAAACAGGATGGGAGCTCTGAGAGGAGGCGGCTCACACTGCAGTGCTCCTTCGCGTGGACCTCATGCGGGGAGGGGAAAGGGTGCCAACGCAGACGTGGCTGCTCCCCCTCAGGACTGGTAGACAGGGTCGAATGTGAAGAGTGGTGTCATGGGCAGCTGTTCCTGCTGACCTGCGAGCCATGATAGTCTCCATGGTGGTTCGGTCACAGTGCGGGCAGGCAGCAGGAAGGAGTGCGGTGGGCCGCCATACTGTAGAGCAGTGACAAGTCACGCAGACTGGGGCAAACTGAAGAATTTATGTCGTTTCTAAAAAGAAAAGCTACTTTTTTTTTTTAAGATTTATTTATGTATTTTAGAGAGAAAGAAAGAGAGCGAGTAAGGGGGCAAGGGAGAGGCGGAGAGAGGCAAACTCCGTGGTCAGCACAGAGTCTGATGGGGAGCTTGACCTCACCACCCGCGATCACAACCTGGGCTGAAATCAAGAGTCTGATGCCTAACTGACTACCACGCAGGTGCCCCGTGAGCCTTCTTAGCTCTAGTTGTCTCTGTCATGTGGGAACATAGGCCCAGTATTGCCCGGTATATGGGTTTTTCTTTTTCCTCCCAAAGAAAAGCCAGAAATCTGGATTTTTACATTGTCTTGCAATCTTTATTTTTTTATTTTACTTTTTTAAAAGATTTTATTTATGTATTCATGAGAGAGAGAGAGAAAGAGAGGCAGAAACACAGGCAGAGAGAGAAGCAGGCTCCATGCAGGGAGCCCAATGAGGGACTCGATCCCTGGACTCCAGGATCACGCCCTGGGCCAAAGGCAGACGTTAACCGCTGAGCCACCTAGGCATCCCAGTCTTGCGATCTTTAAATGCTACTAGTTTTTAAAAATGTTAATGGGTCAGCTGTTGTTTATAAGCCTCTAGTTTTTGAAGCCTCTAGAAAAGTTGGAATAGAAATGGGAGCGTAGAGGTTGGAAACCCCAGGACAATAGACCACCTTGTGGGCCCACACCAGGGACAGCTCCCACCAGCGCTTCTCAAACGGCAGTGTGCGAGTGAGTCACCTGGGGTCCTGCTGAAATGTATCCTGTCTGAGGGCTTCTGGGGTGGGTTTGGAGATTCGGAATAGGGGCTCTGTTGAGAAGGATTCTAAGGCAGTTTCTAGGCTCAGTGGCAAGCAGCATGATGTGATGAATTAGTGCCATCTACTGTGAGCAAAGAAAAGGCAAATGGCCCGACATCCTTGCCACCCCTGTGGTACACCAGGTGGTCACTTCCAGATCCCCCTAAAAAGCCAGAATTTGAGAACAGACCCAGCTCAGAAACTTTTGGTATCACATCCTTCCTTTGTTCCTCCATATATGAAAAACTTGGATTCATCTCTCTATCATCTGGGAAATTGGGATTAGACTATTAAGGTTTCAACTTGGGTGGGATAAAAGGAGAGTTAACTGGTTGGCTCTCCTTTTCTCTGCTGTATTCTGAGGGTAAAAAAATGTGTCTTGCATATGTTGGTGTTCTGTTACTTCCACGTGGCCTTGGCGTCCCTTCAGCATGGGGTCCATGGTGGGAGGAAAGGGTGGGTGCTGAGGAAATTGCTTTAAGCAGAAATCATCTTGTTTCCATTCACTAAGAGCTGTTCTTGGAGCCCTCTCCAGGTCCCCTGCCTGTGCTCAATGCCCTTGGAACTGTATGCCAGGAAACAATATGATCTTTCTAATTGGACAAGTGGGAGGAGAGGGACTGGGTGAGCCAGGATGGGCCGGCAGTTGACACTTAAAAATAGATCTTTTTCCTCATGAATAAACCATTTTGGGGGGACGACATGCCTTGCACATTTCTAACCATCCCAGGCAAGTGGACGGAGGAGGCCAGCCGGGCAGGGTGCAGCCAGGTGGGTGGAATGCCTGCAGAGTGGGGTTGCCATGGCAACTCGGCCCCTTGGAGAGCTTCGGAGCCCTCCAGAGAGCATGGGCTGCTCTCAGATCTGAGGCCAAAGTGTATGTTCCAGTAGAGGATGGGTGGGGAAGTGTGGAGGTGGGAGGAGAAAGGCCTGGGAGCAGTGCTTCGTACCCTTTACTGTGCCTGTGAATGTTAAATACAGAATCAGATTCAGGAGGTCTGGCTGGGGTCTGGGGCTCTGCATTTCTTGCAAGTTCCAGGGCGATGCCGATGCTTCTGATCCAGGGGACACGCTTTGAGTGGCAGAGGATTAGAGTGCACTGTGATCTTCAGGCCTCTGAGGAAGGGTCAAGGTGCTCCGACAGGAGAATTACCTCCACTCCCTTTTTAATCATCTTGTATTTGGCCTAAGCTAAATAAAAGACCGAGGCTCTGACAGCTGCTCCCAGTTATATTGACGCTGTTCCCTGAGCCTGGTGGTGGTGTTCCGGACACTTGACCGGAACAACAAGATTACAAGGGTTGTGTTGTACTATTTTACTGGTAAGATGTGCATATATTTGGGCAAACCCTGACCACTGTAGATGTAATGACTAATCCAGTAAAGCACAAGCCTGTGCTTGTTGACGTATATGGAGACTCTTCTAAAGTAACAGAGCAGACTTTACCAAAATTGTAAGGGCAAAAGAATAGTCCAGACACTAAAGCTGTGAGGTGAAAGTTGTTCTGATAATTTTAAAGCCTTTATGACCATATAGGTAGCTTGCAACGTGACGGGGGAATAAGATAGTCCTTGAGAGGCCAGGATTCTGTTTCCATCTGTAGGACAATGAGTGTGACAGGCCCTGGTTGAGACTAGGGGGAAAACGTTGAGCTGGCTCTCTGAGCTGTTGGAGTTTCTTCTAGAGATGAGGAGAAACTTGTGCTCCCATCTCCCTGAAGACTTCCTTGGTGGGGAGGTCATCTTGCTGGGGCATCTGGCTGACGAAGAGCAGAGGCAACAACAGTTGGCAGAGCCCTAGCTTGGTTCCACTTGACTCTCTCCCTCGGGAGCTTGTCCCCCGTGCTGTTGCGGGCCACCCCCACTCACTGCGTGATCACGTTTGGTTGTCGGGCTGATTTCCATCTATGGCATTGGTCTGATCCTTGGCACGGGCCCCTGAGGAACCGTAGTGAAATGTGGCTGCAGAAGCCATGACTGAGTGATCCTCATAGAAGGAAGCCTGGTGAACTCCCTTTGTGTGGGTCTTTTGATGGACTCCCACTTCCTGAGGGGCAATGCCTGCGCCTCTTCGGGGGTATGAACAGCCAGTCTGATTATTAAAACTCTGAGGGCAGTAGGTTCCCGCTTGTGATTTTGATTGTGTTCTAGAAAGCGTTCCCCAGTGTGTCAGCATCCAGAGCCTGTTGTCATGTGGCAGTGGAGTAGTGAGTCAGGCTTGTGGAGGGGCCCATAGCCGGGCCGTGGGGAGGAGGGACCACGGGAACGGAGTCCAGGGCCAGCAGGCATGATGCGCCTGTGGTTAGTGTATGGGAGTTCCACACCAGGCTTGGCAGGGGAGCAAGCCCTAGACCTCCCTCGCTTCCTCTGCAGGGGGCTGCAGGGCTGGGAAGGCATCAGTGAGTGGGTGGGGATGGGATTTACAGGCAGAGCTGGGGCCCCAGACAAGGGGCTGGCTGGGGGGAGCCCCGGTGGATAGGTTTTCTCCCCTGGCTGTTGGCTCTGGTGGGGAAGGGGCCCTAGATCTTGGTACTTCTCCGTTCCCCCCTCCCCTTTGTGGGGAACTGGGGCAATGAGGCGAGCAGGAGCCGAGACCGAGGTCGGGGGGGGGGGGGGGGGGTCTCTGCACCAGAGGGGGTTTCCTGAGGATTATCTTTATCTGTTTCCTCGCACAGTGAATCACCCAGGGTCAGAGTCCTGGGGAGGCGTGGGGGCCCCATGCATCGAATGCTAAGTGTAGTGTTCCAGGTCCGAGCTGTCTCTGATTCATTGGCAAAACCACTCCTTATGTCTCACCTGTGGTGTGTGCTAAGGTTCAGGTGAAGCCTCCTTTCCTTTTGTGGGAAACAGAGAGCTAAAATGTAATGGGGAGCAGTCCTGGGACCCTGGAAAATAGGGTTTCTTCCTGGTTCCTCCTAAGAAGTTGATGGATTTTCTTCTTACATTCCAGCAAACTTGTTCAGCTTGAAACAAAAATGTTATTAAAAGCTTTTAAGTTTTGCCATGGACTTACAATACAGGGCAAAAAATAATATTCTAAGATTTGAAAAGCTTAAGTTGAGGCGCTGTGTGATTTTGGCAGTTTCTCTAAGTGAAATCCCTGGGCCTCGTCACAGCCCCCCCTCCCCGTCACGGGTTGGCAGGAGCAGGAAGTTGCACCAGAGCCAGTGGGGGGCGTGGGGGGCAGCAAAGGCCTGGCTTGGCAGAGGAAGCCCAGGGCCCCAGGGGCCGTGGGGGCCAAAGCTTAGGCCCCTGCTCCCCCACGACCTGCAGCCAGCTCAGTAACAGGGGAAGTAGGGACGATTGACTCCACATCTGGAGTTCTGCCTTTATGTTCCTGTTTTGCTTTGACTCTGAGGGACAGTTGGGAAAAGAAAACCCAGCAGTCACACCGTGAGTGAGTCAGCGCCAGGGATGGGTGAGGCTTGAGGACAGGGAATCACTGAGTCACGGACACTGGAGCCGTGATGGTCCCTCGACAGTAGGCTTTCCAGCAGCTTCCTTTGGGCAGGAACTGGCCGAGACCCCAGAGAGCAAAACCACTCACCCAAGGTCGCGCAGCTGGCTAGGGGAGCATGCTCCTGGACTCCCGATCCAGTGCTCCCTTCTGCGTGCCAGTGTGCCTCCCAGGATCCCACTGACCTCCTGTTCCTCTCTGGGGCCCTCAGCACACTGCTGGGTCCAGGCCCCGGAAGCCACCCAGGCCTGACCTTTTAGCCTTTGGCTCCCAGGGGCTTCTCGTGTTTTCCCTCCAGGAGGGACTGCAGGTCCGAGGTCCCTCCACGTGTAACTTCTCAGGGGCCTGGTGGCCAGCAGCACTGCCCGTCCCTTCCGTCTGCCCCCACGCCAGCATCTGGTGTCAGCGCCGGTGTGGCCGCAGCAGCACGGCCGCTCCTTCCTAGGGGCCCCCTGCGTGCTTCTCTCCTCAGTTGCCCGAGGAGCTGCGGGGCGAGCCACCCTGCCGGGGCCCATGGCTGGAGCCGGGGCTGGGCGCCCCCTTCCCCGGGAGCCACGGCTGGCGGTCCCAGTAGTGAGTGCCCGCAGGCCTGCAGGCGGTGCCGGGGCCCAGGTCTGCGAACCGAGTAAAACCGCTTTAGTTCTGGGAATGAAAAGAAACAATTTGAGGTGTTGATAAATGCTTGGCCCATCTCTCTTCCTCTTTTCCGAGCCGATCCTGCCGACGGAGGTTTTGGCACGTGGCTTATTGCTTCACGGCCCCGGCGGCTGCCAGACGGAAAGGGGGAAAGGGCCCTTCTGTGCTCTTCCTCGCTGCGGGGGGGCGGGGGGCTCTGCCCTCGGACCGGAGCCCTCGGTGGCGCGGACACCATCCCAGCCGCAGAGCAGGGGGCCTACCCTAGTTCCTTCGTTCCTCGCCTGCCCCTGGCCCGCCCGGCCCCCCCTGCTCCCCCCTGCTCCCCTGGCCTGCACTTCCTCAGGCCCTCCTGGCCCCCCGGCCCATCCAGGCCCCCCAGGCTCCCCCCACGGCCTCCCTGCCTGCCCGGCTCCCCGTCCCTAGACCCCCCCAGGCCCCTCAGGCCCCCCCATGTCCTCCCAGTCCCCCCACCCCCCAGGCCCCCCGGCCGCTCCCGCAGCGCCCGCGGCCCAGCTACAGGCAGTGCCGATTCCTCAGTTTCTTCTCCTAGGCATTGGTCACCCGTCTTCTGAGGAATGTCCCCAGGCAACACTAGGTTCCTGTGGCTTGAATTACTGCCGTACCTGATGGAACAAAGCTTCGTTTGTTTGAAGATGCGACGCAGGCTGTGCTGCGCGTGGCCAGCGCTGGCGGGGCCGTGGGGGGGACACAGCAGTGGCAGCGCGGCCGCCCGGGCCTGGGGACTGGGAGGACAGTGGCGGGCCTGGCACGGCGGGGGATGGCGGGGACGGCGCCGCAGGGGGCTCCTGGCTCCCCCCGATCCTCACCTCTAGGTTCCGGGGAGGCCGGCGGCATGGGTGCCATCTCAGGAGAGTGACCCCAGAATTATTCGGGGGGACCCTGCGTTTGAGTTCCTAGGGCGGAGAGCGAAGTCTGAGGGGCCCGGGTGACGCCAGGACCTTTCCGTGAGGCGACGGCTCAGGCCCTGCGCTCAGCTGCCCCGGCCTGGGGATTCCGGGTGCATGGGCCAGCCGCCGGGTCCCCTGAGGGGGAGCCCCGGGAACCGGGGACCGCTTGGCGGTGGCAGGCGCCTTCTGTCTTCTTGCTCCGCAATCACTAGCTTGGGATCCTTCATCCTTCAAGTCCCCATCGGCGTCTTGTCACTCTCCCCGACGGGAAAGGCTGGCAGCTGAGGCAGGTCCTTGGTTTTTATCAGGGTGTTTTGTTTTTCTTTTGTGCTTCACTGAGGTACAACTGACAAAACAAAAATTGTGATAAATTTAAGGTTACAATGTGATGATTCCTCCCACCGAGTTAATCAACACCGCCGCCCCCTCACACAGTTACTTTGTGTGTCGGTGTGTGACCCGGCCAGGTCTCTTGTAGTAGCTTTCCCAGAAAACCTCTCCTCGTCTTGTGCGTTTAAATCTCATTGTCCACCCCATCTGTAAAGGAAATGTAGATTTTTTTTTTAAGCTTGGCACATCACCACCCCCTCCCTGTAAGGTAGGATTTCTTTCAGGGCCAGCTGTATGGTAAGACATGTAAGGCACTCCTCTTTGTGCAAAATTTAAGGGTACACCAAAAAATCCAGTAATTAAGATAAATGATGTCTTCATACAATGTTACAGTGCCATTTTGGAACCTGGGATAAAAGGAGAAATTGGTAATGCTGATCTGTCTTTAGTTAAAATTTTATTTTGGTTCATTGTAGATTGTGAATTTAATTGATTTTTTTACATGATTGCATATTAAAATATCATTTAGCATGACTGATCATGTTTTGGCATCTTCTTAAATGTTGTGCTTAGGATGAGTAAAAATCCGCCTCGTAAATGTAGCTGCTCTTAATCTCCTCACCCCTGTTCTGATCACAGGTTTCTCATACTGAAGAAGAAGAGAATGGGCATTGGGTAGGAACCTGGCAGTCTCTGCCTCGGAGAAATTATCTCGTGCCTACTTAAGTTCCTACCCATCGTCTGATGTGAAATGAGTCAACTTGTGGTCGAGGGGAAAGCACTGGCAGGCAGGGCTGTGGGGACATTACTGCTACCACACAAGACTTGCTCCAAAACAATCCCAGCCCTGTGGGAGTCACCTTGAGGTGGCATCTCTGTTTCTGCATGTGAACTCCTCAGGAGGGTTGGGTGTGGTTGGTAACCAAGGATGACTCCGTGTGTGTTGGGACCAGCTTGGGGTTCATGCTATAAAAGTGGTTAATAATGTCTGGCCCAGTAGTTAGAGTCAACAACCCCAGAGATAGAGCTTCTCAGAAGAACCACTGACACAACATCTTACCAGTTGCTCTAGAACTCAGGGCACGTGAGCTCACTAAACGCGAGTCCTTATCAGGAGAGGAATTAATGAAGACATGATATCAGGATGCATCTCTCCAGCTCCCTGTTCCATGTGTAGACATCTCTCTCAGAATGACTCTTTATCTTTCAGCTTGGTTTCCTGTGGACCTTCATGGTTGTGGCCTTCTCCACAAAGGTCTATTAGAGAAAGAGTAGACTAGGCCACATGTGTTTGTGAAACCAAAACCAATTAATTTGTGGTTTTTAAGACCTAATGATGTAATTTGATCAGAGAGTTTAGAATTTGGGGTAAGTTTTAACAATCACCTGGCGTATCAGAGAAGCCATTTAAAATTTCATGACAAAATTATTTGTAACTTTAGAAAAGTTCCTACTGAGGGTGCGTAGCTATGAGTTGAAGTGCCCTTGAGTCATTACACTAAAAATAAAGTGCTTATTGGATCTTATGGCTTGACTTGTATCATCAGAAGCAATAACGTGGTAATCTTGTCTTTTGGAGAATGCTTCTGGTGTAGGCAAGAAGGCATCCAGTACTGCGGTTCAGTGTACTTCTCTTCCTTTTTTTCTTCTAGTTTCCAGAAATTTTGCCTCAGGTGGATTTTATACATTATTTTCTACAAATCGTTAAATGAGTCAATACCTAAAACAAAAGGAGAAGTGCTTTCGGAAGAGCTGCTACATTTACAGGCGGGTTTTTACAAGGGCGTTCCAAAACATTTTGTGGCTATGATTCATACGCTGCTGCTTTTGTGGACTGCATTGCACAAATTCATGATTCAGTCTGTCAGATGATTTCCCTTCTTGAGAATACATAGTACTTTAACAATTCTGTGGTTTGTTTCACAAATCCTTTCACCTGTCTTCCTTGTGTGACGCTTTCTGCTCCATCCCACGTGAAGCCGTGCTGCCCGCACAGTGCAGAGCCCTTCTCAGAGGCATCTGAAAGCTTCACGCTTTGGGGGAAAGCGTTACAGTTTATCAGTTCTTTCCAAGCTTCCACAGGAATGCTGTGGCAGTAAAATGAGGTTCCCAGAATAAGTACTTTTCCGTCCTTATAGGGTTCCAAGTATTGGTATGAGTAAGCTTTTTTTCTTTTCTTTTTTAGTGTGGCTAAACATTTAATTTTAAGCTGTGAAGGTGCTTGCCTTTGGCAGAGCTCTGCTAGTTAACATTTGGTTGGCTGCGTCCAATTGACAAATTTCTGAAGTAGTTTTTCAGATTATGTTAACCGTACACTGGTTAAAATAGAAGTACTTGGTTGTCAGTATCTATTAGCATCTTTTGAATATGGATGCTCTGTCTTGGATGTTGGAAGGAATGCCGTATATTTATTGATTTGCTCAAATGGCCTAGAGCTTAGTGTCCCCATCTGTGAAGCCTGTCTGGAAGCTTCAAGGGAGCTCAGCAGCTGGGCACGCACGGTGCATAGTCCCACACCTGCCACTCTAGAAGGCCTGTCAAAGGCGCCGTCGCTGTTACTTGTTGCTGCAGAAGCATACTCTGCAGCACACGCACAAACATAGCAATGACCTGAAAAGCACCATAAGGGACGGTCTGAGAGCATGAAGTCGGGGGTGTGCACACAGAGTTGGGTTCAGGCAGTCTGTCTGGCAGGTGTATTTTAACTCAGAAGCCCGCCGCAGACACAGTTCTGTAGCCAAAGGCCCACACGAAGTGCAATGGTTCAAACATTTCAGGATTTTGTTTCTGGGAGCTCAGTCACCCTAGAGAGAGATCCATTTTTAGAAAGACGGTTGTGGTTCAGAGATCACTTGTAATCCATGAGAAGTCCGGGCTGCTGTCAGATTCAGAAAATGGAGAAGGAGGGTTATCAGAACTGAGAAGCAAGAGAAAGGAAAAGTTGAGATCGGTGCATATTGGGTGTTACCCTTCATCACCCCAGCTGCTGTCCCTTGCCTGCTCTCTTCAGGACTCAGAACTGGAAGCGTTGCTGACTCCACACTCCTAGCCGGGCAGCTCAGTAAACGTTGTGAATAAGTGTGTAGGTGAATAAGTAAAGCGGGGGTGGGGCGCAGATAGCTGATTTTTTTCCAGTTGAATGACATTTTTCAATTCTTCTTTTGATGGGAAAAACTATTGTAATAAGGAAATTTGAGAATTTCACATTTTTTCCCCTTTCTTTCCCCATGCATGAAGTAAAATCTAAAATCCTCCATTCCTTAACCCACTAGAAGCGGCACAATGAAATCGACCATCCAGATCCATTTTCAGGCAGAAATGGTGTATGTAAAATTTGCAAAACACAGAAGGGTCAGGTGGAAATAATGAGACAGGACACCGATCCAAATTTCTGATCCTTTTGAATTAAAAATTGTCCCAGGCCATGCGGCGGGCTGTGCCCCCAGGAGGCGAGCCACATGGCCATGTCTCTCAGCCTTTTGCTCTTCTGAGCTCTGGATGACTTCTCATTGGAACTTTTGAAAAAAAATCTCATCAGCCTTGAGAGCTCTCCCGAAGCTTGATCTTGCTTCCTGATTTCCAGACAGAACTGAGTTGAAAACCTAGTAACCGGGTCCGTTTGTTTTTGTGTCTCCAAGGTGTCTGGCCCCATGGTAGCGCGCCCAGCCAAGGCGGGAGAGAAACACGTACTTACTCAGATGGAACGCTGACAGGAACAAAGTCTGGAAATGGTGACTTGACAAAATGTTGGCTGGGGAAGTCCAGTTCTCCTTTAGGCAGGGCTAACCGTTTCCCAAATTCATTCTGACAAAGTGAGTTTAGCATTTGGCTTTCGGGAGTTTCTCTAAATTTTAAGTTAGGATATTTTAAGTTAGCCATATATTTGTTGCCCGTTTTTTCAGATTTCTGGCCTCTGCTATGTGTTGCATACTTCACTTACATCAAATATTTTGCTTTTTAAGTTGTGCCGTAGAAGTTTTAATCTTACACAAATTACCCTGGGATGGAGACGCCATGTGATGTCTGATTCAATGTTGGGGTCAAGTGGAGGGCGCTGCGTGACCTCCCTTCAGGAAAGAATGGAGGGTTGTCTTGTTTTCCTCATTTGGTTGTTAGAGTGCATTCAAGTGACAACAGCAGAACAGTACATCAGGGTGAAACATCCTCGCCTCCACTGGGTTTCTGGTGGACAAGACCAAGGCTTAGACGATGGATGTGTGGGCGCCCTGTTGAATGTTGCTGTGCGGGGCCCTACGCGCTGGGCACAAGACTAGTACTATTCTGGGTTATTCAGTGTACTTTAATGAGGAAAGGAAAAATGTGGTGCATTTGAATGACATAATGGACAACTGTGTGTCATGGAGATACATGCGAAAGCCAGGTCAGAAAACAGACAGTGAAGGGGGTCTTTCACTACATACTTGCAGGCTTTGTCTCGTAAAGAAAGGCTCGGTTGTGTTTTTGAATGGTTAGTTAGGCACTATCTCCAATTTTGTGTTGCCTCCCCTGTGAGTCAGATGACTGAAACAGCTTTTGGGACTCCAGCTACTGGATCAAGTCAGTGTTGCCAAACTTAGGAAAGCTTGGATGCTGCTTGGCTCTGTGCTTGCATTTGAGTCTTCCATCCAAAGCCAGACTGTGAGCAGGAGAGGCATTCTTTGGTGCGTGCGTACATGTGTGTGCACACCTGTGTGTGTGTGTGTGTGTGTGTGTGTGTGTGTGTGTAGAGGCCGTGGAGGTGCTGGATGCCAGCAGCTAAGGGAGGCTTCTTTCAATCCAGGAAGGTTCCCCACTCTGCACTATAAAGTCCTGCCGGCTGTGCTGAAAGCCAGGGGACATCTAGGAGGACAGATCCTTGTCTGTAGCTCCTCATTGCTCCCCTAAAAGCCAGTGGACCCTGGGGAGCCCCTGGGGGGCTGTGCCACCCTCTGCGGCAGGCTCCACTGTGTTGACAGGAACAAGCAGTGAGACTGCTCTTGGCCAGAGGGTCTCTGGTGCACACACCTTCCTCCCTCCTTGATGTTTGCCCTCCTGGCTTCATCGACTTATGACATCCTCATGGTCTCCCAAGTGCCCACCGTCTTTAACTGTTTAGGTGCTCATTCTTACTATGATACCCACTCCTCAGATTGATGTCTATTTTAATTTGTGGCCCAAGTAGTTTTTAAAAGGTATGAAGTTTTACCTTTTCTACTTTGTATCAGGCTATCTGTGTTTGATGGAGAGCGATTTTTCCATTTCATTTCTTTTCTCTTTATTCTTAGCCCACTTTCATCCCGAAAGGGATTAGTGTAACTTGACTTCTATCAAGGTTAGTATTAATACGTGGTTGTGTTTCTAACATACTTGCCATAAGTGCCCTTGTCCACACTGTTTAGACACGAGCTCTCTGGGCACTTGGTTCTTACCTTAGAACAAACGAGTGACATGCTCGAGTCTGTCCTCCAAAGTCACGGGAATACAACTCTCTCCTTTAACCACTGTCTTTGCTGTCATTTACTGAATGCGTACTATGTGCTGGGCTCTGTGCAAAGCATTTTATGTATATTTTCTCATTTAATCTTCACATCAAACCTATGAAGTGGGTAATATTATCCCCATTTGATAGCTGGGGAAATTGAGGCATACGGAGGCAATTACTTGCCCAACTTTATTCTGCTGGTATGTGCCAAGGCCTTGAACCTCACCTCAGTCGAGATCTTACACCTTAAGCACAGGCAGGTACCTTGTGAGCCAGTTGTCCCTCGGGGGCATTTGGCAGTATCGAAAGACACTTTTTACTGTCACAACTGGGAGAGTGCTACAGGCATGTAGCGGGAAGAGGCTAGAGGTGTGCTCAACACCCTACAACTTGCAGTTTTATTATATGTGCTGCCGAAGTGAGCACAGGTCAAGCCGTCCAAACAAAGCATTATCCAGCCCCAAATGTGAAGGTGCTGAGCTTGAGACTCCGCTTTAGTTACAGCAGAGCATTTACGTTGCATAGTTGGGGCACCTTCCACGTGATACTCTGAAACTTCTGTTACTTCAAGAAATATTCCTTGTTTGTACAGTTACTCGGAAAAGTATATATATATAACTGTTCACGAGGAAAAAGTGTTTCGTGGAGTTCCTAGCTTGTGAAACGAATGGGTTTCTAACTGTGGTGACACCACTGTTGTGCCGCAGCCCGCGCAGGGCACCCCGCGTGGTGGTCAGGGCCCCGCTTTCCCGTGGATCCTCCCCCTGGCCTGGTGCTCCAGGCTCTCTGGTCGAGCTCAGCAGGTCGGTGCGGTGAGGGGGCACAGCTCCTCCGGCTTCCCAGGGCCGCACCCCGAAGCCTTAGTCCCCGCCGCCTGTTTCTGCGCTCGGCCACGTGCTCAGCGCCTGTGCGCACCAGGCGACGCGGGCGTCCCGGTTGGAGAAGCTTAAGGTCTTCAGGTCTTCCTGTTTGTCTGAGCTGCCGGCAGCGAGCACGGGCACATCTGGGCCGCGGCCGCTCGTTTCTGTCCCTGCGCCCCCAGCGCCGTATTGTTCCCAGCCTTCCTCCTGGCGACCTTGTACCAACCGCCTGTTCACTGTGCTGACTCCTCAGATAAAGCACTCCTTGGGACTTTCTTTTTTTTTTTTTTTTTGTCTTTTAATTAGCTGCCCGGGGCTGGCAGATTGAGGATGTGGCTAAGATGCAGGCCCAGGAGCCCCGCTCAGCTCCTGCCCGTCCCCTCCCGGGTCGCCGGCCGCCGCACCTGCGGGCTCTTCTGAGCACGGCTGCACCTGTCACCGCGCCCCGCCCGCCGGCCGCCGGGCCGCCGGGACACGGTGTCCTCGCTCCCCGCTGGCTGCTGCCCGGCCTCCGTGGCTCTCCAGCGGCCCCGGGGTTCCCTGCACGGGCAGCGCTCGGTGTCCTCCCGGCACCTGCCGCCGGCCACAGCGATCGCAGGCCCTTCATGCCCCAGACGGCGTGCCACATGCCCGGGGCTGCCCCGCGAGTCCCTGCTTCCGTCATCTCAGTGCAGAAACAGAAGCCTGCAGGTGGTTGGACGGAACCGGCAGGATGGCAGGCTCCTGTCCCCAGCGGCCCCAGGCTCAGGCCGAGCCTTCCTCGGCCCCTCCACCCTGCCCCTCTCCCTCTCCGTCACGGGCAGCCCTCGCTGGTGGCACTGCCCCCCCCACCCAGGCCTCTTGGCAGGGGGTGGGATCTGGGGTAACCCCCAGTTCCAGGCAGCTCTGCGTGCAAGGTGCACATGCGGACACGCTGACTCAGGCAGGCGTGTTCCTTCTTGTTACTTGCCTTAACCCTTGCAGGTATCCTGGCGGTGATCTTCTAAAATGGAAACCCGATTTTGTCACATTGATGCTGAGATTATACAGGGGCCCCTCCTCGTGACGTATAGGACAAAGTTCAAAATCCCGAACATACCCAGCCCCTCCCTAGATGGCTCCTGCTGTCTTTTCCATTATGTTCCTGCCTGTACCCCCTTTGCTTTGCGGGACACTGAATGTGCTAGCACTTGTGCCCCGTGGCCTTGTCTGCCTCCAGGTTAGCAGAGTGCACCCTCCTCACTGACAGCTGGGTGCTGCACCTGCCTGCTGACCTACCTGTCGCCCCACTAGCCCCAGACTGCTTTGAGGAGGAGGGCTTAGCACTTGGGTGTCCCAGCCCTGGCTCACATGCAGGCACATGAGCACACCTGCAGTTGTTGGCATGTGAAGGGATGAAGTTGATGGTATGTGAGTGGGACCTTTCACTCTCAGAAATGGGATCATTTCACCCCTGGGTTCCTGGATTTGGCAGCATGGTTTCTGAGGAATGGCCACTACCAACCAAACTGCTACACCTCTCTTTCTGAGGAGGAGGAAATTGGGGTATTCTTCTCTTTAATTAAATTGTGTGTCTTCCATTAGATGAAAAGCTCACAGTTTTCTCAGTCACATCCCTTGAAGCCCCCTTCCTTCCTCTCCTGAAAATGTCCCACGTGGTCACGAGCTATTAGAGAACTTAGCAGGAAGGGACAGCTTGCAAAAAGGCTTGCAAATTCCTTTTTGGGATCACACTTTATATTTACAAACTCTTCCCCTAATGTGGTCATTTATTTTTTCCCCCTGAGCCAAATATAAATATGCACTTACTTTGTCAAGTGCAAGCTGCTTCTTGGAATGAGGAGTTCCACTCGCACCAGTGTTTCAGGAGCAGAGGATGCTGAGCTCTGGAGCAGAAGCACAGGAGGGCAAAGCAGGCCTGCAGGTATCCCGCCCCCTCTAGCCTCCACATATGGGCTTGATGGGAAACAGAGCATGGTTGTCTTTCAAAACTGCCCAAACCCCATGTGTTCTAGCAGTTTCTTTCTGGATAGAATTTGCATTAGAAAGCTAGACTCACTGAGAGTTCATTCTTATTCCTTGAAATCATTATGAAAAGTTCACAAATAATCCTGTCAGTGAAAAAGTGAAACTGAATGAGGATGTGGGAGCTGTTAGAACATAGGTTAAGGGTGGCTCAGCAGTTGAATGTCTGCCTTGAGCCCAGGGCGTGATCCTGGAGACCCAGGATCGAGTCCCACGTCGGGCTCCCTGCATGGAGCCTGCTTCTCCCTCTGCCTGTGTCTCTGCCTCTCTCTCTTGGTCTCTCATGAATAAATAAATAAAATCTTAAAAAAAAAAAAAAAAAAAAGAACATAGGTTAATTTTAATTCTCTTGTTTAAAATTCCTCATTATTAAATAGCTCACAGATATGCCAGGATTAAATCTCATTCTCCCACTCAGCCACCATTTCCACTCACATACCCCACCCCCAAAACAGGAGGCTTCTGCGCCAGGTCTGTTGCTCCAGTGTCGGCACCGTGTAGCCCTCAGCCTTTGTCTGCCATGCATCTTCAGTGCCATCTGAGGTTTCGTGACAGAAGCAGGAGAGCCCTCACCTTCACCCTCACCCCCAGCTGCAGGTTTCTCTTGGCTTTACTTCCCCATCCTCGTGTTCCCATAAAACCTTACTGTAGTTCTCCCCATGTGGACTGCCCCCCTCCCCGGCTGGTCCCAGCCCTCGGTGGCCCGCGGCTGTCCTGTGTGTGTCTTGATCCCGGTGGACAGCAGTGACGTCCGCGTGTCCCCTCCTGCCCGTCCTCCGCTCCCCGGATGGCCTGATCTCGAACGAGGTGCTGGTGTCTAACAGGAACTGTCTCGTCCTGCCTCTTCGGAGCTCGAACGCTGGGTTGCGAACCCCAGGGACAGATAAGGGTCAGTAAATGCATATGAACAGGACTTCTCCAGTTGGGGGGCCGGCACCCTGCGACTCCTTGGTAAGCACATTAGTTTTAGCAGAGGTTTAATGAGCTTTGTTGTTGAAGAAGGGGGAGGAAAAATCAAGCAACCAGATACTCTGGGAAAAAGAAGAGCTATTTTTGCAGCATAGGTGCAGTTTCACCTCTCCCTCAGAAATCCCAGTACCTCTGTCCTGTTGGGCATCTGGGTCCCAGGTTTCTCAGCAGGGGTGAGAGGTGTTTCTGTGCGTGTGCACTACTCGTTTGTCAGCCTATTAGCACCTGCCCGTAGCCGGCCTCACCCATAACACAGAGGACTTAGGCCTTGCTCCTGTGAATGGCCACCTCTGCTAAAGGGCACTTTGGGACGAAGGTCAGGAAGTTAGGAGGGGTGAAACTGGACGCGTTCTTCTCTTGAGTGGTGGTGGTGTTGACATAGCTTTATTTTCACAGCCCAGGCCTACAGCCTGCCTGCCAACTTAGAATGTGTGTAGTTGACCGCCAAATAATTTGTCTTACCAGCACCTCTTACCCCTGGCCTTTGCTATCTGTGATTATCATTTCTAATCAGATCAATTTTACTAAACCTGGGTAAAATATTGCCTTTGACAGCACTGGGACCAAAATCTAGAAAAAAAAATTTTTTTTTTAATCCATCCATGATCTCACTGATAATGCCAAGGAAAATTGAAAATCACTTTAAATTAATATCAGCTCAGCAGCTTCATCACCAGGCTGCTGGGGTGGAGTGCTGAATTTTTAAACATCATTTGAATCACTTGGTTGATCATAACAAAACAAGACATTTTATTAGATCATTAATAAGAGTACTTATCAGAAATAAGTGCCCCTGGATGGATGCAAATCAGCCTTCTGGGGCCATTTATAACTGTGGAGAGAATTACACTGCCTGACTTCAATAATTCACCAAAGAACAGAGAATAAACAGCAGCAAACATTAATTTTATAGGACAGTTTCATATGGTTTATGCTTTGAAATAAAAGGGATATGACTCTTGACTCCTGCCTGAAACTAAACTCCTTAAAAAGGAGTGTCTCCTATTGCTGGCTTCTCCGGTATGGAGACTTCGTACTAAGGAGCATTTGTGAATCCACGGGTACCCTGCCTAAAATATGTAAGAAACCAACATATAAATACTTTAAAAACAATTAAAACTTTGTACGCTATCATGTCCTCTGGCAAATGGCTATGGATTCTTCATGATCAAGCGCTTTACTTGTCTAGGATGGGTAGCAAAGTATCTAAGAAACAAAGGATCCTTTTTATGACCGTGAGTTTGCAGAACTGAGTAAGGGGGCTCCGATCACAAGGATCGTCTCTGAAGGTAAGGACAGGCAGGGGCCTCATTTGTAGCTGCTAGCCCAAAGACGGGAGCGGGGACTGCTCTGCTGTGTTTCCAAGAATGACAGACGCTCTGGAGCTGGAAATGAAAGGTCGGAGCTGGGTCCTCTCACCCCAGGCAGAAAACAAGGAGACCATGAGAAGAGGGAGCCAGTCCAGTCCACTCCCTCTGCCCAAGGGCATGTCCCCCAGCCCCTGATCTGCTCAGTGTCATCAGGTGTGACCTTCTCTTCTGCCACTTTGTGTGTGTGTGTGTGAGAGAGAGAGAGAAAGGGGGGAGGGGGAACGTGCGCACACACAAGGGAGTGCAAGTCAAGGGAGGGGCAGGGGCAGGGGAGGGGGAGAGAGAGAATCCCAAGCAGACTCCCTGCTGAGGGCAGAGCCTGCCCCGAGGCTTGATCTCCTAACACTGAGATCATGACCTGAGCTGAAATTGAGTCATACCTTTAATCATCTGAGCCACCCACGCGCCCCTCCTCTGCCACTTTAAGCCAACGCGTTTGGCCTTCCTGCAGGGTCTCCTCCGCATTCCCCCCCAGGCCTCCCACTCCAGAAGAGCAGGACTTGGGGAGTCCCCTGCTCCAGGGGAGCCCTGGGCTGGGAGAAGGTGGTAAGAGGTGGTCTTGTGCTTGAAATGACTGCCTTTTGACACCAGAACTAGTGGTGATCTGCGAACCCGTCCCTGTCACTTTGTGCCTGGGCTGTTGAAGTCAGAATAGTCCAGCGAGCTGTGTGGTCACCTGCCTTTAGGCGAGAGCCTAGATCAGCTCCCATGTTTTCCTGGCTTCTGGTCAGTGCTTTTTTTCCCCACTCATTACTTTGCCGTTGGACAGACTTAAGTCTGTAGAGAGTTACTGATACTAGAAGATGATTTTTGTGGCCTTGTAGAGACAGCCTTTTGAGAGCAGAAAAATAAATTTTGACCGAGATGATAAGAGTAATGGTTCCTACCACCTGATGAGTGCTGCAGCTCGTTACTCTATACCTTACTTTACCTGCGTGGGTTTTGTCATCCTTGTAACACCCTGTGAGGTAGATACTTTGATCCCTCCTGCTTCAGAGAAGTGAACCTCATTGCCCAAAGACACAGAGCTAGTTGATGGTACAGTCAGGGTGACTGCGTTGAAAGTAGATCTAGCTCCACGCTGTATCCATCCTGCTCAGTGACGCCTTTTACATGGACAAGACTGATGTTTGAAGGTGAGGCAAATTACGGCATGCCAGGGGGACCTTAGAATAGGAAGATCTAAATGGCAGAAGGAATGAGGAACGATCTCAGGCACGAGCCCAACCGTGGCCATTATGGTGCAAGTCAGGAGGTGGGGAGGCTGGATCCGTTCCAGGGAGGGTCGGCCATGTGCCTGGAGCGCTGACCATGTGCCAAGCACTGTTCTGAGCTTGTTATTTATTCTCACGTAATTGATCCTCACAACAAGCCCATATAGTAGGCTCTGTTGGTGCTCCATTTTACAGACGCAGGAACTGAGGCAGTCTGGCTCCAGATGAATCATTCCCTGATGCTGCCTTTCTAGGGAATCTCATTGTTCAGGAATGGGAGAGCAGCAGGTGTGTAGGAACTCTGAGAGAGTGACTCTTTAAAAAAAAAAAAAAAAAAAAAAGATTTTATTTATTTATTTAACAGAGGGAGAGAGAGAGAACAGAGGCAGGGGGAGCGGCAGAGAGCCCTTGTGGGGTCGGTCCCAGGACCCTGGGATCGTGATCTGAGCTGAAGGCAGCCGCCTAACCAACTGAGCCACCCAGGTGTCCTGGGAGAGTGGCTGTTGATCCCACCCTCATCCTGTGTGTAGGCCTAAGAGACGCTCCCCAAGACACTGTCCAGCCCGTATTTTATGCTGGAACCTGGAATTATTAGCCACCCTGCTCATGGGAGAGCTTGGCGGTTGGGGTGCAGAGAAAAGGACTTTCTCTGCCACATGAGGGTTTTCTCATGAGGCCTGCGGTGATCGGGGCTATGACGAATGGTTTGCTGTGATAACGTCTGTTAGTTCTCATGACTTCAGAGGAATATGTGTCAGCCTCTCGGGGATGTTCCATTTTATTACCTAACCAAACACAGTCTATTTTTTTCCCTCTGCTGATTGCCCAGGCTCTCTCTCGAGTCGCTTTCTCTTACTGAGCCTTGTGGGGTCTCAGTGAGTCATACCCTCTGGCCGACCTGTGCCAGGGAGGACGGCGGCAGCGCCCACCGTGGCACCTGGTGTCCCCAGTGCTGGACGTGTGGTGAACCAGAATAGGCCTTCTCTGTGCCCACCTGGTCTGTCAGCCTTCCAGGGGAGAACCTGGGGGAACAGAGGGTTGTGGCGTCTCTTCTTAGAGAAATGAACCTAAAGCCATTTCTGCTACAGTCTTTCTAGCACTTTTGCTTTTGTTTTTAAGCAGCCTGGTCTTCTGACACAGAGTCTCTTTCCTGAGATATCCAATTGAACTTTGTCTCTGATCACTGTGCCTCCCTATTGTTAGAAACTGTAACAGTAAATCCCTGTTTCCAGAAAGAAAATACTGGGTCATCTGATCAAGCATAGAGGTTCAGACTTCCAAAAGAGAGGGTTTGCTCTAACCATCCTGAACTCTGAGTGTGCCCTGACTCGATCTAGACTGCAGTGAGGAAAGCTCCGGGGGCCTCCTCCGCCTGGTACATTCCTCAGTCATTAGGCCAGCTCAGTAATGTAGGCCAAGGCTGTTGCCTGCATTTCGGGACTGTGCTCCCTCTGCAAGTACCTGAGGCTGCTGGCAGCTGTGTAGCGAACATACTTTTCCTCGAAGAGTGTGCATCCCTTTGGGAGCTATTCTTAAGCCCATCTGTTTTCAAAACAGTTTGAAGTCTAAATATCTGGGGAATTCCTCTAGTTAATAAGTGAAGAATGTTTAAGCCTGCTTATGGTTTTGAATTTGGCATTCTCATTAAGGAAAGTTGAAAAATGCTGGGTAGCTTGATCTCTGGCTATGAAATCACTGACATGGACAGTAGTTAATGAACTGGGTGTGGATGCAGTGTACAAATCTGGCTTGCTGGTTTTTTTGAGTTTTAAAAGTCTCTAACAACAAAAAAAATAAAAGTATCTGACATTGTAAACGTGTGTATGTGCACATTCGTTGACCACACAGTATTTCGTGGGTCTTAAATATATAAGAGAAGGAAGGCTCTAGAGAGGGGAGATTTTTGATAGAGTTATAAAGAGCCTTGTTTGTGAACACCCACCTTGTACGTTTTATTCTTTACTGCGTGTGTGTTCGGTGCATAAGGCTTTAGGACCATGTCACTTCCTGCTGTGAGCTGCCTGGCCTTCAGGAATTGTGCACACAGACGGGGAGATTCGGACCTTAGGCTGCAGGTTGTATCTTCAGATACAAAAAACCAGGATCGACGTGAGTGACATATTAAAAAAACGAGTTTGAACGTTTCAGTGGGGCTCTTAGAAATAGGAGCGTAGCCTACAGGAGACTTTGGCTTTTTTCTTTAGCTCATTCAGAGACTTTTAAAAATGATGCTCACTGCTTAGCAGTATTGGTTACAAGCAAAAACGACTTCAGTGAGAATATAAAAGGTTTGAAAAGAAAAAGGTGAGCAATGACCAGCATCGTCTTGGTCTCTGGGTAAATCCAAAGTTATCCTCTTGGTTTCAAGGACGAGGGTCGTCTGCATATTTGAGCCCAGTTCGCTGGTAATACCCTTTAGTGGCTGATTGGAAACCACATGGCTCTGCTGAGAGCTCTGCAGGCCGCCCAGAGCGGGGGTGGCTTTGCGATGGGCTCGCTCGGGGGTTCTGGGTGCAGGCTGCCGCAGTGGTGAGCGGCTCTGGCCCTGCACCCTCCGGGAAATTGCTGGTGGGCTTTCGGCCCGCGGGGGGTGCCCCGTCTGGGGCTGGCGGCTGCCCGGTCCCGGTGGCTCTCGGACGAGGTGTCTGCGGCCTCCAGCTCCCACCCATCGCCTCCTTAGCAGCGGGTGGCCCTCTGCACAGAGGCCCACTTGAACTGAACCCTCCGTTTCCTTGTGTCAGTAGCACAGGTGGGTGAGATTTTCAGGGCTGGGGTGGGGGTGTGTAAGGAAAGAACCTTCTTTGCTGTTAACAGCGACTATTTCCAAATTAACGTTGTTGTCTGGCACTTCTTAGTGAGTTTATGAAATGATACCATATCTGTTTTTTTTTTTTTTAAAGGACTTGGTTCAAAAGAGGCAGTACCTATATTTTACAAACTTCGTATTTAAATGACAGATATTCTCAGGAGTTGTTGGAAGTCTTCCTGATGGGGGCCACCAGTTTGCACCCTCGTGCTGCCTCCAAAATGACCGGATTCCTAGAAGGAGTACCCTGATTCTCAGATTACCTGCAAAATCCCAAGTGTGGCCCTGGCTCTCCGTCTGCCCGTGACTCACTGGCCACCTGGAGCCTCTCCGGCCCCTCTGCGTGCCCCCTGCCCTGGTCCCGGGCAGCCAGCACCCCTGCTCCGCGGCGGGGGGCTCGGGTGGCAGCCCGCCCACCACTCCCTCGGGGTCTCTCGTCCCCTGGGTCAGCCGACATCCTCCCGCGACCCTGCGGGTTCCGGCTACTCGGGAGGAGCCGCCCTGACGCCGGGTCAGACCGGCCTGTGGGCGCCCTGCACCCCGGGTCCCGCGGCCCTGCGAGCGCGGCCGGCCTCCCCTGGTCGCGGCGCCAGCTGGCCTGTGCGAAGGGGCGGGCTTGCTGGCAGTGGCCCCAGCTGGCAGCTGCGGACGGCGGCTGGAGCCCCACACGCTCCCCGGGAGGAAGAAGTAGAAGCAGGGAAGGGGAAGCTGAGGCAGCTGCAGGTGAGTCAGGGCTCTTCGGTAGGAGACCTCGGAGGGCGCCTGCTGCGCCAAGCGGTCTTCAGGCTGGGCCTCTGAGTCACTTTATAAATGTCCTCATTTATTCAAAAGGGCATTTTTATTCTTTCTTAGTACTTCCATGTATTAACCATAAAATAAATGTAGTGAGAGCAAAACCTGCATCGGAGCAGCTCACCACCGCGTTGTACCGTACCGTGAGTCCTCCCGAGGTCGCTGCCGGGCGCTAATGTTTCTCCTGTATTGTTTAATTAGAGAAGGTTCTTTGCCGTGTGCGTGCTGGAGGATGGTGAGGTGGGATTGAACCTGACGCCAGGAGAGTCGGGACGGGCCGGTGCGCCGATTCCAGCAGGAGCACCGCCCGCAGATCCCACGCTGGGATCCCACGCTGGCGGCGGCAGCGCTGGCCTTGGGCCCACGCTGTGTGTTTATCAAGGAGCAGGGGCCCCTGCTTCATGCTCTCGGGGCCCCGGGCTGACGGGGACGCCTCTCTCCGAGGTGTCTTTGATCTCATGGGAGAAGTAAGGGAGCTGGAGAAGGAGGCTCCCGCTCAGGAACTCTGCTGCTTGGATGTGACATGTGTCACTTCTCAACCTGGACTGGCTGGAGCCAGTGCCCTGGTCAGACTGGATGTGGGTGGGGTGGAAAAATATGGCCATCGTCCACGGAGAGACAGAGGAGGTTTGAAAGAATAATAGAGTCTTCCCCAAAAGCTTCCGCAGAAGCTTCCAGTCAGAATGGGACTCTTGTTCTAGTTGATTCTTGGGTTTTCTGGGTTTGTGTGAGAGACTCAGAAATAACAGATGGCATAATCCTCTCCGTTTATCATGTTTGGTTTTTCTTAAGCTGTTGGAAGGGAACCTGACTGATGGCATTGTATCTCGTGAGCAGCAGTGATTCTTTCTGCCTGTGTATGGAAGGGACTAGAAAGCCTGCAGTTGCTGCAAGAATGAGTGTCTGTGCTCGCCAGTGCTGGGAGAGGCTGCCCAGCTGTCCACTTAGACAAGCCAGAAGCCTGTTCCCTAAGGGTTATTTATTCTCAGAGTTGAGGCACTTAGACAGAGGGCATTTGGAGTCTCTCGTGTTCATTGGGCGTCCATGAAGAAGGAAGTTATATATCTTGATTTTTATGCATAAGTTCTTCTAAGTTATTTGGTTTCCATCCTTTGTTACTCTCCATTAAAACACTCTACTGTCTTATTGATCCTGAAAAAACTAACGAGGCTCACCTCAAGACTTATATTTTGCTTGGTATCACAGAATTAATTATGAACTTGAAAAACACCTTTAGTTTAAAATTACATACAACAGTGACATTAAAAGTTTTTTTTTTTTTAAACTTTTACTTGAACTTTGAAGTTCAAGCTCTAATTCCATGGAAACAAACCAAAAATGTTAGGATCCCACAGTATATTGAGGGCACAGGCATACGACCCCTGGCTTGTAGGATGTGCTCCAGGTCACTCTTCAGAGTCTTCCTGGGAGATTGATTCTTCAGGCCCTCGTGTTTGACAGAGCATAAGACCCATAAAGAAGGACATGCTTTCTAAAGATTTTTAGATGATGAGGTTTGCACAAGGAAAAAAAAATGAAACCAGTTAAGTGGACTTCAGAAATCTCATAAGGAATGAATCATTTAGAAAATAGGACCAGACAAGTAGACGTGCTCCCTCGGGGGGCTGATGTCTCAGGGAGGAAGTATAAGAATGACGCCTCTAGAAGTGGTGCTTGGCAAGCGGATGGATCCCATGTAAGAGGAGTGAGAGTGGGCATAAGAAAGAGGTGTGAGGAGCAGGGAATTAATGGACACACTTGATGACGAGCAAGAGTTCACTGGGTGCTCCAAATGGCTCGTTCAGTTGCTTTCGGAGGGTGGGCCCTCGCTGCCCTGGAAGGGCCAGCAGGCAGCAGAGACCGCTGAGAGGTCTCCCCTCAAGGAGGGGAAGCATCTTGTAGGGGGAGCCAGGCCAGGCGCGGGTCGTAACCAGGATGCCTGTGCATGAGCTGGGTCTCCCCGGGAAGTTCCTTGAACCAGGTGCCGAGTGGACAGCCCAGCTCCAGGGGAGGAGAAGTTGAGAGAAATAAGGCCACGTGGCCAAACTTGCAGTTTTCTGAGGTAGTCCAAGACCTTCGGGGAAGTAAAGGCGGTTAACAGCAAATGACCTCCTGCCCATAGTAACCCGGGAGCCCCGTCTTGCCAGTTGCTGAAGAGAGGTTACTGAGCACAATAGCTGATTTGTGTGTGATCCAGACGAACGTCAGGGCCCCACAAGGGGCAGGTCCAGGGCCCCGTCCCTGCGCGTGTTCACCGAGGCAAGCTGGAGTCACGCCCCGTCACGTCAGCCTGCCATCTTGGGACACACAGACTAGCATGGACCTTACACAGAAATTCAGAAAAACAGCTAAAAGTGTACCAATGAGGTCAATTCGTGAATGTCCAGCTTACGGGGCTTGGCGTGCTCGTCAGGCCTTTGTGGAAGGCAGAGGCTAGCAGTCGTTTCATACTGCACCTACACATGTCACACTGCTCTCTGTGGGAAGCCTCCAGAAAGGGGTTCTTGCCCGTAGCACCGCTGACATCGCCTCCTTGGGGGGCTGGCCTGTGCCCTGCAGGCTGGTGGGCAGCGTCCCTGGCCCCCTGGCTGCCCGCAGCTCGTTACTCTACTCCACGAGGACCCGCCGAGTGCTCCCTGAGTGCTCCCCGGCAGAATGCGGGCGGAGGTGGGGGCTGGAAGGGGGAAGGAATCGGCGGGAAGCTGGAGGCGAGCGGGGACGCAAGGACGGGGTGCGGGTCAGTGCGTGTGGGCCTCTTCTCCCCGCGTCAGGATGCCTGCATTTCCTCAGTCAGCTCGAGGGGGGCCGGGGCACAGGAGAGGCGCAAAACCTCTTTGATAGCTGGTGTTTTTGGTGGTTGTTTTGGGATTTTATTTGTTCATGAGAGACACACAGAGAGAGGCAGAGGCAGAGAGAGAGGCAGAGGCATAGCAGGGGCAGACCCCAGGGTCCCGGGACCGAGTCCCGCATGGGCTCCCTGCACGGAGCCTGCTTCTCCCCCCACTATGTCTCCACCTCTCTCTGTGTCTCTGCCAGTGCGGCCACCTCACCGCGTGTGACGCTTCCTCCAGACGCTGTCTTAGACTTCACTGTACAGAGAATCTCCTGAGGGCTTGTCAAAAACCAAGTTTCTGGCAACAGCTCCAGAAAGTTTGATTCAGTGTGTGGGGACCAGAAATTCAGAGTTTTTTTGTTTTTGTTTTTTTTTAAACCAGGTGGCCTACGTCTCCCTCTAGGAGGTGGGAGATGGTCCAGGGGCCACACTTCAAGCAGCAGCCTCCTAGAGGGTCTTTCCAACTTTTGGAAGGCAAAAAGCACATAAATTCTATTTGCCTAATCCTCTTATCCTCCCAGAAGATTCTGGGAGACCATATTGCCAAAGAAACCACCGGTGACGTGGGAGCAACATGCAATCTGCTCGGAAGTGTATTGATCATTTGAGTCACATGGGTCACGACAGGAAATTTATTATTTGACCATATGATCGCGTGATCGGTATGCCAGCGATTAGTAACAGCTCAGGCACGTTGAGCACATGATTGGCCTACGCAGCTGCCCCCGGACTCCTCGCGGCAGCCTTGGGAGCCAGAGGTCGCTACCCCAATTTTTGCAGGAGAGGAAACGGAGGTGGGCGAGGTGGAGGGTGAATGGCCTGTCCGAGACTCGCGGCTGCCAGCGGCAGAGCGGAGCCTGGCGTCCGTTTGCCAAGGCCCGGGAGCCCGCAGCCCACAGCCCACGCAGCGTGGCGCTGCCAGCACCTCAGGCCCCCTGCACACGCGGCCGGGAGCAGGCGGGGAGTGACAGAGGGCCCAGGGCCTTCGAGGGGTGGCCTTTGAAGTCATGGGAAGGGGGCACCCGAGCCCGCAGCAGCCTTGCCCTCACCCCAGCCTGGGCCCCGCTGGTGCAAGGGAATCCCTGAGCAAGGGCCTCCTGCCGGACGGGGTGGGGGGCGTGGGGGGGGTGGGGGGTGGGGGGCGGGGACCTTCGTCCCAGGCCCGCGGAGCTCTGTCGCCCTGCGTTCTATATAAAGTGTGATTCCGTTTCGAAGAAATACAGCAAACAGTTCTTAGAAGTAAAATCCCTTCGGTGAAGGACTTTTCCAGCTTCCAGGATGGCATCTCTCAGAACAGGGCTTCTCAACTCGCCCAAGGAGCTCCCCAGAGCCCGCCCAGCCAGCCCTCGATGTGCTCCCCACCAAAACTCCGGGTCTCCAGGGCCCAAGAGGGCCTGGGCAGGTTTCTGTCTGTCTCTCTTAATATATATATATTTATATATATATGTCCGTATATGTATACAATTATTCTGATTCTGAGGTGTACTCAGTATTATTCCTCCCAGGAATAACACAGCATCACCTGCAAAGGAGTCTCACCAAAAATATTTAAGCCGATTCTAAACTAGCCTTTAGATTTAACCTCATTTCTATAAAACAAGGGATAGAAAAAACTTTAAATGACCTCATGAGGAAGCAGACAAACCTGTAAGGCACCTGGCCTGGTATCTTCAAAAAAAGAAGTCAGTGTCAGGGGAAAAAATGCAAACAGGGTTAGGGGTGAAAGGATTATTTTTCACTAAAAGAAACAAGACAGCCCAAGGGGCGCCTGGTAGCTTGGTCAGTAAAGCACAGGACTCTTGTTCTCAGGGTCTTGAGTTCAAGCCCTATGTTGGGTCTGGAGCTCACTTAAAAGAAACGAGACACAAAACCAAATGCAGTGCATGAGCCTTGACTGAGTCATGGTTTTAAGAAAACAACTATAAAAAATGGGGCAGGATAGGGAAATTTGAGTGTGGACTAGGCTCTGGATATAAGGAAAGTATTGTCAGTTTTTTTATTGTGGTTATGTAGGAAAATGTCTTTATTTTTAGGAGGTGTATGCCACGGTGTTTAGAGTTGAAATGTCGAGTCACATCTGTGACTTGTTTTCAAATGGTTCGGAAAAAAAAGCCTGCATGTTAGTGTGAGGCCGTGTACCAGTGTTGACTCTCAGTGTTCATAGTCTGTTCTTTTCAACTCATACCCATGTTTGCCAATTTTTCATAATAAAGTAGAAAAGAGAACCAAGGTGAAGAAGCAAGCTAGTGTTCTTCAGAACCCTGTCGTGGGCTCCTTTACAGGCTTTGCCGCTCTGGTAATGACGGCACCCTTGTCTCCTGTGACGCACGTCGGCGTGGGGTCCGCTCACTGTGCCTCTGCCCCTTGGTTTCTCTTACGGTCACCTCCTGGCCAGCTGGCCCTGGGTGGCTGTGCCTCCCCTGCCCCTCTTCCCTGCTCACTGACAGCAGGAAGCTGCCAAAGATAGGACCCTGTGATGGAAGTTACAAACCCAGTTGAGCTCAGCTCACTGCCTTTACCCTTGTACGAGGGCTTTGTGGGGGTCGACCGTTGGTCGGCTGCCCGCGCTGCGCTCTGCCTGCAGTAGCACTGTAGGGCACCGGAGCTTGCGGTCCGGCTCTCTCCCTCTCCCTCTCCCTCTCCTTCTTTCTTCTTCTTACTTGCTAAGTATTACCTCTTATTACTTGCTTTACTCTGCGGACCTTCGTGATAATCAGAGCACCATTTCCTGAAGTCAGAGGGCTGTCCAGTTATCCACAACCATCTGGGCTCTGTGAAGTCAGCCGTCCCGGGATGGAAATGTACGTAGTGGCCTGCGGAGAGAGGACTTTACCTGGAATGTCAGCAGGGGCGGGTCTTCTTTGAGTGACTTCTGGAGGAGCAGGGATCACAGGGAATAGCAGCGGATGGCATGTTGAGGAGCTGTGTGCGGGAACCCCCCCAGGTAACAAGATCTGTAACGAGGATCTGTCTCCCCTTTGATGTGGATGTTGTGCCAGCAGGGCTCTCCCTTTGCACACATGGGACGTGGCCAGAGCGCAGGCTACCGTGGAAGCCCCTGATGCACTTCCAGACTTTCCTTTGTCCCCTCGATCTGAGGCCGTTACTTGGTCCCCAGGGAAGCCCGCCAGGCAGCCTCGGGCAGCATGGCTACTCCACTGCTCCTGGCAATTGGCGAACTCGGCCTGGGAGACCAAGGCACGCTCTCGCCCTGTTCAGACAGGAGTGAAGGCCTCATCCCAGCCGTGCTGGCGTGGATGTGGGGATTCGGTGCAGCGGAGGGGGGATTGTTTTAGCACGGATGGACAGAGGACTGTGTGAACGCAAGCACTTGGCCCGCCCAATGGTCCTGCCCTAGGTTTGCCGAGGACCATCTGGCTACGCCGGACACGCACGCCCTCTGCTCTCCTAAAGCATCACATCGCTTCTCTCCTGAGTGGTGACCCGAGAGGCTGTCGCAGGGCCCCGAGGCTCTGCAGAAGGACAAGCACATAGCAGTCGTTCGTTCCCACGCAGGTGTCCCACGGAACAGAGCAGGAGCAGGGATCCAGAGTGGCTCGCACAGCGGGAGCTGCTCTTCTGACCTAATTAAAGGACTCGGTAGAGGCCTCAGCCTCTCCTGACGGGCTGTGCACCTGCTGCTCGGTGGCCCCGGGCGTCCGGGGCTCATCCCTCGCTGGTTTCTCCTTCTCCTTCAGAATGGCTCCTTCTAGACGGTCTCCTGCAAAGCTTTCTTTGTACTGGTAACTCTTCTCTCAAGAAGTGTTTCTCTGGTGGGGGGGTAGCAGAGTGGGGGGAACGAGTGAGTGGGAGTAGGCTCTACTCGCGGCCTCTGCCGTTTAGGTCACAGTGAGTGCGACAGCAGGGTGGGCAGTGAGGAAGTAGGGAGTGAGAGCAGGACCCTCCCGGGAGGCCAGGTGGCCTCTTCTGTCTCTAAGTAGCCTGAGCCTCCCGTTTGCCTGCAGGCAGCGGCCAGGGTCCTATTCCCCGGTGAGCTCTTCCCGCAGTTAAACTGCTGTCTGGCCAGGGCCTCGCTGTGCAGGGAGAGGCCCGAGGGACAGGAGCTGGGTGTCCAGCGCTCACTCTGCCGCGCAGCGGGGGGCCAGCACCCTCCGTGGTAGCTCCTGGAGCAGCCCCGGAAGGGGAGGCCAGGCTGAGACCTGGGCCGACGGGTGGCGGGTGGCCGGGGGAGCTGAGTTGGGAAGGGGGCACGGACTCCGAGTCTGAGGGGACCAGAGCTGTCCCTTGCCCGGGTGTCCGAGGGGCTGGTCCTTAGGACGGTGCCAGGCCGCTTCCCAGAACAGCGTGTCCCGTGACCGTGTCCGCGGGGCCCCTGGGGGCGCTGAGGCTTGGAGGCGGGGGCAGGTCCAGCCCGGCCCTGGGCCCCTTGCTCCCCAGGGCTCCCCCCACCCGCCGCAGGCCCGCGCTCCCTGGCCCCCGGGGAGCCCACACCACTCCCGGGTATCTCACCGCTGACAACAAGGAACCCCGCGGCTCTCCCTGCCCCGGGGGGGGGGGGGGCTCCCGGGGGAGCAGGGGCCAGACCTGAGCTGGGAGAGCACAGCCCCGGGCCGAAGCCACCTGCCGGGGACCAGGAGGGGCCGTCGTGAGCCGGGGCGGGCCCGGTCAGCGGCCGCGGGGGGACGTCGGGCGCTCGGCGGGGTCTTCTGGCTTCTCCGAGCCCTGCCCGCGCGGATCCTGGCGCGGAAGTCGGCGCGCGAGGAGGACGGACGGACGGACGGACGGACGGACGGGGCTCGGGCAGCGCCGCACGGTGCACAGCCCCGGGCCGTCTCCGCGCTCGCAGGGGCTGGGGCTGGGGCTGGGGCTGCGGGGCTGCGGGGGCCCGACGCCGGGCCGAGAAGGGGCGGAGGGGTGGGGGCGGCGCCTGTGCGCCCAGAGCTCTCGGCCCGACGGCGGCAGGCCCGGTGAGGGATGAGGGGCGCGGGGTGGGCGCGGGCGGAGAGGGAACCAGCGCAGACGGCGTGAGCCCGGGAAGGGGAGCCCAGACGGAGGGAGCCGGGGCGGCGGGGGCCGGGCGGGGGGGAGACCGGGGCGCCCGGGGAGGCGGGGAGGGGGCGGGGAGGCGGGGAGGGGGCGGGGCCCGGGGCGGGGCGGGGGCAGCGGCGGGGCGGGGCGGCGCCGCGCGGGGTGGGGCGGGCCGGGGCGGGCCTGGCCTTGCTGACCGCCCTGCTCCCTCCGCCCCGCAGGTGAGGCCGCAGCCGGGCCATGGCAGCATGACGCCCCGGGCGCGCGCCGCCGGACGCCGGCCAGCAGGAGCCCCGGGCCGCGGGCGTGAGCGCCCCGGAGCAGCGCCTCGTTCCTGAGCCGCCCGAGCCGCCTTCCGCACGCGCTCGCTGGAGTCTTCGGCCCGTGGACCCCCGACCTTCCCGCCTGGAGCACCAATATGTGTCATGTTATTGTCACCTGTCGCTCGATGCTCTGGACCCTCCTGAGTATAGTGGTGGCCTTCGCCGAGCTCATTGCCTTCATGAGCGCCGACTGGCTCATCGGAAAAGCCAAGAGCCGCGGCGGCGGCGGCGGCGGGGCCGGCGGGGGCGGGGGCGGGGGCGGCGAGCCCGACGCCCGGAGCGGAGGCCCGGCCGAGCCGCCGCACCCGACCCTGGGCATCTACGCCCGCTGCATCCGCAACCCGGGCGTGCAGCAGGTGCAGCGGGAGACGCTGTGCGGGCCCTACGCCGAGAGCTTCGGCGAGATTGCCAGCGGCTTCTGGCAGGCCACCGCTATCTTCCTGGCCGTGGGCATCTTCATTCTCTGCACGGTGGCCTTGGTGTCCGTCTTCACCATGTGCGTGCAGAGCATCATGAAGAAAAGCATCTTCAACGTCTGCGGGCTGCTGCAAGGGATCGCAGGTAGGCGCGGGGAGCGGGCGGGCTCCCCCGGGCCGTCGGGGTGGGGCGGGCATCGCACCCGCGGCGGGGGCCGCCCCCAGCGCCCCAGCCCTGCGACCCTTCCCCCGTGTTCCCCTGCGCTGCCCTCTCCCCGGCTTCTACCTTGTGGGGCCTTGTGACAGTAACTACTACTTTTTTGCTTTTGCCGGTAAGTTAAAAGTGTGCTGTCCCGTCAGCGCATCCCCCCAGGAGATCTGGGGGCCCCGCAGCGCCGCCCTGCGCGGGTCGGCCTCGCACTGGGGGAGCCTCGCGGGAGGGGGGCGAGCCACGCAGTTGGGTGTGGGGGTGGAAGAGCCACGCAGTTGGATGTGTGTGGGTGGGGGAAGGGCTATGCCGTTGGGTGTGGGGGGGGGTGGAAAGAGCCATGCCGTTGTGTGTGTCTGCGGGGGGGCGGGGGGGAGCCTCACGGGAGCCTAAGGGGTTGGGCGGGGGGGGGGGGGGTGCGGAGGGCGTGCTCCGGGGCTCCGGCCTCAGCGCCGTCCCCAGCCACACGAGGTCTCAGCCTCGGAGAGGAAGCAGCGGCTGGGAAGGAATCAGTATCAGCTGCTCTGTGTTTAATAATGTTCTGGCTTGAACTGTCTCCTGGAACCTGACGGAATGTTCTATGCATTGACTTCAGAAAATACAGACTAGGTGTCCCGCTTTCAGGCAGTTGCCCACCAGTGAGCTTGTTAGGCCTCGGTGGAAGAAAACGGAGGAGCCCTTCACGGTGACCCCAGAGCGGAGGCTGCGAGCCGCAAGCAAACGTCCCACCCCGCCAGCGCTCAGCCTTTCCCATACGGGTTGGAGGGGTGTCATCTCTTCCCGACGGCACAGGGACACACACGCAGACGCTGCAGCCTGAAGACATGGTTGAGGAACTAAAAGAATAGATAGACTCGCTTTGATTTTTCAAGGGAAAAAAAAGTCACTTTTTAAACAATCGTAATCCAGGTGTAATTCCGAACTCTAGCAGGAGAATGGTCATCCATGCACAGCCCTAGCTGAAGGTGCTGGTGACTCATCCTCAGCAGACCCTAAAGCTAAAGCTTGGTGCGTGGGACTCCAACAGGCAAGATAAGCAGTGAGCCGGGTGTCCGGGCTGTAAAGAACCAAACCCCAAATGAATTACCTCTGGGCCACGTCCCAGCAGACTCGAGCTCAGCAGGACTGGCCTCCACTCGGCAGATCAAACAACAGTGCTTTTCCCAACAGCTGATAAGCTAATGCTCTCGGTTTCTCTGATCTTAGGGGAGCCCCCATACATATTTGTGCGTGGTGGCTGGTGGATGAGGGGCCGAGAGAAATGATAGGGCCCACCCGGTCCGGGTCCGTTTGCATGGAGGATGCGCTCCTGGGGCCTCATCTCGGAGAGAAGGAGCCGTGCCCTGAAGTGCTCAGGCCCTGGGACTCTGTCTCTGGGAGGCGAGGATTCTGATGTCCAGTTTTGCTGGAGATAAATGTGCCACCTCTCTGGACCTTGGCATTCCTGACTGAATGGAGAGATTGGAAAATATGACCTGACCTTAGAGTTTTTTTATCTTAGATTTTTAATTTTGTGAAGCTCATTATTCCGTTTTTGATTCACTTCTGAAAAATGAAGTTTATCCCCTTCAGGTTGGCATTTTACCTTCCAGATATGTTACATAAGGTTCATCTTTCTCTAGTCAGAGACGTGCTCCTCCTTTATTGCCCTGAGACACACAGTGCCTCAGGGGTATGTGCATATGTGCTGTATGTATCTTAAAACTTGTGCTGAGAAGTATTACAAAGGGCTTTTTTTTTTAAGGTTTTATTTATTTATTTGACAGAGCACAAGCAGGGGGAGCGGCAGGCAGGGGGAGAGGGAAAAGCAGGCTCCCTGCTGAGGCTGGAGCCAGATGGGGGGCTCGATCCCAGGACCCAGGGATCATGACTTGGGCAGAAGGCAGATGTGTAACCAACTGAGCCTCTCAGGTGCCCCCCCCCCCCAAGGCTTTTGAAAAGCCAGAATAAACAGACCAAGAGAAGGCAACATGCACAATTTATTAATCCTGTTGAAGAGCCCTGGTTGACCAGAGAGGTGGATTTCTGTGTGATTTTTTCCTTACTATGTTGTATTTCCTCCTCCTTGGTGATTTATGCCTTTACTCTGATTTTTACCAAAGTGCTGGTATGCAGGCAAAACTCCTGGTCTGTCATCCCTGAGAATGGTTTTCATCCTGAGAACCTGAGTGCCTTTTAGCAAATCAGTGGACGTTTATAGTATGAAGGGGGCATCTTGGGCCTTAGCGCCATAAGCTGTCTTTTACTGTCATTCAGAAGCAAGCCACTTCTAGATACCCTTTTAGTCTTACAGTCTGTTTACAGGCACATTTTGGTGGGGGGGTGGTGCACAGAGGGAGAGGGAGACAGAGAATGCCAAGCAGGCTCCGTGACCAGCATGTAGCTCGATGCGGGGTTTGATTCCCTAACTCTGAGGTCATAACCTGAGCCAAAATCCAGTTGGATGCTTAACTGACTGAGCCACCCAGGTGCCCTCATGTAGTTTTTAATAAGGTGTTAGTCCAGTGAACTCAATCTCTAAGAATGAGGATCAGTCCAACAAATGTTTTGGTGTTCTTGGTTGCTGTTTCACATAAATGTCAAGAGTGTTCATTTTGGCACAAAGATCAGTACATGTCATAGGAATTATTCATATACTCCAGTGAATTATTCCTGACTTTTCTCTCTCTCAGTATCAGGCCTCGGGAAAAAGGATTAAAAAGAAGGAAATAGTAGCATACTTAAGGTGCTAGTCTGTTGGTCACCTGTCCATTCTAAAAGTTTAGATTTTCTAAGGTAACTTTCTTCCCGCCCCTATCACTTATGTTCCCTTTGCATTCATACAGCATCTCAGAAAGTCTGAGATTACCTAAAATTTTGAATTGGCACATGGCAGAGACTCCTATATAGTCAGACTGCCTTGGTAAGGCCCACTGATCTAAGGCTAAGAACTGAAATACAAGAAGTGGTAGTTTATTTTCTCCTCGCAGCCCAGCAGCATCCTTTTTGAGCAGAAATCATGGGTAAGATGACTGCACTAGCCAAGTGACTGCCTCATGTTCCCTTCCCTCTATAAGGGACGCTTGGTGGGCTCTTTCTGTCCTGATGAAGGTCTCTACTGGGTAGCTCAGGCCAACGTAAGCAGTAGCCATGGTCCTTGAATCTATGGCTGAGAAAGTGCAGCAGTGTCTGAAACAGCTGACTGCTTTGTGTCCTGTCGGCCAGTATGTAATAGCATCTGGGCAGCCCCAGCCTCAGCCAAGGACCTGGTACAGCTTTGAGCACCAGCCTTTCCCCCCTGCACCCCGCTTCTCAGCCCTGGATCTACGTGACGTTGGAACAAAGGGTGAGAAAGGAGCTGTTGCCAGTGCAACAAAAGCATTCTTTAGAAATACACTCAGACTGTGTTTGTTCTTAAAACTTTGATTTTGGCAAAAGTGACATTTTTGTAAAATATAACTGGAAGAAAAATTACAAGATGTGGTAAGCATATTCCTAGTACAACTGATTCTAAAGAATAAATAGCCCTTAGGTTTGTGTAGCCTCATTGTCTATAGAAAGTATAACATAAATTATTAAAATATGGGTATTTTGATTTTAGAAGTGGATGTTAAAGAATTTGCTATCTCAGTGGAACTCTCAAAATCTAGATTGCTTAAAAATAATAATAAAATAGACAATAGTTATCTATTGTCTACTAATTAATGAAGATACTGGATTTGCCTTCAAGGCAAAGCCTCCTGGTGTGAGCACCCATCTGACATTTCCTAAATACTTAGGCACAGATGCTGGAGTTCCGTACTTGCCTCTTGGCAGCAATTAGAGGTCAAGCCTTACCTGTCTCTGGATCATTCCTGACCTCACATGAAATGTCTAATAATTTACCTCACTTCTCTAAATCTCTTTTCTCACTTATAAAATGGGTATAACGAGGTATAATACATACCTCACCATTGTTTTGTGGATTAAATTAGGTAATAATATATGAGAAGAAAGGCTTAAACACAGTACTTTGCACAAAGTAAATAATAAATGGTAGCCATGTGGTTATTAAATTTTTTCTGCTTTCTGGGCAGGTCTTAGTTTTTTTGTTGTTGTTATTAATGTTTCCTAGAATTGCTGCATTTTAAGGAGTAGTGATTTCTATTCCAGTCTTGAGAACTAACCTTGTTCTGCTGAAAATCAGACATCACTGTGTTGTCTAGGGCCATTCCCCGGCTCCCTCTAGCCGCCTGTGTTGGGGCCGAAGAGGGTAGAGCATTCCTGTGTGGCTCTGGTGTGACTGTGGGTGTCCTTGGGGCATTTTTTCAAAAAGCAGAAGATTGCATTGAATTGACAGGAAAACTGAGAACTCCTTCCTCTCACTGCTCTTCCCCCTGACCCTCAGTCTCTAATCCATTTCCTTTCTGGAGGCCGCTTCTAGCAGTCGAGCCTTGACTGCAGGTGGCTCTCCAGGCTCCCTTCACAGAGTAAATCACAGGCTGATGGGCCTTCCCTAGGTGAGGACTTGTCCAGATCTTGGCAGAGCCAGAAGCACACATCAGGCCGTAGCCCTCTGGGATTCATTACAAAAGCTGGGTAACGGGCCAGCAGGGTCGTGGTTGCCAGCTGTCTTCCTTAGGTTGTGACCTGGATGTAATCCATAATGAAACCGTAGAACGCAGAGATCCAGGTTTTCCATGACGGCATCGAGCAGTTTGTTTTTAGAAATGCATGGAGGGCTCTCTTAGAAGTCTATGGAATCCCCAGTGACTCAGGGTTGGGACAGAAGCCATTAAAGTGAGCTCAGGGTTTGGCTCCCTGGTCCTGGCTTGGACTCTGCCGCCGGGCTGGCCGCGAGGGTGGGGTAGCACGGGCTGCGGGGCCGCCTGCTGATTTCTCGGGCTTCCTCGTAGGCGTCTGCGTGGCCCTCACGCTCTAGTCCCTGGAGCCCTCTGTCTGCACCCTTAGGGTCCAGCGGGACTGCCCCGGAGCTGCGCCACCAGTCTGACGGGATTAGCTAGCCGGGGGGCTGGGCCCTGCCTCGGGGGGCTGGGGCAGAGGGTGTGTCCGAGGGAGCCCCCCCTGTTGTCAGGCCCGGCCTGGCGTGTGCGGGCTCAGCTTTCTGGGAAGGGGGCAGTGGTTCAGGATGGAGGGGGACAGTATGCGCAAAGGGACAGGAGTAAAAAGAATCGGACAGAGAAGACAGGTGAGGATTTCACCTTTGCTGCTCGTATAGTTGCTTTGTCATAAATCAAAATGTGTGTGCGAGCGTGGAGAGGCCCATGAAATAGGCCGCGATCGCGCTCCAGGTCGTGCTACTGCCAACTGCTGTTTCTCACAGGATGAACAGTAACTATCAGGAGGACGACCACGACTCAGCCCGGTCTCGGCGTGTATTTTGGCTTCTCCCTTGCTCTCTACTCATTCACTTCTGGGCCAGAGAGACCGGCCATTGGAGAGGAGAAAAATAAGAACAGGGGCTTCAAAAACATAAGGACAGGGGAAGAGATTCCTGAGTCTCACAGGGAACTTGCCCTGGAGTTTTACACCTGAAACATTTACCTGGCTTTCTCCAAGAAGGTAGTGGGACTCTGCCCAACTTCAATCCTCAGAGAAAAAGTATGAGGAAATAGAGGAAGCATCTCCTGCTTTTCCTTCTTAGAACAAAGCGCTGGAAGCTTCTGGCTGTCAAAGGAGGCTCTTCATTTCTGGTTCTCCAGACAGAGAATGCACCCCAGAAGTCAGGTCCAACCAGTTCTATGTCTCAATCAGTTTAAGAAAACCACTGATTTGGGGCACCTGGGTGGCTCATCGGTTGAGCATCTGCCTTTGGCTCAGGTTGTGATCCTGGGTCCTGGGATTGAGTCCTGCATGGGGTTTCCTGCAGGGAGCCAGCTTCTTCCTCTATGTGTCTGTCTGTCTGTCTCTCTCTCTCTCTCTCTCTCATGAATAAATAAATAAAATCTTAAAAAAAAAATACCACCGATGATGACAGATCTACTAATTCATCAACCTCCAATAATCCCCTAGTAAAAACTGAGTATGCAGAAATGTACAGCAGGTCAGAACTAAATTTCAATTCAAGGAGTTTTTATTGGATGCCTACTAAATGCAAAGACTATAGACTCAGGTCTCCAATTTCTTGAGTTTCTGCTCCCCAGCCATATTACAATAGAGTCATTGTTTCATAAACTATACCCTAGAGAACCAAAGCTATATATATAAAAATCATTATATATAAAGGGAACCGAGAACTCAATCATATCATTAGATAAAAAACTCCCTAAAAGCAAGCGGAACAAGCAGGCATTAATATAAGTCCAGGGAGTGGGATCTACTTTTAAAGAATCAGTTGGGTGCTCGCTTCGGCAGCACATATACTAAAATTGGAACGATACAGAGAAGATTAGCATGGCCCCTGCGCAAGGATGACACGCAAATTCGTGAAGCGTTCCATATTTTTGTTTGGCGCCTGCCTTTGGCCCAGGGCGCGATCCTGGAGACCCGGGATCGAATCCCACGTCGGGCTCCCGGTGCATGGAGCCTGCTTCTCCCTCTGCCTGTGTCTCTGCCTCTCTCTCTCTCTGTAACTATCATAAATAAATAAAAAAATTAAAAAAAATAAAATAAAATAATCAGTTGGAAGGTCTAGAAGAAAAGTGCAAATTCTCTTAAATTTCAGAGCAACTGATACACAAATAAAATGTGGAAAGCGGTTTGCCATGGTAACCACTTAATTATAGATGTAAATTATCATGGAGCCATGGATGATGTCCACATTCTATTAACTAATAATCACTTAAGTATGGTTCTGAATACTTACATGAGCAGTTCAGGCACTGTTATAAGAGCTAAATGCAACAAGCGTATTCTAAGCTGTGACGCCACTTGAAAAGTAACGTGCATCTCCTGTGAAGAGCTGTGCTCCAGCGCAGCTGGCCATATTTATAAGTTTAGTTACTGTATACAGTCTTTCCAGTAACTTTATTAAATGTCCAGGACTAACTCTTTTTTAACCTTTTTTTTTTTTTAAGATTTTATTTCTTTGAGAGAGAGCACAAGAGGTGGGAGGGGCAGAGGGAGAAGGAGAAGCAGACTCCCCACTGAGCAGGGAGCCCGATGGCCAATAGTTGAGGGTTGAGGGGCTTGACTAGAACTCCTGGATCATGACCTGAGCTGAAATCCAGAGTCAGACCCTTAACCAACTGAACTATCCAGGTGCCCCCAAGAATCACTCCCATTTGAAAAATAGCCTCTACTACTGATGAAATCTAAAATAAACAGTGAGAGGGCAGCCCGGGTGGCTCAGCGGTTTAGCACAGCCTTCAGCCCACGGCGTGATCCTGGAGTCCCAGGATCAAGTCCCACATCAGGCTCCCTGCATGGAGCCTGCTTCTCCCTCCTCTGCCTGTGTCTCTGCCTCTCTCTCTCTCTGTGTCTCTCATGAATAAATACAATCTTTAAAATAAAACAAAATAAACAGTGAGAATGCCAAACCAGTATTAAAAATTTCAAACCAAAATGCCCAGCTGCTATGTGTTGAGAGTTTTGAGGCCAGTGTCAGGGCCCTGTGTGGAAAAGACACCTGCTTCATTGGAGGAGTTATTTAACATAATCTGGACGTTAAGACTTTAGCAGGCAGGAAATTTACTTACTGTCCTAAAAATTTTATTGCTCAAAAACAATCTTTTCATGTGTCTTTTCCTCTGCTATACACTACATTTTTATTTATCTTGGAAGTTTATTTTGAATGATCAGTGTAATTTGGTTATAGTCAAACAGAAGCTCTTTCTTAATCTAGCATGTTGGATGAATAATTTATCAAGAAAATATTTTATAAATTTTTCCAGTTGATGTAAACAGTTTAAAAAAATAGTTTCTCTTGAGAAGAAAACTCTATCACTAATTCACAGGAAGGAATAATCTGGCTAAATTAGAATGTTGGATGCATTCTAACTATAAAGAGTTAAGGCTTTAGAAATTGCCAGGGAAGTAATTTGCATATAACATGAATCATTGCTGAGAAAGACTTCAGAAAGCTTCAACAAGGGAGAAACCGCATCTTTCTTATAGATTGTTTCTCCATATATTCTAAGGGCATGCAGGCAATTCTTAATTGATGGTCATTAATTCTGAGTAATTCTAACAGAAACTTCCTCTGGAGGCCTTGGTTATAAAGTCTTTTTATGAAAACTATGCTCTGATTGTCTTCCAAAGAATTCTCTTTATGTTGTTGTGTCATCTGTCCACCCCCGACCCTGGAAAAGTATTTTTCTTGCCAATTATAATTCCCTGGGAGTGTTTTTAGTAGGAAATCAGTACCATACTAGATTCTTCTGGGGAGATAGTATGAGCATTAATACAAACTTTTAAAAAAATTGACACCTGATCCTTCACTTTTCCCCTCAGAAAAATCTTACTGGTTAAAAACCTCTGTTATTAATCATGTACAAAGGTGACATGTAGATATAATCTGCTCTACAAAGACACTGTGGTACAACCCAAAACCCTTTTCATGAAGAGTGAACCCTCTGACCTCCAGTTCCTGATCTGCCTATCAAAGCAGAGTTATTAAATGTCAAAACTGGACCCAGTTTGACTCGTTCATAAGCTCTTGAAATTTTAAAATGAGGTGCAGTGAGAACAAGTTTAGATTTTAGATTCCCAAGAGACAGGGAGTTCCAAACAGCCTCTTTACTCTTCATCCTGTTACTTGCTTCTTAGAAAGGTGTCCGCAACCTGACACAGGCAACCTCTGCCCTCGTGTTCCCTCTCCTCAGAGGGGCCCCTTGCCCAGTGGTTACTGCCTTTGAATGAACCCTGATCCATTCCGCTAAGGTTTCCAGAAGTCTACATCAAAAATGAGAAAGATAAGGACAATGTAGTAAGATTTCATAGAGCCGAGTATGTTCAATTTAAGGAACTAATTATCAGATTACATCCTTCACCGCTTTTGTGTTAAAATATGCTTTTATGAAATGATGAGGAAAGGAGGTGATGGTTATTTTCAGTGTCTTTATATCAGCAAAATAGAAATATTGGCCTTCCAGTAATTTTTCTGGCTATTGTACTAGTGTGTGAAGTCTAGAAGTTGTGGGAACCACTGTTCTAGAATCTAAGCAAGGATCAGATTGTGTCTTTTTCACAGTTCTATCTCTGCTGTTCAGAATGGGCCCTACTCCGTACATAACTGTTAGTAAATGCACGTTCATTGGTAAAAACGCGATCTGTGATATGATGGTCTGTACTAGCACAGCGATACGTTTCTAGGCATGTGGAAAAGAGTAAAGTGTTTCCCAGTGCTCCTAAGCCTCAATCCCGACATGACCTCTGCCCTCCAAGACAGGGCACAAATAATTAATGGAGCCATTACCCAAAGAACTAATAAGAATCATTTCAGAACTGGAAAGCACCAGAACTAAATTCTGTTTGGGCTTTTGAATAAATTTGCATTGAAAAATTGAAAAACCTTAATGGGCAAAGTGATGTCAAAGGTATAGATTAACCAAACTGGCAATTCTTAGGCAGAAATCCTTGATTCATGTTATAACTAATACCTGGCTTTATCCTTCTGTTTATAAATACTGTGGAATACGCTGGTAACTTGACATTTTGGTACTGAGGCTAGTGGCCTGCCTGGCATCTGAGAAGTCAAGCAGGTTGGATGCCATTGCTCGGTAGCGTTGCAACTCGGGAGGCAGGAGACCAGGACTCTCCTTGGGTGGAGAGAAGGGCCCTGAGAGCCACCATCCGGGTGTCTGTCACCCTACGTCGTGCCTGAGGTGGAGGCCGTATCCTCAGCGTGCGGACCCGGAGACAGGCAGGTCTCCCACCAACACACCAATAACTTAAACCTGTGGAGCCAGGGAGGGATGCAGGGGGAGGTCAGGGGAGGCGAAGGTCATCAGCTGTGTTCTGTGAATTAAAAGCTATTTGAAGGGGGTGAGATGGTTGCACTGTGGCCTGACCTGCTGGACAAGGATGTAATCGGGGCGCTGAGCGTGCCCGTGGTGCCGCGTGTTGTCTCATCAGCTGTCCCGGGAAGAACACCGGATATGCTGTCTTGTGGCTGGCGTTGTTTTAGGTGGAGGTGCAGCTTTATATGGTTCCCAATCATACAGAATCTCAAAGATGAAAATGTATGTGGATTATCTGGCTTAGACTTTTTTCACTCTGGTCCAATAAGTTTTATGTTTCATTTGCAGTTTTCTCCTCACACGGTTGTTCGCATTGGCCAGAGGAGGCAAACTTGAAATGATTCTGACCTGTTCACTAGGTTTTCTTCTCGAAGTTTCTTTAGCCAGGGGCAGCCATTCCACAGTGGCATCTATATTGTGGTAAAGAGGCTGGTGACACTCAGATTGTAATGGAAGAGAAGCTGTGGATGGAACGTCTTTATTTGTCGTTGGCTTGCTGTGGTGTTAGCAAATCAGCCTGAACAAACAACAGGTGACCCTTTATTTTGGTGCAGCCTTTCCCTCCCTCCTGCCCCCTCACAGCATTGGGGTGCTTTTCTCACTTGATAACTGTCCCACATCATCCACTCTCTAACCCCTTGTAGGTAGAAGTAAGCCAGCTTTGAGTACATCCCAATCTTTCTTCTTCAGCGGGTCAAATGCTTTTGTCTTAGAAGCGAGTCTCTGGTTTGCAGTAAAGCAGCAGCAGTGGAGTCTGGAGCCCACTGCCTGTCCCAGGTCCCCTGCTCGGTAGCTGTGGAACCCTACTGAATCCCTACATGCTGCGGTTTCCTCATCTGTCTGGTGATAATATTAATAGTACCAACCTCATAAGTTTGTTAAGAGGACTGAATGAACTAAATTTAAAGTGCTTCACCAGTGCCTGGCACATTGTAGTGCCCAATAAGCATCAATGGTTGCCATAGTTACAAGTTATTATGCCCACTAAAAGGTTCTAGTCATCTGTATAAACTTCCAGCCTTAAAGTATTAGTTGTGAATGCATTAAATTGGGCAGAGGTGTTTATAGCTTTAGCTCCATGTCATCTTTACTTGGAATCTAGCATTTGTGCCATAGAAGACCTTTCCAAAAGGTTCTTGTAAAGACGTGAAGACTAGAAAGAAAACAAGATTCAGAAATGACAGGGGAAGTTGGTCAACAACACAGCATGGATAAAGGACTATGGCTTAGGCAATGAGTGTGGATTTGGGAGAAAGATGGAGACGTAGAAGCCAAGGAATAAGGAATACACCCCCTACTGCTGTTAAGTTTATAGTTGAACGGGAGTCCATGGTGCCCAAACAGTTGCTGTTCTTTTATGGGACAAATGTGTATTCCAGCACAGTTAAGACTTCCACTTTTTACTATCACTGTTCTATTTAGTTTTCCAGATACTCGGTTAACCCTGTACTTGCCACTTAGAATTTCATAGGTAAAAATTTTAAATAAAAATTACATTTTTTTCCTTTCTTAAAACAGAGAGAACCAGGTCTAGCCTTGTGTTGTGACCGAGAATGATCACTACAGAATGTCTCACAAAGCTCCTGAACATGAAGAGTGTGTAGGTTCATACCATGATGATTGGGAAAAGCAGCGTGATGACAGATTCAGTGGGTGGGAACTGGGTGTGGTCTGATACGGTGTGCTTCCTCAAAGCATGATGTGTGTGCCCAGCGGGATTGTGAAAGAGAAGTGTGCACACCTAGCAACAGTTGATGACCTACAATTAGCTATTAAGGACTGCCAAAACGACTTCCAGCTGTCAGATTGGAAGTAAACAGTATCCCTACGTTTGTGGTGAGCCACTCTGTTGTACCATGTTGTACCACATGAAACAGACTTAGAGGTAAATAACACGGTACTCCTCTCCTGGAACGCAGACCACACAGACCAGACGCTGATCTGTGACACTGCCTTCAGTGTCTGCTGGGCTGCTGATGGGAAGGGGTCTTTCCATTCTCCAGGCTCATGGTGCTTCTGGACACCACCCTTCCCTCTGCCACGGGCCACCCCTCTCTTCATTTACCTTTGTATCCCTCTGCTCTCTACCACTTGCTATTATCCCGAACTTCTCTAGGTTTATCCCTGCACTGCTCCGCTCTCAGCTGGGGTCCTGGAAAGGTCCACAGGTCAGCCACAGTCTGTCTTTTCAGCTGTGCTCACTGCAGCCAGCAATAGTGGGAAACAATTTCAGAGTTTTGAGGCTAACCTAAAGCTGGTCTCCAGATTAAATGAAAATTCATTACATTTAATTGACTCAGTACTTTATCTTTGTGTTCTCCCAAAGAGCATCATTTTCTAGAGCTAGAAAGGAGGTTTTTAGTGCTTGCAGTCAAGTCCCATGGTTTGGCCCTTGCGTGGGTTTCATTAGGAAGTACGGCAGCTGTGCTGTTAGCTGAAATTGCCAACCCCTAAGATTCACGTTATTGAATGAAGCTTTTCCTCCAACCATTTAAAAAACTTGGCAAGTACATTATATTGGTTTCCTTTAAAATGTAACATCTGCATCACAGCACCCTGTCTTCCCATTCATCAAATATTTACTGAGCACCTATTACATGTCATGTGGTTCTAAGCAACTGGGATACATAAAGAATAAACTGACAAAGTTCTTTGTCATGGAATTTACACTGAAGATGGTGGAGACAGTATACTAAATAAGTCATTCAGTACATTAAAAGGTGGTGGGTACTGTGGAAGAAACAAAAAGTGCAGCCAGGCTGAGGGGTTAGGTAAGCCGGGTGATAAGAGGACATCAGGTAGTCAGGGCTGGCTTCGGGGAGACAGATTCAAAGACTTGACGGGATAGAGGAGTTAGCCACGTGGGTCGTCGGGAGAAAGCGCCCTGCGGCCCGGGAAGAGTTAAGAGCTGAAGGCCCTGCGGGCAGAGGAATGCGCGCTCTAAGAGGAGTCAAAGAGGAGTCAAAAAGTATTCGAAGGTTTTTGGCCTGAGCGGTTGTAAGAATTGAACCACTGAACTCCCGTTAGCTGATATGAAGTCCCCGGGGCAAAGAGCAGGCTGTGAAGGAGGGAGTGGCGGCCCAGAGTGAGCTTTGGATGTAATTTCAAGTTCCCTGTCAGGCGTCCGGGGGTCAGGCAGGCCCTTGGCCCGGGGCTGGAGGCCAGAGCGCAGGAGCTATCCGCCTCCTGGAGTAAAGCTGCGGGAGCCGGAGCCCGAGTGATCAGGGGACTGGAGGGGGCGGGCGAGGGGTTGAGCCGTGGGCACTCCCGTGTTCAGATACCGAGCAGGAAAAGCCAGTTGGCCTCCCGCGGAGAGTACGGGGCGGGGGGGGGGGGGGGGGAGCGGGGGGAGGATCCACAATACCTGTGAGGAGGACTGTCCTGCCTTAGTTCCCCTCTGATCCTGCGCTCTACTATGTTTTTCGACTTTCTGATGGAAGTTACCGCTCCCATAAGCCTGCAGTGCCCCCTGAGCTGGGTCGGAGCCGGGGTCTGGGGATGGGGAAGCCAGTCACACTCTTGTCTGATTGGCCTTACTTCCGTTGGAGAGATGGCTACCCCAAGCAAGGGAATGAGGTGTAGGGGCTGTGGTGGCAGGGGCAGCGTCCTGGCATTATGCTTTAGTGACCTGAGCTCTGAGTCACAAGGTAGACCTACCTGAGGGGGATAAACAAGGGCCCTCCTGCTGTTCCTAAATGAGTCAATGGCTATTTCAAAGAAACAAGTTGAACTCTTGACCTTTGTTATCCAAAGTTAACTGTGACATACCCATCAGGTTTATGGTAAATGAATGCTAAGCCAAAACTGTGATGTATACCAAGAGAAATAAAGGTCTGTGCCCTCCAGGGGCTCAGAGTCCTGCCAGGGACTGCGGTATCCTCAGGGCTGAGCTGAGCGTAGGGACTGGCCCTGAGTAGGTAATGCAGGAAATAGTTGCTGAATAAGTCCACAGAATTAACAGTGTGATGAAGAGCTGGAGAGGGACAGGGCAGGGGAAGCACACAGAGAATACCGTCCTGGCAGGAAATGGTGACCGTGTCGCACGTGGAAGGACGTCTGGGTGAGGGGGGATATGTCCAGGTAGAGGACCCCCGAGGGGTCAGCACCAATAAGAGCCCTGGCTCAAGGAATGGTGGTGTGGGTAGTGTGATCAGATTCCTCGAGTATTACTGGCTTACAAGTGCTTAAAGCCTATGAAACCCCACATCGACCCCCTCCTCTATCCCAGTGCACCAGGCCAAGCACATAGTATATACTCAGTGGACACTCCTCACAAATTAACCCAAATTTTATTTATTTTTTTTATGAGAGACACAGAATGAGAGAGGCAGACACACAGAGAAGCAGGCTCCATGCAGGGAGCCAGATGCGGGACTCGATCCTGGGACCCCAGGACCACGCCCTGGGCTGAAGGCGGGCACCCAACTGCTGAGCCCCCCCCCCCCCGCCCCGCCACCGGGCATCCCTAGAATGAGCTTCTCGATTCCCATCTACTGGAGGCTAACTGTTGCGTCCCTCACTGGGAGCTTCTCCACAGGTTGACAGTGTCAGTGCCTGGCCTTAGAAAAGCACTTTGCACACTGAGGGCTGGTCATTCCTTGCTCCAGCCAGGTGGGGGAAGGTATTACAAGCAGCAGAGAGACACAGTGGGCCCTGTACGGTGATAGCTGGCACCTGAGGCTGGTGGTCAGCTCACTGGGGTGGTCAGGACTGTCTGCAGCCTGTGGGCATCTTGGGTAGTCCAAGGAACTAACCATCAGTTTCTTTTCAGTTTTTTCTTTCCCACATAAGGTTGAGTCGTCCCCAGTAATCCCGTGATGAGCGTAGGGCACCTTCTGGGGGATCACCCTAGCAATCAGTCATGGAGAGGTTATGACAACTCTGAGTCACTTACCGTTTCCTTCAGTGGTGGCTATTTTCTGGCCAGTATCATCCCCCCTGCTTTTCTTCCTCCCAGCTAGGCCAACCATTGCTCACCCAGGCACATGGGAAGAGATGCCAGGCAAAAAAAAGAGCAAAAGCCCACTGGCCTCATCACTTACTTTCTCTATCACCGTCCACAAAACACATAATATACCTCCCAAAACAATACTGCATGAGGGCAAGGTGGTAGAAAGACCCAGAGACCACTACAGGCTGACCTAACTTCAGAAACTACTTTTTAAATAGCTGCACAGGAAGATCAGACCTTTTTCTGGCTGGCTCTTATGTGAAATTCAATCCGGAGCACAGTTCACCTTCCATTTGGTCTCTGGCTCTAGCCCCCGCCACGCTGAGAGTCCTTGGGCATACTCCAAGTCGAGGACCAGAATAACCATGCTGAGTTTGCAGCAGACTTGGTGTGTCTTACTGTATTTTTCTGCTGGTTGTCTGACATGCCTATCTAAGACTTTAATTTTTGTCTCATTAGTTGGGGTCATTAATCCTGTTTGGAATTCGGGGTAGAAGTTTGCTTCTAAACACGGGAATTCACAGGCCTGGAACAGGACAGTGTGACAGGATAAACCAGCCAGCTAAGAGTCTCTTTCTTCTTTCCTGCTGACACATTTGTTCTCATTGATTGGCATCTGTCAGGTTATTAGTTTTCATGGCGTGGGTGGCGGGTTGTGGCACACTGTGGTTTAGAGATATTTTATTATGGGCTTAACTATGTTCCAGACTGGCTTTAGAAGGCTAAACTCCATCCCTGCCCTGGTGGAGTTTCAAGTCTGGGATGGAGATGGAGAATAATTAAAATACGTAAAATAGTAGATTGAACTATAAGATATGTCCAATGGTAGGCCAAAAATGGCCAAATAAAAAAAAAGGCCAAATATTGAAAGTTTCATATGACTCAAATATACTCTATATTAGTAATTAACGTAAGGAGAAATAAAGCAAGGAAAGGGGGGAAGTAGGTGGTTAGAAATTTGAATAGAGTGGGGATCCCTGGGTGGCGCAGCGGTTTGGCGCCTGCCTTTGGCCCAGGGCGCGATCCTGGAGACCCGGGATCGAATCCCACGTCAGGCTCCCGGTGCATGGAGCCTGCTTCTCCCTCTGCCTGTGTCTCTGCCTCTCTCTCTCTCTCTGTGACTATCATAAATAAATAAATAAAAAAAAAAAAAAAAGAAATTTGAATAGAGTGGAATGGAAGACCACACCAACAAGGTGGCATTTGAATGTGGCCTAAACACTATCTGGAAGGAAAGCACTGCCCGTAAGAGGAATGTCAAGTGCCTGGGATGTCAGGGGCCTGTGGATGGCCGGTATGAATGTCCAACGAAATGCCCTCTGGCTAGTGAGGCTGGAGAGGAGAACATGAGGGTGAGAAAGGCAGAGGTGAGTTTGAACAGGTAATAGGGAGCCAGAGCAAGGCCAAGGAGAGAAAGAGAAAGCTGGATTTTACCCCGAGTTGGGGAACCTTAATGGGTTTTTTCCTCACTTTTACTAAGAAGCAAAAGTAACCTGTTAGGGTACTGTTTTATGACTAAGGAATGCTTCTTAGGGCCCAGGAACCACATGCCCAGGCTGCTCATAAGGTACATGGGTCCAAGAGCAGTAGAATCAGGACATCTTAAGGGAAGGACTAAGTGTGGCAGTCACTGGAGGAGACAACCTGACTTGTTAAATTTGCTGGAATTCCTCTGGTAGAAAGTCTTTGTCCAAATACTAGAGAGATGAAAAATGGTGGGGGTTTTTGCTTACCTGAAGGCCTACTGTTTTCTTGGTCTCGTTATTCATGGCACTCACTGGGCTAATTACAGCTGCGGGAGGAGCGGTGACCGGCCAGGGCCAGGTGGACAGTGGCGCTCTCCTCCCTCTGACCCTGTGAGCCTCGGGGGAATTGGGCGAGGCTGTGGCCTGGGCACACACCCCTGCCTGGGGCTTGCAGACTGCCCTCCCCTGGACTGCCCGTGGGCTTATAAACATTCAAGCTGAGGCTCTGGACAAACTCCTCAGCAGGACACGCTTGTATGCTAGTGTCCCTGCGGTCCTTCTTCACAAGCGGGGCAGCTTGTGACGGGATTTTAAGATGGACTGAAGCACTTCAGGAGCCTTAGCTGAACTACGAGAAAGGGGAGCAGCCGGGGGCCCTGGCGCCGGCGCCGGAGTCAGTGTTTGTGACTGTGCTGTGCAAAGGGATCTGACGACATTAAGATGATTATTTTAAAACTGCCTACTTCACAGAAGGATCTGAGGCAGCCAGATTAAGATACTGCATATGTCCTACCAGCTGGATCCCCGCATAGGGCAGGAGCGCTCTCCATGCTGTCTTTGGTCCCGATCACAGTAAAACACCTTAGTTTTACTTATTGGGCCTGTTTAAGCCACATAATACAGATGATGTGTGCAATTAATATTTAATTGGAGGTGCAATTTAAATACGAACATGCTAGTTTTTTAAAGGGACAAGCAGCGACTGCTCCCCTGCCTCGGACAGGCACTAGGGCTTGACCGTAGAGGCCGTGCGCCAGAGAGTGCTTCTGAATCCTCATTCGAGTCCCAGTGATGGTACCTCAGTGTTTCCAGGGAAACTGAGGACCTGAGGGAGGAGACTACCCAAGTGTAGTCTACCCTTGGGTGAGGTTTCCTAGGGAAGGAGATGGGGATTTATCAGACTTTATTATAGGCCTTAGAAATCCAAAAGAGGGCAGCCTGGGTGGCTCAGCAGTTCAGCGCCGCCTTCAGCCCAGGGCGTGATCCTGGGGTCCCGGGATCGAGTCCCACATTGGGCTCCCTGCATGGAGCCTGCTCCTCCCTCTGCCTGTGTCTCTGCCTCACTCTCTCTCTCTCTGTGCTTCTCGTGAATAAATAAAATCTTTAAAAAATAAATTAAGTAAAAAGACTTTGTGGGGGATCCCTGGGTGGCTCAGTGGTTTATTTATTTATTTATTTTTTTGGTTCAGTGGTTTAGAGCTGCCTTCGGCCCAGGGCGTGATTCTGGAGACCCGGGGTTGAGTCCCACATCGGGCTTCCTGCATGGAGCCTGCTTCTCCCTCTGTGTCTCTGCCTCTCTCTCTCTCTGTCTCTCTCATGAATAAATAAATAAAATCTTAAAAAAAAAAAGAAATCCAGAAGAATTAGCTCAATAATTTTAGCTCTCCCCAGTTGAATGAGATATAGAGAATAGTTTATTCTTCCAGGGTATTAAATTATACGGGGGTTTTCCTCTCTCCCCAAATTATTACACCTTTCAAAATAAACCCTCAAAATGTACCTGACTTGCTTACTCCTAAGTGGTAAACTTTAAACTGTTAGTGTTTATATACGGGAGAGGTCTGCTAAAGCCTTGTACCTATTATCAGCTGCTAGTCTATGTTCCAGTTTTGTTACAGCTGTTACTGTTAACGGCCGTATAAAGTTGTTTGTTTTTTGCACTTTAATATTCGCAACCACTTTGAGTTAAGGATTAGTGTTTTATAGGTGAGGAATCCTACCCAGACAAGTTTAAAGACTTTTCTAAAGTCACCCAGCTCATAAATGGCAAGAGCTTGGATTCAAACCTCTATTACACCCTTAGCCCATAGCTCTTCTAGCTACTAACCTACCCACCTCTTGACTTAGCCAGTCTGTGCTGAAACCGTGCCTATTCCAGAGTTACCGATGCATTCTCCACCGGCAGTCTTCTCCTTGGGGGAGTTAGCTCCACGCTCTCAGTCGTTTCTAACGGCACCTCTCTGGAATGGCTCAGTCGGCTGTGTGTTTCACTTAACACTTCTAACCCTGGAGTGCGTTTTCCCACCTTCCTCCCAGCACTGTGACCTATACAGAAACAAAGGGTTGCAGGGTGAGAGAGACTTCTTGTTTTGAAGCACCCTTCTTCAGACAGTAAACGCACGAACCAGTTCCCTATATTCCACTCTTGCAAAAAAAGTCCCCTAAGCCCCAAAGTAGAACAATGGGATTACTTTGGGAAGTAGGGAAAATGAGATCCAAAATCAGATCTGAACTGCCAGGCTGGGCGAGAAGATGCCATCACAGGAGAAAGTTGTGATCTTTGGATTCAAACACTGTCCTTGATCATTCTTCAAACCTAATACTACCACAAATTTAGTCCAATTCTTTTTTGTGGGAAAGTTGTTGTAAATGACTTCAGAGCTTTGGTGTGGTAAACCCAGAGGACTTCAGTAAAGGTAGGAAAAGAGAATTTAGAACCATGATTAAATTATGAGGATAGAATTGCTACTGGAAGGTATCTAAAGAAACAGCTTTTGGGGGGTATGAAATCTGTTATCTTGATTTATATCGGTGTCCTCTTTCAGAGAATACCATTTTTCTCCTGCCACATAGAATAAAGCCATCTTGCTGCTGTTCCAGCACAGGAAAAGCCATCAACCAAGTCCATAAACAAATGGGCATAGGGTACATTTTTTTTTTCTAATAAATATTTAGAGAAGCGGGTCCACATTTCACTTGTGGGGGCCACCGTTTGCCAGCCTCTGCCTTAGACTGAAAGGAAAATGCTGACTATCAAGAGTTTTGTGGGAAGAAACAGTTTAATTTGCTTTTCTAGGAGGTAAATTATTAATGGGTCCACATTCTAACATACACAAAAGAGGCTACAGAGGTTTCTAAGAAAGCGGTGGCGTTCCTCGATGAGGTCAGATGAGCTGCATGAAGCCAGTCCCTGAGACCTGCCTCTGTGGAATGGGTGCTGCGGCCCTGGGCAGGCCACCGGGTGACAGCTGCAGCCTCGCTGGAGAGTTGCTCACCTTCCACTGGAAGCCAGGGGTTTCACCTGTTTCTCTTCTGCCCTGCAGGCTTGTTCCTCATCCTGGGTTTGATACTCTACCCTGCTGGCTGGGGCTGCCAGAAGGCCGTAGGCTACTGTGGGCCCTACGCATCGGCCTACAAACCCGGAGACTGCTCCTTGGGCTGGGCCTTCTACACCGCCATCGGAGGCACAGTACTCACCTTCATCTGTGCGGTCTTCTCTGCACAAGCAGAAATTGCCACCTCCAGTGACAAAGTACAGGAAGAAATCGAAGAGGGGAAAAACCTTATCTGCCTCCTTTAGTTCAGAAGAGACACAAATGCCATTTTCATCCTGTGTAACCTTCTGAAAGAGCACCCCTCTGGTTTCTTCGAGTGAGTCAAGTGAAGAACTGGCCTTTATCTACCAAAGCCTACATTCCACAGCCCCAGGCCTTCACAGGACCAATGAGCGGCCATGTCCAGCCGAGTGACTGCACCCGGGCCACAGTGCCAGCTGTCAGAGATGGAATGCGAAACTACTGCATGCACCCTGACACGTAGTTGACAAGTCTGACCCCATCTTCTCCCAGGGACCATGAAGGATAATGATCTAAACCATTAAGGCAGCCGTTCCTCTCCAAGCAGGAAACTGTGAGCTTGACTTGCAGGCTGTTTTGAGATGTGTCTCTGCCGTAAGGCTGCGTGCCAGTAGGCATCACTGCCTCAGAATGATGTTTCGGGGTTGGTGTTTTCATCTCCTGTTAGTGCTTCCAGGTTGTCTCAGAGGCTAAAATGAAAACTGCATACTTCCTGGGGGTAGGATATGTGCTCGAGGCTGTAATAGGACACCGCCTCTTGCTTAGCCCACCAGATCAGTGTGGAATCCTGTTGTGGGACTTATCCTAGGCTGAATTCCAGGGTAGGGTTGGATCGGTTGAATTGTCCCTCCAAGATTTTAGAAACCCAAGTAAGGAAAGAATAAGGACCTCTATGATCAGGAGAATAAAAGAAAATCCTGCTAGTGAAGACTTCCATTCCACTGTCTAGCAGTCAGGCCCGCACCAGTACCGGCTCAGTCTCCTCTTCCAATGGAGATCCCCGGTTTTTCTCTCCTGGGGTTAGGATCGAGCTTCAGCTGCCAAAGGAAACCTCGCCCTGTTTCCTCGTTCCAGGAACGGAGGTCTCCAAGCCACGGGTGGCTCGTTCAGATGTTCAGTGGGAGAACTTGCCAGAATCTCAGCACTTGTGGGGAGATCCTTGCCTGCTGTTTGGTAACCATGTGGTAGTCAGCTGTATCTCCCAACCCCAGCAGCAACAGAAAAAAGGGAGCTAGTCATGGGAGTTAAGTTTCCCCAGTTACTAGTATTGTTCCTGAAAGCAGACGGAAAGAACATTAAAATTACTGCAGCGGGTGAGTTGCAACTGGCCTCCATGCCCAGAAAAGCAGACTAGAAATTTAATGCAAAAATGAGAGCTAGACCGAGCTCATAGCACTGGTCTATGCCTGTTTACAAAAAGAGTGGAACACCACTGTTAGGATTCAGGAGCTTATAATCTAGTTTCTATAAATTGCCAAAAAAAAAAAAATGGATTCCAAAAAATGGTACTAGCCACCACCTCACATTTACTTTGGAACGATCTCGGTGGCAAGAGCCCAGCTGGGTATTACCCCAAGCTTCAGACCTGCGCAACGACACCAACTCTCCTTCACAGTTTAAGCAAATGGAGTGGACCTAAGAGATTTACTGAAGAATTAAAAGTATAGGTCTATTTGGGTTTATAAATCTGTTCACTTGAGGGCTTGCCTTGTTTTGAAAGCTTAACAAAGTAATTACTTTGCACCTTCTTTGGCTGAGATATCGTATGCTAAGTGCCATTAGGCAGAGACACCTGATTCAGATTTTACGACACTGCCCCACATGAATCACCTTCAGGCTGAATCTAAAACTATGCCTTGGTGCAAAACAAATAATTGCTTTATATGTAGATGGAATGGAACAAGTCAAGGTTTATTTCCTTGGCCTGTACCACAAACCATTTTATCACACAGATTAAGAGCCAAGGGCAAGAGGGGTGGTGGTGCAAAACCAGGCCTCAATCACTTCACCATTCTTAGACCAAAGTCAGAATAAGCAAGATGTAAGTCCTACAACTTTTTTTTGGGAGCAGAGAAGGGGTAAATAGGTATCCCCACAGCAGCCTACTATAGGGGCTCGGGAAACATCAATCCTATCTCTAACACCACACAGGAATAGGTTATGGTAGCTGATGGACAGGGCTCCTGTCGCTATTTTTATGCTCTAACAAAGTCCCAATGCCCACAGTAACTGCTTTTTAAACTTTGGCAGTAATTTTCATTCAAAAAAAGCAGGGGGTCGGGAGGGGGGGATTCCATTCATCCCCAGATTCACTGTTTTTTTTCTGTACAAAATGGAGTATAAAATAAGTGTTAGGAAATTGGTTCTCTAACTCCCCATTTTACAGACAAGTTAAAGTCCCAAGCCCTGAGGATCTTGTGAGCATGTCCATCAACTTAACTACCTGACTGCTCATTGGCTAAGGTGATGGCTTATCTCTAGAACACCCTGATAAACAGTAGTCACAAGTGAAAATGTCACTTCTCTTGCCAGAGTTCACTTGACAGTGTTTTTATTCCATTAGTCTGAATGCTACAGAAGACAAAGCACATGCACACACACATAACCCCAAACCACTAAAAACTACTTAAGCACTGACTGAATAAGCAGAGCGGAGATGGAATTTCTCTAGCAGAGACAGAATAAGTAATGTGGGCCTTTTAAACCTTTAGCCCATTAGCCAGGCTTTGATTGGGAAAGATGAAACCTTAAAATCCTGCTAGTCTACACCAAAACTGTACAGCTGTTTAAAAGCCACTGAATACGAGGAATGTATTAGAAATATGTCAAACAATTGGACTGATTGTTGACCCACATTTTCCTAATATCAATCACCTAATCACCTCAGTCCGAAAATCTAATACATAATATACCTGGACCATTACTACTACCAGAAAAGTCTTATTTATTATTGCCTGCATTTGTGCTTAAAATTTTGTGATGGGCTGGGCTTCTCAATGAACTCCAAGAAGGCATCAATACTTGCTTGGATTCTGTGGAAGTTTTTAAACCTGTGTGCTAATTCAACAATGTTACATTAGTTGTATAAGGGTTTTTGTATAGTTTTCAAACATCTGTGGTGTAATGATCTTTGTTAAAACATGTAAAGTACCATAGTCTTTTTTTTAAGTGTAGCATATTTAAAATATATATATGTATATTATACATACACAAGTCTGTGTGAAAGATGTGCAATAACAAAGGTGTATGTATGTTTTGTTTTGGTTTTTTTTTTTTTGGAAACTGGACAGGAGTCAGAACAGGGATTGTTTCTGTTTTGGCAAAGGAGAGTTAAACATTTTTGCCTTCATGGCCTAGCCATTAACCCATAAGAATTTAAATGCTACACAAACCGATGTGAAGAAAAGACTGGTATGAAATCATTTATTCCTGGGTCTAAATTAAAAGAATCACTAGATTTATGTGAAAATGAAGCCAGCACCAGGCCCAGTTAATGCTAGTCTTTCATGTGAAATGTGAAGCTGCCACATTGCCTTTTCTGTTAGTTTGATAACTAGAGTAGCTGGTACATAATCACTGAGGAGCTATTTCTCTAACATGCTTTGATAGACCACATTAATGCTAGACCACTATTTAAGGGCTGATCTCACACCTTCTTAGCCTAAGAGTCTGGCTTAGAACAGACCTCTCTGTGCAATAACATGTGGCCACTAGAAATCCCTGGCCTGCATTTGTATTTGGGCAGCGATGACTCCCAAGGGCCAAGAGAGTTAAAGGCATGACTGGGATTTCTTCTGAGACTGTGGTGAAACTCCTTCCAAGGCTGCGGGGTCATTAGGTGCTTTGGAGGAACTCAGCATCACTTGATATTCAGTAGCCACTTGAGCCAAATAGAAAACTGTATTTACTGCTAATGGACTCAATTTGAGCCTTCAAATTTATGGTTATCCTATTATACTGTAAACTAATACGTTGTTTGTCTAGCATTGATTAGGTTTCTGTGCATATGTATTTCTCACAATGCCCTCTCCTCCCCAGATTGGAATTAAACCAGATTTTGGAAACTCATTCTGATTTTTTCAAGTCTGTTGGTTTCAAGAGAATTACATAATTTTCTCAAGATAAACCCCTAACAGTCAACTTTTATGTTAAACACTAACTTATATGTAATATTAATGATAGGGGAAAAAATGTACAAGTATTTTAGCTATTCCAGTCATTAGTAACATATACTTTGCTACCTTAGGTTAGCTTTAACTTCAAGATTAAGTACATATTTCTTCCTTGGAGAAGCATCAACATAAGTGAAGAAGGGGGAACTCTCAGATATTATACAAGTATTAAAAAGACTTTACAAAGAAATAGGTATAATAATGACAAGGAAAAAAATCAGTTGAAGGGCACAGTCTCTTTCAACAAAAATACTAAAAAGCCAATTATGGAACAGTTGCACATCCACCTTTCCTAAAGGTAATCCTAAAACCTCATCAAGAAGCTTTTTTTAAAAAGATTTTATTTATTCACGAGAGACAGAGACACAGGCAGAGGGAGAAGCAGGCTCCAGGCAGGGAGCCCGACGTGGGACTCGATCCCGGGTCCTCAGGATCACACCCTGGGCCGAAGGCAGGCTTTCAACCACTGAACCACCCAGGTGCCCCAAGAAGCAGAATTCTACTTTATAAATTCAAAGAGGACACTAACACTTCTCATAAACAAGCACTTACCTGATAGAATAAACAAAAATGGCTCTTTCAAGGGCCTGTGACAGCAGAAACTGTATTTATGCTTTGGGTTCTAAAGATACCTGACACTTGCTAGGTTTCTAATAGAAACAAAAATTAAAAGCTGACAAAACTGTACAAATCCCGAAAGAAAAAAATTTCAAAAGAAAATATGATCTAAGTAGTCCAAGCAAAATTGGAAATTTTCACTTGCTTTTTCAGCTATTACATCTTTAATCCAGAAGGGAAAGGACCTTGGCTTTACATGTCGGCAGAGGTTGGAAAACCCTCACATGCTCTTCCCATTTCATCCTTAGTTTTTACTTGACAGTTCTGCTGCTCGATCAACTTCCCATGATTGATCTTCCTGAACACTGCATTCAGTTTACTCCTAGCTCCATTAAAGTCTTTCCTTAACATAAAACCACTTAAGAACAGTCTTAACTATCTAAAAATTGGACATCTATTTTAAGCAGGTTATTTCAGTAGTTTCCATTAATTCACTACCTTTTCAACTCTTAAACACTAAAAAATAAGGGCATCAGAGCCAACTTTTAGCATACTCTTCAAAGCAGCAAGAACCAACAATTGTCTTTATTTCAGAGCCCCTATCAGCTCCTTAATCATTTGGCTGAGGCCATCTAGCCTACTACTATCTTTGTCCTTGCAGCTCCTTCCTCACCATGAAGACTTCTGCAAGATAAGTGTTTAAGCCACGAACTGCTCATTTTGCTGAGGTACACAGGATGTAGATAAAAGCATAAATAAATAAGAGGAAGCAGTAAAACCACATGGGAAGGAAAAGTCAATCAAGTAACATGTAGATTAGCAGTTCTTCTGTTTTTTATAGTCAAATATCCTGAAAAATCAAACACCTACAGGCAAGCAATCAACCAAGTGCCTGTGGAGGAAACCACTATGACCTATTCTCAAGAGAAGAAAGCCTGAATAAAAGCAGGTGATGGTGAAGACCATGAGATGAATTAGAGATGCTCTGGAAAAACAATGGACAGTTTGGTGACTAGAAGCTGGGGGATTGGGGGTAGGTGAGGAGAAAAGGAGAGGAAAAAGTCCAGAATGACTCCTGAGTATTTAGCTTGGGTACTGGGTGGAAAGTGATGGTATCACCAACATCAGAAATCCAAGAGGAGGGATCCCTGGGTGGCGTAGCGGTTTAGTGCCTGCCTTTGGCCCAGGGCGTGATCCTGGAGACCCTGGGATCAAATCCCACGTCGGGCTCCCGGTGCATGGAGCCTGCTTCTCCCTCTGCCTATGTCTCTGCCTCTCTCTCTCTCTCTCTCTCTATCATAAATAAATTAAAAATTAAAAAAAAAAAAATTCAAGAGGAGCAGAAACAGTATAAAGATGGAAAGGTTCAACTTAGGCTGTCAGAAGTCCTGTGTACAGCCAGGAATATACTGTGCAGAGAAGACCAGGTAAGACAAAGAGATTTAGAAGTCATTAATACGACAGGCAGCAAGAGTTCTTAATTACTGTGTACTTTCTATGTGCACGTACTGTGTGAAGCATTCATTTATTCATCAAAACCTGATGAAGAGAAAAATGATCCTCATGTTACAAGTAAGTAGTAACTTAACTAAACTGAAATAATTTGCGCCAGGTTAAAAAACTAGGAAGTGGCAAAGCTAATCTTCAAAGGCAGGTTTGACACCCAAGTCTATATTCTCAAACACTTAACCTTCCTTCTACCTAAAATGTACATGGTGAAAAGGCCAATACAGACCCTCGGAGAACACCAATGTCTCTGAGTAGTTAGGTCTTCCGGTAAATCTAAGTACAACTCCAGAAAGACCACACCATAGGATGAAGACTGCTCTCTTCTTTGTTTCAGAGAAAGCCTGATAGTTTATCTTACCTTATATGATGACACTCTGTCTCAACTCACTCAATCCTGAAAAGTGCCACTAAAAATTCATCTGGATCTATGACTGTGGTTAAACAAATGATGATTTTGATAGTTATTGTTTTATTGTAAATAATCTTTCATCCAGAGTAAGCAGCTATTTTTTAGCTAGAAAGCCTAATTTCTTTGTACTTAACCTAATAAGGATTTGACTTCAACTAAAGTTTCTCCAAACACACACAAATGCCAATGACCATTTGGTAACGGTACAGTAGGAACTTACCCACACGCTGCAGAGCTAGGCGTTGGTGTGGAGACTTCAAATACACACTGTAATTTTTTTCTTGGCTACCGATTTCTTTTTCATAGGGTCCACTGTCCCTAAAGGATGGATATGAATTATGGATATGAATGTGGAAAGATGGAAAGGGAACAGAGTTGGAGAGAAGTGGTACAACGAGTACCACGGAGTAGAGGCAGCTTCATACACAGTAGTCAGGGGACGTGGGTCTCGCTGCCCCTTCAACACCATTCACTGAATGACTGGGGTAATTTTCTACTTGTTTTATAAAAATGGGGCCAATAATAGAAGCTACATCATAGGTTTGGTGTGAGGACTAAGTAATATATTAAAGCAGGCAGTGTACTCTGGTATAACGTCATCAATAAGGTTGAAAGTTACTAGAAAAAAATTAAGAGGCTGTTCTGTCCAACTAGACTGTCGTTTAAACTTAAAACTTAAACTGTTCTAAAAAATTGTGAGAATAACATAACTTGTCGCTAAAGCCAATCTAATTTTACCGAGAGAGGCTCAGTGGATTGGCTACCGGAGGCCACCATTTCTTTTTCCATCCTAATCCTCTTTAACTTAGTTCTTTCAAAAGTGAAAGGTTTCTCTGAGGATGCAGTATACATGGTCACTCCTATTTAGCAAAACCAAAAAGATAAACAGGTTAGTGTTGACTCAGCCCATCATCTATGGGAAACCAGAATCTAAGAAAACAAACCTTATTATTATTTGTCAAAATCTGGTGGCAAAGGCTTTAGAAAAGGAACATGCAATGTTGGCAGAGTGTGGGTAAAGAGGCTATTTCAGACCAGACTGATAAAATTTTCTGGAGCAATTTAGCAGTGCACATCAAAGGTCTTTAAAAAGATGCTTAGGTTTTGGGCACCTGGCTAGCTCGGTCAGTAGAACATATGACTCTTGATCTTATAAGTTAAAGCCCCATAGTGAAGGTAGAGTTTACTTAAAAAAAAAAAAAAAAAAAAAAAAAACCTTATGTTTTCATCCAGTAATTTGGCCCCCAAACTTAGGAACAATACATTAAATTATTAATACAGAAACCAGAAAAATCAGAAAATAACAATAGCAATAACAATAGGACTTAGAAAAATATAAACTGAAATCGATAAAATGGCAATAAGTATATAACTATCAATAATTACTTTAAATGTAAACAGTCTGAAGTCTTTTAAGCAAAAAGATTAATCTTTTTATCTTTTAATCAAAAGACTTCAGAGTGGCTGAGTGTCAGATAAAAAAAACAAGACCCAAATTTATGCTGTCTATAAGAGATTCACTTCAATGTAAGATAGACACAGATTGAAAGTGAGGGTATAAAAATATCTTCCATGTAAAAATAAACCAAAAGAAAACTGAAGTAGTAATACTTATATGAAACAGAATAGACTTTAAAATAAAGACAATAAAAATAAATAAATAAATAAAATAAAGACAATAAAAAAAGACATAGAAGGGCATTATATCATGATAAGTGGGTCAATCCAACAAGATGACATAATATTTACAAATAAAATTACGCACCCTACACAAGAGCATCTAAATTTATAAAGCAGATATTAACAGACCTAAAGGGAAAGAAAGACAAAACAATACAATGCAACATGATAATAGTAGAACATCAATGAATAGATCATCCAGACAGAAAATCATTAAGTAAACACTGGCTTTAAACAAAACATTAGACCAGATGAACTTACTGGATATATACAGAGCATTCCCAAAGCAGCAGCAAACATGTTCTTCTCAAGTGCACATGAACCATTCTCCAGGATAGATCATATGTTAAGGTCACAAAAACAATTCTTAATAAATTTAAGAGAACAATTCAATTCATATCAAGCATCTTTTCCAACTACAAGGATATAAAACTAAAAACCAGTTATAAGAATAAAACTGAAAATTCACATGCAACTGTGGACAACCAATGTGCCGATAAGGAAATCAAAGGAGAAATCAAAAATTTATTAAGTTAAACAAAAATGCGAATGCAACACACCAATACAAACATAAAATAACAAACCTTTAGCTAGACTTCTAAAGAAAAAATGAGGGCTCACACAAAATCAGAAGACTTTACAAAGATACCTCAGAAATGCAAAGGATGTTAAGAGACTATTATAAACAATTATATGCAAATAAAATGGACACTCTAGAAGAAATGGATAAATTCCTAGTGACATACAACCTGCCAAGAATGAATCATGAAAAAAATAGAAGATCTGAATAGACTGATTACTAATAAGGAGATTTAATCAGTGACTGAGACCTCCAACAAATCAGTCTAGGACCACCACATGGCTTTATGGGTGAATGCTACCTAACATTCTAAGAATTAGTATCAATCATTCTCAAACTCTTCAAAAAAAACCTAAAAAGTAAAGAATGATTCCAAACTCATTTTATGAGGCCAGCATTACCCTAACAAATATCAAATAAGGACATCACAAGGAAAGAAAATTACAGGACAATGTCCCTGATAAACATAAATGCAGAAGTCATCAAAAAATACTAGGAAACCAAATTTAACTATACATTAAAAGAATCATACACCATGATCAAGTGGGATTTATTCCAGGGATGCAAGGATGGTTCAGCAACCACAAATCAATTTCATATACCCCATAACAAAATGAATGATAAAAATCATATGGTCATCTTAATATATACAGAAAAAGCATTTCACAAAATTCAACATACATTTATGATAAAAACTCTCAACAAAGTATAGAAGCAACATACCCTCTATAATAAAAATGATACTATGACAAGGTGATACGTGACAAGCCCACAGCAAACATCATACACAATAGTGAAAAGCTGAAAACTTTTTCTCTAAGTTCAGGAACAAGACAAGGATGCCACTCTCACCATTTTTATTCAAAACGGTATTGGAAGTCTTAGCCAAAGCAAGAAGGTAAGAAAAAGACCGAAAGCTATCCAAATTGGAAAGGAAGAAATAATACTGTCACTATATGTGGATTACATAATTTTATACATAGAAAACCCTGAAGACATCACCAAAAAAAAAAAAAAAAAAAAAGCTAGAATAAATGAACTCAGTAAAATCGCAGGATACAAAGTTAACATTCAAAGGATCTGTTGTATTTCTAGACACAACTATCTATCACAAAAAGAAATTATGAAAACAATCCCATTTACAATTGCATCAAAAAGAATAAAATAAGACACGAAAGAAATAAGAGATGACACAGATGGAAAGATATTCTCTGCTCATGGATTAGAAGAATAATGCAAAAATGTCCATATTACTCGAAGCCATCTACAGATTCAATCCAATCCCCACCAAAATTCAAATGAAATTTTTCAAAGAAATAAAATAATATGAAAGTCTGTATGGAACCACAAAAGATTGAATAACCAAAGAAAACTCAAGAACAAAATTGGAAGCATCACACTCCCCAATTTCAAATTATATTACAAAGCTATAATAATCAAAACTGTATGGTATTAGCATAAAAGCAGACAGATCAACAGAACACAACAGAGAACCCAGAAAGAACAGTGTCTTCAATAAACAGTGCTGGGAAAACTGGACAGTCACATGCAAAAGAATGAATGCAAACCACTATTTCCTACCATACACAAAAATTAATGGATTAGAGAATGGAATGTAAGACCTGAAACCATAAACTCCTAGAAGGAAACATAGGTGGTCAGCTCCTTCACATTGATCTTCGCAATGTATGAATCTGACTTTAAAAGCAAAGGCAACAAAAGCAAAAATAAATAAATGAGACTACATCAAACTAAAAAGCCTGTGCACAGCAAAGGAAATCATCAACAAAACGAAAAGACAACTTACTGAATGGGAGAAAATATCTCCAATATGTGCATTTGAAATGCTGGGATATTATTCAGCCCCTGCCCCAAATGGAATCTTGCCATTGCAACGTGATGGAGCTGGAGGGCATTATGCTAAGAGAAATAAGTCAGAGAAAGACAAATACTGTATGATCTCATTTATATGCAGAACCTTAAAAAAAATTTTTTTTTTCCAAAACAAAATGAACAATAAAACCTAAGCTCATAGATAAAACAGAATGGTGGTTGCCAGAGGTGGGAGGTGGGATTGGGGGTGGGTGAAATGGGTAGAGGGAGTCAAAAGGTACAAAAGTCCAGTATTACTAGAAGTCAGTCTTGGGGATGTAATGTACTGCATGGTGACTACAGTTAATACTATACTGCATATTTTAAAGCTGCTGAGAGAGTAAATCTTAAAAGTCCTCATAAGTTTTGTTAACTATGTATGGTGATGGACGGTAATTAGCGATTATTTTTACAAATGCTGAATCATTATGTTGTATACTTGAAAGTATTTTAATGTTGTCAATTAAACTTCAATAAAAATTAAATTAAAAAATAACATGAAAAGTGCATATAAAGGTCCCTATACAGGTATTACATGTTCTAAAAATATACTCAGAATATGAAAACATATAGTCATATTATAGTTGAAAAAAGATTACAAGCCACTTAAATTCTCCTTTTAAAATCCTTCTTTTAAAAGTAACAGGAAACCAACTCAAGATAGCAGGAAGAGGGACGCCTGGGGGCTCAGCCGTTGAGCGTCTGCCCTCAGCTTAGTGCGAGATCTCCAGATCCGGGGATCAAGTCCCGCATCAGGCTCTTCTCCCGAGGGGAGGGGAGCCTGCTTCTCCCTCTGCCTGTGTCTCCGCCTCTCTTTCTCTGTGTCTCTCATGAATAAATAAATAAAATATTAAAAAAAAAAAGAAACTATACTAAGAGTATTATTGGAATAATGGGATGAAAGATGAGTGAGCTGCTGGGCTTCATACAGGAAATGGAAAGCTACTAGGATATTCTTTATGTGCTTCATCCTTGTGCACTTTTGTCATTTGATGAGCCAAGTGTAAGTCCGCTATGGCTAGATGACATCTTTGTCCTAGCGTGATCTTAAGGAGCCCAAAGAAATGAGGCTTGTGAATGCAAGATAAATACCCCCACAGGACCTATTCAAGAATGTGGAAACATATTTTTTTAATTTTAGGATAAAAGTTGTCTTCCTAGAAAATTAATAGAAACATGTAAGCCAAATTTTAACAGCAGTTATTTATTGGTATAAAATTTTGAGGAACTTTATCTTCTTTTGCTTATAAATATTTTCTATAATTTATGTTGAGGGATATGTTAATTTCATAATTAAAAATCAATCTTAGAAGCTAAACTATCAGGCCATTACGAGATAATGCTAAATGAGGGAAAACAGGATTTAAAAATCCACACTGTTGAGAGGGCGGGGCCAGATGGCAGAGAGTAGGGTCCCCAGTCCCCTGTCCCATCAACTTACCTAGATAACTTTTAAATCAGCCTGAAAACCTACGGATTCGACCTGAGATCTAAAGAGAGAACAGCTGGACCTGCAGAGAGAAGGGTCTGCGCCTCTAACCCGCTAGGAAGGCGGAAACAAAAATGAACCCAGTGGGGGCGGGCCCAGCCCCGAATTCCTCCTGGAGGGAAAAGCTCTTGCCAGGGGTGGGGCACCCGGGCGAGCACGGTCAAGGGTGGGGGCGCCGGCGGGGACTCGGGAAGAAGCCGGCCGGTCAGGGGGGCCCTGGAGCCCAGGGCGCCGGGGGACACAGCCGGGATCCTGTGCTCCCCCGGGTCCGGCGGAGGCTGGGAGGACCCAGGGCAGCGCGGATGCTCCCCTGCCGGCGCCCTGAGCTCTGCAGGTCAGTGCCCCACGCCCCGGAGCACCCAGGCCCCTGCGGACCCGGAGCTGCGGGAGTTCCTCCGGGACCTGACTCCAGAGCTGGAGGGCTGGCTGCCGCCAGTGTGGTTGTCCCTCCTGGTGTCACCCTGTGCCTGGGATGGAGCTGGGCCACCAGGGAACAGAGGCCTCATGGGGTCAACAGCTCCCACTGAGCCGTGCACCTGGTGGGGGGGGGGGGGACAGCTCCCCCAGGTGCACACACCTGAGCATCAGCACAGCAGCCCCTCCCCCAGAGACCAGCTGGAAGGGCGGGAAAGGGCAAGTTCTGGACAGAGCAGCGCTGGAGAGCTCCAGGGGACGTTGAGGGTCTTAAGGTATATAGAACCAGAGGGTGCCTCTTTTTTTTTTTTTTCTTCCTTTTTCCAGTAAACTTGTTTTTCTTTTTTTTTTTTTTTTTTTTTTTTTTTAAACTTGTTTTTCTATCAGACTGTAAATTTCCAATTTTTTCCTTTTCCCACCTTAACTACAATATTTCACCACCTCTTCATTTTTAAGATTCTTCCATTTTGAGTTTCATACTTCTACAATTACAGGTCCTAGATATATTTTCCACTCTCAGATTCCCTTGAACATATTCAACTTAATTTTGGGAGATATACAAGATATGATTTTTTTGTTGTTTTTTTGTTTTCTCTGCCTCATTTTGTTCTACAATGGCAGACATTAATACCTTCTAAACATGAACAGCATGCACTCTGAACCAAGTGGTTTGCTGTGCTCATTCAGTGAGATTCCTCATTCCCATTCAGCCCCCCTCTTTTATCTCGTTTATGTTTTGGTGGTCACTGCTGGGGCTCTCTACAAGTATTGCTGGTTTATATAAATTTGGGACTGAGCATCTTCTAACATACAGAACTTAATATACTGAGAAACAAGAGGATAACCGTCTAGGACCCCTCAGGTAGACTACATTCTCCCTCCACTACAACTTCCTCATCACAACCATCTCCCAGTCCCCCCCACTTTTTCCTTTCTTTTCTCTTCTTCTTTAGGATTCCTGGCCTTTTATTTTTTACTACTATGTTTTAAAATTTGTTTTTCACTTCAGTGGCCCTTTTGTATCATTTCGTTTTGATCTTTGTTTTCAATTTCTGGTCTCTGACCTCATCAGAAGGTCGTGGTTGATATTCTTGACTCAGCCCGCTCATACAGCTACTGTGCACTGAGCAAAATGACGAAAAGGAAGAATTCACCACAAAGAAAGAAGCAGAAACAGTGCTCTCTGCCACAGAGTTACAGAATATGGATTACAATTCAATGTAAGAAAGCCAATTCAGAAGCACAATTATAAAGCTACTGGTGGCTCTGGAAAAAAGCATAAAGGATTCAAGAGACTTCATGACTGCAGAATTTAGATCTAATCAGGCTGAAATTTAAAATCAATGAAATGAGATGCAATCCAAAATGGATGTCCTAACAACAAAGGTTAATAAGGTAGAAGAAAGAGTGAGTGACCTAGAAGACAAGTTGATAGCAAAGAAGGAAGCTGAGGAAAAAAGAGAAAAACAATTAAAAGACCATGAGGAAAGGTTAAGGGAAATAAATGACAGCCTCAGAAGGAAAAATCTATGTATAATTGGGGTTCCAGAGGGTGCTGAGAGGGACAGAGGACCAGAAAGCTATTTGAACAAATCATAGCTGAGAACTTCCCTAATTTGGGAGGGAAACAGGTATTCAGATCCAGGAGATAGACAGGTCCCCCCCAAAATCAATAAAAACCATTCAACACCTCGACATTTAATACTGAAACTTGCAAATTCCAAAGATAAAGAGAAAATCCTTAAAGCAGCAAGAGACAAGAGATCCCTAACTACTATGGGGAGAAATATTAGATTAACAGCAGCCCTCTCCACAGAGACCTGGCAGGCCAGAAAGGGCTGGCAGGATATATTCCGGGTCCTAAATGAGAAGAACATGCAGCCAAGAATACTCTATCCAGCAAGGCTCTCATTCAGGATAGAAGGAGAGATAAAGAGCTTCCCAGATAGGCAGAAACTGAAAGAATATGTGACCACCAAACCAGCTCTGCAAGACATATTAAGGGGGACCCTATAAAAGAAGGAAGTCCAAAGAAATAATCCACAAAAACAGGGACTGAAGAGGTATTATGATGACACTAAATTCATATAGTTACTCTGAACATGAATGGGCTACATGATCCCATCAAAAGACGCAGGGTTTCAGACTGGATAAAAAAGCAAGACCCAGGGCAGCCTGGGTGGCTCAGCGGTTTAGCGCCACCTTCAGCCCGGGGCCTGATCCTGGAGACCTGGGATCGAGTCCCACGTCAGGCTCCCTGCATGGAGCCCGCTTCTCCCTCTGCCTGTGTCTCTGCCTCTCTCCCTCTGTGTCTCTCATGAATAAATAAATAACATCTTTAAAAAAAAAAAAAAAAAAGCAAGACCCGTCTATTTGTTGTCTACAAGAGATTCATTTAAGACCTAAGGACACCTCCAGCCTGAAAATGGAAGGTTGAAGAACCATTTACCATGCAAATGGTCCTCAAAAGAAAGCAGGGGTAGCAATCCTCGTAGCAGATAAATTGAAGTTTATCCCAAAGACTGTAGTAAGAGACAAAGAGGGACACTGTATCATACTTAAAGGATCTATCCAACAACAGGACCTAACAATCATGAATATTTATGCCCCTAATGTGGGAGCTGCCAAGTATATCAATCAATTAATAACCACAGTAAACATACTTAGATAATAATACACTTATACCAGTAAACTTCAACACGGCACTTTCTGCAAACGACAGATCTTCTGAGCACATCTCCAAAGAAACAAGAGCTTTAAATGATACACTGGACCAGATGGATTTCACAGATATCTACAGAACTTTACATCCAACGCAACTGAATACACATTCTTCTCAAGTGCACATGAACTTTCTCCAGAATAGACCACGTATTGGGTCACAAATCAGGTCTCAACCACTACCAAAAGACTTGGATTCTCCCCTGCATATTTTCAGACCATAATGCTTTGAAACTTGAACTCAATCACAAGAAGAAATTTGGAAGAAACTCAAACACGTGGAGGTTTAAGAGCACCATGCTAAAAGATGAAAGGGTCAACCAGGAAATTAGAGAAGAATTAAAAAGATTCAGGGAAATGAATGAAAAATGAAGATACAACCATTCAAAATCTTTGGGATACAGCAAAAGCTGTCCTGAGAGGGAAATACATCACAATACAAGCCTCCCTCAAGAAATTGGAAAAAACTCAAATATACAAGCTAACCTTGTACTTAATGGAATGGAGAAAGAACAGCAAATAAAGCTTACACCAAGCAGAAGAAGAGAGTTAATAAAGATTTGAGCAGAACTCAATGAAATAGACACCAAAAGAACTGCAGAACAGATCAATAAAACCAGGAGTTGGTCCTTTGAAAGAATTCATAAGACAGATAAACCAGTAGCCAGCCTTATTAAAAACAAAAGAGAAAAGACTCTAATTAATAAAATCATGAATGAGAGAGGACAGATCACAACCAATACCAAGGAAATACAAACAATTTTAAAAATATATTATGAGCAGCTATATGCCAATAAATTAGGCAATCCAGAAGAAATGGATGCATTTGTGGAAAACCACAAACTACCAAAACTGGAACAGGAAGAAATAGAAAACATGAACAGGCCGATAACCAGGGAGGAAATTGAAGCGGTCATCAAAAACCTCCCAAGACATGAAAGTCCAGGGCCAGATGGCTTCCCAGGGGAATTCTACCAAACGTTTAAAGAAGAAATAATACCTATTCTACTAAAGCTGTTCTGAAAGATGGAAAGGGATGGAATATTTCCAAACCGTTCTATGAGGCCAGCATCACCTTAATTCCAAAACCAGACAAAGACCCCACCAAAAAGGAGAATTATAGACCAATATCCCTGATGGACACAGATGCAAAAATTCTCAACAAGATACTAACCAACAGGATCCAACAGTACATTAAGAAGATTATTCACCATGACCAAGTGGGATTTATCCCCGGGATGTAAGGCTGGTTCAACACTCATAAAACAATCAATGTGATAGATCATATCAACAAGAGAAAAAACAAGAACCATATGATCCTCTCAAAAGATGCAGAGAAAGCATTTGACAAAATGCAGCATCCATTCCTGATCAAAACTCTTCAGAGTGTAGGTATACAGGGAACATTCCTCAGCATCTTAAAAGCCAGCTACGAAAAGCCCACAGCCAATATCATTCTCAATGGGGAAACAGTGAGAGTTTCTCCCCTAAGATCAGAAACAGGACAGGGATGTCCACTCTCACCACTGCTATTCAGCATAATACTAGAAGTCCTAGCCTCAGCAATCACACAACAAAAAGAAATAAAAGGCATTCCAATTGGCAAAGAAGTCAATCTCTCCCTCTTCGCAGATGACATGATACTGTACCTAGAAAACCCAAAAGACTCCACCCCAAGATTGCTAGAACTCATACAGCAATTCGGCAGTGTGGCAGGATACAAAATCAATGCCCAGAAATCAGTGGCATTTCTATACACTAACAATGAGACTGAAGGAAGAGAAATTAAGGAGTCAATACCATTTACAATTGCACCCAAAAGCAGAAGATACCTAGGAATAAACCTAACCAAAGAGATAAAGGATCTATACCCTAAAAACTATAGAACATTGGGACGCCTGGTGGCTCGGCGGTTGAGCACCTGCCTTCAGCCCAGGGCGTGATCCTGGGGTCCCGGGATCAAGTCTCACGTCGGGCTCCCTGCATGGATCCTGCTTCTCCCTCTGCCTGTGTTCTCTGCCTCTCTGTGTCTCTCATGAATGAATAAATAGAATCTTTAAAAAAAAACAAAAAAAAAAAAACACTTCTGAAAGAAATTGAGGAAGACACAAAGAGATGGAAAAATATTCCATGCTCATGGATTGAAAGAATTAATATTGTGAAAATGTCAATGCTACCCAGGGCAACTTACACATTTAATGCAATCCCTATCAAAATTCCATGGACTTTCTTCAGAGAGTTGGAACAAATCATCTTAAGATTTGTGTGGAATCAGAAAAGACCCCGAATAGCCAGGGGAATATTAATAAAGAAAACCAGAGCTGGGGGCATCACAATGCCAGATTTCAAGTTGTACTACAAAGCCGTGATCATCAAGACAGTGTGGTACTGGCACAAAAACAGACACATAGATCAATGGAACAGAATAGAGAATCCAGAAGTGGACCCTCAACTCTATGGTCAATTAATATTTGACAAAGCAGGAAAGACTATCCACTGGAAAAAGGTCAGTCTCTTCAATAAATGGTGCTGGGAAAATTGGACCGCCACATGCAGAAGAATGAAACTAGACCATTCTCTTACACCACATACAAAGATAAACTCAAAATGGATGAAAGCTCTAAATGTAAGACAAGAATCCATCAAAATCCTAGAGAAGAACACAGGCAACAGCCCTTTTGACCTTGGCCACAGCAACTTCTTGCAAGATACATCTAGGAAGGCAAGGGAAACAAAAGCAAAAATGAATTATTGGGACTTCATCAAGATCAAAAGCTTCTGCACAGCAAAAGAAACAGTCAACAAACCTAAAAGACAACCTACAGAATGGGAGAAGATACTTGCAAATGATCTATCAGATAAAGGACTAGTATCCAAGATCTATAAAGAACTTATGAAACTCAACAGCAAAGAAACAAACAATCCAATCATGAAATGGGCAGAAGACATGAACAGAAATCTCACAGAGGAAGACATAGACATGGCCAACAAGCACATGAGAAAATGCTCCGCATCACTGGCCATCAGGGAAATACAAATCAAAACCACAATGAGATCCCACCTCACACCAGTGAGAAGGGTGAAAATTAACAAGACAGGAAACCACAACTGTTGGAGAGGATGTGGAGAAAGGGGAACCTTCTTGCACTGTTGGTGGGAATGTGAACTGGTGCAGCCACCCTGGAAATCTGTGTGGAGGTTCCTCAAAGAGTTAAAAATTGAACTGTCCTACGACCCAGCAATTGCACTGCTGGAGATTTACCCCAAAGATATAGATGCAGTGAAACGGCAGGACACCTGCACCCCGATGTTTATAGCAGCAATGTCCACAATAGCCAAACTGTGGAGGGAGCCTCGGTGTCCATCGAAACATGAATGCATAAGGAAGCTGTGGTCTATGTATACAATGGAATATTACTCAGCCATCAGAAACAACAAATACCCACCATTTGCTTCAATGTGGATGGACCTGGAGGGTATTATGCTGAGTGAAGTAAGTCAATCGGAGAAGGACAAACATTGTATGGTCTTATTCATTTGGGGAATATAAAAAATAGTGAAAGGGATTAAAGGGGAAAGGAGAGAAAATGAGTGGGAAATATCACAGAGGGAGACAGCACATGAGAGACACCTAACTCTGGGAAATGAACAAGGGGTAGTGAAAGGGGAGGTGGGCGGGGGAATGGGGTGACTGGGTGACAGGCACTGAGGGGGTTACTTGGCGGGATGAGCACTGGGTGTTATGCTATATGTTGACAAATCGAACTCCAATAAAAAAATATACAAAAATATCCACACTGTTTATATCCCTTATTTCTAAAAAATTATGCATAGAAAAAGGATGGTAAAATACAGTAAAACATTAGCAGTGATATCCCTAAATGATAGAATTATATATTATTTTTTTCTCATTGATTGTTTTCCAATTGTCCTCTAACAGGTATATGTGACTTGCAAACTAGTAACAATTAGTTTGAGGAATGTGTATGACCAGTGGACTGAGTTTTTTTTTTTTTTTTTTTTTTGGACTGAGTTTTTGTGTGGAGTATCATACTACAGGAAATACTATGATGACCAGATAAAAGACAGTGATTTGGGGATGAAGAAATAGCTGAAGAATACTATAAACTGCCACCTGTAACAACTACTCACAACTAGAATTTATCCTGAGAATCACTGGCCTACAAAATATTAAATGAGTTCTGGAAGAATTCTAGGATTACATGTAAGGGCTATCAACAACTAAAGAATTAAAAAATAAAATTTCCATACTATGATTCTACAAATTGTAACTGTAGAGAAAATAATTTCATGGTAATCTTATACAAGTGTATGAAATTTTACTAGGTTGAAGAGGATGTCCTATTGGAGAAAAGATAAAATTGGTTTTAGTGGCAGGAAGGTTTTAACTACACCAATTAGCCATACAAAGCCCAGAAAGATAGCTGATGGGTTGCCTGGCTGGCTCAGTCTGCAGAGCATGCAACTCTTAATCTCAGGCTCCTAAATTCAAGCCCCACATGAGTTGTAGTGATCACTGAATAAAAAAAATTAAAGAAAACTTAAAATAAATTAAAGAAAAGTAAGCTGAAAAACAAATCGATTTAGATAAACATAAAATTTAACACTCACTGCACTGCTCCATGGTGGCTCCCATCTCCCTTGCCATTTGAAAACATAAAGAGTGCTAAAGAAAATTTTACACATTGAAGGCTTTGTCTTACCAAAACCACAAAGTTAAACTATAAATATGAAACCAACACAAAGGGTAAGAACACTAGAGAAGAGTCTTTCCCTATTTTCCCAGAATCTTTAAAGATTTAAATTAAATTAAATTTTTAAATTAATCTTTAAATTAAATTAATCTTTAAATTAAAGACTTAAATTAAAAATATACTAATTACCTAGTATAGATTGGTGGCAACGTCTGGCTTAGAAAATTTCTACAGATTTCTTTCTAGCTCTCTATGTACTGTGATAAGGCCCTAAAGTAAGGTTTGCAAACAATCGTCAATACAAATAGCATGCAGTTTTATAAAGTGTATCCGAAAATTCTAGTGGAAATACTTCACTTTCTAAAATATTGACCATTGAGATTTAACTTTTTAGTTTAATAAACAAGTATTTAAAACAACTCTAATGTTTTACAATATATTATTCTACTCTAAATAAATGTATATTATGGTGCTTGAAAATCTATCAAAGTAAGGCATTTTTTAAATTCTTAACCATCAATTATTTTTACATTAACTACTTTTATTTCACTTCTAAAGGTCTTAATCACATAGAATCAAAAAATCTCTCTACACATTTTTCTTAAAGGAAAAATGGAAGGAAATACAGTGAAATGGTGTCTGACGGCCACGGTAATTGTAACAGGGGAAAAATGTGCAAAACTGTAACAAACTCTCATATAAACAGTCTAAACATAGATTTTTACCAATAAAGGCATAAAATTAAATGCTAATATGTCAGCATTTTCAGAAAAAGATATAGCAGTAAGTATAAAAGTATTATGCTAGTACAAATAAATTACAGAAACTAATAAACTCAATTTAACAGATTCCCTGGAAATGTAAATCATATATTAGCTCAACATGATTTACAGAAGATATATCCAATTAAAATCCACTCACTGTTTAGATAACACCCAGAAAATTTTAAATGCTGTTCCTATTTTAACTTAACAGTATTTCTTAAAATAAGATTCACATGAACATTTAAGATTTTTACATCCTCTTTAGATAACCAAGTGAAAAATCCAACAATACACAAATAGGTACTCTCATCGGTACATAAAACACAATGACAGGTAGCTAGGTTAGGAACTAGAACACAAGTCTAAGCTAATCAATACAATACTAGTACAGAGCATCCATTTTAACCCCCAAGGAAAAACCTGAGCCACAAAACAGGTTTTCCAGTTTGAACCTCCCAAACTTCTAGATAATATGTATATTTTCACCTTAAAGTGATCAAAATATATGAGGGAAGCTCATGTTCCACCACCTAAAAGGTCTAATAAAAAAAAATGTCATTTTATGCTGTTCAGTTTTAAATGAAGTCTTTTATATTATTTATTTTATTCAGCACATGATAGAGCTATACAGACTCTTTAAAAATCAAAGGTGAAATTTCTATATACATTAAACCCACAGCATAATCTCTAACTCTGAAATGCTAATATAGGTTTTTAAAATTAGACAAACTAACATCCAGTAAACAGCATTTTATTTTATGACACTCTGTGTTAATACAATAAATATACAAAACTTCCAAACCACTGAAAACATGCAACATTAGAGGGACAGATGGAGAGCATTTATATAGAACCATGACGCTCACTATGATGGCAGCGCAGTATTATTCATTGACAAAATATACAAACATCCCTAGATAAATAATCCAAGTCCCAAATTACAAATCACTGAGCAATCATTTTCCAGTGTTCAAATTTTAGTTTGAAATAAAACAGCCACAACTTAATATATTGCAAACTGAAAAAGGACACGAATGCTTACAACAATGAAGACCATTTCATGACTATGATACTGGGTCATGTTAGTATTAAATATAAAAAATTAACAAATGTCAATCTCTTGCTGGAAAATGTGACCATTTACTATTGTTAGAAGAACAGTGAATATTAAGAATTTAAAATCCCTATGCCTTATCAAACTGTTAGTATTGCCATCATTTTAATGCACATTTATGTTTTTAAAAAACAATTCTCTCATAAGCTTGTATTAACCCAAGAAACTGGATTTTAAAACATCTTCCCCACCCACACACAAAAAGGTACTGTTGGTTTTAATTATTTGCTATTTAACAAAGCCACCTTTGGGGATTTCTGCAAGACAGAGAGAAGCCCTCCTATTCTTGAAGGAAAGTATCTCAGTATTTTTCAAGTCTCTATATTCATTTGTAGTTGAAAGAAAAAAAGAAATGGACTTGAAATATAAATTAATGATGAACATAAGCATTGTATTTTGTGGTTAATGTTTTGAATGTCTGTTAAATACACACTCATAAAGCACACTGTGATAAAACAGATTTTCAGTAAGATTATAGAATCTGAAAAACTTGAACTGGCTTATTTGTTTGAGAAAGTAGGGAGATTATCACTGATCAGAAATATTCATAAAAACAGCTTTAAATTCATATTCTAAATCCTATTTTAATCAGAATAAAAGAAATATCTTCCAAGTATATTACTTCAATATATCCCAACTAAATCAAATGTAAACACTATCTAGATGAACCAAAGCTTCCCTCATAGTGAGAACTCATCATCCCACCCCCAATATGAAATTCATTTATCTCCAGATTTGGGGAAAAGAATGAAAGTGACTTAACCATTTATGTGCCCATTTGATTCTTTTTAGAAAGGATCTGCAGTCTCAAATAATATAATCCAATAGACTATCCTTACTTAAAGTCAAGTTGAAGAAATCACTGATTATTCTGCAATCGTAAATTAGCTAACAACTTCCAAAACATAGTATATAATGACTTTACAAATGTCTTTGGGTCATTTAATCACTATTAAAAATGATTTAAAGTTTCAAACCAAGTATACCTTAAGAATGAAATGCTATGCTGCATAGTAACAATTTTAATGTGGTTATATTTATAATTAATGCGTTTAACTGTATTTGTATTTTCTTGCTGGGTGCAGGTTAAATATTTTTTCTATTGCTGAAAAATTTTAATGTATTCAGTCTGTCTCAAAAATTGAAAGACTGAAGTGCATTAGGGATTCAAGTATATGTGAAACAACAGCGTCTTTTTATTTTTAATCCCACTACAGCTGAGAGGCTAAAAGAAAAATCCCTGAAATACTGTATGTTCTTTTTGGACAAGGAGTTAGTCTAGACTTTAATGCCTCTGTTAAAAATTACACACACACTCCTCAAAAAAGAGCTGCCAAACACAATCTCAATTCAGTTAAAATGAGTAGCCACAAGAATATACCAAAGTTTCCATACAGTAATATTCTACTATGAAACGAATACTGAAAATTAAAAAAAAAAAACAGTATTATCATCACTACATTCTATTCCATTGATTATCTACCCTTTTTTGGATAATGCACTGCATATTATGTTCTCAAATTGCATCCCAATAAATTTTTATTTAAAAGAAACTAATGCAGAAAACCACTTCTTTGATTCTACCAGCAACTCCCTAATCTTAAAACCATAAGCAGTGCAGAAGCCAAAATACAAATTATTTTAAGAAATGTGGTGCCCATGCAAGATCAGAGATTGATATCAAAATATCAACTACTCTAAAAAGAAAAAAAGGAACAAAAATAAAAGGATAAATTTACATGATCTACTACAAAATGCACACAGGCTCTTCACTGGTGACTAAAACTGCTAAAAAGCAAGCCAATTTTAACACCCCTAAGTCCCTGATGGCCTATTTCTTCCAATATAAATGTGGAAAACAGAATGAAATATCATCTTAATGCTCCAATATGTAATCCTTTAAGTCTAAGATTCTTGAAAGAAAGACTGCAGCTAGTACTAAATGCATTTTTAATCATAAGTATCATATTAATTTCAGTGTGTCACCACTGAAATAATTTGCTGAACATTCATCCCCCAAAAAATATGGAGAATATTTATTTAGCATGTGATTTTTTTTTCTGCAGGGGGCGCCAAAATATTAAACTGCTAGGTAAATAATAAGACAAGGAAGTTTTTCTGGTTTTAGCCCATGCACAAGTGAACAGGAAATATACATGCCATGTGTACTGTGTTTTGAACATAAAAATATTTATAGAATACAGTAACTGGAGAAAAAGTACAGTCAGAAGATACCAGTGTATTGTTGGAGGGTTCTCTAAATCTGGTTACCCTTGAAAGCATTCTGGGCTGCACTAGTTGCTGCACTTGAAGCTGCATTTGCAGCTGCAGTCTGGACAGTTTTGTTGGACATCACACCTGTTGCAAATTCTTGTTGGGCTTTCTCAAAACTAGCACCTGTTGTGCGGTATAGTCCGTGTACCTATGGAGGCACAAAAAAGTGGGACAAAGTAAGTGGTAATCTATACATTCATTTTCAGCAACTCTTCAATTAATCTCAATTTTACGCAGAGATAAAATAGACTATAGCCATGATTCCTAAGGTCAAGAACATCAGCCATGACACCAGTACACAATCTTGTATTTAAATATTTTCCTAACAAAGACACTTCCATTTTATCTCCAAAGCACAAGAGATACTTATGTTTATGCTAAACCAACTGTAAAAACTTCTTAACCAAAAGCAAAAGGCTATGTTTCCTGCTGTTCCTACTTATTTATTACAGAGAATGGTTTAAATATAAGAAGAGATATTCAGACTTTGATATATTAATTGACTACCTTAGACAATTCGGAGAGAATAATACCTTATCTATTTCTATGTTGGCTACATATAAACCACTAACCTTATTATAATCAAATGCTATCATTTTATCATTTAATGTACCAAATACTATTTATATTCTTAGAGATGCTGCTGCTATCCTCTCTCACTCCATATACCATTTTACTTTTTGTGTATGGTCAAGTCCTAAAGGATTTACAAAGGAAAAGTTTTGGGAACTGTCAACCCATACTGATTTATCACTTAAATCTTCGGGATTTATTTGCAAGAGCAAGGTTCAAAAATAACTCTATTAGCATAAGTTTCAAGATGCATAAACTATGAAGTGCACCAATACATAACATCAGCCAATTTAATAGACATTTGAGAAAAGAAGTAATAAAACAAATTAGATGTTTATTTATTACATGCTTACAAACTTAGGGGGAGGGAGGAAGAGATAGAAAGGGAACTTATACTACATTTTGATGAGGTCTAAATAAAGCCGGCCTTGAATGCAATCAAAGCAGATCTGGAAGATTGGGACAGTGCACCCAAGTCAGTCTTCTTCCCAGTCCTGTATAGGTAGAGACTGATTACTTGTGGAATAAATATGGAGTAAGGAAACATAGAATGTGTCAAAGATTTTTAAGTCAAGCTTGGATACTGGGAAGTTGTTTCAAGAAGACAGAATAGAAAATATAGGTTGGTTTAGAGGGGAAATGAGATGCTAAGTTCTAAATATTCATATATTCCACAAATGTCTACTGGATACCTGCTCTAGACCTGCTACAGCAGGCAGCTGAAGATTTAGTCTGGACCTCAACGGAGGAATGGGCAGGAAACGGACTTGAAAAGCAATGGCACAGCAATGGTAGCTGCAACTCTAACATAAATGAAATGGTCCATGGAGGGAAAAAAAAGGGTCAAGTACCAAAGACTGTTAAGATACCAGTATTTAAGAGATACCCACAACAACAGGAATAATTAAAAGAGAAACGGGAAAAGCCAGAGACTTTTCACAGATGCCTAGGGAAGAAAGCCACATTAAGGAATGAAGAGCTGCCCAGGGTGAAGATAAAAATACTCCAACAGCCCTGATTTCTTCTAACACAGTGGCGAAAGCAAATGCCATTTTATAGTGGAACAAAGTGTAAAAGGGTCAGGGAGAGGAAGAGAGTGCTAACAAGTACACTTTAGGTAAACCCTAAAGTTCTATTCTTCTAGTACTAGAGCCCTATCATAATTTAATTCTTTTAATACTTTGAGACAATGATGAGAAAATGACTTTTTCACATGTTGGTTAACTGAACATTAAAATGTAATGCATAGTCTCACAAAGCAGGTAGGCAAAATAAAGGTAGGTGTGTACACAGTACTCAATAGTACAAATCTATATAGACTCAGAGAGCCACCTAGAGGGAAAAGATTACATATGTATTCAGTGCATAATGCTCAAATACTGTATGAAACCCATTAGATCCATGTGAAAAGAATGATTCTTTGATCAGTGCTCCAACATGACAGGCTAATTTTAAGTATCACTATCTTGAAAAGCCCATCATTTCCCTGCTGTGTTTCAGAGTGGTATCTATTGATAGCTCATATTCCTTATGAAAACAAGGACAAAGCTTTACAATAAAATATTACAATTTTTAAAAAGTAGACAGCTTAAATACTTGCTATCTCTTCCAGTTATAAATATTGCATTAACCTAAATATTTTGTTCTAGGAGCAACAACAGAAAGAACACTAGATTTGGTATCTACTTACTCCACTACTTTCTACCCAGCTGGTCACCACTCGAAACCTCAAGTTTAGAACACCTGGGTGGCTCAGTCAGTTGGGCATCTGCCTTTGGCTTGGGTCATGATCACAGAGTCCCAGGATTAAAACCCCAGGGCTCCTCACTCACCAAGGAGTCTGCTTCTCCCTCTGATCCTCCCCACTCTCATGTTCTCTCTTTCACTGTTTCTCTCTCAAATTAATAAATCTTAAAAAAAAAAAAAAAAACCTCAAGTTTACTTCCCCTGAAACAAGTATTTGTTGCCCTGTCTCGCAGAGTTTTTCTAAGGATCAAATGAGAATTATGTAAATATTTAATATGTAAAATGTAATAAAAATTAATTTTTTAAAAACTGTAGAAGTGTCACAGCCAAGATACAGCTCCAGAAGGAATCTTGCTTTCTTAATGTATCTTCAAAAATATATCAGTGTATACTGTGCTGTTATATGACACAAAAATTATATACTATATACTATGGAAAGTAAAGAACCATGGTACAGTACTTAAACAAAATAATCCCAAACATGTATTTCCATTAAAGCTTAAAGAATACAATTTCAAGAAATGATGCTTTTATTAGTATAAGATGCCTGTTATACCAAAATTATTTTAACTTTTTTAAAACTGGGGAAAAAAACAAAGATGAATTTTTGAAATTTCGATTTTTGAGTTTTTTTTTTTTTTTTTTGATTTTTAAGTTTTTAAAAAAAAACTTATGGATCTCTTAGCCTAACATTTTCAATTAAACATTTCCTATAAGCCATCTGTGAACTGTCTATAGATCTGGGTCAGATACCTCTTCTGTAACCTCCTGATTAATACTCTAGTTTCACACTATTGAAATCCCACTCATCTTTAAAGGCCTATCTCATATACTGCTGTCCTCTTTCTGCCTGACCAAGTTGTGGCTCTCCCTATTGTGAGCACCTCCAATACCTTGTACATCTTTTATGGATATATACCATGCTTTTTTCATTTGTAGGGTTTGTAGGTATACATTTCCACTCATTGTTATATCCCATTAGATAGACATAGTAACTTGCTAAGGTACCTGTCTTGCTCTGTCCCAGAGCATGCAACTCTTATATATATTTTTTTTTTTAACTCTTTTTAAATTTAATTTTATTTATTTATTCATGAGAGACACAGATAGAGAGGCAGAGACACAGGCAGAGGGAGAAGCAGGCTCCATGCAGGGAGCCCAACACAGGACTCGATCCCGGGTCTCCAGGTCAGGCCCTGGGCTAAAGGTGGCACTAAACCACTGAGCCACCTGGGCTGCCCGAGCATGCAACTTTTGATCTTGGGATCACGAGTTCAAGCTCCATACTGGGTGTAGAGCTTACTTTAAAACAACAACAATAGGGCATAGTGACTTGTTGTAGAAGCCACTATATAATTAATTGTTTATCTATTAGGGACTTTTTTCTTTCTTTTTTTTTTTTTTTTTTTTTTGATCCCTGGGATTCCTGGGTGGCTCAGCGGTTTAGCGCCTGCCTTCAGCCCAGCGCGTAATCCTGGAGACGTCGGGCTCCCTGCATGGAGCCTGCTTCTCCCTCTGCCTGCGTCTCTGCCTTTCTTCCTCTCTGTGTCTCTCATGAATAAATAAGTAAAATTAAAAAAAAAAATTTTTTTTTGAACCCTGCTTGGGATCCATTCCATATATACATATATTTTTATTCAGTGAGCCCAATGTGGGACTCGATCCCGGGTCTCCAGGATCATGCCCTGGGCTGAAGGTAGGTACTAAACCACTGAGCCACCCGGGCTGCCCTCTATTAGGGATTAAACAAATGGCCCAAATGCTCTAGCAGACTGTATCTGTGTAACAAAGTAAATTGCTTAGTTTATAATTACTTTACAGGTTGTTTTAAAAGTGAACATAACCAGGGAACTTTAAACTGACATCAATAGATAGGATCATTCAGGCAGAAAATCAATCAATCAATCAAGGAAGGAGTGGCTTTGAAGGACACATTAGGCTAAATGGACTTAATAGACATACACAGAACACCACATCAAAAACAGCAGAACACACATTCTTTTAAACTACACATGGAACACTGTCCAGGACAGATCACATACTAAGCCATTAAACTCCATAAATTTAAGAAGACTAAAATTACATTGAGTATCTTTCCTGACCACAATGATATTAAACTAAAATCAATTACAAGGAAAAAACTAGACAAAAACACAAATACAAAGAGGCTAAACAACAGGTTACCAAACAACCAATGGGCCAACAAAGGCATCAGAGAGGGGAAATAAATACATTTGGACAAATGAAAATGGAAACCCGACAGTTCAAAATCTTTGAGACAAAGCAAAAGACGACCTCAGAAAAAAGTTTAAAGCAATATGAGCAACCTCCAGGAAACTAGAATAATCTCAAACAATCTAACCTTACACCTAAAGGTACTAAAAACCAACCAAACAACACCCACTGTAAGTAGAAGCAAAGACATAATAAAGATCATAATGGAAACAGACAAAGTAGAGACAAAAACAGAAAAAAAATTAATGAAACTAAAAACCAGTTCTTTTAAAAGATAAACAAAATTGATAGATAAATCTTTACAGATACATCAAGCAAAAAAAAGAGGACTCAAAATCCGAAATAAAAAAGGACAAATTATATCCAACACTACAGAAATACAAAGGATTACAAGAGACTACTATGAAAAATTATATATCAACAAACTGGACAACCCAGATGAAATGGATAAATTCCTAAAAACATACAAACCTTCCAAGACTAAATCAGGAATAAATAGAAAATCTGAACAGACTAAGTACTAGTAACAAAACTGAATCAATAACACAAAAAACTCCCAACGAACAAAAGTTGAGGACTGGGTGGCTTCACTGGTGAGTTTTACCAAACATTTAAAGAACAGCTAATTAATACCTATTCTTCTCAAACTAGTCCAAAATATTGAGGAGAAGAAATGCTTCCACATTCATTCTATGAGGCCAGCATTACTCATTTAGTATCCCAAATCAAAGACACTGAAAAAGGAAAGGGAGAAAGGAAAGGAGAAAGGAAAGGAAACAGGAAAGGAAAGGAAACAGGAAAGGAAAGGAAACAGGAAAGGAAAGGAAAAAGGAAAGGAAAGGAAAAAGGAAGGGAAAGGAAAGGAAAAAGGAAAGGGAAGGAAAAAGGGAAGGGAAGGAAAAAGGGAAGGGAAGGAAAAAGGGAAGGGGAGGAAAAAGGGAAGGGAAGGAAAAAGGAAAGGGAAGGAAAAAGGGAAGGGAAGGATAAAGGGAAGGGAAGGAAAAAGGGAAAGGAAGGAAAAAGGGAAGGGAAGGAAAAAGGGAAGGGAAGGATAAAGGGAAGGGAAGGAAAAAGGGAAAGGAAGGAAAAAGGGAAGGGAAGGAAAAAGGGAAGGGAAGGGAGAAAGAGAAAGGAAGAGAGAAAGAAAGAAAGAAAGAGAGAAAGAGAGAAAGAGGGAAAGAAGAAAGAAAGAAAGAAAGAAAGAAAGAAAGAAAGAAAGAAAGAAAGAAAGAAAGAAAGAAAGAAAGAAAATAAACTAATTAATTCCAGGCCAATATCCCTGATGAACACATATGCAACAATCCTCAAAATAATTAGCAAACCAAATTCAACAATACATTTAAAGGATTATTCACCATGATCAAGTGAGATTTATTCTAGAGATGAAACATGGTTCAAGGTCTTCAAATCAATCAACATGATACACCAGATTAGCAAAATGAATGATTAAGAATCACATCATCATCTCAATAGATGTAGAAAAATCACTTCACAAAATTCAGCTTCATGATAAAAACTCTCAACAAAGTGGGTAAAGAGAAAGCATACTTCAACATGATAAAGTCCATATATGACAAACCCTCAGCTAACATACTCAGTGATGAAAAAGTGAAAGCTTTTCCTCTAAGATGAGGAATAAGACAAGAATGTCCACTCCTGCCTTTTTTTATTCAACATGGTACTGAAAGTCTTAGTCACAAAAATCAGACAAGGGAAAAAAAAAAGGCATCCACATCGGTAAGGAAGAAATTAACTCTGTCACTATTCACAGATAACATGATAATATTCCTAAAGATTCCGTCAAAAAAACTGAATTCGGTAAAGTTGCAAGACGGAAAATTAATATACAGAAATCTATACACTAACAATAAACTAGAAGAAAGAGAATTATGAAAGTAATTCCATTTACAAATACATCAAAAAAAGAAGAAGAAATACCTAGGAATAAACTTAACCAAGGAAGTAAAAGACCCATATAATAAAAACTATAAAACACTGATGAAATGAACTGATTATGATAGAAAGTAATGGAAAGATATATCATGCTCATGGAGTCAAAGAATATTGTTAAAATGCTCAAACTTTCCAAAGTAATTTACAGATTTAATGCAATCTCAGAATTTTTCAGAAAACTAGAATAATCCTAAAATTTATACAGAACCACAAAAGACCACAAATAGCCAAAGCAATCTTGACAAAGAACAACAAAGACAAAAGTATCACAATTCCAGATTCAAGCTCTACTACAAACCTATGGTAATCAAAACAGTACAATACTGGCACAAAGAGAGACACACAGAATAATGGAACATCATACAGAGCCTAGAAATAAACCCATTCTTATATGCTTAATTAATCTGTGACAAAGGAGGTTAAGAATATACAGTGAGGGAAAGACCTTCTCTTCAATAAATGGTACTGGGAAAACTGGACAGCTATATACATAAGAATGAAACTGGACCATACATAAAAATAAATTCAAAATAGATTAAACACATAATGTAAGACTTGAAGCCATAAAACTCCTAAAAGAAAACATAGGCAGTAAACTCTTGGACATTAATTTTAGCTATATTTTTTTGGATATATCTCCTCATACAAGTGTAACAAAAGCAAAAACAAACAACTGGGACTACATCAAACTAAAAAGCTTTTTGCCAGTGAAGGAAACCATCAACAAAATGAAAAGGTAATACATACTGAATGGGAGAAGATATGTGCAAGTGATACAAATGATAAGAGACTAATATCCAAAATATATAAAGAATCAATACAACTTAAAAAACCAAATAACAGGGATCCCTGGGTGGCGCAGCGGTTTGGTGCCTGCCTTTGGCCCAAGGTGCTATCCTGGAGACCCGGGATCGAATCCCACGTCGGGCTCCCGGTGCATGGAGCCTGCTTCTCCCTCTGCCTATGTCTCTGCCTGCCTCTCTCTCTCTCTCTCTCTCTCTCTCTCACTATCATAAATAAATAAAAATTTAAAAAAAAAACAAATAACAATTAAAAAATGGGAAGAACTTGAATAGACATTTTCCCAAAGACAACATACAAATAGCCAACAGCTATGTGAAAAGATGTTCAATATCACTAATCGTCAGGGAAATGCAAATCAAAACCACAATGAGATACCACTTCACACCAGTCAAAATGGCTATCCTCAAAAAGACAAGACATAACAAGTGTTGGCAAAAATGTGGGGAAAAGGGAACCTTCCTGCGCTGCTGGTAGGCATGTAAACTGGTATAGCAACTACGGAAAACAGTATGGAGATTCCTCAAAAAACTAAAAATAGAAGTACCGTATGATACTGACAGTCATTCCACTTCTGGTTGTTTACCCCAAAATTTGAAAAGATATATGCATGCCTATGTTTGTTGCATATTATTTACAATAGCCAAGATATAAAAGAAATCTAAGTATCTGCTGATAAATGAATAAAGATGTGAGAGATATATATATATATAAAAACACAATGTAATATTACTCAGTCAAGAGAAGATTGCAATCTTGCCATTTTCAACAACATGGATGAACCCAGAAGGTATTATGCTAAATGAATTAAGTCAGAGAAAGACAAATGCCATATGATTTCACTTACATGCAGAATCTAAAAAACAAAATACATGAGCAAACAACAAAAAAAAAAAACAGAGACTCATAAATACAGAGAACAAATTGATGGTTGCTGGGGTCCTGGGAGAGGTGGTACAGAAGTGAAAGGATGGGCAAAATACATGAAGGGGATTAAGAGTACAAATTTCCAGTCACAAAATAAGTATGTGTAACTTTGTATGCTGACAGAGGGTAACGATACTTATCATGGAAAGTACTTCATAATATTTACCTTTTTTAAAAAAAGACTTTATTTATTTATTTATTCATGAGAGACACGGAGAGAGAGAGAGGCAGAGACACAGGCAAAGGGAAAAGCAGGCTCCATGCAGAGACCCCGATGCAGGACTCAATCCCACGGGGGACTCCAGGATCACGCCCTGGGCCAAAGGCAGGAGCTTAACCGCTGAGCCACCCAGGGATCTCCATGGAAGATAATCTTAAGTAGGCATCACATCCAGTTCGGAGCCCAGTGTGGGGGGCTCAAACTCACAACCCTGAAAATCATGACCTAAGCCAAAATCAAGAGTTCAGTATTTAACCAACTGAGCCACCCAGGAGCCCCCTAATGTTTACAAATGTCAAATCACTATTTGTACACCTGAAACTAATATAATACTGTATGTCAACTATAATTCAGTTAATAAAAAGTAAAAAGTATTTAGAACAAAAATTTTTAATGTCCTCAACATACTGTTTAAAAATATGACTATGCTTATTTATATTTATTTATATTTATAAATATTTATTATATTAATTTATATTTATTTCATTGATTATAAGTTTCAATGTTGAGTGCTCTCTCTTCTTTATGATTTAAGTATATATTAATATATATGATTTTATACAGATGATTAGATATAAATAACTGTAGTGAGTAAGTTTAGAAGATAGTATAATCTATTTGTGAAAACTGAATTTTTATGTAATCATATGTACCATATTGAAGTAATTTCAGTTTTGGAAAAAAACTAAAAATTAAAAGTGATCATAGTATATTTCACACCTACTAGGATGGTATGAAATATACTATGGAAAATATAGCATATGTTTCCATAGTATATTGGAAAATATACTATATAAAATATATAAATATAGTAAAATATAGTATATTGCTATATTGCTGATTGGGATGCAAAACAGTATGGCCACTGTAGAAAAGTTTGGTAGTTTCTCAAAAAACTAAACATAGAATTACCATTTGACTACCAAGCAATTCGTCTTAAGTATATACCCAAAAGAATTCAAAGCAAAGGGACTAGCACAGGCTCTTGTACACCAATATTCAGCGTAGCATTATTTACAATAGCCAAAAGGTAGAAACAACCCAAGTACACATCCACAGATTAATAAAAGCAATATAATATATACGTGCAGAATATTTAGCTATAAAAAAGAGTGAAATTATGATACATACAACATGGATGAACCCTAAAAACTTTATGCTAAGTGAAATAATCCAGACACAAAAGGAAAATATCCAAAAATTCCACTTATATGGAATATCTATAATAGGCAAATTCATTGGGGGCAGAAAGTAGATTAGAGCTTGCCAAGCAGGGTGTAGGGGGAAATGGAGGGCTATTGCTATATGACTGCAAAGTGCTGCTTGGCATGATAAAGTTTGGGAAATAATGGTTACAGTTACATAACAGAGTGAATATAATTAATGCCACTGAATTGTATACTTAAAGATGATTAAAATGGCAAATTTTATATATATTTTGCCACAATTTGAAAAAATAATGTAATATCAAAAACAATGAACTGCGTGCTTAAAATGGATAAATTACATATGATTATCACTCAACATAAGTTGTTAAAAATGAACATATAAAGATTAGATAAAAATGTGTACAGCATTATAAATACTACCAGAGCTAACAAATTTGAACATGCCTAAGTAAAGATGATTTACAATAATTTAGACATATTAATCTTGATTTGGGATGTATTAAGTAAGCTTAGTACTTACAGAAAAGAATAACAAAATAAAAGTAGGGGGCAGTCAGAAAAAAATGAACATACTAAGAATACCACTTGAGGACAGGGTATAAAATACTTGCTCAGAGTGTCAATTTTTCTAGGGTCTCAAAAATATTACTGTACCTACTGTGTGTCCTCTGAATGAAGAAAACAAGCATGTGGACCCACATTTAATGCAGGCAATGTGAATCATATGAAATTGATTCATAATCAGGAAAATTTGTAGTGCTGGATGATTCAGAGAAAGAGATCGAGAGACAAAGTAAGCATACTATTTGTGACTATAAAAAAAAAGTTACTCGCATCCTGTCCCAGATCCAAATAAAGCAGAAAGAAAGAAAGAAAGAAAGAAAGAAAGAAAGAAAGAAAGAAAGAAAGAAAGAAAGAAAGAAAGAAAGAAAGAAAGAAAGAAAGAAAGAAAGAAAGAAAGAAAGAAAGAAAGAAAGAAAGAAAGAAAGAAAGAAAGAAAGAAAGAAAGGTTTTCAAAGAAAGTGAAAGTATCACTTTCAATCTAAAGAAGACTATTACCCAAATATAAGAGGATATGTTCACAAAGCATTTACTACAAAACACCAATTTAACTAATCAATGAGACTTGTCATTATTCTGGTTCATACACCCAAGTTCTGTACTCTCACACAAAAGTATTTCCAGAATGGATATGCTGTCATTTTCAAAAAATTTCAATCACTTAAGGAAACTTGTTTTTTTAAAAAGTGAAATCAGTTTTTTTCTTTTTTTTAAGATTGTATTTATCTATTTGAGAGAGGGATTGAGAGACACAGGGACAGTGAAGAGAGAAAGCACAAGTAGGGGCAGGGGCAGGGGCAGAGGAGGAAGTCAACTCAGCTGGGATCACAGGAGCCGAAAGCAGATGCTTAACTGACTGATGTACCCAGGTGCCCCTGAAATAAGTTTTCTTCTAAAATTCTCTTGCAATGCTTAAAAAACTACGTTATTAATTACTTTATTACTGTGAACACAAATGTCTATGAACAGTTTTTAAATTTAATGGGAAAAATAATCATTCAAAAGTAAGTCCTAGGGCAGCCCCGGTGACTCAGTGGTTTAGCGCCACCTTTGGCCCAGGGCCTGACCCTGGAGACCTAGGATAGAGTCCCATGTCGGGCTCCCTGCATGGAGCTCGCTTCTCCCTCTGCCTGTGTCTCTGCCTGCCTCTCTCTCTCTCTCTGTCATGAGTAAATGAATAAATTCTTTAAAAAACGAAAGTCCTAAAAAGGAATACAAATTATGTATCATCTGTCTCTTCCATACTAAGTTATTCTGACTCCTATACCAGTACCAACTAAAAGAAAGAAATTTTTGGATTCCTCTGGTATGATCCATTGAAAATACTTCCCCCTTAGTCCAAAATTTACTCAATTCTATTTGTTTACTATAAAAAGACCTTAAAAAAAAAAAAAAAACCTTTTAGAAACAACCTAAGTGAAAGCTTAAGAAATCTATCTGCGAAAGGCAAGAGCTGAACTGTTCCCTTATCTGTGAAGAAATAGATATTCTTGGATTTCAATTTTCCAAATTTCATTTATAAAGTGACAGTAGGAGGAAACAGAGATACACCATAGCATTTACTGGGCACTTTATATAGCAATGATTACTTACTCAATTATGCAAGGCTTCAGAATGCCAAAAGAATTCTTAAAATTGTATTCATTATAATTTAAATAAATATATACCACCGAGCATGTTTAGCTGGGCTGGAGACACAGAGTAGTCTAAAAACATGTGATAATATTCTAGAGGCAAGAAGTGTGCATTTGGGAATTTTGGAGGGCATTAACTGTTTATGAAGAGCCTGACCCCTAGTGGTTAGCAACTATGGCTACATACACACAGAGGAAAGCCAGTTTTAAGCAAGCGTAGAAAAAGAAAATTAAAAATTAGACATTTTTACTGGATCTCAATTTCTATCCACAGTAAGAGAAATCCTTGACACTACAAGTATGAAATGTGAGCCAAAATTATATTTGAGCCTATATTATCCCCATGAATTGTACTTCATAAAATCATACAGAAAATCATCTCATCTAAATTCGTATTTCACTAGAATATGAGATTCAGAGAAGCTCAGGGACTTGTGTTGCATTGACCAACAGTGAACACATATAAAAGTAGTTAACTGGTAACTTCTTCAATTATGGGGCAAAATAATAATAATAAATAATAATAATAATAATAATAATAATAATAATAATGTCAACCAAAGTGGAGTATGCTGCACAATTCCCATATTAATATATTTATTTGGGAAGCAATCGTATTTCTTTTGAATGCCCTGGCATACAATCAGCACAACTAAAAATTTTCCTTTAATGGGCTGGATCTTAAAGAATTAAGTATTGGGGGCAAAGCTACTGGTCAAAGACTTTGGAGTGCTGCACATAGCAGCTGCAGAATAAACACTTTCTCCACACTCAGACTGTATTAATCGTCTGTGCCACATACTCCACCATCGCCACTGGTTAAAATTCCCTCCACATTCTTTCCTCAGCAGATGTGCAGTGTGTTCTAACCTGGTCTCACTACCTTAACCCACTTTCTAGGCTTCATTTACATCAAGAAGTCATTACTTTCCAAGTCTAGAAATCCTGCCTAAAGCTCTTTCCTTTGCTCCCAACTTAAATATCCAAAGCTTACCATGTGTTTATACTTTGGTGCCCCAATGTTATTTTAAACCCTCTGGATTCAATGTTGAAAATAAATTGATGGGCAGCCCGGGTGTCTCAGCGGTTTAGCGCCGCCTTCCACCCAGGGCCTGATCCTGGAGACCTGGAATTGAGTCCCACGTCAGGCTCCCTGCATAAAGCCTGCTTCTCCCTTTGCCTGTGTCTCTGCCCCTCTGTGTGTGTGTGTGTGTGTGTGTGTCCCACATGAATAAATAAAATCTTTAAAAAAAAAAAAAGAAAAGAAATTGATGCCCATATATCTCCTAAATACATAAAATATTTATGTATTTATATAGGCTTCCACCCAATGTGGAACTTGAACTCATGACCCTGTAAGAGTCACATGCCCTAACAACTGAATCAGACAGGTGCCCTGATGCCCATATATCTTTCCTTCTTCTTGTACTCTCTTCCTGAATGACCCACCATCGAAAAAGCCTTCGTGTCTTCCTTGAGTCTTCCCTCAACCTACACTTCCAGGCCCAGGTCCAATCAATCACTAACTGCTCATTTTCCCTTGATATAGTCAAGGGAAGTATCCCTTGAAGTATCACACTGCCACTTCATTAGTTCTGGCCACCACCATGACTCACCGACTTCCTACCTTGTCTCCCAGGCTTCTTTTCTTCCAGTACCATATATCCTGCCCCACAAATGCCAAATCTATTTGAGAATAGTCTTTCTAGAAATTGAGGAAGACACAAAGAGATGGAAAAATATTCCATGCTCATGGATTGGAAGAATTAATATTGTGAAAATGTCAATGCTATCCAGGGAAATTTACACATTTAAAGCAATCCCTATTGAAATACCATGGACTTTCTTCAGAGAGTTGGAACAAATCATCTTAAGATTTGTGTGGAATCAGAAAAGACCCCGAATAGCCAGGGGAATATTAATAAAGAAAACCAGAGCTGGGGGCATCACAATGCCAGATTCAGGTTGTACTACAAAGCTCTGATCATCAAGACAGCGTGGTACTGGCACAAAAACAGACACATAGATCAATGGAACAGAATAGAGAACCCAGAAATGGACCCTCAACTCTATGATCAATTAATATTCGACAAAGCAGGAAAGACTATCCACTGGAAAAAGGTCAGTCTCTTCAATAAATGGTGCTGGGAAAATTGGACCGCCACATGCAGAAGAATGAAACTAGACCATTCTCTTACACCACACACAAAGATAAACTCAAAATGGATGAAAGCTCTAAATGTAAGACAAGAATCCATCAAAATCCTAGAGGAGAACACAGGCAACACCCTTTTTGACCGTGGCCACAGCAACTTCTTGCAAGATACATCTAGGAAGGCAAGGGAAACAAAAGCAAAAATGAATTATTGGGACTTCATCAAGATCAAAAGCTTCTGCACAGCAAAAGAAACAGTCAACAAACCTAAAAGACAACCTACAGAAAGGGAGAAGATACTTGCAAATGATCTATCAGATAAAGGGCTAGTATCCAAGATCTATAAAGAACTTATGAAACTCAACAGCAAAGAAACAAACAATCCAATCATGACATGGGCAGAAGACATGAACAGAAATCTCACAGAGGAAGACACAGACATGGCCAACAAGCACATGAGAAAATGCTCCGCATCACTGGCCATCAGGGAAATACAAATCAAAACCACAATGAGATCCCACCTCACACCAGTGAGAAGGGTGAAAATTAACAAGGCAGGAAACAACAACTGTTGGAGAGGATGTGGAGAAAGGGGAACACTCTTGAACTGTTGGTGGGAATGTGAACTGGTACAGCCGCTCTGGAAAACTGTGTGTAGGTTCCTCAAAGAGTTAAAAATTGAACTGTCCTACGACCCAGCAATTGCACTGCTGGGGATTTACCCCAAAGATATAGATGCAGTGAAATGGCAGGACACCCGCACCCCAATGTTTATAGCAGCAATGTCCACAATAGCCAAACTGTGGAAGGAGCCTCGGTGTCCATCGACAGATGAATGGATAAAGTAGATGTGGTCTATATATACAATGGAATATTACTCAGCCATCAGAAACAACAAATACCCAAAAAAAAAAAAAAAAAAAAAAAAAAAAAGAAACAACAAATACCCACCCACTATTTGCTTCGACGTGGATGGACCTGGAGGGTATTATGCTGAGTGAAGGAAGTCAATCGGAGAAGGACAAACATTGTATGGTCTCATTAATTTATATTAATTATATAAAAAATAGTGAAAGGGATTAAAAGGGAAAGGAGAGAAAATGAGTGGGAAATATCAGAGAGGGAGACAGAACATGAGAGACTCCTAACTCTGGGAAACAAACAAGGGGTAGTGGAAAGCAAGGCAGGCGGGGGGATGGGGTGACTGGGTGATGGGCACCGAGGGGAGCAACTGATGAGATGAGCACTGGGTGTTATGCTATATGTTGACAAATGGAACTCCCAATAAAAATATATACAAAGAAAAAGAGAGAGAGAGAGAGAGAGAGAGAGAGAGAGAGAATAGTCTTTCTAAAACTCGAATTGATCAATTCCATTATTTTCCTCTTGAAACTTCTTCTATGGCTCACCACCACTCTGGAGAAGATCCAAACTTCTTAACAAGTTTTCCCAGCTTACAAGATCCTGCAGAATATATCTTATGTGTGCAGCCTCCTCTTTCCCTGTCCTCCACAAACAACACCCCACATTCCCCCCCCCCCCGCCAATTCACGTACCAGGTTTATTTCCCGTCTATACTGAGCTACTTTTAAATATAGTATATATTTAAATATATAGTTAATATAGTTAATTATATATATATATATATGTATATATATATATAACCCTGAATATAGTTAATTTCTGCAACTAAATATAAAAAAGGCACCCCTTCTACATGGTATCTACTTACCCTCTCCCTTCTCCCAATTCCTTTACTTAGATAGCTAAGATACCATGATGAACAGGAGTTAAGATAATACTTTTAAAAACCTCACTACTAACAAGATCTCCAAAACTTAAGTGTCTCTCCTCTATGATCTCTAGAGAGATCTAGATGTCCCTATAAATAGCCACCAAATCAGTAAATTGTGGTACCTAATCACTTGTTTCTCCTTCACACCAAAAAGTTAGCTCTTTGAACTCATAGTGCAGTACTTGACACATAACTCATCATCATAAATGGTTAACAAATGAATGGAATCTGCAACATATCACAAAACCCTCTACTGTATTCTGAACTTAGGGAATAATTAAAGCAATGTCCAAAGAGATGTTGTCACAGTCAAGTTTCTTTGGCTAGCTATAGTCCTCGGTTATCAATCAAACACTAATCTAGGTGTGCTGTGAAGGTATTTTGTGCATGTGATTACTAATCAGTTGACTTTAAGAAAATCAGAGTGTTCTGAGTTATCTAGGTAGGCCTGATCCAATCAGTTGAAAGACTTAAGAATAGAACTAAGGTTTCTCTGAGGAAGAAGAAAACTCCTACCTGCAACTAGAACTTCTGCTTCTGGTTGAGATTTTCCAACCTTCCCTGACTGTCTATGGATTTCAGACTAACCTAGCAAGCCCCCACAACCACATAAGCCAATTCCTGTCAATAAATCTCTTTGTTCTGTTTCCCTGGTACAACATTGATTGATACAGGCATTTACTAAACAAAAGTAGACACTAAGTCAGATCCTGCAATATAAACTGATAAAGGGGTCAAGAAGATCAGGGAAAAAAAAAAAAAGTTAATTTTAATTGAGAAAGCCCTGTGCTGTGCAACTCATGTTCCCTGTTTCACTTAATCCTCTTCTCAACACTATGGAAGTAGTTACTAGTCCCATTTCTTCCTACATTCAACAAATACTTTGAGTGCCTATCACATACAGTGACTCCAGATGTAAGAAACACAACCCAAAAAAAAGCAGACTAGGTCTCTGCTCTAATGGGGCTTAGAGGATAGGTGATGACACTGAACCTGAGTGGTTACAAAAGCCTGCCTCAGCTCACAAAGCTCTAAGTCAAGGAGCCAGAATTTCAATCTGAGTGTATGGTTCCAAAGCTAAAAGACATGTTCACCCAGAGGAACTTTAACAAGTTGAGTACCCAGAATGTAAGGTATATAAAGTGGCCTGTGTCCCAATGCTGCAGTGAGTAATACCTACAATAAATTCCCCAAGGGAAAAAAAAAAAAAAAAAGAATTACCTGATCCCTAACACATGGGTAATGAGAAAGATTCTGTGAAATAGACATGAAGACTTGAGCTAGATCTTGAAAGAACACTAGCAGGTCTTCAATTGACATAAAAGATGAAACAACCTAGGAGTCAAGAGGCATAGGATGAACATAAACTGGAACAAAGGAATGTAAGTAATATATATAAAGAAACTGAGAAATACAGTTTGACTAGAGGAGAGTCTGGATCCAGAAGCAGTAAAAGGTCAACACTAGCCCTATTTCGTACAACTACTAAAATCCCATTCCCAACCCAGTCCACTTCAAAAATCTTCAGAGTGTTGGGCTTGGTTTTTTGGGGTTTTTTTTTTTGTTTTGTGTTTTGTTTTTTGTTTTTTGTTTTTTTAAAGATTAAGATAGTAACTACATATAAAACTGAAGGAAGTTGGGAGTCTGAGTGACCTAAAAAAAATTTCTGGGCTAGTTGAGGCCAGGAATCAAAAAGAAGAAAAGATGAAAAAGATTCAAAAAAGTATCTAGGAAAGTGACTTAAAAAGTATCAAAACCGGGACGCCTGGGTGGCTCAGCGGTTGAGCATCTGCCTTCAGCCCAGGGCATGATCCTGGAGTCCCGGGATCGAGTCCCACATCAGGCTCCCTGCATGGAGCCTGCCTCTCCCTTTGCCTATGTCTCTGCTTCTCTCTGTGTCTCTCATAAATAAATAAAATCTTAAAAAAAAAAAAAGTATCAAAAGCAGTCAAAGTGCTGACATAAATTTAAACGGAATCATGAGAAAATACTTAGCATTACCAAATTTATAGTAGGGACTTAATAAATGTTCCTTTTTAAAAAACAGCTTCCCTGAGATAAAAATTTGCATAATATACAATTTACTCTTTTAAAGTGTAGAATTAAGTGGGGTTTAATATTTATTCATAGTGTTGTGAGTATATCATGTATAAATCTAATTTCAGAAATTTTCATCACTCCAAAAAGAAATTTTATTTTATTTTATTTTATTTATTTTTTTTTTTTTCAAAAAGAAATTTTATAACCATTAGCAATCCTTCTCCGCCCTACCTCTGGGCGAAGGCAACCACCAATCTACTTTCTATCTCTATAGATTTGCCTGTTTTGGACACTTCATATAAATGAAATCATGTATTATGTGGTCTTAATTAAGTTTCTTGACTATGAATCAGAACTTTTGGAAGAAGAGCTAGTTCTGAGAAGAAACTGATGAGTCGCTAATGCATTACTGCGAGATGATGATACCAATCAACTGGAGATCTAAACACTCACGTTAGGTGCTTAGGTAAGCCAGCAAGTTGATTTTTATACAAAGCATTATGTCTTCCAACTCCAACATTCTAGGTTACCCACAACAGAGAAGAGAAGGAACCCAAAAAACAATGGAAGATACTAACATCTCCAAAGAAAAAGATTATATGGCACAAAAAGCAGAGAGTTGATTGCATTTAGAAGACCTATACTTAGGAGCTGGACAAAGAAATGAGGGAGAAAGAACAGCCTCAAAGGCAGGAGAATCAGCAGACAATTACAAAGTCTGAGGAAAAGGAGCCAATTGTAATATAGAAGACTGCAGAGTTCAAGAAAAAAAGGTAATTGCAAAAGGCTACAGAATTTAGTAACTTTCGGAGGCTGAGTTTTGATAGTACGTGTGAGTAGTTCAGAAAAGAAATAAAAGCTTTTAAAAGAGAGAAAATGAATAGCAAAATATGGGCAGAAAGAACACAGCCTAGGCTTCACAGTTTTGAGAAGAATAAAAGACAAAAGTGTAAGTAAAATATTTCAGGAGTGCAAAGTGTTCTTAAATATAAGGCACAATTATTCTAAGTAAAAAAAAAATTATTATTCTAAGTATTCTTTGTACATATTCTCAAGTTACCAGATAGTAAAAAACAAAGAGAAAACTGTTCTAAGGGATTATCTTCTTTAAAATGAGACCCACCAAAAAATCTTTATCATCTTAAAGCAGAGAGGTTATTCCCAGGGTTTCTAGATCATGTAGAATCTACATGTTTGAACACATGTGGAATATAAAAAATACGTATCCAAGACACAATAAAACTTTATATAAACAAATAAAACCACTGATTTCTCTCTCACTCTATGTAATGATTTTTTTTAAGGCTATAAAAATAACCATGGGAATTTTATAGAGAGAAGTATAGATAAGATAATTGGGCAGTCACTAAAAATTAATTCATGTTATAATCCAGCCCAAACCTGTCACCAGCTTGCTTTATACTCGTAATTCATGTTTTTCAATTTTAAATATATGCAAAACACACATTCCACACAATTTTACTTCTATGTATTAATCAGGATAATATACTTTATATTAAAAAAAAGAAATTTTTTTAAAAACATTTAAGAACATATTTTTTAAAATATTTCATTTATTCATGAAAGACACAGAGAGAGAGGCAGAGACACAGGCAGAGGAAGAAGCAGGCTCTCTGTGGGGAACCCGATGACAGTACTCAATCCCTGGACCCCAGGATCACACCCTGAGTTGAAGGCAGAGGCTCAACCACTGAGCCACTCAGATGTCCCAAGTACATATTTTCTTAAATTCCAAAATATTTTAAATGAGGTAGACTCTTCATCAAAGAAGACCTGAACTAAAAGGATTTTAAAATATTCCCTTTTTACAGAAGTTAAAAATGTGATGAAATTTTCTTTATGCTTAACTTCTAATTGTAAAAAGCTTAATCCTCAGAGAGCACACTTGCATAAGAAGAACAACAAAACAGCCAGAGGTTACACTGAATCAAGAGCAAAATGGGAAAATGGAAACTAAACAGAAAATTATATAAATTTACAGATGTAAAATTCACTTACCTTTTTAAACATAACTAGCGAGATGACTGCTGATGCTGTAAAAAGTGCCGCTATGATTATCATCATGATTCCAACGGGAATACTTTGGTTGAGACCAGTAAGGGATGAAATCCAACCACTAAGAAGTAATTTTTTAAAAAGGTATAATTAGACAAATAAGTGAATGCATGCCTTTTCAAAAATAACATAGCAACCAATACACATTCAGCACTTAAAAGCCAGGTAATATTCACTTCTTTAACTCATTTAATTCTCACAGTTCCATAAGAGAGATGATATTTTAAATCCCTATTTTGCACATCATCCTCTGAGTCAGAGATATTCACTAACTTGCTCAGAGTCACACATCTAAAAAATGACAGTCTAAATTCAAATCCAACACTAAGCACCAAGCCTTAAGTATGTACCACCAGATTTTACTTTTGTTTTTAAATATATGAGCTCATTATTACTTTACGTTCACTTAAATTCTACTTAATTATGGAAGAAAATATTTGCAAACTTCATATCCAACCAACAATTAGCATCCAGAATATATGAAGAACTTTCAAAGCTCAAGAGTTAGAAAAAAAATTCACTTAGAAAATGGGCAAAAAGCATGAAAAGATGTTTCTTCAAGATGATATAAAGAGGCAAATAATCACATAAAAAGATGTTCAACACCATGAGTCACTGGAGAAATACAACTTAAAATCTCAGTGAGGTATCACTATACATCTATCAGAATAGATAAATTTTAAAAAGTGACAACACTAAATGCTGGTCACGAGTGGAGACTGAGTCACTCATTGTTGGTAGGAATGTAAAATGATACAGCCATTCAGAAAAAGTCTGTTAGGTTCTTAAAAATCATTAAACATGCAACTTCGGATGAACCAACAATTATACTCTTGGGTATTTATCACAGAGAAGTGAAAATGGATGTTCACACAAAACTTGTTCATTAATGTTTACAGAGACTTTATTTTATAATAGACTAAAACCAGAAACAGTCCAGAGTCCTTCAACTAGTGAATGTTTAAACAAACTGTGGTATATCCACAATTTTATTCTGGAATAAAAACGAATTAACTACTGATACAATGACCTAGATGAATCTCCAGAGAACTATGCTGAGCACAAAAAGACAAAAGTTACATAGCCTATGGTTCCACTTATATAATATTCTTGAAATGACAAAATAAAATAGAAATGATGAACAGATTAGTGACTGCTGGGGTTAAGAAGGAAATGACAGCAGGACAGAAGTGAATGTGAATGTGCTATAAAAGGGCAACTTTTAAACATAAACAAAAATTTTTAATTTTTTTTTTTTTTAAGATTTTATTTATTTATTCATAGAAACACAGAGAGAGAATGAGAGTCAGAGACACAGGCAGAGGGAGAAGCAGGCTCCATGCTGAGAGCCTGACGTGGGACTTGATCCAGGATCTCCAGGATCATGCCCTGGGCTGAAGGCGGCGCTAAACCGCTGTGCCACCGGGTCTACCCCAAAAATTTTTAATTTTTAAAAGAGGTTGAGGTATCTTAAAACAGGTCATTCTGTATGCCACCTCTCTAGTAGCCTCCTGTGCTATGTAGCCACTACACAATGTTATGCTCGGGGATCCCTGGGTGGCGCAGCGGTTTAGCGTCTGCCTTTGGCCCAGGGCGCGATCCTGGAGACCCCGGATCGAATCCCACGTCGGGCTCCCTACATGGAGCCTGCTTCTCCCTCTGCCTATGTCTCTGCCTCTCTCTGTGACTATCATAAATAAATAAAATTAAAAAAAAAATAAAAAAAACACAATGTTATGCTCAATTTTAACACATTTTTCTAAATTCGTGCTGAAAAACAAATTTCAATTTAATAAGAAAAAACTTGTGCTGTTAACATAAGCAGTATGTTTTTTAAACATTTAAAATATTTCTTTTCCCTCATTTGCCAAAGACTAAACACACTATTTGAAATGATAATGTATGCTTTTTTTTTTTTTTAGAACTGATTTAAAGTATCCATATAAATTCTCTGCATGTATACATGACCATTAGGAGATCACAAAGCTACCAATCGTCTGATTGCCAGTCTCCACTCTGATTCAGAAGTAGCATACTAAATTTAAGTCCTCAATATAGTCTAGTTACCTACTTATTTCATGTATACAGTGGAACAAAGTGGCCTTGTGCATGCTTTTGCTTATAAAAATTCAACTGAATGCAACTCAGTTATAATAGAAGAGAGGGAGAGATAATTTTAGAGATGTGTACTCTTCCACCTACTGTTTCATTCAAGGAATGTTTGCTCCAAAGCATATGAAGTAAGATACCAATCTGCTATTATCTCCTAGCCGAAGTCTAAATAATTTGTTTCTGAGGGTCTAGGAGGGAGCATTGCATTGCATTTTTTAAAGACAAGTATCCATGTGCATGTGTGTGTATTTGTGTGTGTATGGAAATATATGTTTGTATAGCTAAAATAGCACTTTAAACATAATAGCCTTTTCCTTAAAATCCTAGAAGTTCTTTTCTCTCCCTTCCACAATCCTTAGCCCAGCTATTTGATGACTCCTCAAGTCTCCTTTTCACTCTTCCTCTTAGTCCTCTTATACACACATTTAATGTAAACTAGCTATAGTATGCTGTTTTTAAAAATGGCAACATAATTTTCAGTAGAATGATGTGCCCAGAGGTTATGCCTTTGACATTTTTTTAAGCTACAGTTTTTACTATTTTTATTTTTGTTTACTTTTGCTAATCTGCCTTTTCTATGTTAACTATTTTTAGGAAGCCAAAAATAATACAGAGATAAACATATTAAACATATTACTAGATAAACATATTAAAACTAGAGTAATTAAAGTAAATGACTTACCAGTTGCCCCAATTATGAAATCCTGCAGCTTGGAGTACATGAACAGCAAACTGACAAATATAGACGAAGAAGAATACAAAGAATCTGAATGAACTGTCACTCCTTTGGAAAAGGAAAAAAAAAAAAAAGGAAGGGAGAGAAACAAGAGGAAGTGTCATTTTTCTCAATATCTTTATATTCCCATGTTGATATTCAAATACTGAGAAATAAAAATATTTTTAAAAATAACACTGGCAACTATTTAAGGGTATCAAAATAATATATGTGAACCCTTTTTCCAAATACTCAATGATGACACTGTAACTCCAAACTCATTTTTTGTCCTTTCAATTTTCAATGGTATCACAAACATCTTGGCAAAAAGGTTTTTGTTTTCTTTTAAATTACTCAATAGTTTCATTGAGTTTAATTAACATACAGTAAGCTGCAAGTATTTTACATATACATTTTGATAAGTCTGACATATATGCATACCCATGCATCTACTTCAATCAAAATACTAAGCATTTCCCAAAAGTCTCCTTGTGCACCTCAATAATCCCTCCCTTTTCATCCCACCCACTGCTTTGTCACTATAGTTTTCATATTTTAGAATTTTAAATAAATGAGATAATTTATTTATGAACAATAAAGTATATACTTTTTCTTTCAACACAATTATTTTGAGATTAACTCAGGTTGTTGCACATATCAAGACCATTCCTTTTCACTGACTAGTATTCCACTGTACATATATACCACAGTCTGTCAATTCATTGACCTACTGATAACCTTTTAGGTTATTTCTTGTTTTTTCACTATTACAAATAAAGGTGTTATTAATATTAACATTCATGTATAAGTCTTCACATGAATATAAATTTCCTCTTCTCTTGGTTAACTACCTAAAAGTAGAATGGCTAGATCACATAATAGGTATATCCTTCATTTCTAAGAAACTGCCAAACTTTTTTCCAAAGGGGTTATTTCATTTTAAAGTCACAGTGACACTGTAGAAGTATTGCAATTCCTCCACATCTCACCAACACTTGGTATGATCAATCCTTTACATTTTAGCCACTCTAGTAGGTATATAAATGCTATCTCAATTGGTTTGAATTTGGTTGAGCACTTTTTCATTGCCTTTTGCCATCAGTTTATCTTCTATGGTGAACTGTTAAAATCCTTTTCCAAGGTTTTACATGTTTTTTCCTCTTATTGTTAGGTTTTGTGAGTTTGAATATATCAGTTGTTCATCAAATACATGTTTGGCAGGATTTTCTCCCAATCTCCAGGAGAAATTAGCTCTCCAAATTTCTTCCCTTTTTCAAAGTTGTTTTGGTTATTCTAGGCTTTTACATTTCTATATGCCTTTTAGAATCACCTTGTTTACTTCTATAAAACAATCTGCTGGGACTTTTATTGGAATTGCATTGCATTTAAAGATAATTTTGAGATCACATCACTATAATATCAAGTCTTCTCAGCTATTAACAAGGTATATTTCTCCATTTCTATTTTCTAAATAGATGATCAAGTAATCTGCACATAAAGACAGTTTTACTTCTTCCTTTCTAATCTGGATGCCTTTTCTTTGTTTTTCTTGCCTGTTTATATTGGACAGAACTTCCACTAGAATGTTTTATGGAAGTGTTAAGAATGAACATCTTTATCTTATTCTTAACCTTAGGTAGAAAGATTTAGTCTTTCACCATTAAGTATGGTGTTAGCTGTTACAGTTTTTCATAGATATTCTTTATCAAGTCGATAAAGTTCTTTTTTAAAAAAGATTTATTTTAGAGAAAGAGTAAGAGCACACAGCTGGGAGGGGCAGAAGAGAGGGAGTGAGAGTCTCAAGCAGACTCTATGCTTAGAGTGGAGCCCAACACAGGGCTGAATCCCATAACCTTGAGATCACGACGGTAGCCAAAACCAAGAGTCAGTTACTAAACCAACTGCACCACCAGTGGCCCTGCTAAAATTCTTCTAAGTTTAGTGAGTGTTTTCATCATGAGTGACTGAGTGTTGTATTTTATCAAATGCTTCTTCTACATTAAGATAATCATATGGTTTTTCTATTCATAATATGGTAAAATATGCTAATTTTTAGGTGTTAAACCAACCCTGAATTCTTAGAAAAGTTCTACCTACTTGATAATGACATATGTTGGATTTGATTTGTTTGGCAAGATTTTTAACCATCCCAAATTTACTCCATTTTCTTTTCATTGCAGTGACCATTCTAACCCCAAAACACATTTTTAAGGCTCAGCATTTCAACTTTCTCAGTCTCAGAATAAAACTATTTCCTTCACCAGGGATGAAAACAGAAGCCAAAGAAATAAACCTCAACTTTCTTCTCCATACAATGACTTTCCAAGTTTATACATACCACCAAACCAACTTATTGTTTATCTATGAGGACACAGTATCACTTATTTCAAAATTAACACTTGCATAAAAATCTTCAATCCATCAGTCTAGTTCCTCTGGAGCACTCTACTTCAGTAGTTACTTATCTTCTTCCCTAATTTGTCTTCAGTTCTTCCACTAGGATCTTCCCCGTGTATAAACACATAATTCTCATCTTCAACTAGCCCTCCTTTTAATCCTGTCTCCCCTGCTAAATTTCTACCTACTCGATCTTCCTCCTTCCCATCAATAAGAAGTCTTGATTTTCCCCACTTCCCTTCTTCCTATTCACTTCTCAAACCATTGTAACTTGGCGTTTCTTCACCTATTTTTCCAGAGGTACTTCAAAGTCATGGGCAATCTATGAATTTCCAAATCAAATTTCTCAAGTCTCTATTTTTTTTAATGTCATCTCACTAAAGAGCTTTTTTTTTTTAAAGATTTTATTTATTCATGAGAGACACAGAAAGAGAGGCAGAGACATAGCAGATGGAGAAGCACGGTCCGTTCAGGGAGCCAGATGTGGGACTCGATCCTGGGACTCCAGAATCACGCCCTGAGCCAAAGGCAGAAGCTCAACCACTGAGCCACCCAGGCATCCCACTAAAGATCTTTCTTAATCACTCTTTGACTTTGACTTCTATAATATTACTCACTTCTACTTCTGTTTCTTCTCCAATCCCCATTGCTTCTCATCTCTTATCTCAAGATATACCTCCATGTCATACTATAAAATTGTCTTTACAGGAATGCTTCCTAGGTGGTGCTTACATCTTCTAATGTTTGACCCACTGAGAATCGAATGAAGTTCAAATAATGTAACCCAGCATATAAAAATTGCTTCATAATAGAAACTGGAAGAACATGTCTTGTTATCTCAATGCTTTTCTTTATACTATGTATAAAATGCCCAATACCATCCTCTTTTCTGCTTGGCAAACACATACTCAGCTTTTAAGATGAGTCACTAAGTCTACCCCACACTAAAATAGAGGACAATTAGGCTCTACCCCTTAGCAAGAGTAGAATTCACAATTATTATTTAAAATGCTGTAAGAAAGATTTGTCCTTTCAGCTCTGTTTATTAATCACTTGTTTCTATCAGTATGGACTCATGGATATTTATTTTATTCTTTAGGTTAAAATTAAACACTATCATTATTTTGTTGCTAAAACTGTTCCAACTTATTAGCCTTTTAGAATCTGTTTGCTTAAGCACTTGATCTCAATCCCACAACCCTGAGCTGAAATCAAGAGGCAGACACTCAAACCACTGAGCCATCCAGGTGCCCCACATTGCCTCATTTTTAACTTAACAAGCAGTCACTGAAAATATAGCTCTTTATATCAAATTGACATAAAAACATGTGAATCTGACTATGCTGTGAAAACAGTTTTAAGATAGTTATAATCCCTGCCAAAAGCCTAAAAATTAAATTTATATGAAAAAAAATTGAGCTAATCATAGAGTTAAAAAGTATATTAAGTATAAATAACTTCCCATATACCAAAGAGAGGAAGACTCTGTAAAGCATTAATTAATAAACTTGACCAATACAATCATCACATGAATATCAAGTTCATTTGAGATGCTTGAGGTAAGGCTAGAGAGCTATCAAAGTGACAGGTCACCCAGGTGAAGGGCTGTACCAGAGCTAAAATCCAAAGAAGTCCAGGAGAAAAAGACATTATCAGGGGTGTAGGACTTCTATCGGCATCCAGAACCAAAAGGGGTAGATCTTGTATATTGCAAAAGATTAGGAAATAAACTGTATAAATAACCCAGCTTGTATATAGCCATTTTAAGCCAAAGAAGGAAAAGTACAAGTATACTTGGGGAAAAAAACACCCTCAATGATTTAAGCTAAGCAGTTTTAAATTGTAACATGACTCAGTTTATAATCAAGTATTTATGGTATTGTGAATATATATTCATAATAAACCTACCTATATCATCTATTTCTTCATCAGAATCAATCAATAAATAATAAAAGTTTTCTACTACTTGCCATGCTAGCTCTTCCAGATCAAAGTCTACTGGAAAACTGAACCTCAAGCCAGTTTGTTTTGGCTTAATGTCTTCAAATAATATACTAGCAAGTTACAACACACCTTTTCTAAGATTTCTTTGAGAGAGAAAGAGAGAGCACGTGAGCAGGAGAGGGGAAGAAAGAGGGAAGAGAGAATCCCAAGCAGACTTCCACAAAATATAGAGCCCAACCATTGGGCTCAGTCCCACAACCCGTGAGATCATGACCTGAGCTGAAACCAAGAGCTAGACACTCAACTGACTGCACGCCCGGGGGATCCAGAGAGAGAGAATCTTGGGCTCCACACACAGTGGAGCCCCATATGGGGCTCAATCTCGTAACACTGAGATCATGACCTGAATCAAAATCAGGAGTCAGATGCTTAACCGACTGATCCACCAAGGTGCCCTGTTACTACACACCTTTAAACAAAAATGTTCTCCCCCGAATTTCCAGAATAAATTCTAAGAAAATAGATTTATATGATCTTAATAGTTTATTTCACATTACCTATCAGTATCCGAGATATTAATTACAACTACCATTTGGGGAAGCAGAGAAGAAAGGTATTTCATCATTTCAAAAGAGCTAACAAAAATCATACATTTGTAAAATGTATAAGGGAGTTCCCATGATAAGGGAGCACAGTATAACTTAACTAAAATACTAAATGTTTTATGTTCGTTAACTTGACATAGTAGTTAAGAGCATGTAGCTTTAGAGATAGACTTAGGTTTGAATCTAAAATCTCTCACTGAAAGTTGTGTAACTTCAAGCAAAATCTAAGTCTAAATCTGAGCTTTTCTATTTACAAAATGGGAGTAACATGGAATCTACTTTTATATGGATGAACAAGATGTGAAGGGCTTAGCAGGTAATATACAAGCACATAGTAAGTAACCAATAAATGTTACTTGTTGATACCTCTACAGCACTAGTAAAATAATACACTAAAAGTTTTGTTCACAGAATATTCTGGTTACACAAGTGACATTTGGCCTCTGACAAGATCTTCAGCGTTTTGGAGACATGGTAATTTCATTACTACCAAGATAACAAAGTAATACATGAAATTCTTACTGATATAAAGGCAGTAGAATAAAAAGAAACCTACAAAGTACAGCTACTTGCCTTAAGTTATTTTGGTATGCAACACTATCTAAACCAACCTCATTTTCCTTCTAATAATTTTGTGCTGAAATCAATTCTTTCTCCAAGAACAGGTGTTCCACGGATAAGCTTTAAAAGGAAACAGCATAAATCCACCCAAACTGTATATAAAATTTTGCATATGTGTGTTTTTCTTAAAAAGGGGACTCAAAAATTTTAGATTCATAATGCAGTCTGGGCCATAAAAACCATTAAGAAACCACTCACTAGATTAGTCTAAATGAAAAAGCATAGGACTGGGACGAAAGAATCCCTAGACTCCTAGGTTTTGTCTTCCTCCTGTCTGTGCTCTGCCAAGAGCAGAGGCAAATAAAAGGTTCACATGGAATGAAATTTTAAACCGAGACCTGGGTTCAAGGTCTATATCCTCTACATTTAACAGACCCTATATTTTGTAATAATAGCTAACTTATTGAATATTATGTATCAGTGACCATGGCAAACATATGCACTATCCATTTTATGTTTACAACATCCACTGTGAGGTAGGCAATAATACTGACTCCATTTTACTGATGTTTAAAATGATCCAAATGTAGAGCGGGTAATAGAAATGCTGAGACTTGTCTGTGTATCTGTGAAGCTAATATTTTTAACCATGGGATAAATATATCCCTAGGCTATTATTTCAATTCCATTTTGCCCAAGAAAGCCAATTATCTATCAAAAGGATACTGCTCTCCAAATTAAATTAATTTCAAATACTCAATGTAGTGTTTTCTACATAAGGGGAGATTATACATTTTCTTTTCATTTGTAGTAATTTAGATTCTTTAAAACATTCCCTTTTAAGGAGAGCCAGGGAGAATACAACTGACAAAATACTATTTTGTAGCTAATCAGAAAATAAGGATTGATATTTATTAAAACTTTTACTTAAGCAAAAATTTTCCTAGCAACTAAGATCTCACAACTGAATTGCCATTCAATTTAGAAAGCATAAACAGCTAAAATCACCCAGGAGTCAACCATTTAAACAACTTAATACCTTACTTTATAAGGCCTATTATTTCTACACTACAAGTTTCCTATTTAATCTATTTTGAAAAATCCTTTTACCCCAACTATTTCCTTAAGTGTTCACATATATTTAAATTCTAAATCAACTATTTTAATTTCATATCACAAGTTAGTATGTACTGCTTCTTACTTATAGTAAAATTCCATAGAGAAAAATAATACATCTCATGGAGTATTAACCAAAACAAATAACTTTTTTTATTAAATAAATTAAAAACTTTATCACCAATATCAATTCACCTTGAATTTCTTACTAAAGGGGCTTCACTTATTTTAATATAAATGTTTGTTACAAATATATTACATATATTTATATATACATTAATATATGCATATATATCATTCTGTTCTATACCTAAACTACTCTTAATTATACCATATATAAATGTTTCTTTCCTATTTTTGCCATTCAAGGAACAATGCTACTCACCTCATTTGTGTTTTCTTTTAATATCAGGTATGTGCAAAATAACCAGCTTAAAGAAGAATGTAGAACTGATCAAAAGATATTTTAAAAACATCTGTCTCATCAAGCTTAAATTACTTCCATATTTACTGAAAACCTCAACTACTGTAAAGTGCATAGGATTTTTTTAAAAAAGATTTTACATATTTGAGAGAAAGAACAAGAGAGAGCAGGAGCAGGGGGCAGGAAGAGGGAGAAGCAAGGTCCCTGCCAAACAGGGAGACCGACGTGGGGCTTAATCCCAGGACACAGGAGCATGACCTGAGCTGAAGGCAGACATCCTACCAACTGAGCCACCCAGGTGCCACAGTGATAGGGATTTTAAAACTCTACAGCTAACACCACCTTCTGCATCTCAGTGTACACTTGGAAGTACACTTGACCCTTGAACAACACAGGTTTAAATTCCGTAGGCCCACATATACATGGATTTCTTTCAATAAATGTACTGGAATTTTTTTTTGGAGATTTGCATCATTTGAAAACAGACAAACCATGTGGCCTAGAAAGATCAAAAAAAGAAAAAGTTATGTCATGAACACAACTATATGTAGATACTAAGCTATTTTGCGTATTTTATGGTAGTAAATGATAAATCTATTATAATAAGTTATTAAAACTTATGCATACAAACACCTAGACTGTGCATGACATCATTTATAGTCAAGAGACACATATACAAATGTAAAGATGTGGTATTAAATGATAATTGCATATAATTACCTGTAGTACATACTGTACTACTGTAATAGTTGCATACCCACCTCCTGTTGCTATTGTGGTGAGCTCAAGTATTTCCACTATCCACTTAAAATACCATGTGACATTAGTATCTCTGGGTAAGCAGTTCATCTCTCTACTAAGTTGTATATTGCAATAAAAAGTGATCTCTCGTAATTCCTGCATATTTTTCTTTGTGTTTAGTATGATATAATAAACCTTGAATAACACCAGAGGATTCATACAAACTGCCTTTAGTAATCCTAGAAGCGCTTCCTAGAACAGAGAAAAGTCATGACATTTCAAGAACTTGAATTGCTTGATATGTAGCACAAGTTGAGGTCTGTAGCTGTGGTTGCCCACCATTTCAAGATAAATGAATCCAGGGAAAGGACCATTCCATGAAAAGGAAAATCATGAATCCATCACTGCAGCTACACTAGCAGTATGAAGACCTTACACTTTTTGCTAAATACCTCATTATCCTGTACTGAAAATGCAACTTTTATGTGGGTGCAAGAATGCTACAATAAAGGCCTACCTATCTACTCTAATATGATCAAGAATTGAGGCCATTACATGACAACTCAAAGCAAAAGGAAGGTGAAGGATCTAAAGCTGCAGAATTTAATACTAGCAGAGGATGGTTTGATAATTTTAGAAAAAGGTTTGGCTTAAAAAATGTCAAGAAAATAGGAGAAGCAGCTTCTGCCAACCAACAGACAGCAGATGAGATCCCAGATGCTTTTAAAATCATTGAGAGGAAAAGATATTTGTCAGAACAGGTGTTTAAGGCAGATGAAAGTACTCTATTCAAGGGAGAAAAAAAATGCCATAAAAGACATTTATTAGTAAGGAAAAGAAGCGAGCACCAGGATTTAAGGCAGGAAGGGACAGGTTAACTCCATTTGTTTTGTGCAAATGCAGTCAGGTTTATAATTAAGACTTCCCTTATCTATAAAACTTCTAACCTCGAAGCCTTAAAGGGAAAAGGTAAACACCAATTGCCAATCCTTTGGCTATACAACAAGGAGGCCTGGACAATGAGAACTCTTCTTGTGAACTGGTTTTATTGATGCTTTGTCCCTGAAATAAGTAAGTATCTTGCCAGTAAGGGACTGCTTTTTAAAGTTCCTCTGACACTAGACAATGCCCCTGGCCACCCAGAATTCCATGACCTGAATACCAAAGGTGTCAAAGTGGTCTACTTGCCCCCAAATATAACGTCTCTAACTCAGCCTCTAAATCAGGGAGTCATGAAATTTTAAAGTAAAGGCTCATTACACATAGTATTCTATAAAAGCATTTTTTGGGGCACCTGGGTGGCTCAGTCAGTTAAGCATCTGCCTTCGGCTCAGGTCATGATCCCAGTGTCCTGGGATCAAGTCCCACATCAGGCTCCCTGCTCAGCAGGGAGTCTGTTTCTCCCTCTCCTTCTTCCCCTCCCCCTGCTTGTGCTCTCTCTCTCAAATAAATAAACAAAATATTTTTTTAAAAATCATAAAAGCATTGTTGATGCAATGGAAGAGAACCCCAACAGACAGAACATCATGGAAGTCTATAAGGTTTATACCATTTGAAAGTGCCACTGTTGTATAGAAAAAGCCAAGAAAGCTATCAAGCCTGAAACCATAAATTTCTGCTAGAGAAGACTGTGTCCAGGGATGCCTGGGTGGCTCAGCGGGTGAGCATCTGACTTTGGCTCAGGGCATGATCCCAGGTCCTGGGATCGAGTCCCACATCAGGCTCCCTGCAGGGAGCCTGCTTCTGCCTCTGCCTGTGTCTCTGCCTCTCTCTCTGTGTCTCTCATGAATAAACAAAATCCTTTAAAAAAAAAAAAAAAGATGACTGTGTCCAGATGTTGTGCATAACTTCACAGGACTTATGACAGAGCCAATCAAAGAAATCATTAAAGAGACTGTGGAAATGGGGACAAAAAAAAAAAAAAAAGGCAGGGAGGGAAGGAAAGGATTTCAAGATATGGATCATGGAGGAATTCCAGAGCTGATAGACATTACACCAGAGGAATTAACAGAAGATGACCTGATGGAGATGAGTACTTCCAAACCAATACCAGATAATAAGGAAGATAACACAGAAAAAGTGCTAAAAAAATATAGATGTTGGAAAACCTGACAGAAGGGTTCCAATTATTTAAGATTGGTTTTGACTTCTTTTATGACATGACATAGACCCTTCTATGATACTGGCACTAAAACTAATGCAAATGCTGGAAGAAAGACTGGTACCATAATAGAAATATTTTTGAAAAAAAAAAAAAAGAGACATGATAATATAGTTCTGTAAAGTTACACTAACTGTGCCTGCCTCTCTGGTCTCCCCTTTCACCTCCACCACCCCTGAGATAGCAAGACACCCTCCTCATCATCTTCCTCCTCAGTTTACTCAATATGAAGACAAGGAGGATGAAGACCTTTATGGTGACCCATCTCCATTTAACAGATTATTATAAACAATCATGCCATACAATTAATAAAGTTATCTGTTGTGTGTGTGTCTCTTTGTGTGGAAATCTAGTAGCTGTATGGCAAGAACTGTGTGAGACACTTTTGTGTCATCATCGTCACTGCCAGAATAGTAATCATACAGAACATGATAGGCAAGACTTGTATGGAAGTAGACAACCTATTCTTATCCAGGCTTAAGGTGAGTGATATTTAATACAAGATTAATAATATGTTAGGTTTTTTTTTTTCTGTTTTATAACTTTGTTTTCAAAGAACTATTATATCACTGTATATTATGCCTTTCTTATAATTGAATTAACTGCTTATCAGTTGACCACCACAGATAAGTGTTTTTTAATACAGCATTATATGCCAATACAGCATTATGACTATAATATTGTATTCCATAAAGATTTTATGATTCGTTCATTAGTGCATAGACTAGGCTACCATAAAGCAACCATACTGCTACTTCCTCAGTATCAATGCATGAATCATAATACCTATAAATATATAAGAATTTCCTTTTCATTACCTTTTCATTTTTGATTACTTAGTATTAGTAATATATAAAACATCTATAGAGTGTTTTTGTATCATGTGAATCAATATTGATGTAAATACTGACAGATGATTCACCTTAAAAGAGACAATGTAAACTCACGATATCAATAAATACAGTACAGTACTGTAAATGTATTTTCCTTATAAGTTTCTTAATAACATTTTCTTTTTTCTAGCTTACATAACATGCATAACATGCAAAATAAGTGTTAATTTGTTTATGTTATCAGTATGGCTTCTAGTCAACAGTAGGCTATTAGTAGCTAAGTTTTACAAAGTCAAAAGTTACACAGATTTTCAAACTGCACAGTGTCAAAGCAGTTCAAGTTTGTTCAAGGGTCAACTGTACTGATTTACTGTGACATACAAATTATGCCAAACAGCACAAAAGGACATCTTCACAACAGATTTGCCTTTAACATACTTAGCTTATTGAAAGAAGTAACAATAAAATGTTAAAAGAAAAACACAGTGAAAAGAAAACTAAAGTGCTGTTACAACTTCTTAAATACATTTTTAAAAGAATAATTTAAACACCTAAGACTTAAGTTTCCTGTCTAAGAAGAAAGTTTCCTATAACTCTCAAAACCAAAATGTAGGGGCACCTGAGTGGCTCAGTTGGTTAAGTAGCTGCTTCGGCTCAGGTCATGATTCCACGTGGGGCTCCCTGCTCAGCGAGGAGCCTGCTTCTCCCTCACCCTCTGCCTGCCGCTCCCCCTGCTTGCACTCTCTGGCTCTATCTCTGTAAAATAAATAAAATCTTTAAAAACAAAACAAAAAACCAAAATGTAATGGAGAAAGATATAGGATATAGAAAACTGAAAAGAGCATGGTTCTCAACCATAGAATAAAACCAAAGCTGGATAACATGCAAAATCATAGTTGTACCACAACTTATCAAAAGGCAACCAACCAGTTAGAAATCTAACTCAAGGAGAGACAAGAATCCAGCAGTTATATACATGAAGCAGACAGTGAATGACATAAAATCAGGAAAGAACTCAGCAAAAGCTTATAATGTATTACTAAAGCTTGAAAATTGGCCTACGTAATGAACCTCTAGGAGCCAAAAACACAGAAGAATTCAAATCCACGTATATAGCCTTGCTCCATACTTTCCCTAGGTGCTCAGAAGAAAGCCTGGAGGCAAGACTCACTTCAGGTTCAAGTCTGAAAGAAAGGAACAACAGTACCTGTAAATTCCTCTACCTTTTCTCAAAACAAAACACTTAAGTGGAGGAAGAAGAGGAGGAAGAAGAAAGAGAGTACCTACCTCAGGTCAGGTAGAGTTAGAGCATGTAAGGGAAAAAAAATCCTCTAACACTGGAGGAAAAAAAAAAAAAAACACTGGAGGAAAAAGAGGGATATGCCAGAGTCCAAACTATTACAGACATCTTACAGAGTAGAGAGGGGAAGTATCATTGGTAAAACTGAACCGCCCCACCCCACCCCAGAGATAAAGCCTAAGACAGAGGCTGAATCAGAACAACAGAGAATATCCCTTGGTCTTCAACTAGACCCCTACCCTTCTACCACTAGACCAGCAACCAGAAATAGTTTACTCCATTGGGGAAAAAAAGAGTGTGTAGAAGAAAGTCCTTCTCAGACAAAGTGAAGGAGCAGATGTTTAAAAAATGACTCTGGAAAACCAAGCCTCACTCCAGATATAAGGTAACAAAGGAATTCGAAGTCTGTGAGGTATCTAAGGACAACCATACCAACAAAAAAAATTCCCAAACTTCAACCAATTCTTGACTGAATTGCCTGAAATGTCCCCCCATACAGATATACTAAAAGCCAACCAACAGAAAAGACATGCCCATTTCCATATATAAACCCTATTTATCTATTGTCTTTGAAACTTATTCAGTTTTTAATTTTCTTTTCTCTCTTTTTAAGTAATTGTTACATCCATGGGGCTCAAACTCATGACCTGAAGATCAAGAGATGCAAGCTCTGTCTGACTGAGCCAGCCAGGCACCCTGAAACATATCCAGCTTTGACTAAGAAAATTATAAGACATAAAAAGAAACAAGAAAAAATCCAACATACCAACATGAGACAAAGCAATCAAAAGAAACAAACTCAGATATAGTTAGATGTTAGAACTATAAAGAATTTAAATTAACTATGATGAATATGTTCAGGACTGAAGTCAAAAAATCAAAAAGGTAGAAACAGGAGTGAACAAAAGAAGAATCTCAGCATATACATAAGCTATAAAAAAATAACCAAATAGATATGGCAAAAAGAGAAACGTGAAAGCAGACATAAAGAATACCTTTGACAAGCTCATCAACACACTCAAACAGCTGAGAGTGAACTTGTGGAAATTATAAAAATGAAATGCAGAGATAAAAATGAGTGGAGAAAAAAAAATAACAGAGCACCTAAAAGATGTAGGGCAGTATCAAACAGTCCAAATCATGTGTAGTAAGAATTCTGGAAAGAGAAGAAAAAAAAAAACAATTATCTGAAAAATAATAACTGAGAATTTTCCAAAGTTAACAAGAGACTCCAAACCACAGATCCAAGAACATTAGAGAACAGTAAGGATACCAACCAAAACACATACCACCACATACACATATGCACAGCACACACTATCACATTCAAAACGCCCAGAATTAAGGAAAAACTCTTAAATGCAGTAAGAGAAAAACAGGCATTATATACAGCATAAGACACATAAAAAAAAAAAAAGACTAAGAAGTACAGTACAGTAGAACATTTACAAGCCAGAACACAAAATGTGGTTAAAGTACTGAACAAACAAAACTATGAAGAATTCTATGCCTTTAATAAAATGAATGGAAAATAAAGATTTTTTTTCAGACAAAAACTAGAGAACTGGTTACCAGCAGTCCTGTACTAAAAGAAATATTAAAGAGAATTCTTCTGGCAAAATAACTGTGATATGAGACAGAAATGGAGATCTAAATTTTTAAAAATGAAAAGCAAAAAAATGGCATTAATGAAGGCAAATACAAAATTTATTTTTCCTCATTTTTAATTCTTCTAACAGAGAAATAATTCTCTGTAGCAAAAACAACAGCAATGTACTATATGTCCCTAGTATATGTAAAAATAAACTATTTAACAAAAATAGTACAAAGGACGAATAAGAAAATGAGAGTATCCTGTTGGGAGGTCCTTATAGTAAACATAAATTATATTATTTTAGCACATATTCAGATTAATTAAAGATGTATAAGAACTCAGGCATCACTAAAAAAAGATGTAAGAGGTAGAAACAATGAAAAAAAGAAAACAAAATCTTTTTAAAATAATTAATGCAGAGGAAGGCAAAAATGAAAAAGAAACAAAGAACAGCTGGAACAAACAGAAGACAGCTCATAAAAAGAAAGATTTTAATCCAACCAGATCAATTAATGTAAATGACACAAGCATACTAATTAAAAGAGAGAGACTGTCAACTTGGTTGCAAAATCAAAGCCAACTATGTTATCTACCAAAAAGAGATACTTTAAATGTAAACACATTGTAAGAAAAATAAAATAACAAAAAAATATATAACATGCAAACATGAATCAAAAGAAAGCTAGGGTGGTTGTAATATCAGATAAAATAGATTACAGAGAAAGCATTCTTAACAGGGATAAAGAGGGACATTACATAATGATAAAGAAATCAAAGCACAAAGAAAACTTACCATAAATATTTTTACCTAACAAGATGGTATCAAACTACATGAAACAAAAACTAATAGAACTAAAAGAAGAAACACAAAATCCACAATTAATTTCAACCTATCACTCTCAGAAACTAACAGACAAAAAATTATTATGGTTATAGAAGACCAGAACAACACTATCAATCAATATGACCACACCGATATTTACACAACATTCTTCCCATCTGTAGAATATACATTCTTGCAAGTGCACACAAAAAGAGGTGTTCACTTCAGAGTTTTAAAATCCTTAGCACTGCTATATTCTATATGAGTTGTCATAGTAGCTTCTGCACTCAATCTGTTACATGACATGCTATTTTGGTTGAAAATTAAGAAAATGAACTTCATACATATAGTTAGAAAGGGATAACCCTTAAGCTCCCTGAAAGAGACCCAACGGTCTTTACACGACACTTAGAAAAACTACTATGAAAGCTCCATAAAAAGTAACAGGTCAGTTTTCTTCTCCACCTCTCAACACTTAGCTGACACAGACAGACCTTTATAATGAATAGTAAGTTTTTAACTGCCTTCAGTAAAAAATTTCAAGAAATAAGCACTGCTAGTCAATATTCTAAAAAAAATTAACCCAATGAGTAGAGATCATTGAAATACCTGTATTCACCACAAATTAAATGATAACGTAAATGTAACAAAGTAGGAAGGAATACATGAGTCCTATTTAGTCTGAAGGCCTAGGTGAAGAATCTTTGCAACAACCCATTCAAAAGCTTGTAAATATTAAACAATATCGAGTACTAGACATTACTTGTAGACTCTAAAGCACCATGTTCACATACACATGTAAGAAAATATGATAAATAGTAGGTTCTCCCTGCAGATACAGAAAGAATATTATCTTTCCATCAGATAAGTTTAATGTCAAACTTTACTTTGGTGCCAAAAAAGAAAAATTTTCAAAAAAGACCCAGAATAGCCAAAGTAACCTTTAAAAAGAAAAGCAAAGCCGGAGGCATCAAGATTCCAGACTTCAAGTTATATTACAAAGCTGTAGTGATCAAAACAGTATGGTATTGGCATAAAAATAGACACATAGATCAATAGACTAGAAAACCCAGAAATGAACCCACAACTATATGATCAATTAATATTCAACAAAGCAGAAAACAATATCCAATGGGAAAAAACCCATCTCTTCAACAAATGGTATTGAAAAAACTGGACAGCAATATGCAAAAGAATGAAACTGGACATTTTCTTACACCATACACAAAAATAAATTCACAATAAATTTAAGACCTAGAGATGAGATTTAAAACCATAAAAATTCTAGCAGAGAACACAGGCAGTAACCTCTTCGACATCAGGCACAGCAATTTCCTTCTAGATAAGTCTCCTGAGGGAAGGGAAACATAAGCAAAAATAAACTATTGGAACTTCATCAAAATAAAAAGCTTCTGTGCAACTCCTTTTGCTCTACAAATTGCTATGGCTTGAAAGTTGGCCCAAAAAGTAATTCAGCTATTTCTGTTTCCATGGGACAGGATAGGTCTCTGAGGTTCTTCCTACCTGATCTTTTCATCTTAGCCATTGAACTGTTGCTCCTGTCCTGTTTTTATCATGTTTTACTACTCTTTAGCCCATCTTTGTTCACTGCCACCTTCTGTGATTCCACCACTATTTTTATGCATTCCCACTGTTCATGTCTCCCAATTGTCTTGTCAGCACTGCTACTGTCAGGCAGCCAAGTTTGCTCTCTACTTCTATTTGAAGACTAGCATAACCTTCTGAAGTTGGAGGGCGGCCCTAACACTTCCCCCTAAGCTTGACCTCCCCTCTAGCCATCATCTTCTGCACATCGATATCCACAAATTCCTGCCTTCTCCCTCAAGGATAGCTTTACTTTCAGCAATAGAATTCTTCTGAGTATCTCTAAACAGAGGATTCCAGTTCAACTGGTCTTATAGAGAGAAAGGCTTTTATTCCCATTGTCCAGGCATCATCAAACTATGACTCAGGGGCCAAGCTCAATGTCCATCTGTTTTTGTAAATAAACCTTTAGTGGAACACATATATCCACAAAAAAAAAAAGAAAGAAAGAAAGAAAAGCTTCTGCACAGTGAAAGAAGCAATCAACAAAACTAAAAGGCAACCTACAGAATGGGAGAAGATATTTGCAAGTGACATAACTAATAAAGAGTATCCAAAATACATAGAGAACTTATAAAACCCAATACTCCAAAAATGAATAATCCAATTTAAAAATGGGCAGAAGACATGAAGAGGCATTCTCCAAAGAAGACATACAGATGACCAAAAGACATGAAAAAGATGCTCAACATCACTTATCAGGGAAATCCAAGTCAAAGCTACAATTAGGTATCACCTCACATCTGTCAGAATGGCTAAAATCAACAACACAAGCAACAACACGTGGCTGCAAGGATGTGGAGAAAGGGGACCGACCGCTCTTGCACTCTTGGTTGGAACGCAAATTGGTGCAGCCACTCGGGAAAACAGTATAGAGATTCCTCAGAAAGTTAAAAATAGAACTACACTATGATCCAGCAATTACACTACTAGGTATTTACTCAATGAATACCAAAATGAGGGGATATATGCACCCCAACGTTTACAGAAGCATGATCTACATTAGCCAAATTATGGAAACAGCCCAAGTGTCCATTTACTGATGAATGGGTAAAGATGGTGTGTGTGTGTGTGTGTGTGTGTGTGTGTATCACATCTTCCTTACCCATTCATCAGTTAATGGAATAGCAGCCATAAAAAAGAATGAAATATTGCCATTTGCAATGACATGGATGGAACTAAAGAGTTTACTGGTAAGTGAAATAAGTCAGTCAAAGAAAGACAAATACCATATGATTTCACTAATATGTGGAATTTAAGAAACAAAGAACAATGGGTAAAAGAGAGAGAGAGAGAGAGAGAAACCAAGAAACACTCTTAACTACAGAGAACAAACTGATGGTTACCAGAGGGGAGGTAGGTGGGTGGGGGATGGGTGAAATAGGTGATGGGATTGAGGAGTATACTTGGGATAAACACTAGGTATTGTGTAGAAGTGTTGAATCACTATATTGTACACCTGAAACTAATATTACACTGTATGTTAACTGATATTTAAATAAGAATTTTTAAAAATAAATACTCTGTAAGTAGAAAAAAAAGAAAAATTCTCTTTTTCTGGTTACATAGAGAGGATGAAAAAGAATAAGTTAATTACAAAAGGCAGCATTTCAACTTACATTAAACTCAACTGAAAGACTTTAAACAGCATATAATTAATATCAATTACTGAGCTTTGAATATGTTTTTAAGCTTAATATCAACTATAAAGTTATCTTTTTAGAGAAAAAATTAAACTTTTTGGTTCATTCTCTATTAAAATGTTTTTCAAGATGTTAAAATAGTGTTATAGTTCAATTATATTTAGTTTCTAATTACAATGAGCAAAATAATTCAACATAAAAGGTGTAATATCCCCATGTATCCATGGGGATGGATGTAAGAAAAGAAAGCATGTTAGAAAAAAAACAAGACAAAAAAATAAAACAAAAACCCTGACTAATTCCCAGAGACAGCTTACTTTTAATATACTTGGAAGCAGGTTAGAAATAGGCAATCCATCCCACCAAGTAAACATTCATAGTCTGAATGATAAGAGAATACTCAGAGTCTCCTTTACACACAACCCTGGTAACAATAGTAGCCAGATTAAAAGAGTAAAAAACATCACTCTGAAACATTTGTTTCTGAGGAAAATAAATCACTGGAAGGGGAAAAAAGAAAATCACCTACCAACCCAGCACCACATGAATGGAATGAATGGCCCAGCTGTATCCTACTTTACAAAGGCTACTCAAAGGTCCTACTCACACTCAAAAGATCTTCCAATTCACTTCATAGTGCATATTTCTTAAAGTTTTACTTTTTTTATATAATAGTTTAAAGAGTCAAATAGTTCCCCATGGTTGTTTCAAAAAACAAGTTATATTCCACACCCCCACAATTCTTCCACCATCCATTGCCATTCTTGAGATGCAACCATGTTTAATTCTTAACTGATTATTTAGATACTTATCTCCATAACCTTGAACAATATGCTTGTATTACGACTTCTTGATTTTTCATTTGAACATTAAAGAGCAATTTACCATTCCAGAAATAAGGATTTTTCTTTCCTTTAAATCCTTCTTCCCTAACTCTAGCCCTATAGCTATAATTTTGGTCAGATGAGTAGTGTTGAATTTTTATCACTATGTAAATGTCATTCACAGCTGAGACAAGAAATAGAAATTTCTACTCCACACAACCATCTAGATTTCCCTAGAGTTAGCAACTCTCATATATACATATGATATATATATATCAAATACTGATATATATATATATATATCAGTAATTGATCACTAATCTTCCCTTAATTTGTGAAAATATGCTCTTACACATTCAAATTCATTAAGAATTCTATCAATCCTATCTTCTTGAAAATGTTTCTCTTAAAATCTTCTAATCATCTCAAATCTGAATTAATAAATCTCTGGGACAGCTACCAACTTGTCATCTTGAGACCTCTTGTCAACATTATCCTGAGAATAAACTGGGCCTCTCCTGTACCAGAAGTTCATGGTTTATCCTCTCATCTTGGCAGGGATCATTTATTCTAGTAGAGTCCTGAGAAATGATACAGGAAAGGTATACTTTGTGAAATTCTGTTGTCTGTCTTATCTGACAATTTGATAGTTTGAGTATATGATTCCAGGTTAGAAATGATAGATCCTTCAAATTAACAGTACTACACAACTGTCTTCTAGTTTTCAGAAGATTAAGGTCATCTTCTTACAAAGATTAAGGTCATCCTTCTTACAAAATGAGTTGAGGAAATTTTCTAGAAAGTAGAATAAAACAAAATGATGGAAAATACAAAGAAAAAAGATATGAACATTACATTTCCTCAAGAGTTCCAAAATCTGATTAACAAAGCATATTATTTAAAAGAACACAAAGAAAACAAAGGAAAAAATAATCAATGAAACAATACAATAAATTTTCCCAGAATTAAAGTATCTAAGTCTCCAGAGTAAAGGAGTTCAGACAGTGACTAGTGTAATAAATGAAAAAAAATATCTACATCAAGACCCATTTTCATTAAATTTCAGCACACCAAGGATAAAGAGAAAATCTTTGATAATTCCAAGAAAAGGAAAAAAGAAAACGAGCCACATGAAAAGATTAAGAATCAAAATGGTATTGGATTTCTCTATAGAAAAATGATGCTAAAAGCCAAAGGAATGATGCTTCAAAATTCTGAGGGCTATAATTTCCAGCCTACATTCAACCAAACTATAAGCTGAATGTGTGGTAATAAATAAGCATTTCCAGATGTGCTAAGACTCAAAAAAGAAGACTCTCTCTTCTACCCTTTTCTCTGATGAGAATCCACACACAAAAAGATGAATTTAGACCCTTATTCCATCACACAGATACACACACACACACAGAAATGAACTCAAGATAAATAACAGCTTAAACTATAAACCTCTAGAAGAAAATACAAGAGAAAATCTTTATAATCTTGGATTATGTGAAGAGTCTGTAGGTAAGACATTAACAGAACAAGACAGAAAAAAGTGATAAACTACATTAAAATGAGGGTGCCTGGGTGACTCAGTCAGTTAAAGCATCTCCCTTTGGCTCAGGTCATGATCTCCAGGTCCTGGGATCCAGCTTCCTCCTCAGCAGGGAGTATGCCTCTCCCTCTACTCATGGTTGGTCTCTCTCTCTCTCAAATAAATAAAAATGTTTTTAAACTTTTTTTTTTAATTTTTTATTTATTTATTGATAGTCAGAGAGAGAGAGAGAGAGGCAGAGACATAGGCAGAGGGAGAAGCAGGTTCCATGCACCGGGAGCCTGACATGGGATTCGATCCTGGGTCTCCAGGATCGCACCCTGGGCCAAAGGCAGGCGCTAAACCACTGCGCCACCCAGGGATCCCGTTTTTAAAAACTATATTAAGATGGAATGTTTTGTACTTCCTAAGATACCACTAAGAAGCCACAGACTAGAAGAAGGTATCTGCAAATCATATCAAGGACTTGCATCCATAATATATATAACTCTTACAACAGTATAACAAAATAGAAACTTTTGAAACCTAATACTAAGGGCAATAAACCTGAACAGACATTTCAACAAAAACAGCACATATATAGTTAATAAATGGATAAAAAGGTGGTCAACAACATTAGTAACTAGGAAAACACAAATTAAAACCACAATAAAATATTACTACATATGCACCAGAATGACTATAGTAAAAAAGACATAATAAGAATTGTTTGGGCATATGGGTGGCACAGTTGGCTAAACATCCAACTCATGGTTTCACCTCAGGTTGTGATCTCAGGGTAATGGTATCAGTCCCCATGCTCAGCACAGTCTCCTTGAGATTCTCTCTCCCTCCCTCTCCCTCTGCCCCACCCTCCTGTGCACGCGTGTGCTCTCTCTAAAATCAAAACAAAAAAAAACAAAAAGAAAAGAAAGAAAAAAAGGTTTCATAGTGTCTTAAAAACTTAACCATGTTAAGGAAAAGCTACAACTCAATAATACTATCTTTAAGAATCAGCCCAAGAAAAATGAAAACAAGTCCACACAAAAACTCGTCACAAATGTTTCTAACATCATTTATAAAGCCAAATACTGAAAAGAAGACAAATGTCCATTAACTGGTGAATGGATAAATGAATGTGGCACAGCCATACAATAGAATACTATTCGGCAATTAAAAATAAATTCCTTATACATTTTATAAGCTAAATGAACCTTAAAACCATTATTCTAAGTAGACTACATATTCTGATTCCATTTCCATGAAATATCCAGAAAATAGAAATGTTAGAGACAGACAACATATCAGTGGTTATCTGGAGCTAAGAGTAGGAATGGGGATTGATTGCAAATGAAATTCAGGAAAATTTTTAGGGTGATGAAAAAAGTTTTAAACTGATTATGGTGATGGTTATACTACTCTATAAATATACTTAAAAACCACTACAAACAGAACCACAGAGTGATCTAGATACAAAGTGTGCACCTAAACATATCAATAGAATTTCACTAGGGAATATTTAAAAGGTTCATGTATGCATGATAAAATTGAGAAAAAAATAAAATAAATAAAATAAAATAAAATAGAGAAAAACAAAATTAAGAATTAATACATGAGTTTACACTCCCACAAATTAACACAAATAAATTCCCAGAAACATACCAACTACCAAATCTGAATCATGAATATACAGAAAATCTGAACAGACCCATTACTCATAAGGAGATTGAATCAGTAATCAAAAACCTACCAATAAACATAAATCTAGAACAACATGGCTCTACTAGTGAATTCTAACAAACATTTAAAGAAGAATCAATTGATATCAATCCTTCCAAAAAATACCAAACTCTTCCAAAAAAAGAGAAGAACACTTTCAAATGCATTTTATGAGGTCAGAATTACCCTGATACCAAAATCATACAAGTATACTATAAGAAAACTATAGACAATATCTCTGATATTGGGATACACAGGGGCAAAAATTCTTAACAAAAAGTAGTAAACCAAATTCAACTATACATGAAAATAATCATACACCACAATCAAGTGGGATTTATTCCAAGGATGCAAGGATGGTTCAACATCCACATATCAAAGTGATATATCACTTTAACAAAATGAAAGACAAAAATCATATGATTATCTTAATAGTATTTCACAAAATTCAACATATATTTATGATTAACAACTCTCAACAAAGGGGTGCCCGGTTAAGCACTGACTCTTGGTTTCAGCTCAGGTCATGATCTCATGGTTGTGAGATCAGCCCCACTTCATAGTCTGTTTAGAGTCTGCTTGAGACACTCTGCCCCTATTGCTCTGCCTCTCTCTCCCTAAAAATAAATAAACCTTTAAAAAAAAGAACTCTCAACAAGGTGGATATAGAAGGAATATACCTCAACATAATAAAGGTCACATATGACAAGCCCACAGTTAAGAAAATATTTAGCAGTGAAAAGCTGGAAACTTTCCCTCTAAGACAAAGAACAAGAAGGGATCCCCAGTGTCGTCACTTTTATTCAACACAGAATTGGAAGTCCTAGTCAGAAGCATCCACAACAGAAGGAAGAAATAAAACCATCACTGTTTGCAGATCACATAATTTTATATGTAGAAAACCCTACACACTCCACTGAAAAACTGTTAGAAATAATAAATTCGGGCAGCCCGGGTGGCTCAGTGTTTAGCGCCACCTTTAGCCAAGGGCGTGATCCTGGAGACCCAGAATCGAGTCCCATGTCAGGCTCCCTGCATGGAGCCTGCTTCTCCCTCTGCCTGTGTCTCTGCCTGTCTCTTTCTCTCTGTGTCTCTCATGAATAAATATTTTTTTTTAAAAGAAATAATAAATTCAGTAAACTTACAGAATACAAAATCAATACACAAAAATCTCTTGTTTCTCTACATTAACAACAAACTATCAGGGGGAGAAATTAAGATAACAATCTGGGGCGCCTGGATGGCTCAGTCAGTTAAGTGTCTGCCTTTGGCTCAGGTTATGATCCCAAGGTTCTGAGATCAAGCCCCATGTCAGGCTCTCTGCTCAGTAGAGAGTCTGCTTCTCCCTCTCTCTGCCACTCCCTCTGCTTGTGCTCTGTCAAATAAAAAAATAAAATCTTAAAAAAAGAGAGAAAGAAAGTGATCTTATTTACAATTGCATAAAAAAGAATAAAATATCTAGGAATAAATTTAACTTAGAAAGTGAAAGACCCTTACAATGAAAACTCTAAGACAATGATTAAAGAAACTGAAGACACATAAAACTGAAAATACAAATAAATGGAAAGATACATCATGCCTGTAGATTGGAAAAATTAATACTGTCAAATATTAATTTGCTCTACAGCAATCTTAAGATTCAATAAAATCCCTATCAAAATTCAAATGGCATTTTCCACAAAAATAAAACAATCCTAAAATTTGAATAGAACCACAAAAGACCTTTTAAGGTATCACAGGTGTCATAATATCTAATTTCAAACTATTCTTATAAAACTACAGTAATCAAAACAGGACGGTAATAGCATACAAACACACAGATTAATGGAATAGAGAGCCCAGAAACAAACCCATAGCCAATTAATGTACTACACAAAGGAGCCAAATACATACAATGGAAAAGAGTCTCTTCAATAAATGGTTTTGGGAAAACTTGACAGCCACATGGAGAAGAATGAAATTAAACCACTATCTTATACCATACACAAAAATTAACTCAAAATGGATTTAAGACTTGAATGAAACACTTGAAACCATAAAACTCATATTAGAAAACATAGGTAGTAACCTCCCTGACACTGTTCTTGGCACTAATGAGATAGGATGCTAAAAACAAAAGTAACAAAAGCAAAAAAATCAACAAGTGGGACTACCTCAAATAAAAAACTTTGGCATAGCAAAAGAAACCATCAAACAAATGGAGGAGATGGAGGTGTTAACCCAAATGTGGGAATTCTCTCACAATGTGTATGATTATTAAATCATCACATTATACATTTCAAATGTATTATAATTTTGCCAATGATACCTCAATAAAGCTAAAAAAAATGAAGGTGAAATGAATACATTTTGAAACAAAAAAAAAAATCTGAAAATTCAATGCCAACAGACCCATTTAAAAACAAATGAACCACAGGGGCACTTGGATTGCTTAGTTGGTTAGGTGACCAACTCTTGATTTCAGTTCAGGTCATGATCTCAGGGTTGTGGAATCAAGTCCCACATTAAAGATAAGAATGTAATTCATTCTTTCTCTCTTTCTCTCTCTCCCCCCCCCTCCCTCCACCCAATCCCATTCTCACTCAAGTACACACTAATAAATCCTAAAAAAGAGAAAAAATATATAATAAAAAATAGAAATAATCTAAAAGGCAAAGAAAGAAAAATGTATATAACAGATGTTTTATATAGTAAGTACTATAAATAGAAGGCAGATATAAATCCATATAAAATCAGTAATTACATTAAATATAGACAAAAACTCCAATTAAAAAACTAGATTTTCATACTAGACTTTTTAAAGTTTATTTTTCTCTCTCAACACAAAGACCTACATACACCTTAGCATAAATTATGACTTCCTGTAGCTCAGACTGAGGTACCAGAGAACAATGAACTAAAAGCAGCAAAAAAGATAATTTATAACAAATAACAGCTTTATGGATCAAAAGGAAATGACAAAACTTAACATGAAAATAAAACATTAATTCAGCTACCATTTGTTGACAGCTTATAAAACCTAGTATTTTGCATATACTAACTCCAATCCTTTTATCAACTCTGAAAATATTATCCCCTATTTACATTCAACAAACTGAGGCACTGAAGTTTTATACTACATTTTCCTAGGAGCTTAACACTTTTAAGCAGAGAAGCCAGAACTCTTACTCTTTTTCAGCAAAGAAAAATTGTTATTTCCAATTAATAAGTTTTTTTTAACAAAACAAGCTTTTTCAACAAAACACTGCCTCAATGATGACCTAACATCTTAAAGTATTTACATAATTCTTAGTCATTTGCAGAAGCATAAAATTAAGAACAAAGTTACAACCCTTTAAAAATATATAAATGACAAAATGACAATTCCAGATTTAATTTTGATAGCTAATAAACTTAACTTTTAAAAGCACATATACCTGACACTCCTCTACATTGTCCTTCAAATTCAGGTGGAGGGGTAACCATATGAAGGATAAAGTCCTAAAAGTATAACAGCAAACCAGTTTCTTGGCGGAAAACTAAGATAAATCATGTAGAACTGTATTTTACACAGTTTGAAAACCATCTTTTCCTGAATATTCTGGTATTTCAATGGTGCCAATATAAGCAGAGTTTTATCCCCTGACCTCAGAGAAAAATATTTATTAAAAACTTAAATCTTGGGGGATCCCTAGGTGGCGTAGTGGTTTGGCGCCTGCCTTTGGCCCAGGGCGCGATCCTGGAGACCTGGGATCAAATCCCACATCGGGCTCCCGATGTATGGAGCCTGCTTCTCCCTCTGCCGATGTCTCTGCCTCTCTCTCTCTCTCTCTCTCTCTCTCTCTCTCTCTGTGACTATCATAAATAAATAAAAATTAAAAAAAAAAAAAAAAAACCTTAAATCTTGGGAGCACCTGGGGGGCTCAGGTCATGATCCCGGGATCAAGTTCTGCACCATGTCTCTGCCTCTCTATCTCTCATGAATAAATAATTAATAAAATAAAAAATAAAAACTTAAATCCTCATAAAAAGCCTAATTTAAAAATAACTGATCTTATATCTTGAGACACACCACAAGATAGATCACCAATATTAAATTCTTTTGGAATTCAAATATTTTGGGGGTATCCAAATATCACCCAATTTTTGTATATAAATTTTACTAGCCTAAGGTTCAGAAAAGCCTACTTTCAAATCACTTATATTATACATGCAAGTACCATGTCTTCTTTATATCTCCAGCTTAGTATATGGTCATCGTTCAATGAGTGATTCATTTAATCTTAGGGATACTTCACAATTGTAAAGCAGCTGGAAAATATAAGTTATTTATCTTAATATTATTATCTCCCTGAAAGGTTTCAGTGAATTCAATAAGAAACATGCAAATAAAATACTGAAACAGGGCAGCCAGGGTGGCTCAGTGGTTTGGCGCCGCCTTTAGCCCAGGGTGTGATCCCGGAGACCCGGAATCGAGTCCCACGTCGGGCTCCCCGCATGGAGCCTGCTTCTCCCTCTTCCTGTGTCTCTGCCTCTCTCACTCTGTCTCTGTCTCTCTCTCTCTCTGTATCTCATGAATAAATAAATAAAATCTTAAAAAAAAAATAAAAATAATAAAATACTGAAACAGAAACCCAGATGACACTGGAACACCAACTTCTCATGGATAATAACTAATTAAAAATTGATTATTGCGGGGATCCCTGGGTGGCGCAGCGGTTTGGCGCCTGCCTTTGGCCCAGGGCGCGATCCTGGAGTCCCGGGATCGAATCCCACATCGGGCTACCAGTGCATGGAGCCTGCTTCTCCCTCTGCCTGTGTCTCTGCCTCTCTCTCTCTCTCTGTGACTATCATAAATAAATAAAAAAAATTTTTTTAAATTGATTATTGCTAAATAGTCTACCTTTAACACATTTTAAAATTATGTTTATCATTATGATGTGTTATATATGATTATTGGATATAATCACTCAAATGTAGATTTAAGTTTTCCATTGAGCTTTAAAAGTATTATCAGGGATCCCTGGGTGGCGCAGCGGTTTGGCGCCTGCCTTTGGCCCAGGGCGCGATCCCGGAGACCCGGGATCGAATCCCACGTCGGGCTCCCGGTGCATGGAGCCTGCTTCTCCCTCTGCCTATGTCTCTGCCTCTCTCTCTCTCTGTGTGTGTGTGACTATCATAAATAAATAAAAATTTAAAAAAAAAAATAAAAAAAATAAAAGTATTATCAAATAGTTTAATTCAATCTAAAGGCATTTAAGAATTCAGTTAAAACAATTATATTTTTGTTCTCAAATTAGTTAATATAGAAAAAGTTTACACAGCCATCATATTATTAAGCAAATTACAACAAATTCTTTTGTGGTTTTTTTTAATTAAAGATTTTTATTCATTTGAGAGACAGAGTGAGCAGAAACAGGGAGGAGAGACAAAGGGAGAGGGAGAAGCGGACTCCCTGCTGAGCAGGGAGCCCAATGTGGAATTCAATCCCAGGACCCTGAGATCATAACCTGAATCAAAAGTGGACGCTTAATCAACTAAGCCACCAGTGCTCTAAATTACAACAAATTCTTGATAACAAAGTTAACTCTTAACCTTTAAAAAGGAATTTCTTGGGAACCCTGGGTGGCTCAGTGGTTTAGTGCCTGCCTTCCGCCTGGGGCCTGATCCTGGAGGCCCAGGATGGAGTCCCACATCAGGCTCCCTGCATGGAGCCTGCTTCTCCCTCTGCCTCTCTCACTCTATGTGTCTCTCATGAATAAGTAAATAAAATCTTTTAAAAATATATAAATAAATAAATAAAAAGGAATTTCTTGAGATACTGAATTTATTTACTTTTAGTCTGTGAGTCAACAGGGAGGCAAAAGAGATAAACCATATATGGCAATTAAAAATGCAACTCCAGGGATCCCTGAGTGGCGCAGCGGTTTGGCGCCTGCCTTTGGCCCAGGGCGCGATCCTGGAGTCCCGGGATCGAATCCCACATCGGCTCCCGGTGCATGGAGCCTGCTTCTCCCTCTGCCTGTGTCTCTGCCTCTCTCTCTCTCTCTCTCTGTGTGACTATCATAAATAAATAAAAAATAAAAATTTATTTAAAAAAATAAAAAATAAAAAATAAATAAAAAAAAATGCAACTCCAAATGACTAAGATATAACAATTTCCATTGTACTCTAGAAATGAAGACTTCTGATATTTTTATTTATTTTTAGCACTCCACCACAAAGCTAACAGCTATTCTAGACTTGGAATTACCACCATCTACAAGAAAAAAAAAATAAGTTCACTGCACAACTAAAAAGGAAGAATCTGATGAACTTCTCAAACCTAGTACCTCCCCTCTAACTTCTATGTTTACAATGACTAATTTATTCTATCATCAATCCTTGCCATGTTTTTCTTACCACTTACTATCTATATATATGTATATACATACACACACACACACACATATTTTTTTTTCTTTTTTTTAAGGAGGGAGGATGCAGAGGGAGGAGAGAAAAAACTTAAGCAGGCTTCATGCCTAGGACATGAGCTGTGAGCTCAACGTGGAACTCCATCTCAGGATCTCAGGACTCTGAGATCATGATCTGAGCCAAAATCAAAAGTTGGACGCTTAATAGACCGAGCCACCCCTTACTACTTACTAGTCTTTTCTTCAAATCTAGGGGGATATCTGGAGAAATAAAATTCAGTAAATAATTAAATTATCTTATGGCAGAAGAGGCAAATAGACCATTAGCCAGAAAAGAGTAAAACTTCAAAACACCTCAGTGCCCCAGGGGCTCCTTCTCTCCCTTTCTCTGCCCTTCCCTCTGCTTGTGCTCACTCTAAAATAAGTAACTAAATCTTAAAAAAAAAAAAAAAACCTGAAAAAATTTACAAAGCATATTAGCTTCACTCCAGAGTCTGATTAATACAAACTAAATACTTTCAATAATAACTTCTCTCAAGAAACCTGTGAACCTGGCCTAAAAGGCTTTAGCTACTATGTTCAGATGCTTGTTTTCATTTCTTAATCATTGGTCTTGAAACAAAATATAGAACACTTCCATATCCTGAGTCTGTCCTTTCTCAAAGGCAGTAAATCCTACCAAAACTGATCTAAAATAAAGCATTGATATGAATTAGTCTATTTAAAGTCCTATATTTAGTATCAAAAAACACATCCAATGTATCTGTGTTTGAGATTTTCATATTTAAGGGAAAAGCCACCATCAATATAGGTTTAATAAACTACTAGAGACTACAGGAAAGACTGAGGTTCAGAACCACTTGGCAATGTGGATAAAAGAAATGCCAAAGTTACATACTGAGAAGGTATAGTAATGATGTAAAATACTTTAATTTCAACTTTCCCCATTAAATATTATTCCTCTCAGTTCTGCTCTGAACATAGAAACCCAGATAATTAACGTATTTCGGATAAACTCTAAAGGACTGAGATGCAGCTAAAAACTTAGCCTACAGATTAATAATGACAGAAGTAAGAAAATGTTCCACAAAACAATTTTATTTCAACTGGCAAAGAAAGGAAATAAAAGTGACTTCAAGTAATAAAAGGCAGAAATCTGGCTGCTAGTGGTTTGTTTTAGCTACATTAGCCATCGAAGGTTTAAAATCCAAAGTCATTAGCCTTGTGTCACTTTATTTTTTTTTTTAAGATATTATTTATTTGAGAGAGAGCACAAGAATACAAGAGGAGGGGGAGGGTAAGATGCAGAGAAGAAAAGCAGATTCCCTGGTGAAGATAGCCCAGGATCTCAAGATCATGACCTCAGCTGAAGGCAGATGCTTAACCAATTGAGCCACCCAGGTGCCCCCTCATGTCACTTTTAAAGTCTCAAAGACAACCCCATTCCTACTCACCAGCATCATTATAAATATATTAATAATACAATGGAAGTAGGCAGGCAGAAGCTAAAGCCAGATGTTAAAAAAATAAAAAACATTGTGAGCCAGGCTTAGGATAACAAGGAAAAGAGCAGCATTAACCCTCTTCCTAGATCATGGAAAGAGTAAAAGGTCCTTTTTATTCCTCTCGAAGCCACATCCAGAGGGGGCACCTCTCCCCATTCCTTGATAAATAACCTCCATACTCTAATCTAGCCAAAGATTCTGTCCTCCTTTTCTTCCATCCATTTTCTTCTCTTCATTCCAATTCTAATGAATTTAGTTTTCTGTCGTGTGACTTCTTTTCTCTCCAAATTCCTTTATCTTTTCCCTTTTCCTTCTGGGTTTTTTTTCCTCCATCTGTTTACATATCTGGGTTTCTAATTCCACAAGGCAGGCAAACACACTCTGGTTAATCAAATAAATTCTATGTTGAAATGGAAACAACAAAATGTGTCCCTCTAATTTCCCCAATATAACACTTGCACAATACATACCTATTTCCTAGTAATGCTGCTGCCTCTCACTCAGAAGAGCTTAAAAAGTTTAATTACTAACAAATGAGTTTACTAAAAATAAATTGATAAATAATTGAATATATGGACTCATAGAGAACTATTATCTAAATTGGCACTTCCCAACATTTATTTCTTAAAAGCAATAGTCCAACAAGGTGTTCCACAAAAAAAAATAATGGTGTCATGGTCAAATCACAAATTACACTAGGCTCGTAAAAGAATCTAAGAAATCTTGAAGTGAAGAAATTTAACTTTATTATCCAGCTTTTCCCAAACAAACCTAAGCTAATGAGTCCCTTTTTCTGCAACATCTATTAATACCTCACAGAACATGCACTTAGGAAATATTAATCCTAACCACTGATGAAAATATATCATGTAAAATATTACTTAATCTTATAATCTTAATAGTTCTCAAATGTGAGAACTTTTGAAAAGCAAAAATGAATTTACAGAGAAAATAATTAGCCTGCTAGGTGAAATTTACCCTTGGTAGGTTAAAGTGACGCACTTTAAATATCACAAGTATACTGACCTCATCGAGATTCATTTAAGAATTATACTGAAATCGGGCAGCCCAGGTGGCTCAGCGGTTTAGCACCGCCTTCAGCCCAGGGCCTGATCCTGGAGACCCGGGATTGAGTTCCACGTCGGGTTCCCTGCATGGAGCCCACTTCTCCCTCTGCCTGCGTCTCTGCCTCTCTCTTTCTCTCTCTCTCTCATAAATAAAATAAAATAAATAAAATAAATAAAATAGAATAGAATAGAATTATACTGAAATCACCACTTGTGATTTATTTTTTTGAAAGGGAATGAGGAGCAAAATTTTCCCTAATGTCAAGTGTTATCACATGGAATATTCTACAAATATTAAGATATAAGACTATCCTCATTTCTCCTTCATTTATTTTTATGTTTGATCTTCTCAAGTGAGAGAAAAGAATGAGATTTTGTGACTTACAAAACCTAATCACTACATAGACATGTTACATATTTATTGGAATGCATGTTATACAAAATAAAAAATTTTATGAAAATGTGTCAATTTTCCCTTTAAGGTTAATTACCAATTATTTACTTCACAGGTTTTAAAGAGTATATGTTAAAGTACACACATTTTACCTGAAAGCTCCGTAAAGTGGTCTGTACCAACAGACAAATGAACAAGGAGTAAAAAGCAAGAACCACAGGATACTCAATCCAAAATCAACCCCTCTTGTAGGATCAACACAAAACCAAGCCAAGCATCCGAAGATATTTAGAAACAGTGTTACAGCGTGGACTGTGGAATCAAAGAACAAAATAGAAAAGAAACATTTATATTCAATTTATGAATTCATTCAACAAAAATTGTAAATGAAAAAATTCTTCCTAAGAACCAATGTACTCTACCACATTTCCAGTTAGTATCTTTCAAAACATTGCTGTTTCTTACACGTTTGATTTGAAAATAGTATATACAGGAAAGAGTCCTAATACACACCCTGTTTGGCAAAAATTCTTTTGGCCCTCTCCTAATGGGCAACTACCAGAGAAGCGGTGCCTTAGGAGATTCTTCCTGGGGAAGAAAACACCTGATGTGTCTCCTGATCCAAGATCCTGCCAGGAAAAAGAACCAGGTCTTGGAGGGAAAAGATCCCACATTTTGAGTTACCTTTCTGCAGACTAGACCTACAAACCCCCCAGAGTAGACTATACAAGGAGGAGAAAACTGCATTATAACATTTTTAAGCAATAAAATTAACTAGAATCACTGAACTGAAAATACTAACAGTAGCAACTTGAGGGACTATATATAGTCAGTCTCTAAGGATTTCATCTTCTTAAGGTTAACATTTTTTAAAAATGCTGCAATAAAAACGGTATTTTGGTGGAGGATTAAACTTACTTTTAAAGAAAGGAAATAATGCATTTCAGCTGCTGTGGCAGACCTTTCTTTTAATTAACACAGTTAATGGAAAACTCTTTATATGACTCTTTATATGTTGTTAATAATTATATACCCAGAAAGGCCTAAAACAAAAAATCTGAGTATCATCTAACTATACTTTGATCCTAAAGAACTACATTTGCCCATTTTAATTAATAACTTTTTTAAAGGATTTTTTAATAATGTATTCACAGGCTGAATTAAAAGAAATACATTTTTTCAAAAATTTAAATCATATTCAATATAAATTATTAGTACAACAAAAATATACCAACTACTAAATTAAAAATTAATACAAAACTTAGTAAATCCAAACACAAAAATCCCAACTTACATTAAAAACTTTATAATCTTTTCAACTTATTATTAAATAAAACCAGTAATTAACAAAACAAGATCAAAACATACATTAAAGGATGTCTCTAAATTTGCTTTACAAACTAGATAAATATACAAACTCTAGAATAAGAAAAAGGGCACCAGAGGAAGAATAAAATGAAAACATGTGGGTTATAGAGATAAACCACTGAACTAATAAACCTCTACATTTCAATTTTTAGCTATAAAAATACAGGAGCTATTCCATGTTGAAATCTCCATTCCATTCTGTTACACAAAGAAGACTGACTCTTCCTTATTAACTTTATGACCACTAGGATTTCAAACTCTCATGAAGACTAGCTTCCTAAGAAATTTACTTATGATCTTTTGCCTCAAAAAAAGGAATTCTGTCAATGGCTTAAAAACAGATTTCAAAAGACCGTGAAACAGAGTATTATTATTTTTTAACACTAAATAGCATCCAACTGCCTAAAAAAGTTTTACATATTCACAACATTATGATTCAAATTTCAACCTTGAGAGAATTTTTAAAGGTCTATCTTCTAATTTGCCTAAGAAAGAATATATGGGTATGTATATTTAAAGTTCATTAAAAATTCTTTCAACTATTGATAAAAATATCAATTTAATTTTGTGTAATATATTAAAATTTCTTTCTAAATGTTTTCATAGTAATGAAAAACCATGACAATAAGTCATTTATTTCTAGAAAAAAATAAAACGTTCAGGCCTACTTACTAAACAGTCTACTTATACACAGATCAAGAAATATACAGAAAAGCAAGGCACGTGAAATTTGTGATTCTGTGTTGCTGATTTCAATTCCATTACAATCCACTTGGTGGATTCCAGCTATCCATACAACACTAAAGATATTTTTAGGGCATTTTGTTTACATGATTTGTAAGTTGAATGACTCAACTTCATATAAAATTTCAATTGCTTTATTAAAGCACTCAAATCTGTTATCACTGAACCTAAATTTGCAACTATCCCTACAATATTCTTCTTGATAAGCTTTGCATTCCAACACAGACACCTAACATATGCAGATTTTAAACGGTATAATTATCTTCTTTACTAACTGATCTTTAAATGGCTTCTTTTCTTTTTTTTTTTTTTAATTCAAGAATATACTCAAAGAGGTTAAGATTCATTTCACAGTAATAGTTCTAATTGCTTCAGTTCCTTTATCAAGTAAATTATTTCAAGTAAGGTATCTTTGAAAGTATATCTTCATCTTATTTGGGTTTGGTATTTTGTAGGTTGTATATAACATGGAAATCTAGACTCTGGGTTCTGGAGTCAAGCTATCCATTCCAACCCTAATTGTTGTGTATTCTTGAACAAATTACTCCAATTCTCTCTGCTTTGGCTTCCTTATCTATAAAACTAAGTATTATAGTACCTACTTCATAGGGTAGTTAGGAGTTAACAATATCATGTATATAAAGCGATTAGTACTATATCTGGTACAAATAAAGCCTCAATAAATGTTCTCTTTCATTATAATTATTATTAGAGTATGAATAATACTTGCACTTGAATAATAAGCACTTGTTAACTCTGAAATCATTAAGAGGTTGACACTTCTTGAAAATAACTTATTAAAACAATCTCCATTTTATGAAATTTACAAATATCACTGAGCTGGTATTAGATCTTACCTTATCCCAGTACTGTTTTTTAAAATATTGAGATCTCTTTATATATAATTAAGAGATCTGTCAATTCAACCGAATTAAGAAAAACTATATTCTAAACACCTCAGAAAGTTATATATTTATAAAACAAAATAGACCTATTTTGAAACAATTAGCACAAGTAGCCATTCAGTTAAAATTAACCATCTTTTCCATTCAATCTCTATATACTAAATTCCTTATAGAATTTTCTTACAACCCCTATCTCCCCCATCCAAAATATGTTTTTCCACTGAATCAAAGAACTTATACTTAAAATTCCAGGCCAATTTCTTCCCATTAAAAAATAATTTTTACATATACGCATATATGTTGATTAAATAAAATATATAGGTTGTTTACATGTACACATACAAAATCAAAACCTTTAATATTAAAAGTATACAATACTACTTTCACTGGTGATTTAGCAAGATACTAGGTCAACAACAAAATCTCAAAGAGAAACTAAGAGTTAATGTACTTATCCATAAGGAATTGCTACTCACATTGTAAAATAACTTTATATATACGAAGAATGCTCCTAAAAGATTTTGAGGAAAACCGTCTCATTTATTTAGGAGGGGGAAAAAACAGCTCCCTAATTTTATAATAACATGCATAAATTTCTCCATCAAGAATGTATATTACAAATTATCCATTAGTCCAGCAGTTATGCAGGTGAGAAGTCATGACAGCTACACCCTCTAACTAACATACTAACATTAAATGGTGCTGAGACTACTGTTTGGAATAAAAGTAAAACAGAGAATAAGTGGGAATTCTGTGTATGTAGAATAAACTCTTAACAGCTTGACATTTTATTTTAGTATTACATGAGTTGAAATTATTTCAAAACAAGGCAAGTACCACAGCCTAATAAATGTGTGTCCTAATGTTCTATTTAGTAAAATATCCTACATTAACTAGGTACTTCCAATAATAAAAGTACTTATCAACCACTTGAAAGTGAAAAGTAAATTATGCTCAAAGCTCTGAGAAAAATGATATTTTGTAGCCCCTTTAAAAAGTCATAATGCTTTAATAGAATTTTTTAGACAGCCTTCATATGTATAAAAATAGTGCAATTTTTTCAAAACAAATATAACCTAGATAGTATTTTACAACTATTCCTTTTTCCTCAAAAAATACATTATATGTGACAGAGAAGTCCCTTCCTCAAAAGAATGCCAGTTCTCCTTTGTTTTCCTCAGCTTAGATTGTCATATTCAATATAATTTTGCAGTACCTAAATATGTTCCACTCCGAAAATTAAGAGCTATACAAAAAGACCATTTGTGATACTATCCTTGATATCTGAATTCCAAAAAGGAGGGTTTTTAACAATAAAAAAACTCTGTTGAATATACACATTTTATACTCACACATCCACAAGTAGTACATAATCTTTACTGTCTTCTGGAATTCTACAGGAATGTCTACAGAAAAATCCTGGTAAAAACAAGGTCCCACAGGAAAATTGCCAGGAAGAGGTGGCCAATTATTTTTTCTGCCTGCAAATTTTAAAAAAATTATATTAGGACCAATATGTGCTATTCTTATTCTTGGTTTCATAACAAAGAACATTATTTGTTCTTTTAATAGATGTTTTATAAATCAAATACTGTATCTCTACATTCCTATATATGTATAGCTTTGAAAGCTAAGCTTTGCATTTTTAAAAATTTTCCCAAAGTAGGGGCACCTGGCTGGTTCAGTCAACAGAGCATGAGACTCTTGATCTAGGGTTGTGGGTTCAAACTCCATGTTGGGTATAGATTACTTACAAATAAAATCTTAAAAAAAAATTTCCCCAGAGCATCTTTAGAAAACATTAATATATGTACAGCTGATATACAGACACAAAAAAAAAAGAGCACAAAGACATACCCTGTGACTCTACCCTAAAAACAAATCTATTTCTCCAAGTCCTAAGCGTCTGGCTGTCATGTGAATGCCATGCAGTTTTTAAATATCTACAACTTCCTCCTCAGCATCTTAAGTCTTTGAATATAATTCCTAGTCAATGTGAAGAAGGAAGACCAGCGTAAAATCTTCTGAGTTTTCTACTGTTAACTCCATGAAGAAACAACACAATTAACTAATACCAAAGACTCAAATTTGGAAATCTCAAAATCTGACAAAAATAATATTCAAGGGATCCCTGGGTGGCGCAGCGGTTGAGCACCTGCCTTTGGCCCAGGGCGCGATCCTGGAGACCCGGGATCGAATCCCACGTCGGGCTCCCTGCATGGAGCCTGCTTCTCCCTCTGCCTATGTCTCTGCCTCTCTCTCTCTCTCTGTGTGACTATCATGAATAAATAAATAAAATCTTTAAAAAAATAATAATAATATTCAAAATATACATTAAGAAAGCCATAAAACTAGGAGAAAACATGAAACAGGAGAAGGAAGCTAAGGAATTATAACACCTTCAAAAACCTAAAGGAAAAACAAATTCAAACTATGAGGAGGGAAAATGTGTCTACATAAAGACATGAAACTGAAAATAGAGATTGGGAAGTGATGGGAACAATAAAAACACTAAAATTAAAGCAAGAAGTCAAAACATTAAAAACAGAAGGTAAACACAAAAAAAAAAAGGCCACTTCTCATTTTAGAAATTTTTGCCACAATTTTTGAAAATTCGATTTTATATACTTTATATAGACTAAGAAAATTTTACAGTGGAAAACAAGAATGACCTATGTCTGATTCTTTCCAACATGTCTCTGCTATTTATAATTCTTTCCAAATTTTATATTCATTTTTCTTACAAGTCTCATAATATTTGAGAGGAGGAAAGAATAGTAATGTTAGAAGTAGGATCTGAGAACAGAAGTGCCTAGCCATTTATTGGCTAGGGGGCTTTGAGTACCTTAAACTCTTGAAGACTGTAAAATCTGAAGACATCTGTAAAATCTTATGTTTCTTCATAAATTTAAGAGTAGAAATAACAAGAGAATAGCAACTATATCACCCTTCAGAGAACTGTACTAATAATTAAATGAGTTAGTAAGTACTTACATGAATTTCCTACTCTGAATTTCCTACTCTGTTACTATCTTTACTAAAATATCTCCCATAGAGATAACTTATATTAGTCAATACTAAGGACATAGGACAGGTTTTATTACAGGTATTTCAGAAACACTGATCTCAAATAAACCTTTAATTTCTCCTTTTAAGATATTGTCTCCAGTGTCACAAGCAACAAAATGGCCAAGGATAAATGTGTCCTCAGAAGGCCCTAGGCTTACATGCTTTTTTTTTTTTAATAATCTTTGAATATATAAATTTTATTTTTAGTTTTTAAATTTGTTAATTAACACACAGTGTAATATTATTTTTAGGTGTACATTATAATGGTTCAACACTTTCATACAACACCTGATACTCATCACAGCAAAGGTTCTCCTTAACCACCATTCTCACCCACCTCCCCTCTGGTAACCATAGAGTTTATTCTCTATAGTTTTCCACAGTGTTTCTGGATTTGTGTCGCTTTTTGCCCCCTATGATCAGTAGTTTTATTTAATTCCACATATGAGTGAAATCATATGGTATTTTTCATTCTCTGACTTAGGCTTACACAGTCTAAGATATGGAAGAAATAGTTCAGTATATTGTTGTGGACTAAGCCCCGTCATTCCATCACTATCTTAGACATAGTAACAATGACTTGTCTAGCTCTTTATCCCTTCTAGGCCAGACACTGCTACCTTTCTCTAAGATACTCCCTTGAAGTGCCCTTTAGTAGTCACAGTCTGCACAGATTTCATAGCAAATGATCAATTCAGTACTTCTTTCTTTGGCATCACTGAGAAGGCTTCCCAGAGTCATGCCACACATTTTTTTAACATGATTTGGCAGGTATGTTATAGTTTTGAGGACAAGGGCAGATAATTAGAAACTGGGCTGAATAAACAAAAGGTAAGAGTCAAATTTAGGGCACCCTCCCATTGTACTCTTAAAGCTTCAATAGATTCAAAGAGGGCCCAAGTGCAGGATCAAAGACTTCTGGCCAAAATCTAAAATTATCATATGCACATTTACTTCCTGTGTTGATAAAGCTAACATTGTTTTAATCAAAAAACTATGCAAATCAGCCAAGATCAGAGAGCTACAGAGTAACAAGTTGGAAATCTGCTGTCTGATCTTGCTAGAACAGGAAAAAAGGGCATGGCCTTGTCCATAAACCAGAATGACTTAGAGCTAGCATAGGCATAATTTAAGTGTTTCAAAGTTATTTTTATTTCAAATTTCTTTGGATACTACCATGTTGACTGAGATTTTGCATTTCTCGTTCTCGACGATCTAATTCTGCTGCTTTTCTTTCTAGCTCTTCTTGGCGCTTAAGAAGCTCAGCTTGGGCCAAGGCATGTTCCTTAAACAAACAAACAAAATATCAATGCATGAATAGGTTGTCAGAGGTAGAAAATCCTGTAACACTACTATACTATCTACCTTTTTTTAAGTTAATTCATTTTTTAGTCATCTCTACACCCATTATGGGGCTCGAACTCACAATCCCAAGATCAAGAGGCATACAATATTCAAAACTTAATTCAAATGCTCTTCCAAAATACAGGAATTCACTTAAGATTACAGTTTCAAAAGATAATATGGAGATATTTGACTGATTTTGGCTTTTTTGTTATGAAAACTGTCAGTGAGACTATTGGGCATATTAGAACAGAACAAAATTCTATCAGTAAGAGTAATCAGAGTCCTAATTGGGAAAATAAAATCAAAGTGACCTCTGTGCATAAATGAGAATGAAGAACAGAGGGAACAACTGAGGCAAAACAGACAAATGGAGAAATGACCACTGAATTGCCTCTTAAGAATTGGCTTGAACAGTACCTAAGGTTTCCAATGCAAGAATATATAGTATCTTCTATTTTAGAAGACAAGGAGATGAAGGAGGATATGATTAAGAAATTCTGGGGATGCCTGGGTGGCTCAGGAGTTGGGTGTCTGCCTTTGGCTCAGGGCATGATCCTGGGATCAAGTCCCAAATGAGGTTCCCTCTGAGAAGCCTGCTTCTCCTTCTGCCTGTGTCTCTGCCTCTTTCTCTGTGTTTCTCATGAATAAATAAATAAAATCTTAAAAAAAAAAAAAGAAGAAGAAAAAAAAATTCTGGTCTGTAACTCCATCTGCCTTTATGTAATATGAGATATCTTCTTCATCTCCTTTATTCTCATATTTTTGTCATCTGTTACTTCTTACCACTGTCCTTTCCTTAGCCATTACAACTCTTTTCCAATAGTTTCTATTATCCTATCATTGGTTTTATAATAGCACTATGCATTAAACAGTGAAACCAAAGTAACAAAGATTTCCCTCAACAACTGTGCATCAGGAAGATATATGAATTCAACAGCTGCTAATAATACAGTGAAGCAAATATTATAAGCTGAAAAGAGAACTGTATTATAGGGTTGATAAACTAGCTAACCCAAACTCAAAAAGTAAATTAAAAATTAAATAAAGAAAAGAAATCAAGCCAACTTATAAAGAATTCTTTGAAGATGCTATTTATATTGTAATTTCCAATACAAATCTACCCACATAACATGAACTAACCTTTGCAATCTGTGTATAAGCTGGATGTTCCTCCGTTGGTTTCATTATTGCTGGTTGTGTACTGGGGACGTTAGGCATTTTCACAGTGCCTGGTGGAGGCTAGGAAGATTAAGAAAAGGACAAATTATGTAACACAGAGATCCAATTTTAACTTCTTTAAAAAGGCCTAACCCCAACAAAAAGCAAAATGCCAAGAATTCCTCTCTTCCTCCTCTAGTTTGTGGTATAGTGCTGCTTCAGTTCTCCATCTCTATCTCTATTTTCCCAAATTCATTCTTCAACTCTCCTCCCGGATGCTGGATGCCAAGCGTAAAAACACAAAACAAAATCTTTAGGTATTCCTTTTTAGTACAACACAGATAGCACCAAACTGAAGAATTTACATTAAGGTTAACTCTTTCCACTAAAGAAAGGTACATGCCTGGCTAGAAAGATAGCAGAGTAGGAGGAACCTAAGCTCAGCAACTCCCACAGATACAACTAGATTTCCACATCAACAGAAATAATCCAGAAACAGTCCAAGGACTGGCACAACAAACTCCACAACTAGGGATGCCTGGGTGATTCAGTAGTTGAGCATCTGCCTTTGGCTCAGGTTGTGATCCCAGAGTCCTGGGATCAAGTCCTGCATCGGGCTCCTTGCGAGGAGCCTGCTTCTCCCTCTGCCTGTGTCTCTCTCTGCCCCTCTCTCTGCGTAACTGTGTGTCTCTCATGAATAAATAAAATCTTAAAAAAAAAAAAAAAACTCCACACCTAAGGCAAGGAAGAGGCCATATCAAAGAAGGTATGAAGGGTGAAGATGCAGTCTGATAGCAAAAAGGACCACAGTCAGCCTCGGTGAAGAAGGAGCCAGGGGCACAGAAAAGAGCGGAAAACAGACTTTCACACTGGGGAGCCTGCTAACAGGAAGGATGAATCTCCGTAATATCTGCCTTTTAAATTTCATGAGTTCTTAAAACCAGCAGGACTAAACCCAGAATTTTAAAAACCAGCATGCTCAGCTCTGGAAGAGCCCAAAAGATGTTAGGAAACAAGAGTCCCTCATCTTAATGAGACACCATGAAAAATAGCCTATGCAGATGCAGTACAGAACCAGCAGTTTGAAAAATGCCATGGGCAGGTAAGAAGGAGAATAATTTGCACATCTCAGAGCATGGCCTGAGGAGACAGGGATTATGGAAAGATCTCTCCAGGAACAAAGGAGCTGAAAAGGTGACATTTTCCTCCCCTGCCCCTAGCATAAGTAACAGTCACCTAAGGAAACCAGAGCTGTGTGGATACATGCTACTTAACTTGCTTATACCAAGCCCAGCCACCTGTGTTTTGGCAGATCAGCCCTTCCCAGTTATGCGCCCCACCCCCCCCACCCCTCAAATCCTGGTGCTATGGTGTCTCTCCCTGAGAAGACCAGTGCAAACCCAGCCAAAACCACATCTCCTGACCTGCTTATTTTGCAGGACTCAGTTCCAGCAGGGGCAGATATCATTTCACAAGTAGACCACTGCACACCTTGCTACTCAACAATAGGTAAAGAAAGCAACAGCAAATAAATGGACTAAAGGAAAAAGATGCTGAAACTCAACAGAGCACATGCAATACACATGCCCTAAACCACCACCCTGGGGAACAATGACACTGCACTGCAGGGCACTATAATACCTCTTCTTCAAAGGCTATTAAGAGTAAGATAAGTAGCTGACTTCTAACACACAGAAACAGACACAGAGAGTCAAAGTAAGACAGAGTAACATCCTCCAAATCAAAGAAAAACACCAAACCACAGCAATAGACCAAAGAAAAATGAATAAGATATCTGATAGAAAATTTAAAATAGTGATCATAAAGATATTCACTGGACTGGAGAAAAGAGTGGAGGACTTCAGTAAGACCCTTAACATAGAGATTTAAAAAGAACTAGAAGTCAATAATACAATGAGTGAAATTAAAAATACACCTGATAAGAATAAATAGCAGGCTAGATGAAGCCAAAGAATGAATTAGTGATCTGGAAGATAGAGTAATACAAAGTAACCAAGTTGAACAAGGGAAAGAAAGTATGCAAATTGAGAATAGAGAATTCAGCAATTCCATCAAGCATAACAACATCCACATTACAGGGATCTCAGGAGAGAGGCAGAAAATTTATACTAAGAAATAGTAAATGAAAACTTCCCTAATGTGAAGAAGGTAACAGATATCCAGATCCAGGAAGCAGAGATACCCCAAAAACTTCAACCCAAGGAGGTCCACACCAAGACACATAGCAATTAAAATGGCAAAAAGTAGAGATAAAGAAAAAATGTTTAAATCAGCAAGAGAAAAGAAGACCATTACATACAAGGAAAATCACATAAGGCTACAAGCGAATTTTTCAGCAACAACTTTGCAGGCCAGAAAGGAGTGGCATGATACATTCAAACTGCTAAAAGGGAAAAATCTGCAGCCAGAATGCTCTATCCAGTAAGGCTATCATTCAGAATAGAAAGAGAGACAAAGAGCTTCTCAAACAGACCACTAAACCAGCCCTATAAGAAATTTTAAAGAGGACTCTGAGTGGAAACAAAAGATCGTAAGTGAAAGTATGAAAAGTAAAAAACACAAAAGCAGTAAAAATAAGTATTTCTGTAAAAATCATTCAAGAGATTAGTAAAATAAAAGGATATGAAATATGACATTATATACCTAAAAGGTGGGAGGAAGAGGAGTAAAGAATGGGTTTAACCTTAAGCAACCATCAACTTAATATAGACTGCTATATGGAGAAGATGTTACATACAAAGATAATGGTAACCACAAATCAAAACTCAGTAATAAATATACAAATACTAAAGAGAAAGAGATCTAAGCATATCATCAAAGAAAGCCAATGAACCTGAAAGACAGCAAGAATCAGAGAAAATCTATAGAAACAACTACAAAACAAATAACAAAATGGCAATGATTACATATCTATCAATAATTACTTTGAATGTAAATTGACTAAATGTTCCAATCAAAAGACACAGGATGACAGGGTGAATATACAAATAAGACCCATCTATATGTTGCCTACAACAGACTCATTTCAGACCAAAAGGCACCTGCAGATTGAAAGTGAGGGAACAGAAAAACATTTATCATGCAAATAGATGCCAAGGAAAGCCAGGGTAAACAATATTTATATGGACAAAACAAAGAACACAAGAGACAAAGAAGGACATTATGTAATAATAAAGGGGACAATCCAACAATAAGATACGACAATTGTAAGTATTTATGCATCCAACACAGAAGCACCCAAATACATAAAATGGTTAACAAATACAAAGGAACTAATTGATAGTAATACAATAATGGCAATAGTAGGGGGCTTTAACACCCTACTTGCATCCATGAGATACAGAGAGAGAGAGAGGCAGAGACATAGGCAAAGGGAGAAGCAGGCTCCATGCAGGGAGCCCCCAATGTGGGATTCAATCCTGGGACTCCAGGATCACGCCCTGAGCCAAGGCAGATGCTTAACCACTGAGTGACCCAGGCGTCCCTAGGAGCTGGTTCTGTGACAAGATCAACAAAACTGATAAATTAAAGACTCATTACAAAAAAGGGGGAGGAGCTGCCCAAATAAACAAAATTACTAATGAAAGATGAGAAATGACAACCAACACCAAGGAAATACAAACAATTTTAACAGTATATTATGAAAACCTATATGCCAAAAAACTGGACATCTTAAAAAAAATGGATAAATTCCTGGAAATATATAACATGCCAAAAATTAAAGCAGGAAGAAACAGAAAATTTGAAGAGACCAACCTCCAGCAAAGAAATTGAATCAGTAGTCAAAAAACTCCCAAAAACCTAAGTCCAGGACCAGACAACTTCACAGGAAAATTCTACCAAACATTTAAGGATGAGTTAAGACCTATTCTTCTCAAACTTTCCCAAAAAATACAAGAGGAAGGAAGACCTCCAAATTCATTTTATGAGACTGGTATCCCCAATACCAAAACCAGATAAAGAGAACTACAGGCCAGTATCTTTGATGAATATAGATGGGAAAATCCTTAACAAAATATTAACAAATTAAATCCAACAATGTATTTTAAAAAATAATACACCATAATCAAGTGGAATTTACTCCCAGTATGCAAGCGTGGTTCAATAATTACAAATCCATCAGTGTGATACATCACATCAATAGGAGAAATGATAGAAACTATATGATCATTGCAATAGATGCAGAAAAAAGCATTTCAGAAAGTACAATATTCATTCACGGACAAAAACCCTCAACAAGGTAAATCTAGGAAGAACATACCTCAACATAATAAAGGCCTTATACTAAAAACCCACAGCTAATGGGGAAAAACTGAGAGCTCTTCCTCAGGTTAGGAACAAGAAAAGGATGTCCACTCTTACCACTTTCATTCAACATAGTATAGGCAGTCCTAGCCACAGCAATCCTACAATAAAAAGAAATAAAAGGCTGGGGGACCTGGGTGGCTCAGTTAGTTGAGTGTCTGACTCTTATTTTGGTTCAGGTCATGAACCAACCAAGGTTGTGAGATCAGGCCCCAAGTCACACTCCGTTCTCAGTGTAGAGTCAGCTTCTTTTTTTTTTTTTTTAAAACAACTGTTTCCTTTTTTTAAATTTTTTATTTATTTATGATAGTCAGAGAGAGAGAGGCAGAGACACAGGCAGAGGGAGAAGCAGGCTCCATGCACCGGGAGCCTGATGTGGGATTCGATCCCGGGTCTCCAGGATCGCGCCCTGGCCCAAAGGCAGGCGCCAAACCGCTGCGCCACCCAGGGATCCCATAGAGTCAGCTTCTGATTCCTCTCCCTTACCCTGTGTCTCATGTGGATGCATGAGGCCATGTCCATGTTCGTGTTCTTGCACTCTCTCTCTCTTTCTCAAAATAAGTAAAACCTTTAGGGGAAAAAAGGGAAATAAAAGGTATCCAAATTGGTAAGGAAGAAGTAAAACTTTCACTATTTGCAGAGGACATGATACCCTATATAGAAAACCCTAAAGACTCTGCCAAAAACTTACTTAAACTGATAAATGAACTCAGTAAAGCTGCAGGATACAAGTATCAATGTACAGAAATCTGTTGCATTACTCCTTTTTTTTAAGAGAGGGAGAGTGGGAGAAAGGGCAGAGGGAAAGGGAGAGAGAGAATCCTAAATGGGCTCTGGGGGATTATCTCACAACCCTGAGATCATGACATGAGCTGAAATCAAGAGTCAGTCACTCAACCGACTGAGCCACCCAGTGCCCCTGTTGCATTTCTATATACTAATAATGAAGCAGCAGAAAAAAAAAGATTAAGAAGACAATCCCATTTACAATACACCAAAGATACTAAGATACTAAGATACCTAGGAAAGGTAAACAAAGGTTTTTCACCTAAACAAAAAGGTGAAAGAGTTATACTCTGAAAACTATAAAACACTAATAAAAGTAAGTGAAGATGACACACAAAGAAATGGAAAGACATTCCATGCTCATGGATTAGGAGAACAATTATTGTTAAAATGTCTATCCTACCCAAAGCAATCTACACATTTCATGCAATCTCTATCAAAATACCAATAGCATTTTTCACAAAACAATCCTAAAATTTGTATGGAACCACAATGACCTCAAATAACCAAAGCAATCTTGAAAAACAAAACTGGAGTTATTACAATCCCAGATTTCAAGTTATACTATTAAGTGTTAGTAGTTAAAACAGGATCCACTGGCATAAAAACATATAATACATCAATAAAAAGAACACAAAATCCAGAAATAAACCCACAAGTATATGGCTGATTAATCTCTAACAAAGGGGAATGAATATATACAATGGCAAGAAGACAATTTCTCCAATAAATAGTGTTGGGAAACCTGGAGTGCCACATGCAAAAGACTGAAACTGGATCACTTTCTTTCACCATACACAAACTAAACTTAAGATAGATTAAAGATCTAAATATGAGACCTGAAACAGTAAAAATCCTAGAAAATAGCACAGGTAGTAATTATTCTAACATCAGCTAACAATATATTTCTAGATATATCTCCTGAGGCAAAGGAAATAAAAGCGAAAATAAAACACCTGCATCAAAATAAACTTCTGCACAGTGAAGGAAACAATCAAAAAAATTTTTTATTGGAGTTCAATTTGCCAACATATAGCATAACACCCAGTGCTCATCCCGCCAAGTGCCCCCACTCAGTGCCTATCACCCAGTCACCCCAACCCCCCACCCACCTCCCCTTCCCCTTGTTCATTTCCCAGAGTTAGGTGTCTCCCATGTTTTGTCACCCTCACTGATATTTTCACTCATTTTCTCTCCTTTCCCCTGGAGGGTATTATGCTGAGTGACATAAGTCAATCAGAGAAGGACAACCATTATATGATCTCATTCATTTGTGGAATATAAAAAATAGTGAAAGGGAATAAAGAGGAAACAATCAACAAATTTAAAAGGCAATCTATACAATGGGAGAAGATATCTGCAATGACCTCAAATACGTAAAGAATTTATACATCTCAACGCCAAAAAAACAAGTAATCCAATTAAAATGGGTGAAGTCGTTAACAGATACTTCTCTAAAGAAGACATCCAAATGGACAAGAGATACATGAAACAGTGCTCAAAATCACTCATCAGGGAAATGCAAATCAAAACTACAAAGAAACCACCTCACACAGATCAGAATGGCTAAACTCAAAAACACAAAAAACAATGTTGGCAACAATGTGAAGAAAAAGAAACCTTCTTGCACTGTTGGTGGGAATGCAAATTTGTGCTAATTTCCACTGTGGAAAACTGCATGGCAGTTCCTCAAAAAATTAAAAATATAACCACTCTACAATCCAGGAATTAACACTCCTGGGTTATTTACCAAAAATACCTAAGCACTAGTTCAAAGGGATACATGCACCTCTATGTTTACTGCAACATTATTTTCAATAGCCAAATTATGGAAGCAACCCAAGTGTCCATCCATAGATGAAGAGATAAAAATGTATATACATATACATAGACTGCAATATTATTCAACCATGAAAAAGAATGAAATCTTGCCATTTGCAACAACATAGATAGATCAAGAGAATATAATGCTGAGTGAAAGAAGTCAGAAAAAGACAAATACATTATGATCTTATTTGTATGTGGAATTTAAGAAACAAATGAGGGCAGCCCCGGTGGCCCAGCGGTTTAAGCGCCACCTTCAGCCTGGGGTGTGATCCTGGAGACCCAGGATGGAGTCCCACGTCGGGCTCCCTGAATGGAGCCTGCTTCTCCCTCTGCCTCTCTCTCTCTCTCTCTGTCATGAATAAATAAAATCTTAAAAAAAAAAAAAAAAAAAATGAGCAAATGAAAAAAGAAAGATCAACCAAGAAACAGACTCTTTACTATAGAGAACAAACTGATGGTTATCACAGAGGAGGTGGGTAGAAGGATAAGTGAAATAGGGGATGGGGATTAAAGAGTACACTTATCATGATTTTTTTAAAAAATGATATCCCAAAAAAGTAAATAGGAGTGCTTTTGACAGAAATCGATCAATGCCCTTTGAAAGACTAAGAAAGGAGGCTTTAGGGAGATAGAAAATAAACTGCACAACCTCCACTTCCAATGAGGACCAGTAGTATTTGAAAGCAGCTGCAAGATAAAAGAGCAAATAGATATTTACAAGACCATCAAAGGGGAACTGGCCAACTTACTGTATAAATATACCATGCAGTCATCAAAAGGAATGAGTTAGAGATACAGAAGACTGCCTTTTAAATAATAAATGAAATAAAGTGAACTATAGAATGAATGCATATAACTGTTTTTTTGCTTTTATAAATACACACTTGTACACACCCAGAAAAACAGATGGAAGCTCTCAGCAAACTGGTATCAGGGGAATTTGTACATTTCGCTTTATATACTTCTCTATTATTTGCCTCCCCCCTCATAATATACTTTTTTTAAATTAAAAAATTTATTTTTGGGATCCCTGGGTGGCGCAGCGGTTTGGCGCCTGCCTTTGGCCCAGGGCACGGTCCTGGATATCCGGGATCGAATCCCACGTCAGGCTCCCAGTGCATGGAGCCTGCTTCTCCCTCTGCCTGTGTCTCTGCCTCTCTCTCTCTCACTGTGTGCCTATCATAAATAAATAAAGGTTTAAAAAAATTATTTTTAAAGTACTCTTTTAAATGGCCATAGGAGGAGGAAAAGAGAAAGAAAGCACACAAGCAAGCAGCTGCAAAGAGAAGCTCAAAGTTCAGAACTATCAACACCAGAAGACTGCCAACAATGTACCGGGATACTATCCTGACGCAGCAAGTAGCAGTCCTAAAAAGGAAGCCAGGCACAAGAGAAGAAATAACTGAGAATACAACTAATTCTTAAATTCATATGAAAAAGCCAAGGACTAAAAATAGGTCAAAAAATTTTGAGAAAGAGGAGGGCAGATCTATGATATCAAAGCTTATTATAAGGAGATAGTAATTAAGAAGGTGGTACAGATGGCAAAGATACAGAAATCCACCAATGAAGAGAAGGGACACAGAAATAAACCCACACAAATGCAGAAACTTGATACCCAACAGAGGAGACACTCTAAGTCAGTGGAGGAATAACGTAGTAGTCAATAAATGATGCCAGGAAAACTGGCTACCCCGAAATAACAGTTAAACTAAATTTCCTATTTCATATCACACAAAAATAAACTCCAGGTGGATGATCTAAAAGTGAAAAAGCAAAACTTACACGTTTAGGAAAAAATATACGCGAATATTTTTATGAACTTAGGGTACATAAGAGCTTTTGAATGTAAGTGAGCTCTAGAAATTTCTGTGTATTTTGTCTATGATGTATCTCAAGTGCCTAAAACAATGCTTGGAACACAGCAGATCCTCATTAAGTACCTGTTAAATTAAGATTAGAAAAACACACAAACAAGATAGACAAGTTCAACTACAGTATCCGCCGCTTTCTGTAAGTTCCCTTTATATCACTTATAAAGTAACAGCTTTTTTCATAAAATTGAAGAAAATCAGATTTCTTTAGATTAGTGAAAACAGGTACTAATGTAGGTCTTTTGTAAAAGTAGTGTAACATGAAATTTCAGAAAGCACTTTATGCCATTTTGGTTTACGAATAGTTTCATAGGTATGCTCTACTTTTCAAAGTAGGGAGAACCTGTATATTCAAACTTAACAAGTGAAAAGCCAAATCACAGACTAGAGAAAATTGGTTATAATGCATATATAATGCTACCCAAAATACATAAAGAATTGCTACAAATCCACAGAACTATTAACTATTAATAGAAAAATGAGCATAAGATCTGGACAGACAATACAAAGAAAGAAAACAGGAATGGTCAATAAAAATATTAATAGTTCAAACTCACTTGGTAATCAACAAATGAAAAAAATAGTGACATATTTCACAATGATGAGGTTGAAAAACATCAAGTCCAAAATATCAAAATTTGGAATTCCAGTATAAATACAATGACAGCATATATAAAAATTAAAGCATATAACCAAGACAGCATTTCAAAAGCAATGAGAACAGCCAAGATTATCAAAATGGTGCCAAAACAATTATTTAAATAAATGGTTTTTGGGGAAAAATCAGTTTTCTGTACCACACCACAATAAATCTCAAGTGGATATTTTTTTGTTAAACTATTAAAACAGAACATAGCATAGTACATATAATATAGAAAACTTTTTGATCTTGGGTTGGAGCAAAGGTATTCTAAATATTTTAAAGGGATGAGGGGGAAGAAATCATAATGAAAAGGCAATATATCTAGTAAATATTTAGAAGTTAAATGATATAGAATATTTCATAACCACGATTAAAAGGCAAGATCTAATAAGCAACACATGTAATGGTCAATTGGTTAAAACATTTCATTACATACAAATCAATTTTAAAAATGGATGAATATCCATTTTATGTAAGATCTGTATGTATATAAGTTACTGAGAAAGACTACATTTTAAAAAGCCCTTAACAAGCAGCTTACAAAATACATACAAAAAATAAACATATTAAAAATGTTAACCCCTCATTTGTAATCAAAAAAATGTAAGCTTCATCTAATTATTTTTTAGATCATTACTACCATACAATTATCATGTTTTGGAAAAGATGTGGTAAAGTGAGTATTCTTATACATTGATAATGAGTGTATAAATGAGTTTATATAATAATCTTAGAGCTTAATTTAGTATTATGTGCAACAGCCATAGAAGTATTTATATTCTATGACTCACAAATAGCCAGTTTTTTAAAAATATCACAAATAGCCAGTTTAAAAAAAATAATGGCCCTTAAGTCTCACTCTCTTGGTTTAATATGTAGAGACAACAGAACAATGACCATATAAAACGACTAGCAAAGTTAGTGTGGCAGAAAAATCACATAAGAAATTATCCAAAAATTCACCCAAGGTGAAAACTTATTTTAAATTCTTTACTGCTTTAAATAACAAATGAAGCATCAAAGACAATTCATAAGATAAAGATGAAGACTCGATTAGAGCTAATAACTTGATATATGTGAGATGTAGAATAGCAATGAGAAAGATTGGAGAGACACAAATATCTGAGAGCAGTTATATTAATCTAATAGCTATTATGCTAATAATTTCTTCAAATCTGTACATGTTAGCTAGATCACCGTCCTGTTCTGGGATTCAGTATTTTAGCCACCTCAAAACAAGTAAAGCTCTGGCCACAATCTTTAAAGACCTATATTGATGATGGCTTCTAATTCTACTTCAACTTTTCACCTTTGCACATGCAGTAAAAAGAAAACTAATGAAACTATCCACTCAAGACTTCCATTCCTGCAAAGGCATCAATATTGGAAAGGAAGAGGGGATCCCTAGGTGGCTCAGCAGTTTAGCGCCACCTTCAGCCCGGGCCTGATCCCGGGTCCTCAGATGGAGTCCCACATTGTGCTTCCTGCATGGAGCCTGCTTCTCCCTCTGCCTGTGTCTCTGCCTCTCTCTCTCTCTCTCTTCTCCCTCTGCCTGTGTCTCTGCCTCTCTCTCTCTGTGTCTCTCATGAATAAATAAATATTTTTAAAAATTGGAAAGGAAATATAATTATCATTTTTTATTGATCTTACATACATAAAATCCTAAAAGTCTGTCAAAAACTGTTAGAATCAATGATTTCTATAAAGTGGCAGGATACAAAATCAACACAAATAAATCAGTTGCATTCCTTTACATTCATGATGAAGCACTGGAATAAGAAAGCCATACACGGAAGAATCAAAAACAATAAAATAGGGCAGCCTGGGTGGCTCAGCGGTTTAGCGCAGCTTTCAGCCCAGGGTGTGGTCCTAGAGACCCAGGATCCAGTTCAGCCCAGGGTGTGGTCCTAGAGACCCAGGATCCAGTCCCACGTCAGGCTCCCTGCACGGAGCCTACTTCTCCCTCTGCCTGTGTCTCTGCCTCTCTCTCTCTCTCTCTCTCTGTCTCTCATGAATAAATAAATAAAATTTAAAAAAAAATACAATAGGTGATGGGGTAAAAGAGTACACTTATCACGATGAGCCAAACAACGTGTGGAACTGCTGAATATTGCACATCTGAAACTAACATAACACTCTATATTAACTATCCTGGAATTAAAACTTTAAAAACCTCAATTTTTAAAACTTGGCATTTTAACTGGGATTCCATCAATATAAAAATGTTTTGTACAACAAAGGAAACAGTCAACAAAACTAAAAAGCTACAGAATAGAAGATATTTGCAAATGTCTTATCAGATAAAGAGCTAGAATCCAAAATCTATATAAAGAACTCACCAAACTCAACACCAAAAAACAAACAAAAAAACAGTCAAGAAATGGGCAGAAGATGCAAACAGACATTTCTCCAAAGACGACATACAAATGGACAACAGACACATGAAAAAATGTTTGAAATGTAGAGACAACAAATGAAAAAATGACAAATTTGTCAAAAATGACAAATGAAAAACATTTTTCATTTCAAAATACACTCTGGCTCAATATAATTAAGAACATTATAACAATCAAGGTAACACAGTAATATAGAGATTTTTCTATCACCTAATGAGCTCTCTGCACTGAAAATTCTAAAGATGTTTCACTATTAAATAAATAATGCAGAAGATCTCTTCAAGGCTCTGGTCCATGAGTTATCTTTCTGATGCGCAAATATATGTTCTCCTTCCTGATTTTCTTCTATATTCTAAACACACCTATTCAAGAAAATTTCTCCTTGTTTTTTCCTGTTCTCTTCCATCAGTGAACCAATAAAGTGTAAGTTTACTCAGGGTCTAAAGCAATGGTTCTTAATGTGTTTATAGATACCCTGCATCTATAAACCCCTGATACTTTTTGAATATGCAAAATCTGGGGCGCCTGGGTTTGTTGATTAAGCATTTGACTCCTGATTTCAGCTCAGATCATGATCTCAGGGTCCCGCGCCAGGGATCCATGCTCAGAATGGAGTCCGCTTGAGATTTTCTCTCTCCCTCTCCTGCCCCTTCCCCCATCCCCCAGCTTGCTTGCTCACACTCTCTCTCTCAAGCAATAAATAATAAATAAATCTTTTAAAAACGCAGACTCTGGTCCCCACTATGAACACACAGATTCAAAAACTCAAGGGGATGAGGAGAAAAGGTTTACATTTTAAAAGAAGCTATCCAGATGGACTTTTAGAAACCTTGAAATTTGAGAACACCTCTCTAAGGCAACAAAGTTCAAGAGACTGCCAAAAGAAACCTAAAACTTTTGCAACTTTCATTGACTTTTTCAGTCTCTGAGCAGACAGGAACTGACTGTGGCTATGCTTAACATATAGATCCTCTTGTTATGAAGGGTGGTGGAGGGATCCCTGGGTGGCGCAGCGGTTTGGCGCCTGCCTTTGGCCCAGGGCGTGATCCTGGAGACCCAGGATCGAATCCCATATCAGGCTCCCGGTGCATGGAGCCTGCTTCTCCCTCTGCCTATGTCTCTGCCTCTCTCTCTCTCTCTCTCTGTATGACTATCATTAATAAAATAAAAGTTTAAAAAAATAATAAAATAAAATAAAATATGAAGGGTGGTGGAAATTACACATATTAATGTCAGAATCAAGACAAATAGCAATAATTTTATCAGAATAGATAACCATGTTAAAACAAGGCTTTTAAAGATTGGAATACTTGGGGGGAAGAGGTGCCCAATAGGATGAAAGAAGAAATATACATGAATGGGAGTTTCCAAGTAAAGAAAGGCAAATGCAAAATAAATAAATAAATAAATAAATAAATAAATAAATAAATAAATAAATAATAAAGATAAATGAATGGAAGAGGCATGACCATACATATTCATACATACATGAATCAAACATTTATTGATCAACTACAATGTCCAACAGTTAATAGACATTTGAGATACGTTAATGAACAAAACAAGTAGACATCCTATTCTCTTGGAGTTTACATTCTAGCAATGGAAGATAAACAATATACATAATAAATACATTTTAGAGTATCTCAAAAAGCAATACATTTGATGGAACAACAATAACAAAAAACAGGTAAAGGTATCGTGAATAAAGGTTGAGTGGATTTAATTTTATAAAGGTGGTCAGGGAAGTCACTATTTGAGTAAATAAATACTTTATGCAAGTGAAGAAGTCAATCTTGCAGGTGTCTGGGGGAGGACCATCTTAGAAGGAATGAATAAGCCAGTGCAAAGTGAGAAGAATGCCTGACGTATTTAACCAATACCAGTGTGCTGGATATAGGAATACATGAGGGAAAGAGTGTAAAGAGATAAAGAACAGAAAGGTGTTAGGAACCAGATTCTTTTAAGGAGTCTTGATTTTACTAGGAAGAAAATTAAAAGCTACTAAAGAGGGCAGCCCGGGTGGCTCAGCGGTTTAGTGCCTGCCTTCGGCCCAGGGTGTGATCCTGGAGTCCAGGAATCGAGTCCCACATCTGGCTCTCTGCATGGAGCCTGCTTCTCTCTCTGCCTGTGTCTCTGCCCCTCTCTCTGTGTGTCTCTCATGAATAAATAAATAAAATATTTTTAAAAAAATAAAAAATAAAAGCTACTGAAGAGTTAACAGGAGACTGAAATAGTCAACTTTAAGGGATCTCATGATACTGAGTTGAAAAGCACCAAAATGAGGCAAAGGTGGAAGGAGAGAGATTAGCTAGGAAACCACCACTGCAGTAATCCAGGCAAGGGATGATCACATCTCAAGCCAAGTGGTGGCTATGGAGAAAAAGAATCAGATTTTGATGTATTTTTAAGGGAGAGCCAACAGGATTTCCTGAAAGGATGATGTAATATACAAAGAAATGAAAATAGCAAAATTCTACCAAGGTTTTGACCTAAGCAACTAGTAAGACAGAGAAGAGAAAGACTGAAAATGTGTAGGTTGATAAGCAAGGGATTCAGTTCAGTTTTCATTTTGCTGAATTTGCAATTTCTAAGACACTCAGATATGTCTAGTAGGCAGTTGAAAATACAAACCTGGTGTTCATTAGAGAGGTCTGTGCTGCAGATGTAAATCTGGGAGTCACCCACATGTATTTAAAGCTATAGATAGGGGGATCCCTGGGTGGCACAGAGGTTTGGTGCCTGCCTTTGGCCCAGGGCGTGATCCTGGAGACCCGGGATCGAATCCCACGTCGGGCTCCCGGTGCATGGAGCCTGCTTCTCCCTATGCCTATGTCTCTGCCTCTCTCTCTCTCTCTCTCTCTCTGTGACTATCATAAAAATAAAATAAATAAATAAATAAAGCTATAGATAGATAGTAGTTAAAACTATAAAACTGGATGAAATCACCATTAAGTGAGCACAGATGGAGTGGAGAAGCAAAGCCTAATTCCAGGTGCCCTTCAATACTGTGGGTAAAGATGCAGGGTGAAGAGACAAACCAACAAAGGAGACTGAGAAGGAAAAACTTCTTTGCTCTAAGAGCCAAATGAAGAAAATATTCTAAGAATGAGATAATGATCAACTATCAGTGCTGCTGATTAAGATTAAGACTAAAAATTTACCACTGAATTAGCAATGTAGAAGTCAATGGCTACCCTGACAAGTACATTTTGGTGGAGTGTTAAAAACAAAATCCTGGGCAGCCCGCCTGGCTCAGCGGTTTAGCACCTGCCTTCGGCCCAGGGCGTGATCCTGGAGTCCTGGGATTGAGTCCCACAGTCGAACCTTGAAAATACTATGCACAGTGAAAGAAATTAGTCACAGAAGACCACATATTCCATAATTCTATTTATATGAAATGTCCAGAAAGACCAATCTAGAGAACCAGAAAGTAAATTAGTAGTTGCCTACAGCTAGAAAGGGAAGGTATGATATGTGAAGCGACTGCTGAAAGGTCTGACTTTTTAGGGGTGAAACAAAAATATTCTAAAATTAGAATCTGATAATGGTTGACTACACCAGAAAACAGTGGATTATACACCTTAAATGGACATATTAATTTTATCTCAATAAAGCTGTTAAAGTAAATAAATTTTTGAGATTTTTTGTCTAAGATGGGAGAAAACACATATTTTTATGAAGATATGAAAGATCCAGTAGAAGGAAAAAACTAATGATGTAGGAGGTGGCAATTAAGCAAAGTTCTAAGGTGAGAGTGCAAAGAATATAGTGCAGAAATAGAGGAAATGACATTAGACAGAAGCACAGAAAGGTAGCTCATCTACAAATGACAGGATAGCAGAGACTATGGGTATAAACAGTGATAGGTGGATACAGTGATGGGAGTCTGTGAACATTCTCTACTGACTGCTTCCATTTTCTCAGTGAAACAAGCAAGGTCATCATCTGAGAGTGAGCACAGGGGAAGAGACTTTACAGAAGAGGAGAGAGGAAGAAGAAAGTGGACAATTATATGACTAGAATATTCAATATTCTAGTATTCTACTGAGCCAGCCAGTAACTGAAAGTGAGATGGCCTGGCATGCTTTCTCCAGCCATATTTAGCTGCTGGGGCAGGGGCAGAGAGTAGAAGTAAACAAAATTGTGTATAACCAGCACTTGGGTTATAGCCTAGAGATTATGTCAAAGTAAGGGAGAGAAGGGAAGGCAAGGGAATGACTATAACGAATGAATGTGGAATTTAAACGGAGAGGAGAGAAACTGGAGATAGGTAAGTACTATTTCACCTGAGTACTTAAATTAGGAGAGTTTAGTAGGAAGGAAAAGGACAGACAGGTCACATTTCCTGGAGATAAAAGTGTCAGAAAAAAAAAAAAAAAGTGTCAGGATGTGGCAAATAATTAGAGAACTGGTCAATGCATACCAGTTCTCGAGGATAAGTCAATTTTTCTAGTATCTTATTCATTAAATTTTAGAAAGTAGGCCAGGGAACCTACCCACCAAGCCTAACAATTTTTGGTAGGAAAATGAATTTTGAGTTCACACAAAAAATTATTTTGGAAGTCAAGACTACCTTCCATTTTTATAGCATTTTCATTTCAGACTAACCACATTTCAAGTGCTCAACAGCCTTTCATTACACTGTCAACACACTGGCCTAGTCTATATTATAACGTGTCTTGGGACAACTCCTTTCTCTATATTTGTAATATAAAGTGAATATGTAAATTATTACTAAAATATTTCATTGCTGCCTTCAATTTTTAAATACCTTAGTTTTCTTTCAAACATAAAACTAAATATAAAAGGAAACCTAAGTAGGAAACAAAAAACAGTAACTTTTTCTAAATCTCAGTTTATACACTCATTCTGCTGATGGATCTTCTCACTTGACCTTAAATATTTCATCATACCCTTATACAACAATTCAGAAGCTTCGTTTTCATTAATGTATTTCTTTTTCTTCTTTTTTTTTTCACTAATGTATTTCTAAAATAAGTATGAGTATGAGTACCACCAATCAACTAAAACACTACTTGGATGAGTTCTAACATATCACTTAAATCAATTATCCAAATGCACCTAATCTGTTTTGGAAAACAGTCACAACTATTTAAAAAAAAAAAAAAAGTTTCTGATACCATAGAGAAAACAAAGGAATTTTTATTTTTTGGATTATTTCAACTATGATTTCGATTACGTAAAAAAAGTACAGTGGAAAATGCACGTTACAATAATTTGCATTTTCCCTGGTTCTGACACTCTATCAAATCTAAATGTTTTGGGGTTTTTTTTAAGATTTTATTTATTTATTTGACAGACTGAGAGAGCACAAGCAGTGGGAGCATCAGAGGGAGAAGGAAAAGTAGGTTCCCTGTTGAGCAGGGAACCCAATGTGGAGTTCGATCCCAGGACCCCATGATCATGACCTGAGCTGAAGACAGATGCCTGACTGACTGAACCATCCAGGCCCCCCTAAGTGTTTCATTTTAAATTGCCTTGTCCATATTGCCTACATACCTAAATAAGACTATTCTCTTTCAGAAAATCTTTTCTTGACTGCAAAAATTCTGTTTCAAACTATAATTTACACTTTTACGTTTTATTTTTCCTGGATCTATCTTCTTTATATAACTGTTTTAACTTCCAATTAGGTGAGAAATTTTTCATATACCAGGACTGTACCTTCTATTCTTAAGCACCTATCTCTAAAGAAGAACTAGCAAAATGGAAAAGGCAAAAGCTTTACAGATAACAGATGAGTTAGTTAAAACAATTCTGTCACATACTCCCTGGAAAACCTGTGTCTCAGATCCTTTATTAACAAAACAGAAATTTGGGGGATCCCTGGGTGTCTCAGTGGTTTAGCACCACCTTCAGCCCAGGGCATGATCCTGGAGTCCAGGGATCCAGTCCCACATCAGGCTCCCTGCATGGAGCCTGCATCTCCCTCTGCCTGTGTCTCTGCCTCTCTGTCTCTCATGAATAAATAAATAAAATCTTTTTAAAAAAAGAAAACAAATTTTTATAAATCCATTCTGAATTTTGTAAGAATTCAGTAATGACAGGTAAAGCACATGACACAAAGTAGACAACTTGGTAAAGAGTCTAATACTACTGATAAGAATCATCTAAAACTACTTTTAAAAGGTTTACCATAGTTCTTGCTAGTAAAATCTTCAAAAAGTTATATGAAAACATCTCTTCATTCCTCACCAGCAAATATTAAGGAGACTTGTTCCCATCTCTATCCCTACCTGAAATCATATTAAAAGAACTACATGTAGCAGAATAAAATATACCAGCTCTTCTTCTTCTCCCTTTCAACAACAAATGCACTCTTATACATACATTCCTAGCACTAATTTATTGTAAGACTGAATCATATGAAATTGCCATTTTACATGTCAAAATAAAACTATCAACTTATGGCCATCTTCAACGGTTCAATCTGAAATTTACTTGTTCAATGAACACCTCAGTAATAATCCCAGGCTGGTTTATAGTTGCTACATGTAAGCAAAGTCTGTTCAATAAGGGCTTTGAAAAAAGTGAAGTGTAAAAGTTAATTCTTGTTTTAATGCTTTTATTTTGTACACAGTTCTTCCTAACCCCAAAATGTTAATATAAAACATCTTGAATAAATTTCTAAGCTAAAACCTACAATATCTTTGAGAATTATTTTTCGAGTTTATAGAAAAAACACACCAGGAAGAGATGATTGAGTAATGATCATTACACTGATCTGTAAATCCAAGCATACAACTGAAGAACTTCAATATCTTCACCAGAATGACTTATATTCCAAAAACCAACAGTGTTTAATTTAACTAAGACACCTCTTGAGTATAAGAATTACTCTAAATTACACTGTAAGACTCAAAACACAGGAAAAAAAATTATTTGCCAGAGAAATTTGGGGGAAGAATTCTCAACAGAACCTACCTCAATAGTTCTCAAAATTGGTTCAGAATAAAATCACCAAGAGAACTACAACAAAAACCGTAAATGCCCTAATTGTAAAAGAGCAGGGCCCTAATGAAATATGTAATAAAGTTCTGCAGGTGCTTCTAATATGCATCCAGGGTAGATAATCCCTGTTTCTTATGGCTTTATTTTTTCTTCATACATCTACATAAATCAAGACTAAATTTTGAGGAGACGTGGTTGGGAGGATGGGATAAATGGGTAATGCACTTTAAGGAGGGCACGTGATGTGATGAGCACCGGGTATTACACACAACTGATGAATTATTGAAAACTATATCTGAAACTAATGATGTACTGTATGTTGGCAAATTGAATTTAATTTTTTTAAAAAATCTATGAAAAAAAAAGACTAAATTTTGAGGAGAATATATTCCCTAAGCCAAGCAAAATTCCAGAGAGTAGAATGTTTTGTTTTGTAAAAAACCATCACCCCTCCACTACCATGAACACAACACTTATACCGAAAAGCACTTCCATCTCCTGTTCAAAGAACTGTACTAAGACATACTTATTAGAGGAATTAGTAGCAAGGTAGAACATAAAAGAAAATCTGTAGTATTTCACTAGGACCATTATGGTAATATGCAATTATTACTGATATCCCTTTCTGTTTAAAAAAATTTAACTTTCCAAATTATAAATAAAACACTAACAGCTTATTTTAAACAAGTTTAATGAATCAACTAAAAAAGAAATCAGAAAAAAAAAGAAATCAGAAAAAAATACAGAAAAAGAAAAAATGAAAAAGAAATCAGAAATTAGAGAAGAATTAAAAAGATTCATGGAAACTAATGAGAACGAAGATACAACCGTTCAAAAATCTTTGGGATACAGCAAAAGCAGTCCTGAGGGGGAAATACATCGCAATACAAGCATCCATCAAAAAACTGGAAAGAACTCAAATACAAAACCGAACCTTGCATCTAAAGGAGCTGGACAAAGAACAGCAAATAAAACCTACACCCAGCAGAAGAAGAGAGTTAATAAATATTCGAGCAGAACTCAATGAAATAGAGACCAGAAGAACTGTGGAACAGATCAACAAAACCAGGAGTTGGTTCTTTGAAAGGATAAGATAGATAAACCATTAGCCAGCTTTATTAAAAAGAAGAGAGAAAAGACTCAAATTAATAAAATCATGAATGAAAAAGAGATCACACCAATACCAAGGAAATACAAACGATTTCAAAAACTTATTATGAGCAGCTATATGCCAATAAATCAGGCAATCTAGAAGAAATGGACGCATTTCTGGAAAACCACAAACTACCAAAACTGGAACAGGAAGAAATAGAAAACTTGAACAGGACGATAACCAGGGAGGACACTGAAGCAATCATCAAAAATCTCCCAAGACACAAAAGTCCAGGGCCAGATGGCTTCCCTGGGGAAGTCTATCAAACGTTTAAAGAAGAAAACATACCTATTCTACTAAAGCCGTTCGGAAAGATAGAAAGAGATGGAATACTTCCAAACTCGTTCTATGAGGCCAGCAACACCTTAATTCCAAAACCAAAGACCCCACCAAAAAAGGAGAATGATAGACCAATATCCCTGATGGACACAGATGCAAAAATTCTCAACAAGATACTAGCCAATAGGATACAGTACATTAAGAAGATTATTCACCATGACCAAGTGGGATTTATCCCCGGGATGCAAAGCTGGTTCAACACTCGTAAAGCAATCAATGTGATTGATCATACCAACAAGAGAAAAAACAAGAACCATATGATCCTCTCAATAGATGCAGAGAAAGCATTTGACAAAATACAGCATCCATTCCTGATCAAAACTCTTCAGAGCGTAGGGATAGAGGGAACATTCCTCAGCATCTTAAAAGCCAGCTACGAAAAGCCCACAGCCAATATCATTCTCAATGGGGAAACACTGAGAGCCTCTCCCCTAAGATCAGGAACACAACAGGGATGTCCACTCTCACCACTGCTATTCAACATAATACTAGAAGTCCTAGCCTCAGCAATCACACAACAAAAAGAAATAAAAGGCATTCCAATTGGCAAAGAAGTCAAACTCCCCCTCTTCACTGATGACATGATACTGTACCTAGAAAACCCAAAAGATTCCACCCCAGGATGGCTAGAACTCAGACAGCCATTTGGCAGTGTGGCAGGATACAAAATCAATGCCCAGAAGTCAATGGCATTTGTATACACTAACAATGAGACTGAAGGAAGATAAATTAAGGAGTCAATCCCATTTACAATTGCACCCAAGAGCATAAGATACCTAGGAATAAACCTAACCAAAGAGATAAAAGATCTATACCCTAAAAACTACAGAACACTTCTGGAAGAAATAGAGGAAGACACAAAGAGATGGAAAAATATTCCATGCTCATGAAGTGGAAGAATTAATATTGTGAAAATGTCAATGCTACCCAGGGCAACTTACACATTTAATGCAATCCCTGTCAAAATAGCATGAACTTTCTTCAGAGAGTTGGAACAAATCATCTTAAGATTTGTGTGGAACCAGAAAAGACCCCGAATAGCCAGGGGAGTATTAATAAAGAAAACCATAGCTGGGGGCATCACAATTCCAGATTTCAGGTTGTACTACAAAGCCGTGGTCATCAAGACAATGTGGTACTGGCACAAAAACAGACACATAGATCAATGGAACAGAATAGAGAACCCGGAAATGGACCCTCAACTCTATGGTCAACTAATATTTGACAAAGCAGGAAAGACTATCCACTGGAAAAAGGTCAGTCTCTTCAATAAATGGTGCTGGGAAAATTGGACCGTCACATGCAGAAGAATGAAACTAGACCATTCTCTTACACCACACACAAAGATAAACTCAAAATGGATTAAAGATCTAAGGAATCCTTGGGTGGCGCAGTGGTTTGGCGCCTGTCTTTGGCCCAGGGCGTGATCCTGGAGACCCCAGATCGAATCCACATCGGGCTCCCGGTGCATGGAGCCTGCTTCTCCCTCTGCCTGTGTCTCTGCCTCTCTCTCTCTCTCTCTCTCTCTCTCTCTGTGTGTCTCTCATGAATGAATAAATAAAATCTTTATAAAAAAAAAAATCTAAATGTGAGACAAGAATCCATCAAAATCCTAGAGAAGAATACAGGCAACACCCTGTTTAACTTTGGCCACAGCAACTTCTTGCAAGATACATCCAGGAAGGCAAGGGAAACAAAAGCAAAAATGAATTACTGGGACTTCATCAAGATCAAAAGCTTCTGCACAGCAAAAGAAACAGTCAACAAACCTAAAAGACAACCTACAGAATGGGAGAAGATACTTGCAAATGACCTATCAGACAAAGGGCTAGTATCCAAGATCTATAAAGAACTTATGAAACTCAACAGCAAAGAAACAAACAATCCAATCATGAAATGGGCAGAAGACATGAACAGAAATCTCACAGAGGAAGACACAGACATGGCCAACAAGCACATGAGAAAATGCTCCGCATCACTGGCCATCAGGGAAATACAAATCAAAACCACAATGAGATCCCACCTCACACCAGTGAGAAGGGTGAAAATTAACAAGACAGGAAACCACAACTGTTGAAGAGGATGTGGAGAAAGGGGAACCCTCTTGCACTGTTGGTGGAAATGTGAACTGGTGCAGCCACCCTGGAAAACTGTGTGGAGGTTACTCAAAGAGTTAAAAATTGAACTGTCCTTTGACCCAGCAATTGCACTGCTGGGGATTTACCCCAAAAATACAGATGCAGTGAAACGCCAGGACACCTGCACCCCGATGTTCATAGCAGCAATGTCCACAATAGCCAAACTGTGGAAGAGCCTCGGTGTCCACTGAAAGATGAATGGTAAAGAAGATGTGGTCTATGTATACGATGGAATATTACTCAGCCTTTAGAAATGATAAATACCCACCATTTGCTTCGATGTTGATGGAACTGGAGGATATTATGCTGAGTGAAATAAGTCAATCAGAGAAGGATAAACATTATATGGTCTCATTCATTTGGGGAATATAAAAAATAGTGAAAGGTAATAAAGGGGAAAGGAGATAAAATCAGTGAAAATATCAGTGCGGATGACAAAACATGAGAGACACCTAACTCTGGGAAACGAACAAGGGGTAGTGGAAAGGGAGGTGGGCAGAGGGTTGGATTGGCTGGGGGACAAGAACTGAGGGGGGCACTTGGCGGGATGAGCACTGGGTGTTACACTATATGTTGGCAAACTGAACTCCTAAATAAATAAATAAATAAATAGTAAAAAAAATAAAAAAGAAATAACTGAAATATAATTCCTATTTAATTTCAATTTTAACATTTAAAAGTAGTCTAATTAAGAAAATCTTACTGTTCTAGAATCCGAGAATGGATTATATTCATCAAGTCCTGGTGGAACATTTCTTGTCACTTGTGTAACTGATGGGTCCTGGAATAAAATTCAGAGGAAAAAAAGATTACTTATCCTTTAAAGAACAGTTTTTATATTTACAAAGCATCTGCTCTATCTGCACTGTTAGTCACCCAGTGAAGCTAACAGAGAAAAATAAAGATTAACAGATTTACTCAGTCCCATTCCAACAAAGTTGACATTTATACCCACAGCCCTCACATCCTCAACGAAAAAACTAGGTTAGATGCAAATCAGCTGCTATTATTTAAAAAATGAAAACAGCTATGTAGAACCTACTGCGCAAGAGCACCTTAGCAAATCTTGGGCAAACCCACCCATTCTTTCCTTTGGTTCCACAATAAGTTGCTGTTTCTCTCTCACTCTCTCTCTCTCTTTCTCTCTCTCTCTCTTTTTTTTACAATATCCTCCATCAGTTTCTCTACTGCAGATACAAGTACCACATTACAAATCAATGTCATGTACAGACAACATCTAGAGCACCCAAGATTAAGCACCACTTACTTGTATGCTACTCCAATAGTTTCATTTGACTATTTACTTAGTCCTGAACTGTTTCCGCTTTTCCAAGTACATTACCACCGTAGCCCAGTTTTTCAAATCTCTTCATGTTAGGCTTTGAAATAAATAAGTCCCAAAATCCCAGAGAGTTCATCTACTTCTCTTGTGAATGAATGTAAGACACAAACATAATAAACATCTCAACAAAAACCAACTACATAATTAACATAAAAAAGCACTGCAAACTGTAATATAGCCTTGTCAACTTTTATATTCCTAGTCCCAAACTTTGGTATGCATTAGAATCAAAACACAGATTACTGCACCCACCCCCAGGGTTCTAGGATGGGGCAACAGACTCTGTATTTCTAAAAACTTCCCAGGTGATGCTGCTGCTGGTTGGAAAAGCAATGCTCTCTCATCTACATTGTACCTTCTCTAATTCATCTTCGACACATTAATCAAAGTTACTTCTCAAAAATGAAAAGACAACCTTCTCATTTCCCTTCTCCAATACCTCTCGCTCTATTCCTCATCCATTTCAGATTTTTTAGAGGCTCTCCACCAAAACAAAATACAAATTCCTCAAAGTGAGATAAAATACTCTGACCATCTAGTTTAGTCCCTGCCTACCTTTCCAGATTCAACTCTCTCACATGGACCTTTCCCTTGCCAGATCTTCACTCTCTACCAGGTCAAACAAGCTATTACATAAGAGCCTTGAACTTGACAAAAAGCAAAAGATAAGGTTAAATTAAAAGCATAGCACAGACAAAAAATAAAAATTTTAGGTTTGCTCAACAATGAAAAGGAGAGAAGGGAATGAAACCTCTCTATTTCCCAGGGTTCTCTTCCCAAATTTATTCAAAAATGAGAGGAGCAAGGGCACCTGGGTGGCTCAGTCCATTAAGCATCGCCCTTTGGCTCAGGTCATGATTCCAGGGTCCTATGATTGAGCCCTGCATCAAGCTCCCTGTTCAGCGAGAGCTCTCTCTCTCAAATATATAAATAAAAATCTTTAAAAAAAAAAAAAATGAGTAGCAGGAATGTGTGCCTCGGGGACAAAATTAATAGAAACATGAATATTTTAATTCAAGTTTTCAAGTTGGCACTGCTGTAGTTATCTTATTAACATAGAAGTGACTGGCTCAGTCAATGGAACATGCAACTCTTGATCTCAGCCCCATGTTGGGTGCAGAGATATTTAACTTAAAGAAGAAATTGGTTTTAAAGAGACTCTTCAAGATAGCCTAGCAATCTTCTCTTCTGTAAAGACTCATTCTGAGGAATACTTCATATGCTATTAAAATTTCTGATACCCAAGACATTACATCCCAGGCTTAGTGCTTCCACAGAGCTTAGCATTTATTTCCCTGAATCATAATGATCTTCGTACAAGTTCCTTTTCCGAATTAGGATGTTACATCTCTAAATACAAAAAAATACATAAACAGGTCATTTTTATTTAATCATACATGCCTGGTAATACTACTTGAGTGATTATTACCACTCCCAAAGAGAAAAAAAAACCTAAAAAGTAATTCATCAGAATAGTAGCACCAGAAATAACCAAGAAATACTTCCTGAAAAAAAAATGTACATAAATATGAAGCTAGTTCAAAAATTTACGTGAGAAAATGTTGATCTCACTCATAAGGGAAATACTAATTAAAACTACCCTGACACAACCATTTCCCACCTATCAGATTAGCAAAAATCTTCAAGTCTAACATAGTCTAGTGACAAAGGTGTAAGGAAATAAGAGTTCTCAAACATTACGAATGGGAAGAGAAATTGTTACAACCTCTATGGAGGGACAGTTGGTAATAGCTAGGAAAATCATATCTACATTTATACTTTGACCCACATCTCACTTCTAGGAATTTATTCCTATGATGTACTGACAAAATACTATTTATAATGGAAGACTGGAAAAAACCTAAATGTCTATCAATAGAATATAGTTGAATAAACTATGGTATATGTACATGATAAAGTACTATACAGCTGGGTATTACACAGTTGTAAAATACTATAAGAAAATCTGTACACTACTAGGGAATGAGTGAAAACCCTGCAAAATATAAATGTTACCTCTTATTCAAAGAAAAAAATTAACATGTGCTTACTTAAATGTTTAACAGGATAAAACAAACAACTCCAGGCGTGCCCAGATGGCTCCAGTCTGAAGAACATGCAACTCTTGATCTCAGGGCTCTAAGCTGGAGTCCAGTGTTGGGTGTAGAGGTTACTTAAGTAAAATCTCTTTTTTTTTTTTTTAAGATTTTATTTTTTTATTCATGAGAGACAGAGAGAGAGAGAGAGGCAGAGACACAGGCAGAGGGAGAAGCAGGCTCCACGCAGGGAGCCCGATGTGGGACTTGATCCCGGGTCTCCAGGATCATGCCCTGGGCTGAAGGCAGCACCAAACCACTGAGCCACCCGGGCTGCCTACTTAAGTAAAATTTTTAAAAAAAAAATTTTTAAATAAAAAATGAAGTAACTTAAAAAATCCAAAACCTAGTAAGAATGATTACCTATGGGGAGATGAAGAGAATAGTGATAAGAGAACACAGGCTTGGAAGATGGACTGCTGAACATACCTTGTTTTAACTTTTACTTTGGAACCATGAAAATATTATATAATTTTTTAAAAAGTAAAATGTAGAGTGAGAAAGATGGATCATGGTTAGCCAACATTCATGCCATCAATGTCTTCTTTCAACGCTAGTTATGTACGAATCCAATGAGTCCCAATTCTCAGTGTATTAATATATAATATACATAGCAAATTATCAAGTGTCCTTAAATTCACATTAAACTTTTTTAAAGTTCTACATAAGGTATAATAGCTCCAAAGAGATACAGAATGAAATCATTCTTCCAATTTTCCACTTTTAACTACAATAACAGAAATGTACTTGGTTTCCTTCTAGATCCTAAAAGGGTTTAATACAGCCTGAGAGTTAACTGGCAGTTTAACAAAATCATTGTATCAAGTTAACTGAGTTCACTTCTAGTTGTTCTGGAATTTCTCCTTAATGAAGTATTAGGTGACAAAGCAGTGGACTATGTACAGGATTTGCCAAGAATGATTTAGGAAGATAAAGAATTGCTATCTCTGAATTATTACATAATTAACATTTCAAATCAGTTTTAATAAGCAAATAGTATTGAGGAAGCTGTAGTCTCTAAACTGAAAGAAAACAAAGTTTAAGATTTAATAATCTTTGGGATCCCTGGGTGGCGCAGCGGTTTGGCGCCTGCCTTTGGCCCAGGGCACGATCCTGGAGACCCGGGATCGAGTCCCACATTGGGCTCCCGGTGCATGGAGCCTGCTTCTCCCTCTGCCTGTGTCTCTGCCTCTCTCTCTCTCTGTGACTATCATAAATAACAAATAAAAAATTAAAAAAAAAAAAGATTTAATAATCTTTTTAAGATTTATTTCATTATTACTCCAAACCAAGAGTCGGACGCTCAACCAACTAAGTTCCCCAGGTGCCCCAAAACGAATAATCTTTTAAAGCCTATTAACCGTCTAGCACTTAGATTACTTCCAATCCTTGCTATAATCCTCCCTGATGGATGGTATTATTCTATTTTTCAAAGAATCTATGGCCTTGAAAAAGGTCAAGAATCTATGGCCTTGAAAAAGGTCAAGAAACTTCCTGTGTGTTTGAGACAAAATATAAAGCAACAACTTTCCACTGCCTATATATATTCTTTCCATCAGATATACTAAAAATAGAATTTACCACAAGCACAGCTTTATCAAGAAAAGACATTGGTCACAGCGCTTAGGTGGTTCAGTGGGCGTCTGACTCTTGATTTCAGTTCAGGTCATGATGTCAGGGTTATGAAATTAAGCCACAGGTCAGACTTCTCACTCGGCTTGGAGCCTGCTTAAGATTCTCTCTCTCTCCCTCTACCCCTCTCCCTGCCTTTCTCTGCCCTACCTAGGGGGAAAAAAAATAGAAAGAAAAAGACATTAGTTGAGCTAATTGTTTATTAATGATTCCAAAGCTTTGGCAGGAAAATACTATACTTTCTTCTCAACACAACAAAATGAAACTGTTTCAGGTGCTAACTTGGTTACTTCTATGCAAGTGGTTCTCAAACTCAGACACTGGAATCACCTGAAGGGCTTATGAAAACCCAGGTTACTGAACTCTACTCTAAATGTACCTTGATACCTGGGATGGTATCTGAGAATGTGCATTTCTAACAAGGGAAATACCACCCCCCCAAAAAAAAATAAAAATTTTAAAAATTTTTAAAAGAATTTAAATACCCCTTGGGACACCTGGGTGGCTCAGCGGTTTAGCGCTTGCCTTTGGCCCAGGATGTGATCCTGGAGTCCCAGGATCGGGTCCCACGTCGGGCTCCCTGCATGGAGCCTGCTTCTTCCTCTGCCTGTGTCTCTGCCTCTCTCTCTCTGTCTCTCATGAATAAATAGATAAATAAAATCTTTAAAAAATAATAAAATAAATTTTAAAAGTAATAAAACAGGAATAGGTGGAATCAGTGTTCTTTGCTATTTCACGTTCATTAAAACTATGGAAAGACAGTTTACTGCTATTATATTTAAATAAAACCTGCTGTAAAAGAAAGAGTTTTTACGTATGAACATTTACTGATTGCTAGTATACATGGCTCTTGAAATGTAACTAGTCCAAATTAAATATGTTGGAAGTATAAAACACACCATGTTTCTGATTTTAAAGATCTAGCACAAAACAATGTACAATATCTCATTAATGACTTATTTGATGATTATATGCTGAAAAGATATTTTGTATATATCGGGTAAGATAAAATATATTATTAAAATTAGTTTACCTGGGTTCTTTCCATATAGCTACTAAGTAATTTTAAATTACACCCATGACACAAATTATACTTCCACTGGACAGTTTTTTTCCTAGAGCACTCACTAGAATGTGTGCCAGTGCAGGGAGGGGCAGTGGGAGAGAAACAGACTCCCTGCTGAGTGGGGAGCATGATGTAGGATGCTCTTTCAAGACCCTAAGATCACAACCTGAGCCAGAATCAGGAGTCAGATGCTTAACGTACTGAGCCATCCAGACACCTCACCAGATAGTTCTGTTTGCAGCAGTGCAATTTATTCAAGACTGGCTTATAATTTCACTTTCACTCATTTGGACAAATTCAATTGTATTAGCCAAAGGGAAAACAACAAACTAAGACTTAAAGCTGAATTTCCTCTAGTTTTTCAAAATTGCAAAAGATGACAAGAGATCCGATCAGAAGCTTCTCAACCCATTGTCTTCACATAACACAGTAGCAGACGTTTACTATACTTTTTCACTTACCTCATACCTTTTTACAGGAGATACTAGAAGACAATAATTTGAGTATTAAAAACATTTACTACTGAGGGGGGCACTTGGCAGGATGAGTACCGGGTGTTATGCTAAATGTTGGCAAATTGAACTCCAATAAAAAAATTTTTAAATAAAAATAAAAACATTTACTAGAAAAGGCATGTTTAGTTCTATGAAGCATGCCTGTGAGAAACTGAAAGCTAAAGCAAAGACAGATTCAAGAAGAGAAAGAGAATTCATCTATTTTAGCACAATACTATTTAATTATGTCTTGTAATCCTCACAACAACCATATGACTTAAATTCTTTATCCTTTCTTTCACTGCTGAGATTACCTCCCACATGTTTAAATAATTTGCCCAAAGTCATATAGAGTAAGTTGACGTGGTAGGATGCAAATTCAAATCTGATCCCTAAGACTGAGTTCTTATAAGAAAATATAATAAAGAAACCAAATTTATGTTTAAAACAATATCTCCTCAAAAGAAAAAGGCTGAATTAAACAAGGCATTGCTCCACAAAACTTAATTAAAATACTCTTCAGTAGCTCTACTTAATCCAATCAATATTACACACTAGACTAGGCAACTTGATTAAATAAGAAAAAGTCCCCGGCTTGAGGCTATGAGAGGCCCTATCTTCAGAGAGTTAAATTTTTCCTCTACTTTTATACCTCTTAGAGCTACTATAATCACAGGAATTTAATAAATACTGAGAATTTCACTTACCTGGAGAATTACTCATTTCTAAATGCCCCAATTATTTTTAAAAAACCGAAGGAACTATGAGAAGCCATTAAAAATCTCAGCAAGTAAAAAAAAAAAAAAAAAATCTCAGCAAGACTCTAAAACAACATGTATTTAGCAAACCTTTTATAATAGATTGAAAGAAGTGCTTAACACTAGAAATTATTCAGTAAATCATGACTTTTAAAAACTGGTTTTCAGGGACACCTGGGTGGCTCAGTGGTTGAGTGTCTGCCTTTGGCTCAGGGAATGATCCCACCATCCTGGATCGAGTCCCACTCTAGGCTCCCTGGGGGAAGCCTGCTTCTCCCTCTGCTTCGTCTCTGCCTCTCTCTCTCTGCCCCTCTGTGTCTCTCGTGAATAACTTAAATATTTTTTTTAAACCGGTTTTCATTTTCATTATAAGTCATGACAGCCTTACTAAAACCTAAAAGCAACTCACAGACTAATTTTTGTGAACCGAAATTAGTACTTAGTAAATTAAAACTAAAGCAATCACACCCAAGCAGATTTAATGAGAAACCACTTCACACCTACTAGAATGGCTACAAATAAGAAGACAGAGACAACTGTTAGCAAGCATATAAACAAACTAATCTGCTGGTGAGAATGTAAAATGGTAGTCATTTTGGAAGTTACAAAATTACCTAGCAGTCCAATTCCTAGGTATATATCCAAGGGAATGAAGGCATGTCCCCACACAATAATTTGTATGCAAATATTCATAGCAACACTATTCCTAACAGTCAAATAGTGAAAATAACCCAAATTTATATCAACCGACAAATAAAATGTATATCCATACCATAAAATTGTTATTTGGCAATAAAAAGAAATGAAGTCCTGATACATGCTACAACATTCATGAACCTTGAATACATTATGCTCTGGAAAGCTGCCAACCATCAAAGACTACATACTGCATGACTCCATTTACATGAAATGCCCAGAAAGTATATTAGGGGCTGCCCAGAGCTGGAGGAACTGGGGAAAATGGGGAATGACTGCTGCTAACAGGGTTTCTTTTGGGAGTGATGAAACGTTTCTAAAGTTGATAGTGATGAATACACAACTGCAAATATACTAAAAACCACTAAGTTGTACACTTTAAATGGGTGAACTGTGCAGTCTGTTTATTATATCTCAAAGCTTTTTTTTTTAAGATTTTATTTATTTATTCATGAGAGACAGAGAGAGACAGGCAGAGACACAGGCAGAGGGAGAAGCAGGCTCCATGCAGGGCCAGATGTGGGACTGGATCCCAGGTCTCCAGGATCACACCCCGGGCCAAAGGCAGGAGCTAAACTGCTAAGCCACCCAGGGATCCCCTCAAAGCTGTTTTTAAAAAAGAAAATCTGATGTAGTATTTCTTGGAATATATGTTGCCAACCAGCTATAATACATCTCTAAGTCTTCAAAATCTAAATACCACCTTAGTCATTAAAGAGAAACACTCATTAGGCAAGAAGTAAGGACAGAGGGGGCAGGGTATTAGCTATCAAGGATCATGACGACACCAAAACTTCCTATATACTCAATCACCAAAATTTCTTTTTGGGATTTGAGAAACTGGATAGCTAATACAACTACATGCCCCACTACTAACACAATGAAATCTAAAGACATAAGAAGAAAAAGAGTGGGATCCCTGGGTGGCGCAGCGGTTTGGCGCCTGCCTTTGGCCCAGGGCGCGATCCTGGAGACCCGGGATCGAATCCCACATCGGGCTCCCGGTGCATGGAGCCTGCTTCTCCCTCTGCCTGTGTCTCTGCCTCTCTCTCTCTCTGTGACTATCATAAATAAATAAAAATTAAAAAATATATTTAAAAAAAAAAAAAGAAAAAGAGTAATCATGAAGAACAGGAAAATAATTGGTCATATGTCTGTCAATGACCTGCAAGTTCAATCACTTTTGACAAACCGTGGAAATGGTATCCTAGGAATCAGATAACAGTAAGTCTTCCCACGTAAATATCACTCATTTTTAGTGAACTGTTAGGAAATTTTTGTATAGAAAAGGTTGTTTCATCATACAAAGTAGTTCTTCACCAAGATTAATTACTTTTTGATCTTTCTCCTTTAAGATATTAATACTGAGGGGCAGCCTAGGTGGCTCAGAGGTTTAGCACCGCCTTCAGCCCAGGGCATGATCCTGGAGACCTGGAATCAAGTCCCAGGTCGGGCTCCCAGCAAGGAGCCTGCTTATCCCTCTGCCTGTGTCTCTGCCTCTTTCTTTCTCTCTCTCTCTCTCTCTGTATCTCTCATGAATAAATAAATAAATCTTTAAAAATATATATATTAATACTGAAATTACCAGAACAATTTACTCTTAAACATGACAAAGACCTATGAACAAATTTTAAAAGGTCTTTTTTTGTCATGAACAGTGAACTTTTTTTTTTTTTAACAGTGAACTTTTAAATGTAGTTTTTCCATCTGAGAATAAATGTATATATACTTAATACAACATTTTCTTATGAAACAAAATCTGGCTAAATGAACTACTCTTGCTAACTTGGTAGTTAAAATCCCCAGGCCAGTACTTAAGATCAAAAGCACCACCAAAGCCAGGCATTCTGTACAACAATATATACCCATCAGGGGGAAAATGTTCAGAATTCCAATTGTGACAACGGGGATTCATCTCCTGCTAGCTTTCCATGACTTTGAAAAGTAATCATAAACTTTCTAAACTATTAGGCTATAATGTAATAATAATTTTTAAAAACCAGAGGTCCTTTCCAAAAACCATCAACATTTAAATGACCAAATGTACATCCTTCCAACATTTAAACAAAACTTACACCATAAAAATACAATGACCTATCCTTATTACTCTCATTCTGATCTATAACAGCTTCTAAAATACCCAAGCTTTGTAAGACAACCAGCAATTTGTATGTTTTCTTTTTGTTACTATTTCTGTTAAAACCAAAAAAATTAATAGTAAAAATTACAGTCTGATAAAATAGAGGCAATTTAGGGATAAAATAAAAGGAGAATGATCACATGCTCTAACCAAAGATAATCTTGCACCATTAGTTCTCTGGTATTTTAAGAGCTTCCCATCTTTACCTTGATTCAAAAAATATTCCTATAAGAAATATAAGAAAACAACAAATAATGAAGGCAGAAAAATTCAGTAACTTGCCTAAGGTCACTCAAGTAAAGAAGTAGAGAAGGAAACCTAGACAGCCTGGTTCCAGAGACACCCTTTTAACTATTCCCCATTACAAGTGAGGATAAACCTCTGCAAACTTCATTTACCCCTTCCTCTAATCCCCCTAATATCAGGCTAAGAACACAGAAATGCCTGTCTGTAATATACATACTTCACAGAACATTTTCTTATGAACTCAATGCTAAATGGTGATTAAGTTCCCTTGAGACTCAAATACAAACATCTCCATTAAAAAAAATTTTTAATCATATAGAAAAAGTATACAGTACATGTCTTTTAACCTTGGGGAATACATTAATTTGCATTTTTACAATACACCACTGACTTATAAGCAATTCACTAAAATTTATGACTATTTGAGATGCCAAAAATTAAGCATGCTACACCATAAATAAAACCACAAGACTGACTAAATCAACCTAAGACAAGCTTCAATAGCTTTAGGAAAATTGTTAAATGGTGGTAAAATTAGACTAGGAAACAAGCCCCTGGCCATCTCTGGCCAATAGTCCTGGTGCTCTTTTCCTATCACCTCCTACTTTCACTTCTCACCACTTTCCATATGTATTCCAAATCATCACACAAGGATTCTAAACACCATTAGAAGACAGCCATAAGAAGGGGCACATGGGTGGCTCCAAAGTTTAAGGGTCTGACTATTGGTTTGGCTCAGGTCATGATCTCATAGGTCATAGAAGGAGCCCCACACTTAGCGTGAAGTCTGCTTGAACATTCTCTCCCTCTGCCCCTCCCCCATTCGAGCTTCCTCTTCCCTCTTACTCTAAAATAAATAAATATATCTTTAAAAAAAGAAGAGATAAGTAAAATGGCTACCAATAGCACGCATACAATTCCGCCACTGCTTGTATCTCTGAGAAAGTAGAAACTTCCAATATTTATTTTGTATATATTGTTTCTACAGTATGCATTCTTTTGACTAATTGTGAAGCAAAAACTTTTAATAATTAAATAAACTAATTCACTTGCATTCAAATGTCTGATTTTTTCTTCTATTATCAGTTAAAATTATCATTGTATAACCATCACAAATCCTTTCTTCCTAATTTAATCTCACCAATACTCAAAATGCATTATATCACATACATTCCCTGCTTTATTAAAGAACTTCAAATATTTTTGCTTATCTGCAAAAATATATTCAATAATTCATCTATATTCTGTAAAATAAATGTAAGAAAAGGAAAAGTATCAAGTTGGTAATATTGATAATGTGTTCATAATTGCATTCTAAAAAAAGTATAAAACTCATTATTAAACTTTGATAAAAATATATTGATGCAAGCACAGATTTACAAGCAAATGTAACACCAGCTCTGGCAACTTTGGAAGGCAGGTAAGTTAATATACTTTAGGGACACTCAGGTACTTGGGAGCCATTTTCCATGAAATATGAAGGCTTATTTATTTACTTATTAAAGATTTTATTTATTTATTCATGAGAGACACAGAGAGAGGCAGAGACATAGGCAGCAGAGACTTAGGCAGGCGGAGGAGAAGCAGGCTCCCTGATGAGGAACTCGATCCTGGAACTCCAGGATCACGACCTGAGCCAAAGGCGATACTCAACCACATGAGCCACCCAGGTGTCCCAAGGCTTTTTTTAGATAAAAGTATTTCTTTTGCAAAAACAAAAGATTAAAAGAAAGAATACAAAAATTTTTGAAGAGGGTGCCAAGATCATTCCATGGGAAAAGAATAATCTGTTCAGCAAATGGTATTAGAACTGGATGATACATTAAAAACAATTAAGTTCAACCTTACTTCACACAATATATAAGAATTAACTCAAAATGCATCACAAACCTAAATTTAAGAGCTAAAACTGTAAAACCCATAGAAAAAACCATAAGGGTAAATCTTCATTACCTCAGATTTGCAAAGGATTCTTAGACGATATCAAAACACAAACCACAAAATAAAGATAATTTGGACTTAATCAAAATTTGTAACTTTTGTGCTTGGATGGACATTAACAAGAAAGAAGGTAATTGACAAAATATGAGAAAGTATCTATAAATCAGATACACTTGACACTTGAGCAATGCAGGGGTTAAGGGAAGACAGACACCGCCCCCCCAGGGGCAATAGAAAGTCAGCATATAACTTTTGACACCCCAAAAACTAATAATAGCCCACCAGTATAGAAGCCATACTTGGTAACAGTCAACTAATACACATTGTGCATGTTATATGTATTATAAACTATATTCTGACAATAAAGCTAGAAAAAAGAAAATATTAGGAAAATCATATGGACGAGCAAACACATTTACAGTAATATACTGTATTTATTGAAGATAAGTGAACCTATGTAGTTCAAACATGTTCTTCAAAGATCAACTGTACTTGGATAAAAGACTTTATATCCAAAATATATAAAAATCTTACAGTTCAATTAAAAAAGACAACCCAATTTAAAAATAGGCAAAGGATCTGAATATATGTATGTATATGTATGTATGTATATCTGAATATATATATATCTGAATTTATATATGAACATATCTTCTCCAAGGAAGCTATACAAATGACCAATAAGCACATAAAAATATGCTCAACACCATACAGCCATCAGAGGAATGAAAATCAAAACCACAATATTTCATATTAGGATGCCCAGAATCATAAATAGGTAATGAGTATTGATGAGAATGTAGATAAAGCAGAACCCTCATATGCTGCTGGTTCAAATATAAAATGGTGCACCAGCTTTGGAAAACAGTCTGGCAGTTCTTCAAATAATTCAACATAGTTACCATAATGACCCAGCAATTCTGCGCCTAGGTATATACACAAGAGAATTTAAAACAAGTGTCAAACAAAAACTTGTACTCCAATGTTTACAGCAGCATTATTTATAATAGTCAAAAGTGGCAACTACCCAAATACCCATCAAATAATGAACTGGGCAATACTAATTCTTAAAAGCACTCAAAGCCAAATGCCAGGGAGATTACTGCATTGCTCTCTTCATACAGGTTTACAAAGAGTTCTTGTGGCAGTTCTTACACAAAGGAAGGAAACACAGAGCTCCAACACTTGTCTACAATGTGAAGGCAAAAGCTATAGGGCAGTAATGTCTCAGGAGGAACAAATGAAACGGAATAAAAGTGATAGTGGGCTTGGTACAAAGTCAAATCCAACCAATCTCTACACATCATCTTTTAGTTTCCTCACCTACTGAAAGCTGGAAAATTTCCCTGTTGTGATTTAAAAACATCTCCTTGTGTTTGGATTTTCATTACCCTGTCACAAAAAACTAAGCACAGATTTAATTATATCATGCAGACCTGTATTCTTTCATTTAGATCTATAATTGATCTAAATACAGGTTTAATTCTATCATGGTTTTGTCAAGAAAATGTAACTTTGCAATTACCTTTTGGCAATTCCAGCTGAACGAAAGACTCAAGTCACCTCAAATGCTGGGGGAAGGGAAGATATTTTAAAGATACATACAGAAAGAAGGATGCCAGGTTTCAAAAACTAGCATTCTTCAAAATGTGACAACATATCTTGTAGTTCAAGAGCAGCTCTGTTAAGAAACAGGCATTACAGGGATCCCTGGGTGGCGCAGCGGTTTAGCGCCTGCCTTTGGCCCAGGGCGCGATCCTGGAGACCCGGGATCTTCATGTCGGGCTCCCGGTGCATGGGGCCTGCTTCTCCCTCTGCCTATGTCTCGCCTCTCTCTCTCTCTCTCTCTCTCTCTCTCTCTCTGTGACTATCATAAATAAATAAAAATTTTTTAAAAATCTTAAAAAAAAAAAAAAAAAGAAACAGGCATTACAGAAACTGACCCTCAGAAGCTCTGGTCAAATAATTACTACTCCAGGGCTTTGTGATTAGATAATTTGGCTCTTTCCCCTTGTCTTTCCATGGTACTCCCACTGTAACTACAGGACTTTTTCTGTGTGCTTTCAGTTTATGGTCCTGAAAAAGATAGCTCACTTAACTATCACTGTTACTATTGGAGCAAAATTTTGCACCAAACAATCTTATCTGCTCCTGATCATCTCAGAGAATGGCTTTCCTTGGACTAAGTAACTTTGATAAGAGTCAAATGGGGACAGCAGCATGGTCACACAAAAGAGGCCATGATCATCTATCACATAAGCAACCACTCAGGACACCCTCAGCAGACTTTGAGGCTCAGCACAGCAGGCTCCCAAAATACAAAGCCTCCTCTCTAGCTTATATGATCAGATGCAATCCCAATACCTAATAGATTACAACAGGATAGAATTTATGCACTCACAAAATGGTCAATACAGGTAAAAAAGAAAAAGAAAAAAGCAACAATTACACAGTTTAAAAGTAGAAAAAAAGAAAAAAAAAAAAAAACCTGGGACAAAAGTCTCTATCTTAGCATCTCTGGGATATCACTCTAATTCTGCTTTAAGTCCTTCAACTGCTGGGGAACTCCATACCAAAAAAAAAAAAAAAAAAAAAAAAGGGAGGCATTGTCAGGCTATCCTAACAGATCTTTAAAAATCTTTAGGTTAGGTGCACCTGGGTGGCTCCGTTAAGCATCTGTCTTCTGCTCAAGTCCTGCTGGGGGGGCAGGAGAGGGGGGGTGTTAGAGTTGGGGGGAGTTGGCTTCTCCCTCCCCTCTGCCCCTCCCCCTTCTCTCTTTTTCTCTCTCTCTCTCAAGTAAATAAAATATTTTTTTAAAAAGTCTTGGGCAGGGGACCCCTGGGTGGTGCAGCGATTTGGCGCCTGCCTTTGACCCAGGATCGAATCCCACGTCGGGCTCCCGGTGCATGGAGCCTGCTTCTCCCTCTGCCTGTGTCTCTGCCTCTCTCTCTCTGTGTGTGTCTCTCGTGAATAAATAAAATCTTTAAAAAATAAAAAATAAGTAAAATAAATAAAAAGACTTTGTGGGGGATCCTGTTGTGCCCAAGATTGCGAATCCAAGAAACCACCAAGGAGCCGACACCGATGCAAACACAAGAGGGTTTATTTACAAGCTCGAGCTCAGGTCCAAGTATACCCGACACAGCGGAACAGGGACTTGGACCCCGAAGTGGGTTACAGCTGGGTTTTTTTATAGGCTGGTCTAGGGATTTTCAGAAGGGATGGAGGAATTTCTCAAGTTCTGTTTACATTTTGATATGGGGCTTTCAAGGGCATTGAGCTCTGTTCTCATTCTAATATGGGACTTTCTATCACAGGTGTGGGCTCTGTTGTCTTTCGGATATGGGATTCTCTGCCGAGGGCAATTCTGAGCTCTGTTGTCTTTTTTTTTTTTTTTTTTAATTTATTTTTTATTGGTGTTCAATTTACTAACATACAGAATAACCCCCAGTGCCGTCACCCATTCACTCCCACCCCCTGCCCTCCTCCCCTTCTACCACCCCCAGTTCATTTCCCAGAGTTAGCAGTCTTTACGTTCTGTCTCGCTTTCTGATATTTCCCACACATTTCTTCTCCCTTCCCTTATATTCCCTTTCACTATTATTTATATTCCCCAAATGAATGAGAACATATAATGTTTGTCCTTCTCCGACTGACTTACTTCACTCAGCATAATACCCTCCAGATCACTTGCCATCAGGGAAATACAAATCAAAACCACAATGAGATACCACCTCACACCAGTGAGAATGGGGAAAATTAACAAGGCAGGAAACAACAAATGTTGGAGAGGATGCGGAGAAAAGGGAACCCTCTTACACTGTTGGTGGGAATGTGAACTGGTGCAGCCACTCTGGAAAACTGTGTGGAGGTTCCTCAAACAGTTAAAAATAGACCTGCCCTACGACCCAGCAATTGCACTGTTGGGGATTTACCCCAAAGATACAAATGCAATGAAACGCCAAGACACCTGCACCCCGATGTTTATAGCAGCAATGGCCACGATAGCCAAACTGTGGAAGGAGCCTCGGTGTCCAACGAAAGATGAATGGATAAAGAAGATGTGGTTTATGTATACAATGGAATATTACTCAGCTATTAGAAATGACAAATACCCACCATTTGCTTCTGTTGTCTTTCTGATATGGGATTACCTGCTGAGGACATCGAGGACATTCTGCAGTTTTTCCTATAAAGTTCAGCTTTTATTCACAGGGGCTTAAGATGGCTGTACTTGTGCTAATGCTAAACTTGAGGTGGAATGGCCTTGATTTTTCTCAGCCTCCACAATCCCTGGGTGGCTCAGCGGTTTATTTATTTATTTATTTTGGTTCAGCGGTTTAGAGCCTGCCTTCGGCCCAGGGTGTGATCCTGAAGTCACAGGATCGAGTCCTGCATCAGCGTCCCTGCATGGAGCCTGCTTCTCCCTCTGCCTGTGTTTGCCCCCACCCCCCTGTCTCTGTCTCTCATGAATAAGTAAATAAAATCTAAAATAAAAAATAAAAAAGTAAAAAGTCTTTGTGTTAGGACAAAATCTATTTTCATATAAACTGTCAATTAGCCTTTATTTTTTTTTCTGAAGCAAAAACAGGTTTATTCACTCCAGCAAGAAGCCTTCAACTATGTGAATATCTCACTTCTCCTTAGCCTCCTGTAGATTATTAACCCATTGAAGAACTTAAATCATTCTTCCTAAGGCTTGATTCCAGACCCACAGCCATTCTGACTTCTTTGGGCACATCTTGTTTTGTTCAAACCACTCTTTAAATACACACTTGGAACTGAAGACAGTACCAGTGGGTCAGACAAGAACAGAATATTATAGATTCTTCTTTAGGAAATCGCCACTAATTTCATTAATCCAATATATATTTTTCAAGAACTATATCACTCTAGTGATTCATATTAAATATCCCATAAATTTCCTGGATCTGCATTGAGCACTACTAAATATTATTTTTTTAAAAAAAGATTTTTTGGCAGCAATACCAGCAAAAGAATAGTTTACTTTCAAATTTTTCACCATCATCTCAATTATGATTATTGTTAAAGCCATGATACCAAAGTAAAATCAAATACTAGTTCTGTCATGTAGCATCTGTAAGAGGTACTCCACCACACTAACAGCCTCCCACTGTACTTGACTGAGAGCTTTCAAAGGTAGCCACAGGAGATGCTCAAGCTAGACAAAAAGTTTTCTACATACCTTTTTTTTTTTTAAGATTTATTTATTCATGAAAGAGAGAGAGAGAGTGAGAGGCAGAGACACAGACAGAGGGAGAAGCAGGCTCTATGCAGGGAGCCTGATGTGGGACTCGATCCTGGGACTCCAGGATCACACCCTGGGCCGAAGGCAGGTGCTAAACTGCTGAACCACCCAGGGATCCCCTACATATCTTAATAGTACTGATCCGGAGCACCCTGGAACTCTACCTTAGGTAAAACACATGGTCTCAAAGTGAATTACAGATGCATTTTAAGGGATAGTTTGAACTCTGGTAAAATTAACAACAACAACAAAAAAAATTTTAAGAGAATTGGACTAGCCTGGACTAAAAGGAACAGAGAATATTTCAACATGAAAAGAGGTTTCTGGGCTCCCAACTTTCAGTGGCTAGGAAGCCGGCTGAAAATGTTACTCCGCTGCAAAAAAAAAGAAAAAAAAAAGAAAAAGAAAATGTTACTCCGCTGCAAACATTGCTTACAGAAAAAAAGGACTTCTCAGAGGGAGGAACCAAAACCAAAAGAAAGTAATAGATTTGGGAAAGACTTCCAGGTAGCAGCTGGCCCTACTCAAGGAACACCCATTGCCCCAATTAGGGACCCTGACAAATGGGCCTGACTGGATTTCAGACTTGATACAGACCAGCAACTGCTACTCCTCTCCCTTTCCTCCCCTATTTGAATAGAAATGTCTATTGGGGTTATATTGTACTTGTCTCAACATCTTATGCTGGGTGTATCTTTTAAGCTTGTAGATCTGCATCAAGAGAAACATAGCTCCTCCTAACAAGTGATAGACTCTAATCCTTCCCACTCTTTTTTTTTTTTTTTTTTTTTTATTCATGAAAGACACACAGAGAGAGAGGCAGAGATACAGGCAGAGGGAGAAGCAGGCTCCATGCAGGGAGCCTGATGTGGGACTTGATCCCGGGACTCTAGGATCACGCCCTGGGCCAAAGGCAGGGGCTAAACCGCCGAGTCACCCAGGGATTCCCCTTCCCACTCCTTTTTGAGTTGGGTCTGGCTTTGTGTTTTGACTAAGAATGCAGCCAAAAAGAAATGACTCAAGAAGCCATTAACTTCCCCTCTAGACCTCTTGGAACACTACTGTGACTATGTAAAAAGCCCAAGTTATTCCTAGAAGAAAGCCCATGTGGAAGAGAGGCAATTGTTGCCACCCCATGACAGCCCCAGATAATTGCCAGATACTTGAGTTGAGGACATCTTAAACCATCCAGTCCAGTCAAGCTGCCAGAAAACTAAAGAGACAGAAGTGATTCCAGGCAATAGCATCCAAAAACAAACTACCCAACTTAGGCCAGATCAAATAACAGTATAGTGAGCAAATAATTGTTTTAAGCTACTAACTTTTGGGACTGTTTGTTACACAGCAATAGGGAACTGAGACTATGATAAATAAAATAACAATGCATCTTAATCTGATGAAATATAATCAGCAGCTCAATACATGCTTTTTTAAAAATATCAACTTGGGGAAAACAGAGTATAAACTTACACAGTTGACATGACCATAAAACACCAAAGACCACCAGTTACTACTACTATGTCCCAGACAAATGCTGAAGGAAAGTTTGCAATGTTAGACTATCACAGAAGAAATCCTCAAGATTCTTTCCTAGTGCTATCCAATCTCTAGGCACAAATGCTAAATGGATAAGGGAGGAGTGACATCAACTAACTAGATGAAAACAAAATAGATAATATCCTTGAATTATAGGTAATTTTTTAATGATGAGGTTTTCAATCTCTAACTCCAACTAAACTCTTAGGATACCACTGGTATTAATGTAATTTAAGTATCATAAATAAGAATGGTGAATTGTAGCCCATTTTTAGAGATTATTCTAAAAGAGTAGGATTTTTGAGGCCCAAAATAAAAGAATAGTTAGTTTATTAAGGAGGAAGCCTTTGTAGTGTCAAAGCACTAGAATTCAGACAAGCTGGGTCAGGTCTAGCAGGGTGACATAGGGCAAACCACTTGTTTGGCCGTGATTTCTCAACTTTGACCTGCCAAACACATACTACATGAACTTTTATTCAATGAGTAAGTCTTGGGGAAAACAGCATAGGGAATGTAATCGATCATATTATAATAGTGTTGCATGGTGACAGATGATAGCTACACTTGCAATGAGCATAGTACAACACACAGACTGTGGAATCCCTATGTTGTACACCTGAAACTAATGTTAACATTGTGTGTCGACTATACATCGATTAAAAAAAATGAACTTCACGAAATTAATAAGCTAAGAATATAGTTAACTGTAATTAAATGCAATTTCTTAAATTACTATTAATACTACTTATAATCTAATTAAAGCCACCATGCATTGAGTACTTATTACAAGCTAAGTATATGTTCATCTAATCCAATTAACAACCCTATAGAGAAGGTCCTATAATCCTATTTTACAGAATAGTAAACAGATGTATGGAGAAGCTAAGTAACATTCCAATATCTTACAGCTATTACTGACAAAGCCAGGATCAAATGCAGGGTTTTTTTTTTAAACTCTTGAGCAGAAACTTGTATGAGAACCTCAAGTCTAAAGTCTCAAAACAAAACAAGAATTTGGTGTCAGAAATGCAATCAACAAGCAAATAGAGCGTCATCAGCAACAGACCAGGAATAAGATTTAAATTCTAGTACCAATTCTGTACCAACACCTGGATATAAGATAATGAGCAAGTCAGCAATGAAAATTAAATAGTTTTTAATCAAGAAGAAATTAAGATATTTCACATTTGGCAATCATCCTATCTCTGGGCTTTTTTTCATTCATAGAATGGGATCTGAGGGGATCCCTGGGTGGCTCAGCGGTTTGGCGCCTGCCTTTGGCCTAGGGCGCGATCCTAGAGTCCTAAGATCGAGTCCCAGGATAGAGTCCCACGTCGGGTTCCCGGCATGGAGCCTGCTTCTCCTTCCTCCTGTGTCTCTGCCTCTCTATGTCTATCATAAATAAATAAATCTTTAAAAAAAAAAAAAAAAAAAGAATGAGCTCTGAATAAATCCATTATAAGATTTTCCTTTCCAAAGCTATGAAAGTTTGATTCTATTTTTAAACACTACATAAAATGTTATTTCCAAAATGAATTTTCCAGTCCAATCAATAAACATATTAATATGCTACAGCATATCAAAAGGTATGAAGGTTTTCTTATCACTTACTAATTTTTCTCTCATTTGAATAAACTGCACTCATTCTGGCACTTATTCATACTCTTACCCTGACTTATAAGAGCCCTACTATATTACTAATTTCTGATGGTTTTATTTTATTTTTATTTTACTGTATTTCTGTCTACATGTGAAATTAGTAACCTTAAGGATATATATTTCTTCAATATCTACTGAATAAATGAGTAAGTGAACAGAACAGGGGCATAAAATAATTAATACACATTGACAATGTGGAAACTAATTTTTCCTCCCTAGCTGTAAAGCCACATTATAACAATTCGAGGGGATTCTCAAAAACATCTACATAATACTCTATTTTTCAGATCACTACATATTTTCAGTTACTCCAAGTTTCTTGATGCACAATAAAAACTATTCAAATTTCATAAACTCTTTCACTGAGCCTATCACAACCACTAGAATCAAGCAGGGGCTCAAAAAAATGAATCCAGCAAATAATTTTACAACAGCTAGTAAAATCAAGTAAGCCATTACAGTTCCATTATCTAAGAAGATCATTCTCAGAAATTATTTTCATGACAGTTCAAATGAAGATGCTGGCAAAAGCGCTCCTAATATAAAAGGGGGAAAAAATGCTGAAGAACTTAAAAAGTAATAGAATCAAATAATTTTTTATCATTTCCTTCATTCTGCCTATGCTATGAGATGGGGTGTGAAGCGCCCCTGGTTGAACCTGTGGAGGCATTACAAGGCAGGCATGTCCGGACATTGGCTCCTCACACCTTGCCCTAGGCATCTCCTCCGTTGGGCCATTCCTGAATTGTAGCCTTTATAATGAACTGATAATCTGGTCATTCTAAAATGGCAGAGTAGTTACGTGGATCCTGAGCTCACCTGGTCCTTGAACTCAGCCATGTAACAAATCATTCTTAACACCAAGAAACCATTCTGAGATTAGAACAAACTACACAAATAGAGAGAGATAAGAGGCCACATCATGGAAGGTAAAGATAGAGAGACATGATTTGGGGGAGAAGAGGATCATGGTTTCGCAGAGGGAAGGCAGCCAGGTCATGGAGAAAGGTGAGAGAGAGGAGAAAGACAGAGAGAGGAGCACACAGGGGATCACACAAGGAAGACATTTCCCCAAAGCCACTGACTGGGAAAACGAGAGGAACTGATTTTTGTGAGTTTTTACAACCACAGGGAATAAACACTAAAATTTTAGAGGTCCACAGCACGGCAGGTGTGGAGCCCAGCAGGTGTTGCAGTGCTCCTGCTGAAAGAAGGAAGGCAGATAGGCCAGGGCAGACAGTATAATCTGAGGATACCCTAGGAGACACAGGGAGAGATGATCCCCCCTCTTCTTGGAGTTCGTGTAAAAGAAGTGACATGCCTCTCTGGCCAACAGGCTGGCAGTTGTCTGCCAACAAGCTGGCAGGTGCCATTACTCTCCCCCTACCATAAACTAACTTCAATGAGCACAATGAGTGCCAACAGTGGCATAAACCACTTATATCAAGCTCTGCTCCCGTGCTGCTTTTTTCGGGCATATGTGCCTGTGAACCAACACAGTGGGCCTCTCCACCAGGGGCTAGCACAGCCTACCCCCAATCCCACTCCTCAAAACACATAACACACCACATCTACAGACCATAGAATTCTGCAAAGCTTCAGCTTGAGTGGAAGTAACATCAGGTCTCTCTTAACAGGCAGACCAGAGCACAACTAGTTAAAACTTGCCACATTCTGGCCAACATCCAAACACTCCCCACTGCAGGCAAGGAGATACTCTGCAGAGGACTGACCAGAAGGAAACAGCAGGCAAAACACAGCAGCAGAGTGCACACGGCATACACCAGACACTTCCCTGAAATGCCAGGTCCTGAACAGTATATGACCTCTTCTTTATAAAGCTGATACTCTCAGTAACAGGATATATAACAGGCTTTCCTAACACACAGAAGACAGAAACCTAGACAAAACGCCGAGACAGAGGAATTCATCCTGAAAAAAAACAAGAAAAGGTCACAGCCAGGGATCTAACAAAACAGACATAAGTAAAATGCTTAATCCAGAATTTTTTTAAAGATTTTATTTGAGAGAGAGAGAGAGCAAGCGAGCTCGGAGGGGGGGAGGGGAAGGGGGAAAACAGACCACACAGACACAAACACACACAAACACACATACACACACATGCTGAGCGCAGAGCCCAATATGAGGCTTGATCCAGGACTCCGAGATCACGACCTGAGCGAAAGTCAGACGCTTAAATGACTGAGCCACTGAGGAACCCCTTGATCCAGAATTTAAAGCAACAATCATAAGGATACTAGCTGGGCTTGAGAAAAGCATAGAAGACACCAGGGAGTCCCTTACTGCAGAGACAAAAGGCCTAAAAACTAGTCAGGCTTAACTAAAAAACACTATAACCAAGATACAAAACCAAGTGAGTGTAATGGATGGAAGGATGCAGAGGATGGAAGAAGCAGGAAAATGAATAAGTGATATATAATGTAAAATAATGAAGCTAAAAAGAAGGAAAGAAAAATATTGGATCACAAGTGCAGACTTAGGCAACTCAGTGACTCCATCAAGCACAGTAGCATTCATATCATAGGATTCCCAGAAAAAGAGAGGAAAAATGTGGCAGAAGGGCTTTTTTAATTGAAATTCAATTAATTAGGGACACCTGGGTGGTTCAGTGGTTAAGCATCTGCCTTTGGCTCAGGGCAAGATCCCAGAGTCCTGGGATTGAGTCCCACATCTGGCTCCCCACAAGAAGCCTGCTTCTCCCTCTGCCTAGGTCTCTGCCTCTCTGTCTCTCATGAATAAATAAATAAAATCTTTAAAAAATAAATACGTAAATTCAATTAACATTTAATGTATTATTGGTTTCAGAGATAGAGGTCAGTGATTCAGCAGTCTTATATGATACCCAGTACTCACTACATCAGGTGTCCTCCTTAATGTCCATCACCCAGTTACCCCATCCCCAAACTCCCCTCCCCTCCAGCAACCCTCAGTTTGTTTTCCATGACTAAGAGTCGTTTATGGTTTATCTCTCTCTCTGATTTCATCTTATTTTTTTCCTCTCTTCACCTATGATCCTCTGTTCTCTTAAATTCCACATATGAGTAAGATCATATAATTGTCTTATTCTGATTGAGTTATTTTACTTAGCATGATACCCTCTAGTTCCATCCATGTCATTGCAAATGGAAGATTTTATTTTTTGATGGCTCAGTAGTATTCTATCATATATATGCATACATATATGTATATGTATGTATATCTATATATAGATAGATAGATAGATAGATAGATACCCCACATCTTCTTTATCCATTCATGTGTCGATGGACACCTGGGCTCTTTCCATAGTTTGGCTATTCTGGACATTGCCACTATAAACATTGGGTTGCAGTTGCCCCTTTGGATCACTACATTTGTATCTTTGGGGTAAATACCCAGTAGTGCAATTGCTGGATCATAGGGTAGTTCTATTTTCAACTTTTTGAGGAATCTCCATACTGTTTTCCAGAGTGGCTGCACCAGCTTGCATTCCCACAACAGTGCAAGAGGGTTCCCCTTTCACTGCATCCTCGCCAACATCTGTCCTTTCCTGACTTGTTAATTTTAGCCATTTTGACTGGTGGTTTTGATTTGTATTTTCCTGATGCCAAGTGATGTGGAACGTTTTTTCATGTGTCTATTGGCCATTTGTATGTCTTCTCTGGAGAAATATCTATTCATGTCTTCTGTCCATTTCTTGATTGGATTATTTGTTCTTTGGGTGTTGAATTTGATAAGTTCTTTACAGTTTTGGATACTAACCCTTTATCTGATAAGACATTTGCAAATATCTTCTTCCATCAGGCAGAAGGTTTGAAGAAATTATACCCGAAAATTTCCCTAATCGGGGAAAGGAAACAGGCATCCAAATTCAGGAGGTAGAGAGAACTCCCATCAAGATCAACATAAGCAGGTCAACACCACAACAAATGGGTTAAATTTGCAAAATACAGAAATAAAGAAAAAAAAATCCTAAAAGCAGCAAGAGAAAAGAAATCTCTAACTTGCAAGGGAAGACAGATTAAGGTTAGCAGCAGATCTCTCCACAGAAACTTGGCAGGCTAGAATAGAGTGGCATGATATATTTGACATGCTACATGGGAAAAATATGCAGCCAAAATACTCTATCCAGCAAGGCTGTCATTCAGAATAAGAGAGATAAAGTGTTACCCAGACAAACAAAAACTAAAGGAGTTTGTGACCACTAAACCAGTCCTGCGAGAAAAATTAAAAGGGACTCTTTGAGTGGGAGACAAAGACCAAAAACAACAGACTAGAAAGGAACAGAGAAAATCTCCAGAAACAACTTAACAGGAAACACAATGGTACTAAATTAATATCAATAATCACTCTGAATGTAAATGGACTAAATGGTCCAAAAGACATAGAGTATCAGAATGGATAAAAAACAAGGCCCAATTATATGCTGTCCACAAGAGACTCATTTTAGATCTAAAGACACCTGCACATTGAAACTGAGTTGAGGGAGAAACATTTATCATGCTAATGATGTCAAAAGAAAGCTGGAGTAGCCATCCTTCTATCACACAAACTAGGTTTTAAACCAAAGACTGTAACAAGAGATGAAGAAGGGAACAATATCATAATAAAGGGGTCTATCCAACAAGATCTAATAATTATAAATATTTATACCCATAATTTGAGAACACTCAAATACATAAAACAATGAACAAATATGAAGGAACTCATTGATAATAGAATAATAACGGGATTTTTTTTAACATCCCACTTACCCAATGAACAGATAATCTAAGCAGAAAACCAATGGCATTGAATGATACACTGGACCAGATGATCCTAATAGATATATTCGGAACACTTCATCCTAAAGCAGTATACAGATTCAAAATACACATGGGACATCTTCCGGAAGAGATCACACACTGGGTCACAAATCAGGCTTCAACAAGTACAGAAAGAATGAGATCATACCATGCATATTTTCCAACCACAATGCTATGAAATTTGAAGCCAACCGCAAGAAAAAAAAATTGGAAAGCACCAATAAATGGAAGTTAAAGAACATCCTACTAAAGAATGAATGGGTTAGCCAGGAAATTGAAGAAAAAAAAAAAATACATGTCAACAAATGAAAATGAAACCATGATAGTCCAAAACCTTTGAGATGCAGCAAAAGCAGTCATAAGAGGGAATTATATAGCGACACAGGTCTAGCTCAAGAAGCAAGAAAAATCTCAAATATATAGCATAATACCCCTACAAGAGCTAGAAAAAGAACAATAGATGAAGCCTAAAGCCAGCAGCAGAAGGGAAATAAAGATTAGAGCAGAAATAAATGATATAGAAACAAACAAACAGATCAATGTAACCAGGAGCTGATTCATAGAAAGAATTAATAAAAGTGATAAACCCCTAGGCAGACTTATCAAAAAGAAAAAACGACCCAAATAAATAAAATCTCAATGGGGTGCCTGGGTGGCTCAGTCAGTTAAGCATCCAACTCTTAATTTCGGCTCAGTTCATGATCTCAGGGTCATGGAATCAAGCCCTGTGTCCATACTCACAGTAGAGTCTACTTGAGATTCTCTCTCTCCTTCTCCCTCTGCATCTCCCCCTGCTTGTGCTCCCAATCTCTTTCTCTAAAATAAATAAAATCTTAAAAAATATAAAACCACAAATGAGAGAGGTCACAAACACCACCATAGAAATAAAACAATTACAAGAAAATATTATGAAAAATCATATGCCAACAACTTGGGTGAACTAGAAGAAATGGATAAATTCCTAGAAGCATATAAATTGAGCCAGGAAGAAATACGAAAATTAAACAGACCGATAACCAGCAAAAAAAAAAAAATTTGAATCAGGGCAGCCTGGGTGGCACAGCAGCTTAGCACCATCTTCAGCCCAGGGCCAGATCCTGGAGACCCAGGATCGAGTCCCACATCAGGCTCCCTGCATGGAGCCTGCTCCTCCCTCTACCTGTGTCTATGTCTCTGTGTCTCTGCCTCTCTCTCGAGATCTCCCTCTCTCTCTCTCTCTGTGTGTGTCTCTCATGAATAAATGAGTAAAATCTTTTTAAAAAATTGAATCAGTAATCAAAATCTCCAAAAAACAAAAGTCCAGGACCAGAGAGCTTCCCAGGGGAATTCTACCAAATATTTTTTTTAATGTTTTGTTTTGTTTTTTTAATTTTTTATTTATTGATGATAGTCACAGAGAGAGAGAGAGAGAGAGAGAGAGAGAGAGGCAGAGACACAGTCAGAGGGAGAAGCAGGCTCCATGCACCGGGAGCCCGACGTGGGATTCGATCCCGGGTCTCCAGGATCGCGCCCTGGGCCAAAGGCAGGTGCCAAACCGCTGCGCCACCCAGGGATCCCCCAAATATTTAAAGAAGAGTTGATACCTATTCTTCTCAAATTCTTCCCAGTAATACAAATGGAAAGAAAACTTCCAAACTCATTCTACAAGGCCAGGACTACCTTGATTCTAAAACCAGACAACAACCCCACTTGTTAAATAAAAATTATTAAAATAATTATTCGCCAATATCATTGATGAACATGAATGCAAAAATTCTCAACAAATTGAATCCAACAATTTATCATTTATCACAATCAAGTGGGATTTATTCCTGGGCTGCAAGGGTGGTTTGATATTTGCAAATCAATCAATGTGATACATTGCAATAATAAAAGAAAGAGTAATAACTATATGATTCTGTCAATAGATTCAGAAAAAATATTTGACAAAATATAGCATCCTTTCCTAGTAAAAACTCTCCACAAAGTAGGGATAGATGGAATATGCCTCATCATCATAAAGGCCACACACAAAAGACCCACAGCAAAATACCATGCTCAGTGGGGAAAGACAGCTTTTCCGCTATGGTCAGGAACAAGACAAGGATATCCACTCTTACCACTATTATTTAACATAGTACTGGAAGTCCTAGCCTCAGCAATCAGACAAAAAGAAAGAAAATGCATCCAAATCAGCAAGGAAAAAGTCAAATTTTCACTATTAACAAAAGACATGACATTCTATGTAGAAAACCCAAAGGATGCTACCAAAAAGATTGCTATAAGTGAAACACAAATTCAGAAAAGTTGCAAGAGACAAAATCAACTTACAGAAATCTGTGGCATTTCTACACACCAATAATGAAGCAGCAAAAAGAGAAACCAAGGAATCAGTCCCATGTACAACTACACCAAAAACCCTAAAATGACTAAGAATAAATCTAACCAAAGTGATAAGAGGTCTGTACTCCAAAAACTATGGAGTACTTCTGAAGGAAATTGAAGACACAAAAAATGGAAAAACATCCCAAACTTATAGATTGGAAGAACTACTTTTAAAATGCCTATGCTACCCAGAGCAATCTACACATTTAATGCAATCCCTATTAAAATACCACCAGCATTTTCCACAGAGCTAAAACAAATAAACCCAAAATTCGTATGGAACCACAAATGACCCCTAATAGCCAAAGCAATCTTAAAAAAGAAAAGCAAAACTGAAAGTCATCAGAATTCTGGACTCCGAGTTATAGAACAAAGCTGTAGTGATCAAGACACTACAGCATTGCCAGAAAAATAGACACATAGATGAATGGAACAGAATAGAAAACTGGACCTACAACTATATGATCAACTAATTGACAAAGCACGAAACAAGATCCAGTGGAACACAATCTCTTCAACAAATGATGTTGGGAAAACTGGACAGCTACAAGCCAAATAATGAATCTGGACCACTTTCTTACACCATACACAAAAATAAATTCCAAATGGATGAAAGACCTAAATGTGAGACATGAACCATCAAAATCCTAGGAGAACACATGCAGCAATCTCTTTGACAACTTCTTATCAGATACATCTCTAGAGGCAAGAGAAACAAAAGCAAAAATGAACTATTAGGACTTACCAAGATAAAAAGCTTCTGTACCAGGGAAGAAGTTCATCCACATAAAAAGCTTCTGTACAGCAAAGTAAACAGTCAACAAAACTAAAAGGCAACCTTCAGAATGGGAGAAGATATTTGCAAATGACATACCTTATATAAAGAGTTAGTGTCCAAAATCTATAAAGAACTCATAAAACACCCAAAAAAACAAATAATCCAGTCAAGAAACGGGAAGAAGACATGAATAGACATTTCTCCAAAGAACACATCCAGATGACTGACAGATACATGAAAAGATGCTCGACATCACTCATCATCAGAGTAATACAAATCAAAATTACAATAAGGGATTGATTACCTCACACCAGGCAGAATGGCTAAAATTAAACAACACAAGAAACAACAAATGTTGGAGAGGATATGGAGAAAGTGGAACGCTCTTGCACTGCTGGTGGGAATGCAAACTGGTGCAGCCAACTGTGGAAAACGGTATGGGGCTTCCTCAATAAGTTGAAAATAGGGACGCTTGAGTGGCTCAGCGGTTGAATGTCTGCCTTCAGCTCAGGGCGTGATCCTGGGATCCAGGATCCGGTCCTGCATCAGTCTCCCTGCAGGGAGCCTGTTTCTCCCTCTATGTCTCTGCTTTTCTCTGTGTGTCTCTCAAGAATAAATAAATAAATCTTAAAAAAAAAAAAAAAGTTAAAAATAGAACTACCCTATAACCAAGCAATTACACTACTATTTATATAAAGGATCCAAAAATATTGATTGCAAGGAACATATGCATGCCAATGTTTATATCAGCATTTTCAACAACAGCCAAGAGAAAGGAAGTGCCCAAATGTTCACTGACTGATTAATGGATAAAGAAGATGGGGTGCATATATACAATGGAATATTACTCAGCCATCAAAAAAATGAGATCTTGCCATTTGCAACAACATAGATGGAGCTAGAATGTATTATGCTAAGCAAAACAAGTCAGTCAGAGAAATACAAATACTATATGATTTCACTCATATGTGGAATTGAAGAAATGAAACATTACCATGGGGGGAAAAAAGAGACAGGCAAACCACAAAACAGAATCTTAACTACAGAGAATAAACTGAGGGTTGCTGGAGGGTAGGTGGGCAAGGGGATGGGTTAAATGGCAGATGGGTATTAAGGAGGACACTTGGGGTGTTGTACTTAAGTAATGAATCACAAAATTGTACTAATGAAACTAATTTGACACTCTATGTTAGCTGGAATTTAAATAAACTTTAAAAAGTCAAATAGGTTTGTTGTTGCTGCTTTTGTTTTTTTAGAGAGTGAGAGAGAGGAGAGCTGGAGGGACAAGGGAAGAGGGGAAGAGAAAATCTTAAGCAGGCTCCACACTGAGTGTGAGCCTGACGTGGGGCTCAATCCCACCACTCTGAGATCATGACCTGAGTGGAAGTCAAGACTCAGACGCTTAAGTGACTGAGTCACCTAAGTGCCCTAAAAATCAAATAGCTTTTAACCAAGAAGATATTAGGATGGTTGCCAAATGTGAAATAACATGTTTTGAAAATATGAAATTTTTCAATACTGAAAATTAAAACATCTGAAAAAAAAGATGATCACAAGTTATCAAAAAGATAAATCCAAGAACTTCTGTATGTAAGTAGAGAGGACCAGAAATGCTATTTCAAAAATCACACATAAAAGGAAACTGAAAAAAGAATAGCAATAAAGCTTCACTTTAGGAAGCAAGGCAGGTGGACACAAATGGAAAGATAAAGGGTCACACATGCAGTGCTGTGACAGTCACCAAAAACAGAGTAAGGCCATAAACAGGAACATGTGTACAGCCAAATGTTCTTTAGGCCTAAATTATCCATCCCTTGAAACATTTTGTGGACTTGAATAATCATCGCTCTCTGGGTACATCCACTTATAAGCAACAAAAAAGTTTTATAATTTTATGCCACAATGATTGAGTATTTAAAACTACTTCTGGGGGGATCCCTGGGTGGCGCAGCGGTTTAGTGCCTGCCTTTGGCCCAGGGCGTGATCCTGGAGACCCGGGATCGAATCCCACATCTGGCTCCCGGTGCATGGAGCCTGCTTCGCCCTCTGCCTGTGTCTCTGCCTCTCTCTCTCTCTCTCTCTCTCTCTGTGACTATCATAAATAAATTTAAAAAAAAAATAAAAAAAAATAAAAAAAAAAACTACTTCTGGGGACACGTGGGTGGCTCAGTGGTTGAGAGTCTGCCTTTGGTTCAGGGCGTGATCCCCGGATCTGTGATGGAGTCCCACATCAGGCTGCCTGCATGGAGCCTGCTTCTCCTCTGCCTGTGTCTCTGCTTCTCTCTCTGTGTCTCTCATGAATAAATTTAAAAATCTTAAAAAATAAATAATAAAACAAAACTACTTCTGGAGGGGCTCCTTGGTGACTCAGATGGTTAGGTGTTCAAGTCTTGATTTTGGTTCAGGTCACGATGTCAGCGTAGTGGGAATGAACCTCACAACAGGCTCTACTGAGTTTGAAGCCTGCTTAAGATTCTCCATCTCCCTCCCCACTCGTACATGCTCCATCTCTTTCTAAAAATGAGTAAGTCTTTAATTAAAACTACTTTTGGGAAAAAATTCAAAAAATAAAACCAGTTTTGGGTTTAGAATTACTACAACCACCATACATATGGCAGAAAAATCAAACTGTCATGGCAACATCAGATGTCACAAAAGAGCAGTCTAGGTTAAGAAGAAAACAACGTCTTGCCTTAAGAGAATCGGCTATGTAAAATGAGCCACAAAATGGAATGACCAACTAGAAAACAGGCCAATTGTCATACGCTGAATAAATGACACCAATGAATTACCTGAATTAGGAAAAGCTAACAGGTTCATACTGTCATGCCTTCAAAATATTTTAAAAGTAATACCTATTTGGCAAGTCATGAAATGTGTGTTCAGAATGTCTGTATGATTTAAGAATAATCTGATTTTCCACAACATGGAATGATGGAATACCAACTACTAAGTGCATGCGGGAGTGAGGAAGGCATGCTCCTTAACGTGCAATCATACGGCCTCTAAAAGCCTGTAAGTTCCGGGCTGGTTACAGAGTTTTCTTAAAGGACACTAGTTAGCAAAGAAATAGCAGACTGAGTCCCTTCTACATTCCCACACAGGGTATCAAGTTGTCGAAAACCAGGATCATTTAATTATAATAATCCTTAACGAAATTAAAAGGCCAATAATAAAAAAAAAAAAAAAGGATATTTTCCCCTTCTAGGATCTTTTTTTTTTTTTTTTTTTTTTTTTTTAAGTAATTTCTACGCCCAACATGGGGCTTGACCTCACAACAGCGAGATCAGGAGTAGCACGCTCCACGGATGGACTGAGCCAACCAGGGGCCACCCCCTGCCCGGATTCTTAATAAGAGACAAAACCAGGAGTAATGAGACGTAAACTCAGAGGTGACACGTGTGTAACCACAAGATAAAGTTAAGTCTTTCATTTTGCGTGACTACACATGAAAGCTACTATTGCACGTATCCAGGAAAAAATTAATACACTTCACCCAACAGTTGGCAACAAATCACACGTGGAAGCGGCTGAGCTCACCAAGACGCCTGCACCGTCACTCTTCCCGGAGACGCTGCGCGCTGGTGGCAGCACAGGTCACGCGCGCCTTCACCTGCCTCGCCGCCCCCCGCCCCCGCCGCCGCCGCCGCCGGCCCCCACCAAGCGGGTGACAGGCGCCCACGGAGGAGGACAGCTCTGCGGGAACCGCCGCGGGCGCGGGCGCGGGCGCCCCCCCGCCGGTCACCGTCCTCGGAGCCCTCCGGTGGGAAGGCGGCCGTCCACGTGCACCTTTGTGTCCAGGTGTGTTTATATTTGACTTCTGCCTGGCTACCGGGCCCCTCACGCCTCGGCCAGGCGGGCGAGGGGGGAGAGCAGCGCCGCTGGTGGCATGTGGGCGCAACACAAGTTTAAAAAATAAAAACATAACCTTTTTTTTTTTTTTTTTTTTTTTTTTTTTTTTTTTTTTTAACTGCAGGGTAGTGGGTGCCCTGGCCGGCCTGCCGTCACCTCACGCACGCCCGGCCGCCGCCGCCCCTGCCCGTCGGGGGACGGCTCCGCCTGCCCGGGCGCCGCTCGCCTCGCCGCCGAGACTCGGGCGAGGGCACGACCCGGCCGGGCGGGAAGGGGGCGCGGGCGCGGCGGGGGAGCGAGCGCAGGGCCCCGGCCGCCGCCCCCGAGCCGGGCGGCGCGAGGCCCGGGCGCGACCCGAGGCGGCTGCGGCGGCCCCGGCCCGGCCCGGGCGGCTGAGGGGCGCCGCGGAACTTGCCGTTCTCCCGGACAACGACGCGTCGCGGCCGCGGGGCCCGCGGGGCCCGCACGCTCACCTTGAAAGGGTTGTTGAGATCCGGGTCCGCAAACGGGTTACTGTCGAAATCCGACATCACGCTCGCGCTCGGCGTCAGCCACCGGACCCAGGCGCAGACCGGGAGACGAGGCGAGGCCGCCGCCCCCCTGCGCGCTCACGTCGCCGCCGCCGCCGCCGCCGCCGCCGAGCAGATCCGGGTGCAGCTCTCGGGGCCACCCAGCCGGCCGCGCCACTGAGCATGCCCGGTGCCACGGGCTCCCGGCCGGCGGCGCCGCTCCCGTCCGCGGTCGCGCTCTTCCGGGCCGGGATCCACGTTCCGGGCTTTGGCTTCGACCGCAGGGACCAGGGGCGGAGGGAGCCGGGAGCGGCGGGCCGGGCTGAGCCCCCGCGTGCGGCTGGACTCCATCCCACCGCCAGCCGCTGCACGCTGGCTCCCTGAGGTCCAACGTGACGGGGGGGGGGGCACCTGTGAGCGGGGAGGACGCGCGCGGACCCCGCCTCCCAGGCCCGGCAGGCGGCCGGACGCGCAGGCTGCGCACCTGGGCAGGGGGCGGCGACTCAGCCGCGCTCCGGGCCCCGACCTCGCCGCCGAGCGCGGCGCACGCGCCCCACCCGCCCCACCTGCCCCCGCAGCCCCTCGTCTTCCGGTCCCGGGACGCGCGGCTGCTGACAAATCACGGAGGCCGGCCTCGCGGTACCGACCCGGGCCGGCTCCGCCGAGCTTCGGGAGCGAGCGGACGGCCCGCTGGGGGTCCGGCCCTGCTCCCATTCTCCGGAACCTGCAAAATGGCTACTTCTCGGCAAATGAATGGGGCTGGGTGAGGGTGACACGAATCCAGAAGTTAAGGCCCTAAGTTACTGTTGGTGGCTAGTGGATGACAAAAGGATGCTTCTTTTTTTAACTTTAAGACATTTGGGTGCAAAATACACACCCCTGATTTTTTTTCCTAACGGTCCCCAACACCAGGGATGAGGTCACTGGAAAATGGGTACGCGTAAAGAATTTTGTACCAGCTGTTGTCCTGCTCCTGCACTTAACCGGAGGGCACCTCTATCCCCACTTTAATCTGTCTGCTCTAACCGGAAAGCACTTAGCAGAGGAAGCGCTGGAGAGCCAGAATTATTCTCACCTGGTAGGTGCCTAAGAATCGTAAAAACTAGAATTAATCTGCTTCGCCTGAGGGGGTGGGGGATCCTTGCACAATGCAAAGTCACCGGCAGTGATGCTCCTTGCCCCCTGTGAAAGCACTAGCTCTAGGGTTGATGGACACCCCCCCCCAAAAAAAAAAGCAATACATTAACTATAATCTCTCTTTGGCAGGATCCAAGTTGAAATATAGGACAAAGAAGCTGCTTCTAGGCAGCTGACTAGGAGGGTCAAGGAATAAGTGATGACAGAAATGATGATGGCACAGCCTCAAGATTCTAGACGTGGAGAAGAGCTAACTATGTACTCACCACCCTATCCTCCGCTGCTGCCTGGTGCCTGGTTCATTACGTTCATGCTCAAAATATGTGTTGGGTTCAAATCCCACTTCTGATACTGGTACTACTCACTTCCTATCTTTGAATCTCTAAAGGGTTATTTACGAATTATGTAAGATATAGAAAAGTGTCCTGCGTGTACTCGGTGCCTAACAAATATGGGTTGAATGTCTGAAAATGGCAAGGGGGCCCAGCGCATTGTTGTTAGATACTTTTGTCCTCATCTCTCCTGAGCTTGACCTTGCCCACCTGATCTGCTTCTCCAGCCACTTTGGCCCTCCATCCCTCCACCTGTCCTCCAAATGACTCATATAATCAGAAGCTATTTATTATGCATCTACTATGTTCCAAGACAATGAGTACTAGCTTAGCCTGCATTGCAGGATGGAAATTTCCAATACACTGTGTTTACAGCTAATGATATTAGCGCCTAAAGTCTTACTGACTTTACTGTTACAGAATCCTTTGGAATACTTGTTAATGATGCAGACGCTCACCTCTGTACATCTCCTTTTTTTTTTTTTTTAAGATTTTATTTATTCATGAGAGACAATGAGAGAGAGACAGAGACACAGGCAGAGGGAGAAGCAGGCTCCATGAAAGGAGCCTGATGTGGGACTTGATCCCGGATCTCGGGATCATGCCCTGATCCGAAGGCAGACGTTCAACCGCTGAGCCACCCAGGTGTCCCTCCTATCTTTTAAATTCTGCTTAAAAGAATCTAAAGTAGGGGCCCTGGATCTGCATTTTTAATTTTTTAAATGTCTTTATATACAAATACATTACATAAGTCCATACATGGATTCACAGCATATACTAATGTTCTCACTTTTTATCTCTTTATTCTTTGCTTTCCTTTCTCTCTTCCTCTACTTTAACAACCTAGTATTATCCTTTCAAAATGCTCATAACACTGTACATCTACGTGCACATAATATACAATCATGCACAAATACATAATAAATAAATACATAATACATGTTCATGTAGACATATTACATATACAGAGTTTTGGCATTGACTTGAAAATAGATATAATACATATTGTCCTGCAACTTGTTTTTCTTGTTCAATGATACTACTGGCAGTTTCTTAGTGAAATGTGTGTTAGCAAAGAGACCGTATAAGCTTTCTGACCCAATATACCACATAAAAATTACCACTTTTTAAAGTTTTTGTGTATATTTATGTAATTTCTGCCTGCAATGTAGGGCTTGAACTTACACATGCTCTTCTGACTAAGCCAACCAGGGGTCCCAATATTTTCACCTTTTATGTGTACCTAACTATAGAGGTGAAAAGAGTCGGGAAGCATGGCCTGTGTCTAATTTATTCTCTTTTAACAGTTGCGAGATCAGCATATTTATTTTTTTCCTTTTTTTAATTTCATTTATTTTTTATTGGTGTTCAATTTGCCAACATATAAAATAATACCCAGTGCTCATCCCATCAAGTGCCCCCCTCAGTGCCCCGTCACCCAGTCACCCCCACCCCCCACCCAACTCCCTTTCTACCACCCATTGTTCCTTTCCCAGAGTTAGGAGTCTCTCATGTTCTGTCTCCATTTCTAATATTTCCCACTCAATTTTACTCCTTTCCCCTTTATTCCCTTTCACTATTTTTTATATTCCCCAAATGAATGAGACCATATAATGTTTGTCCTTCTCTGATTGACTTATTTCACTCAGCATAATACCCTCCAGTTCCATTCACGTCAAAGGGAATGGTGGGTATTTTTCATTTCTGATGGCTGAGGAATATTCCATTGTATACATAGACCACATCTACTTTATCCAATCATCTTTCAATGAACACCGAGGCTCCTTCCACAGTTTGGCTATTGTGGACATTGCTGCTAGAAACATCGGGCAGGTGTCCCCCCATTTCACTACATCTGTATCTTTGGGGTAAATCCCCAGCAGTGCAATTGCTGGGTCGTAGGACAGTTCTATTTTTAACTCTTTGAGGAACCTCCACACAGTTTTCCAGAGTGGCTGCACCAGTTCACATTCCCACCAACAGTGCAAGAGGGTTCCCCTTTCTCCACATCCTCTCTAACATTTGTTGTTTCCTGCCTTGTTAATTTTCCCCATTCTCACTGGTGTGAGGTGGGATCTCATTGTGGTTTTGATTTGTGTTTCCCTGATGGCCAGTGATGCAGAGCATTTTCTCATGTGCTTGTTGGCCATGTCTATGTCTTCCTCTGTGAGATTTCTGTTCATGTCTTCTGCCCATGTCATGATTGGATTGTTTGTTTCTTTGCTGTTGAGTTTAATAAGTTCTTTATAGATCTTGGATACTAGTCCTTTATCTGATAGATCATTTGCAAGTATCTTCTCCCATTCTGTAGGTTGTCTTTTAGGTTTGTTGACTGTTTCTTTTGCTGTGCAGAAGCTTTTGATCTTGATGAAGTCTCAATAATTCATTTTTGCTTTTGTTTCCCTTGCCTTCCTAGATGTATCTTGCAAGAAGTTGCTGTGGCCAAGGTCAAAAAGGGTGTTGCCTGTCTTCTCCTCTAGGATTTTGATGGATTCTTGTCTCACATTTAGAACTTTCATCCATTTTGAGTTTATCTTTGTGTGTGGTGTAAGAGAATGGTCTAGTTTCATTCTTCTGCATGTGGCGGTCCAATTTTCCCAGCACCATTTATTGAAGAGACTGACCTTTTTCCAGTAGATAGTCTTTCCTGCTTTGTCGAATATTAGTTGACCATAGAGTTGAGGGTCCATTTCTGGTTTCTCTATTCTGTTCCATGGATCTATGTGTCTGTTTTTGTGCCAGTACCACACTGTCTTGATGACCACAGCTTTGTAGTACAACCTGAAATCTGGCATTGTGATGCCCCCAGCTATGGTTTTCTTTATTAATATTCCCCTGGCTATTCGGGGTCTTTTCTGGTTCCACACAAATCTTAAGATGATTTGTTCCAACTCTCTGAAGAAAGTCCATGGTATTTTGATAGGGATTGCATTAAATGTGTAAATAGCCCTGGGTAAGCATTGACATTTTCACAATATTAACTCTTCCAATCCATGAGCATGGAATATTTTTCCATCTCTTTGTGTCTTCCTCTATTTCTTCCAGAAGTTTTCTGTAGTTTTTAGGGTATAGATCCTTTATCTCTTTGGTTAGGTTTATTCCTAGGTATCTTATGCTCTTGGGTGCAATTGTAAATGGGATTGACTTCTTAATTTCTCTTTCTTCAGTCTCATTGTTAGTGTATACAAATGCCACTGACTTCTGGGCATTGATTTTGTATCCTGCCACACTGCCAAATTGCTGTCTGAGTTCTAGCCATCCTGGGGTGGAATCTTTTGGGTTTTTTAGGTACAGTATCATGTCATCGGTGAAGAGGGGGAGTTTGACTTCTTTGCCAATTGGAATGCCTTTTATTTCTTTTTGTTGTGTGATTGCTGAGGCTAGGACTTCTAGTATTATGTTGAATAGCAGTGGTGAGAGTGGACATCCCTGTTATGTTCCTGATCTTAGGGGAGAGGCTCTCACTGTTTCCCCATTGAGAATGATATTGGCTGTAGGCTTTTCGTAGATGGCTTTTAAGATACTGAGGAATGTTCCCTCTATCCCTACACTCTGAAGAGTTTTGATCAGGAATGGATGCTGTATTTTGTCAAATGCTTTCTCTGCATCTATTGAGAGGATCATATGGTTCTTGTTTTTTCTCTTGTTGATATGATCAATCACATTGATTGCTTTACGAGTGTTGAACCAGCTTTGCATCCTGGGGATAAATCCCACTTGGTCATGGTGAATAATCTTCTTAATGTACTGTTGGATCCTGTTGGTTAGTATCTTGTTGAGAATTTTTGCATCTGTGTCCATCAGGGATATTGGTCTATAATTCTCCTTTTTGGTGTGGTCTTTGTCTGGTTTTGGAATTAAGGTGTTGCTGGCCTCATAGAACGAGTTTGGAAGTACCCCATCTCTTTCTATCTTTCCAAACAGCTTTAGTAGAATAGGTATGGTTTCTTCTTTAAACGTTTGATAGACTTCCCCAGGGAAACCATCTGGCCCTGGACTTTTGTGTCTTGGGAGATTTTTGATGACTGCTTCAATGTCCTCCCTGGTTATCGTCCTGTTCAAGTTTTCTATTTCTTCCTGTTCCAGTTTTGGTAGTTTGTGGTTTTCCAGAAATGCGTCCATTTCTTCTAGATTGCCTAATTTATTGGTGTATAGCTGCTCATAATATGTTTTTTAAATCGTTTGTATTTTCTTGGTATTGGTAGTGATCTCTCCTTTCTCATTCATGATTTTATTAAGTCTTTTCTCTCTTCTTTTTAATAAGGCTGGCTAATGGTTTATCTATCTTATTAATTCTTTCAAAGAACCAACTCCTGGTTTTGTTGATCTGTTCCGAAGACAGTTCTTCTGGTCTCTATTTCATTGAGTTCTGCTCGAATCTTTATTAATTCTCTTCTTCTGGAGATCAGCATATTTAAAGGACTCCAAGTGATTCTGATAGAAGTGATATGCTGACAACATTTCGAGAACACTGGTAGAAGGTTGTTCACACATAAGGTCCATGGGTGAGCTTACTGATTAGCTTTCATGAAATCTAGACTCCTAGGACATGAGAAATGAAAGGAAGTTAGCTGTTTCATTACAGAAGAAGAAACTGACTTTGGACAGGTTAAATAATTTGCTTCAGGTTAAGTGGCAAAGGGAGTGAATAGAGGAACTAGGAACAGAATTCCATTCTCTTGACTCACATTTCAGACATTAAATTGAGAGATTTGGTTAGTAATATTTCATAAAAGAAAAAAATGCTATGTGGAAGATAGAAAGTCAACATATGGGAATGTTTGGATGCCATTTGTTGGGTGCTATTTTCCAGGGGCTGCCTCCTAAATTTGATAGAACAAAGAATGAAGAATCAAAACTAGTTCCTAAATGCAGCTCTGCCATAAACCAGTTGTGTGACTTTTATCAAATCAATTGCACTCTCTGATCTGAATTTTCACACTAGTCATTCAATAAGTATTTATGGAGCATCTACTAACTGATAAACAGTGTTTTGGATGTTGAAGGTAAAGCAGTGAATGAGATAAAAATGTAGAGACTGTTCTCAAGAAACTTCCTAAAAGGCGTAGAACATAACTAAATGATATTTTGGGTCCTTTGGACAGCTCTAACATTTTATTAACCCGTGACCATGTCTCTTCCCCCTCACTCTGGTTTCCCTGCCTTACGGTATGCCTCACAGTATTATCATGCTTCTTCTCCGTAAGTCTAACAAAGTAAATTTGAGAATCTTTTGGGCAGTGGTTGTAGGCTGAAGTCCATGTTTTCAACATTGGCTAACATGTAGCCAGTAAACGTTGAGAAAATGTCAAGATAGAAATTTACATTTCTTACCTCAAAAAGTTCATTGGACTAGGGGTTCACTAATGGGTTAAGGTAGAAATTCATCATCTGTCACAGTGGACCCTGTCTCAAGCTTTGCTGCTGCTGCTACTAATCCCCACAACACCCCAACAGAAGTATATGTGGCCTTCTGTTTTGCCAGTGGCTCCATTTCCAGGACGTAGGAGACAAAAGCACTGTGGTTTGGCCAAATAAAGGTCCCCCAAAGATGTCTACACTCTAGCCCCTGAAGCCTCAGAATATGTCATCTTACGTGGCAAAAAGGGACTTTGCAGGTATGACTAAAATTGAGATGGAGAGAGTATCCTGGATTTTCCAGAGGGACCAAGTGGGATCAAGGAGTCCTTAAAAGTGGAAGGGAAGGGCAGAAGGCTTGCTGGTTTCGAAGATGAAGGAAAGGGAACATGAGCCACGGCCTATGTGTGCCTCTAGAAGTGGAACAGCCTTCAGCTAACAGCCAGCAAGAAAATGGAAACAAAAAAAAAAAAAAAAAAAAAAAAAAAAAAAAAAGAAAATGGAAACATCAGTCTTAAAATCGTGAGGAACAGAATTCTGCCAACAACCTAAATGAGCAAGGAAATAATTCTCCCCTGTCTCTAAAAAGGAGCCACGGCCCAGCTCAGACTGTGATTATACCTCAATGAGACCCCTAGTAGACTCCCACCACCGCTCCCCAGCCAGCTCACCACCTAAGCTAACCCTAGCCTAACCAAATGTCACAGAATTACCTCTTCCCATATTATATGCTGTTGAAGAAGCTGCATGGTCTGAGTATCCTTTAGACAATGACATCATAGTGGCATTCTTCTATGATTCACTAGATGAAAGTATTCTATAGCAGTGGAATACAATAAACATCACAAACGTGTATTTTGAGTCTCCACTCAGCCACAACTATATACATGTATACATAGTCGTGGCTACCAAGAATGTCCTTCCTCTACTCGATTTCACTTAACAAAAGTCCAATCGATCCTTCATGGCAAATTTCCAATAATATGTCCTGAATAAATCCTTACTGGCTATCCCTAATCCAAAGATGTCTTTTCTGTCCCACAGTATCCAAAACAATTCAGTGTCTTTATTATAGAATTCATAATATACCATCTCCTATGAGAATAAAATTATTAGCACATGTTCAGCATATATGGTGGCTCTCGATACTTGGAGCGAATGAATGTATGTATCTCTCCATGATGTGAGCTTCTGAACTCGGAGAAATTTCCTGTTTATATTACTCACAGAGCCTTGCGCAAGATCCTGCTCAAAGAAGGTAAGTATTCAAGAAATGATTGTTTATTGTTAACATTTTTAGATTATAAAAAAGAATCCCGCATAACATCCTTGCTCAGAATAAGCCCAAATATAAGGTTAAGAACAACCATTTTAGTAGTCAATATAAACAGATTTGTGCAAGTACAATGATAAAATCTTCTGGATTGAAACTCTGAATTCCAAACAGTGACATCATAGAAACCTTGTAAATGGTACAGGCCAATGAGATGCAAGAACTACCTCTAGGGATGCCTAGGTGGCTCAGTTGGTTAAGCATTAGGGGACAGCCTGCTTCTCCCTCTCCCTCTGCCCCTTCCTGCCTCACATTCTCCTTCTCTCATTCTCATTCTCTCTCCTCTCTCTCTAAAATAAATTAATAAATAAAATCTTAAAAAAAAAAACTAACTGTAGAGTTCATTTTATTGGCTAGAATGGTCTGCATAAGAACATTATGATTGGGATGCCTGGGTGGCTCAGCAGTTGAGCGTCTGCCATTGGTTCAGGGCATGGTCCCGGAGTCCCGGGATTGAGTCCCGCATCAGGCTCCCTGCATGGAGCCTGTTCCTCCTCCTCCTCCCTGTGTCTCTGTGTCTCTCATGAATAAATCTTTAAAAAAAAATTATGGTGAAATTACCCTCATTTTGCAAGACAAAAAGACATTATTATACATACATATGTTATATACATACACACATAACTATACCTAAATATTGAGGCATTTATCAGTGATTATATTTAAAATATTATAAAAAAGGAAAATAAGGTAAAATAGTGTCATAGTAAAATATATAAATTATATAGTACATTATATAGTACATAATACACACTGTATTATATATGACAGAGTATATAGCAAATTATACTTACAGTAATTATACAGTAATAGTAAAATATATAATATATAGTAATATGTAATATATATATATATAGTAATAGATATAGTAGTAGTAAAACAAGTATTACAGTCCTGTAACTAGTTTGGACACTACATGTGAGAAGCAGGAGGAGGACTACTGTTATTTTTATCTAGATACGTTTTCAGAAAATTAATTTTGACTTTTTTCATGAACCATAAATTGTATAATCATACTTGATATTACCTAATGTCTGTGTAGTTTCATAAAAGTCTTCAAAGAAAGACAATTTACAATTCTTTTTTTTTTTTTTAATTTTTTTTTTTTTTTTTTATGATAGTCACAGAGAGAGAGAGAGAGAGAGAGAGAGACTCTCTCAGAGAGAGGGGCAGAGACATAGGCAGAGGGAGAAGCAGGCTCCATGCACCGGGAGCCCGACGTGGGATTCGATCCCGGGTCTCCAGGATCGCGCCCTGGGCCAAAGGCAGGCGCTAAACCGCTGCGCCACCCAGGGATCCCACAATTTACAATTCTTAAACTGCAAATTAGGCGTAAATCTTCAGGGAACTCTTATAAGAGAGGAAATAATCACAGCAAGCTAACCCATTTTCTAATCTCCCAAAAGAAATACCCCCAAATCTGACTAGTGGGTTTTTACAGAAAGAAAGTTTAATTTTCTCCCTCTCTAATGCTGAGGATTTGAAAAAGAAATCAGTTTTATTTAAAATAGCTAAAAAGGGAAAAGAGAGTAAAGATAGTTAAAATTTCTTGCATGTCTGACATGTGTCAGCCCCTGAAATGCTTCAGGCTCAACATACACTTTCTCCTTACAGTGTACCTTTGGGAAGCAAACATTATTATCTTCATTTCACAAATGAGAAAATGAGAACTCAGTTGAAGTGAACCTAACAGTTATTTTAGGAATTATGTGAAATGGAGGTCTCATATCCGGAGTTTCGTATTGTTTGTCCTTGCATTCTACATTAGGCTTTATTGTATTGCACAAGAAGAGAATTCTATGTTGGGTTGTTTTGTTTTGTTTTGTCTTGTTTTGGTGTTTTTGTTTCTTTGTTTTTGTTTTTTTTTAAAGAGAAAAGTGGCATCATCTTCTTGGTTCGTTAAGGATGCCATTGTAACCCAATGTCCAACTACCAGATGGCTGGGGAGAAATATTGACAGGGATGTGGATAACTATATCCATGGTCTCTGGGTCTGAAAACCAGAGCTTCTCCCCCCGCCCCCCCGCCATTCCCCCATCCCTATCACATCACCTCCCTTCATTGAAGCGGTCCTTGGAGCAGCTGCCACAGTTGGTTTCCCTCCATTTGCACCTCAGGAATTTTCTGCCTGTCTCTTAGCATGGTCTTAGGCTGTGAGGCTAAGGGGGAAAATTTTTCCTCCCACGAACACCAGTATAGTCCTGCTCAAAAGGGGGGAAATTTTTCCTCCCATGAACACCAATATAGTCCTGCTCACATCTACTCTGTTTTTTTTTTTTTTTTTTTAATCTACTCTTTAGACATCTTAGCCAAGGCACTGGGTTCTGGTGGGGGATGGGCCTTACACAGGGAGGTTTTCATGATTTTAGGTTTGTTTACAATGCTTTGATGAATCACAACTTTATCTTTTGTCCCTCTCTTTACATTTTCACGGCCTCTGTCTTGTGGAACCTGGCACATCGCCCTAGGAGCTTGGTTACAAAGCCATAGAAAGCTACCACACAGTGTTGCAAGCAAACTGTCCTTTTATCTTTAATCACACTAATATCCCTAGACCAAGCCTGGCCATCTTGACATTCTCCTACCTTGAGCCACTGTCACTAATCAAGAGATGGTTTCAAAGGTCAAAGCATAGATTTGTTCATATTCTTGGCTCTAAAAACTGCTTAGGGGATCCCTGGGTGGCACAGCGGTTTAGCGCCTGCCTTTGGCCCAGGGCGTGATCCTGGAGACCCGGGATCGAATCCCACGTCAGGCTCCCGGTGCATGGAGCCTGCTTCTCCCTCTGCCTGTGTCTCTGCCTCTCTCTCTCTCTCTCTGTGACTATCATAAATAAATAAAAATTAAAAAAATAAAAATAAATAAAAACTGCTTAGCCTGAGTACAGGGCATTAGCTCCAATTTGTCTCATTATTGACTCCTCCCAAAACCCTATAATGTCTTAGGCAAATATGACTAATTCAAATAACAGGGGATATGTAATTTAGCCCCCATTGTATCATCCCAGGACTAGATATCTCATATAGAGCAATAGTTAAAGGAATTGGAGAGCTTTATCTTTCAACTATCAGTTTCAAACTTCTCCCCTTTTGTGGCTCCTGCAATTGACCTATATAGCCTTTCCTGGTGACTCCTACTCAAGGAATTAATTGATCCATCCTCTATAAAACTGGAGAACTCTATTTATATATTTATATTTTTATTTATTTATATTTTTATATTATTTTATATTTGTAATGCAAATATAAAATTGGTAATATTGGTAATGCAAAAACTCGGTTCTGCCAAAAGCAGGACCTCGGTTTGGGTGAAAAGTGACAAGTAACTTGGGTATAAGTAGGTTGTTTGAGTGGCATTCCCAGGAAGCCAGAGTGAGGGAAAAACAAGAACGCTAAAGAGGAAAATCCAATAAATGAGTAAATTTTTTAAAAGATTGATTTTATTTATTTATTTACTTATTTACTTATTTATTTATTTATATGAGAGAGAAAGAGAGCACAAGCTGGGGGAAGAGCAGAGGGAGAATCTTTACCAGACTCTGAGCTGAGTGTGGAGCCCAGTGTGGGGTCCAATCCATGACCCTAAGGTCAAGAGTTGAGCCAAAACCAAGAGTTGGACACTTAACTGACTAAGCCATTCAGGCATCCCTCCAATAAATGAATTATTAAGCAATTTACAACAGTAAGTAACTGGGGCTTATTCCCAGTGAGGATCCTCTGAGAAACCATGTAGAATGTTCCTTATAATTGTCCTTTGAAGGACAGAGGCATTTATCTACCACCTCCTTTTCCTTATTGGTAGGTATCTTCCGGGGCATGTTAATTACACACACACACACACAAACACACACACACACACACACATACACAGAGGCAATCCCTGAGGCAGTAGCTCAGAAATTCAGTGAACATTAGTAGTAAGGAGTCATGAATGTACATGGTTACTGTCTACCAGAGCTCAAGTCAGAGGTCACCAAAGGAATGTGACCTTGAGCTCCAATGACGTCTCTCACCCCTCTTGGAGTATTTCTGTCCTCCTCCAGATTATATATACCACTAGACACACCACACCTTTGTTATTTTCACATCCTTGATACCCAGCATAGCATCTGGCATAACACTGAAGCTGAGTGAGTTCATGGATGGGTATAGTTAAAGCCAAAGAAATTTCTTTCACATCAGATTTGCACTCACCTAACAGTTTTCTAATGCCTTTTTATTACTTGCTTTGTTAATAGCCGTTTTTACAATATAGTCTGAATTTTTGCCGTATAATGCCATATTTTATCATAGTACATAAAAGCTATAGTAAAAGTTTCTAAAAAGATATTTTAAGAACAATGAAATTTCTGTATAAAAAAACAAAATTGAAAAACAATTTGCCTTCCCTTTGCCTGCTTTGTCACCCACTTTTCACCATAAAGAGCACAAGAAGATCAGTAATGGCAAAATAAGAATAGAAAACATCTTCATTGTCAGGCAAGATTCTGAAGAAATTAATCACATTTTCACAAGGATATCAGACCAGTTTCTTGATTAAATTGTAGGTTGGTACACAAATGAATTTGAAACATAAAGTCAATGGAGATTTAGTGATGTGAAATTTTTAAAATTAATGTCAACACAAAAATAATCAAGTCCAATAATTTCTAAATCAATGGAGTGAGGGTCCCAGAGCATTAGCTCAGGTTAAAATGTTGAGAACTCAGACAGGTCTAAACATGTCAGGGTAGCCTGCTGACAGACTCACCAGAGCACAACTGTAATAGGACCAAGAAACATCATGGGAGGGACAATGGGAGATGCTGAGAACCAAGTCTAGGCCTGAAGCCCTGAAGCCACTGGGGAACAAAAACTCTTCCTTTATCCTCTCACAAACAAAGTGGTTGGTGGGAAAAGAGTTCAACCCCAGAGGAGGAAATGAGAGAACCCAGGCTTGTTCTATGGACAGGGGCTAAGGAGTGAGAGACAGGATAATTCTAAATACAGCATAAAATGCATCACTCGTTTGCATTCTGGCCCAGCCCTCAGAAACTCATGCCAAACGTCTAGGGACAGGAAGGCTGCAATAGAGAGGAAAGTAAATAAAGAGCTATTATCATTAGAAGTACAGCGAGGAATTGAGAACAGATAGCTCTGCCTCAGGTGAGGAAAGAAATAGCTCACTTCACAACCAACAACTGTGCCAATATTTGGAGAGTACAGAGAAGGGATTGGGCTGAGCAGCAGCGGGGCAACATCACATACTTCTGGGCTCTGGGCAGAACAGGGAGGTCATGATGGAACCGACACAGAACAGTAGTTACATTAAAGGGAGAGGTTAGAAGCATCAAGGCCAGTGCCAGCTAAGAGACAGGGCTGAGGCTAAAACCACACTTCATGGCTCTAGGTCAGCAGAATCATAAAGGGCTGATTCTTTAACCAGTGACTGTACATCTCAGGCCAAACCACACTGAGACAAATTTCACTGATCCTTACCAGACAATACTGATTTCTGTTCCTTCCTCGTGTGCAAAGTTTCTGGAAATTCCATCAAACGTACAAATGAGACATAGTATTAAATATGTCATAGTATTTGTCAAGGTAAAGAAAATTATAAGTAGAAAAACTTTTATGAATAAATTATTAAGGTTTATTCATATATAAATGCATGTGTTTTATGATACAAGCCACTGACATCTGTTAGAAGAAAGGTTCTGGAATACCCTGTCAACTTGTATAAATTTGAGAAAAAGATTTTGGAATAATATTCTGGTACTTTACCCTATCGAACAAAGAAGCACAAACATTAATTGAGAAAAATACAGAAAAGTCAAATGGTTATCAGCAATCCAATCTAAATCCATGCAAGGATTATTATATAACCATTAAATAATATCTTTTTAAAATGTATAATAAGTATAACATGAATGGGGAGACGCAAGATACCTAGAGTATAAGGAATAGAGGCGTAAGGATACTTGGCTGGCTCTGTCAGTAGCGTATACACCTCCTGATCTCAGGGTTGTTAGTTTGAGCCCCATGATGGGCATAGAGATTACTTTTAAAAAGATGGAATAAAATATTAAGAAAAAAAGTACAACTTTTTTAACTTTTTAATCCAAAGGTAGATGAGGCAATGGACTATTTTTTTTCTACTTTAGTTTCCATTTATTTAATGACCATCCATTACTTTCACAACTTAAAAATAAGTTTAGAGGAAAGAACATGGCTTAGTCTTGACTTAAATAATGTGTGTAAAAAAAACCCAAAATCTTTATGGGGCTTAGAATTAAGATAATTGACTTTACAGACTAGAATAAACTGTTTCGAATCAAAGGAATCTGTTCTTTTGTTTATTAATCACCTTTGTTTTCTCTCGTGGTCTGGATTGGATAAGTGAAACATTGGAGGACTGTGTGCAGAACAGATACCTTGTGGAAAGGAGACCATTAGTAAAAATTTATTGACAATACAATAATCCCCTTACCACTGGCTCCAAAATTTAATCACCCAAATAAAACAACATTCAAAAGTTCTTAAAATTTTGTTCCTAGAAATTTTATTTATTTATTTATTTGTGAGAGAGAGTGAGCAAGAGAGAACACATGCTGGAGGAAGGGCAGAGGGAGAAGCAGACTCTCCCCTGAGTGAGGAGCTGGATGCAGGACTTGATCCCGGAACCCTGGGATCATGACCTGATCTGAAGGCAGATGCTTAACTGACTGAGCTGCCCAGGCACACAAGATTCAGATGTTGAAATCCAACCCTAGCAAGAAGATCCCCTACATATTATCCTTTTTCTTCCCAGTATATGATTTGTTCATGAATGTCTTAGGACTAAACATTGACACTGATTTTAATTATATTTTAACTTTGTAACTGACTTATTTTTGATCCACAGGTACAAAAATGCTTCTGGCAGGTGATCTCTGCCATAAATAATAGGAGTATCTTGGTTTATAGTGCAGACTGGCCATACCAAAAGACCAACTATGGGATTTAGGGTGGGGGCTTTGGGTCACATGGTGTCAGTTCACTGGAGATTGAGTTCAACTTTCTGGGCATTCATTAAATCAATCAGTTATTCCTAAGGCATGAAACTTCAATAAAACTCTGGACACCAAAGCTCAGGTGATCTCTGGTTGGTAATAATCTATACACACTGTCAAACATCACTTCTCAATGATAAATGGGTCATTACTCTATGGGAGAGGATGACGAAAGGTTTGCCTTTGGAACTTTACCTGTGTTCTGTGTGTTTCTTCCTTTGGCTGATTTTGATCTGTATCATTTCTCCATAATAACCATAATCATGAGTATAACTTTCAGAGAGTTCTGTGAATCCCTCTAGTGAATTACCAACCTTGAGTGTGGTTCTGGGAATCTTCCTAACTTACAGGTGGTACAGAAGTGATAGCAGTCTTGGGGAAGGTGCCCTCAAACTTTGCAGTCTGACTAACTCTGAGCACCGAGATAATATGTAAATGAACTGGTATGGTAAAATTGAGTCTTCAGGCCATGGTTTGCCAACCCCTGTTCTAACTCATTAAAATATCTGTACAGCATAAGTACACATAAAATTTGTTGTAATGCGTGCAAAATTCATAATTGTGTCCAAACAACTTGTATTATTATTATTTACCAATCAAAATAGAATCTAGGGATCCCTGGGTGGCGCAGCTGTTTGGCGCCTACCTTTAGCCCAGGGCGTGATCCTGGTAGACCCGGGATCGAATCCCACATCGGGCTCCCGGTGCATGGAGCCCTCTGCCTGTGTCTCTGCGCCTCTCTCTCTCTCTGTGACTATCATAAATAAATAAAAATTAAAAAACAAAAACAAAACAAAATAGAATCTATAATTGTCAAATTTTGCAGACCTTTTATCTTGTTTTATCCTTTGGTGTTTACATATAATTTGTTACTGTTGGTATTTTTGAATGGGCTATTTTCAGGCAAATTTCAACCTAAAACTGCACTACTGCCTAATAATAGTGGTAGTTTCTTAATTTCTCTCTCACTCTTTTTATATCTGAATTTTCTTTTTTTTTTAAGAACCAAGAGTTCTTTTTTTTTTTTTTTTTTAAGATTTTATTTATTGGGGATCCCTGGGTGGCTCAGCGGTTTCGCGCCTGCCTTTGGCCCAGGGCGCGATCCTGGAGTCCCGGGATCGAGTCCCACGTCGGGCTCCCTGCTTGGAGCCTGCTTCTCTCTCTGCCTGTGTCTGTGCCTCTCTCTCTCTCTCTGTGTATGTGTCTCTATGAATAAATAAATAAAATCTTTTTTTTTAAAGATTTATTTTTATTTATTTATGATAGACATAGAGAGAGAGAGAGAGAGAGAGAGAGAGAGGGGCAGAGACACAGGCAGAGATAGAAGCAGGCTCCATGCAGGGAGCCCAATGTGGGATTCGATCCAGAGTCTCCAGGATCACGCCCTGGGCTGCAGGCGGCGCTAAACCGCTGCGCCACCGGGGCTGCCTGAATTTTTTTTTTTAAGATTTTATTTATTTATTCATGAAAGACAGAGAGAGAGAGGCAGAGACACAGGCAGAGGGAGAAGCAGGCTCCATGTAGGGAGCCCGATGTGGGACTCGATCCGGGGAACTCCAGGGTCACGCCCTGAGCCCAAGGCAGATGCTCAACTGCTGAGCCACTCAGGCGTCACTATATCCGATTTTTTTGTTCAAATATAATTAACATAGTGCTATATTAGTTTCAGGTGTACAATATGATGATTTAACAATTCTGTGCATTTCTCAGTGTTCATCAAGGTAAGTGTACTTTTGATCCCCTTCACTTGTTTCACCCATCCACCCATCCACCTCCCCTCTTCAACTACTCTTGTTCTGTTTTTAAGAGTCTGGTTTTTGGCTCTTTTTCTTCTTTGTTTTTTTAATTTTTTTTTCTTAAATTCCACATATGAGTGAAATTCTATAGTGTTTGTCTTTCTTTGACTAATTTCACTGCAGATATTTTATATATACATAGAATCAGTCCACTTCAATGAACTGCAAAATTTTTGTGACAAATTCAATGCAGAAAGCAAATATATAGGTGTGTGTGCTTCCCTCTTTGTTGCTCATCTCCAATTAGGTGTTTTGAATGTTTGTGCCTTTGAAGAACTACAGTACTTTGTAAGTCAACCTAAGTATCCCACAGTGCTATTGTAGTAAGCAAATAATCCCCTCAGCATGGGTTTAGGACTATGGAGCAGCATAATAGGAATCTTAACATGCCACTAAAAATCACAGAAAACACTGTGATTAACAATTCGAGATTAACAATCTTGAATGCTCCAGATTTTTCCCAGGAAACAGGAGGAATTTGTGCTTTTGGCCTGTAAACAAAGAGATGCCAAACAACATCAGTTTTTAACATATGAACCTTTGTCTCCATGTCTTGATGGTCAACATGTTCCTCCAATCTTATCAAAGAGATTATAGGGAAAACATCACATGGGAAGCCTGCATTTACTTTGAATCTGATTTTCTTTTAGTATAAACTCAATTTTCTGTTCTTATCATATTCCACTCAATGTTAGACATTTTTAAGAAGATAATTTTTTTTCCTTTTAGATTTTATTTATTTATTCATGAGAGACAAAGAGAGAAGCAGAGACATAGGCAGAGGGAGAAGCAGGCTCCATGCAGGGAGCCCGACAAGGGACTCGATCCCAGGTCTCCAGGATCACGCCCTGGGCCAAAGGCGGTGCTAAACCAGAGCCACCCAGGTTGCCCAATAATCTTTTATTTTATAATTAATTATTAACCACGGGTAATTTATTTCTTTAACTGAATTTTTCTGTGCTTGTTATAAAGGACCACAAGCTACCACAATTTAATTGCCAGGTTATCTTAGCTGGCACCAATGACTCTTTCTATGTGACTGACATGCTATAACAAAAATATCTATTTATCAGATTGTTCCATCTATAAAATATCAGAATATGTCTGATCACCTAACCAATTTCCTCTCTTTGGAATATTGGTGGGAGAGCTGCATCATGTTGGAAGTAGTGTCTACTTGCACTCAGCTCTTGGCGTGGGACAAATACTCTCTCCTCAGCCAGGATGTCCATTCAATTTTCTGACATCTACCACCAACCTGACCTCACAGGAGAGAACAGAGTGGGGAAAATTTACATTCCTACACTACTTTGTTTCAGCTATGTACACAGGCCTGCCGATTCCTAAGCCCCCAGAGCATGGGTAACACTGGACTGTAGCAGTTAGAATTTACTGAAGCCTTGAAAATATTAAAGAAGAATTGGAACATACAAAAGAAAAAATATAAAATGGAAATTTAGATATTGGTCCTAGAGCCACTCATTGCATTCTACTGAGGAGCCCCTGAATAAAAAGTCTCAGCTTGTAAAAACAATTATTTTTGAATTAGTAGAAATATTTCTCTCCTTAACTGTGTTAGAAAGACTTAACACAATTTTGATTGCTAAACAAAATTTAATATTTCAGTCAGATAAAAAAATATTTCAGTCAGATACATTTGTATTGGTTCAGGGTTTTTATAAGAACAATGGCCTGGGGATCCCTGGGTGGCGCAGCGGTTTAGCGCCTGCCTTTGGCCCAGGGTGCAATCCTGGAGACCCGGGATTGAATCCCACATCGGGTTCCTGGTGCATGGAGCCTGCTTCTCCCTCTGCCTATGTCTCTGCCCCCCCCCCCCCCGCCCTCTCTCTCTGTGACTATCATAAATTAAAAAAAAATTTTTTTTTTAATTAAAAAAAAAAAAAAAAAAAAAAGGACAATGGCCTGGTCCCAGTTTACAACAAAATGATTGTAAAAGTTCAGCACAGTAGCCACACCCAGAAATAAAGAAAAGAGGTTCCAGGTTCAAGGACAAATTCCACTGACCAAGAAGCAGAAACTGCTCACTCCTATGGCAAATGGTTTTCTAGTTTCAACAATTTCCCTGAGGCACTGATTACTCTGGTGTGCAATATGGTCCAGCTTTGCCCTGGTTGGCTGAATTCTCTGGTGCTTTATCCAGAAGTTCAGCTGGTCTTACAGCTCCAATGTCCAGAAACCTCAGTTACATGGAGAAACATTTTTTTTTTTTCAAACACTGTTTCTTTCTTGACAGTATTTAACTCATTCTGCTATAGAATGAGCATAATTGTTCATAAACACACCTCCAACAAGAGATGGCTGAGAATAAAGGCACACTGACATTGTATGGGTTATTCAAACAACATCTGTGTGAATGAAACGGAAATGCTATCAAGTAGAAGCTATTAAATATCAAGCATTGTTATGTTAAGGAGAGCAATTATAGTAGGATGGCCTACGTAAGGCCTTATATAGCCTAGTTTGTCTATGAAAGAGCCACTGGCCCAAATATTCTGATTTTATTAGTCCTTGTAAAGCATCATCTCAAAAATCAAAAACACAAAATATAATTTTTAAAAAGTACATTTTGGGGTTTACAGATTGTCTTTTTTTTCTAATTCACTAATGTCTATAATTTTTATTAATTCTATGTTTTTTGTTTTTTTGTTTTGTTTTGTTATGATAGTCACACACAGAGAGAGAGAGAGAGGCAGAGACACAGGCAGAGGGAGAAGCAGGCTCCATGCACCCGGAGCCTGACGTGGGATTCAATCCCGGGTCTCCAGTATTGCGCCCTGGGCCAAAGGCAGGCGCTAAACCGCTGCGCCACCCAGGGATCCCATAATTCTATGTTTAAAGTTTATTTTGCATTCATGTTCTTAGATTCTTAAGATGGATGTTTATTTTATTTTTTTAATTTTTAAAAAAGATTTTATTTATTTATTTGAGACAGTGAGAGAGAGAAAGGGCACATGTTGCGGGGAAGGATAGAGGGAGAGGGAGAAACAGACTCCCAGCTGAGCAGGGATCCCCACCTCCTCCAAAGCAGCGCTGGATCCCCAGGATCTGGAGATCATGACCTGAGCTGAAGGCAGACACTTAACCAACTGAACCACCCAAGCCCCCTAAAACATTTTTAATGATAAAATTATTTATATATACAAATTTGCCTCTAAATATGGGAACCACTCCCATGTGTTTTCAGTTTAGTATTCCCATTATCATTAATGTTTAAATGATCTTTAACCTCCGTTTTATTTATTTATTTATTTATTTTTGACCCAATAGTTATTTAGAAGAGTGCTCTTTAATTTTAAGTGGTGGGACACCTGGGTGGCTCAGTGGTTGAGCATCTGCCTTTGGTCCAGGGCATGATCCTGGGGTACTAGATGGAGTCCCGCATCCGGCTCCCTGCACGGAGCCTGCTTCTCCCTCTGCTTGTGTCTCTGCCTCTCTCTCTCTCTGTGTGTTTCTCATGAATAAATAAATAAATAAATCTTTATAAATAAATAAATTGCTTTTCTTCTCCTACTTGAATTAAAAGGCAATCACATAAAGCAATTATGTGTTACTTTATACATGAACCATTGAACAACCGTAGGTAGAATTTGGGGGGTTAGTGAATGAAGGATGGAGAACTGGAAGGTAAGAGAATGAAAGAAGGCAGGACAGAGGTGAATGATAACTAGTTAGGGAAGATAAATGAAGAAATAGAGAAGAAAAAAAAGATGCCCAGATATTTCTTCATCATGATGTCTGTTTCCTATACTTTTCTCACACATGTAAAGGGATATTTATACATTTAAAGAGTGAAAACATAATCAAAAGGATGAAGCTAACAGGCTCCATAACTCTGTGGCTGTTCTTAATCCACACTTGGTGTTAACATACGAGATACATTCTCACACTTTTTGTTTAAATAAACAAACTAGGGCAGCCCATGTGGCTCAGCAGTTTAGCACCGCCTTCAACCTGGGGCCTGATCAGACCCGGGATCAAGTCCCATGTCGGGCTCTCTGAATGGAGCCTGCTTCTCCCTCTGCCTGTCTCTCTCTCTCTCTGTCTCATAAATAAATAAAATCTTTAAAATAAACAAACAAACTAGCTGTTTATGGTAGGTATGAGCACGTAGCCAGCCAGCAGACAGCGCCAGCAGACAGCGTCTCCCTATGAGTTTTTGCCAGAGAACTGCTTGGCCTGAAGGCTTTCTCTTCCCAGGGGGGCCGGGATCTGGAGATTAAGCAAGGTAGGGCCAGAGTCTTGGCCATCTGGGACACTACTCTTCCAGGGTTCCATGCCATGTAGGATGTAGTCTTTGAACCTGCTTAGGGGTTCCACTTCTCTCCCTGCCCAGTCCTGTCACCTTCTCAACTTTTTGTAAGTATTGATCCTAATGAAACATCTTGCTCCCAAAGCTCTACCTCATCTTTTGCTTCTCCAGAACATAACCTGTAACATCATCATTTTCTTTTACCTTCATGCACGAGGGAGAAGAGGAAAAGCCAATAGTCCTCTTCTGTTCAACAAAGAAAATTCACAAGTATTTATGTCTTCTGGAAAACAGGGATGTCAACTTAAATATTTATTACTAGGCAAGACATTATTAAGTAAGACAACCAGTTTATGGCCTTTTAAGGATTAAGGATTACTTTCACAGGGCATAGCAACAATCTTTGGAACCCAGAAGTCTAATAGGGGTTGGCAGGTAACTGGGTCAGCAAACAGACTACCCAGTCCAACCTCCTTTTTTTTTGTAAATAAAGTTTTATTGGAACACAGCAATGCCTTCATTTGGCTGAGGTCACGCTCCAACAGCAGAATTAAGTAGCTGCAACAAAGACCACAAGCCTGCAAGCCTAGAGTATTTACTTTCTAGCCCCTTAGAAAAAGGAGATTCTTTTGATGGAAATAACTTCTGCAAGAATAGTTTTATCATGCAAAGTACCATTTACTTTTCTCTTCAGCTGCAATGAGTGGGAGGAGCTCTACAGGCCCCCAGGTTTTAAAGGCCCCTAGGATTCCATTAATTTTGGCACCGAAGGGAAAAAAGGCAATTTCAAGAAACCTAACATAATATTGAAAGAATAGGGCAAAACAATGCTATTCACAAATGAAGTAAGGAGTGTATAGTATCTTGAATTCACATTGATCACAAGTTAAAAATATGAATAGGGTTTTAAGAGTCTCAGGTCCAAGTCTGACAAGATCAGTTTTGGGAATAGAATAATAAAAAGGAAATCTACACATCATGATTTGTTCTGTCATAAATTTTATCAAAAGTCTACGTGAAATGCAAGCAGCATAAACAAAAAAATCCATCTGAGTGAGCCAAACCTTCCGGTGACTTCTTTCTGATCCTCTTTGAGATGTGCCAAGGTGGAGACACAGGTGAGGAATCCTCTGGCTCCAAGGTGGCCCTGATAAAGAAACCCTAAGGAGAATTATGGTCTCCCTGCCCACAGAGCCACATCCGTGCCTGGAAACAGTCAATACCACATCCAGGATCCATGACTGGCCTTTCCACGTTCTGAAGGTCTTGCTCCTCCACACTTATTCAATGCCTCCTGTTCCGCTCCTTTACTAAGGGACCTACAATGTTCTACGCGTAGCCCATTTAGGGTCTTCACCACTGCCAGGTATCATAGGAAGAGAAAATTAGGGCTTGCAGCATGTTCTGAAATCTCTTTCACAGACTCTTTTTCTTTCACTCAATTGCCGTTCTTTTGTGGTCCCCCAACTCCCTTCTTGATCTAGGACCTGAGTCATCTGTTCTCTGTCAATTGCTCTTTGCAGATACAGGGAAAAAAATACATCACTCATTTATTTTCTTCAACTAATAGTTATTGCAGACAAATTATAGTTTGACACTTGGTACAAGACCTTTGGAATACTTTTAAATCATACACATAGCTGTCCCTACCAACTTTCCTGTGCCTTCCCGTAACCACTGAGCTTTCAGTCTGGGCAAAGCAGATTACCAAATACTATGTCTTAAGTGTGCGTCTTTTCTGAGACATAGGGTTAAAAAATATTGATTTGACATGTGACCAGTGCCTCCTCAGTAATGTCATATTTTCCTGACGTTGCTCTCTTTTGTTTTTTGAGATAGTGTTTATCCACCATTTGTAATGATCTCACTTTTTAATGTTATACCTTCCTTTTCCAAAACCTATTTATATACTACTAAATCACGCTGTGATAAGACACCACTTTTTCATTCCATTCTGATTCTACATAATAATTTCCCATTTGAAACAACAATTATTTTATCAAGATGAAACAGCTGTAAGCACAGCAATTCCCCTGAACTACCATTAACTGAATGTTCCCTGCTGTCAAGCCAGATGTTTAGCTCTGAATACTGAGCTTTCTGTTTAAACGGGTAGGAAGCCCAGAAATGAGTAGATACTGGCTGCGCTCCTCTGAGAGGAGGGTGTGGCCCCTCCGCCAGGCTCCCTAACACTGGAAAAGATGCCATTCCCTACCAGTCCTTGCCTTTTAACCCTATTTTCCTTGGAAGTCCCGCCCTGACTTCCTCCGGAAGTTCTCAGAAGCCAGTTGTACCCTCTGAGTTCTACTGTTCACATCTGTCATTCCAGAGAATTCTAGTGTTATAAAAAGTCATAGTCAAAGTTATTAATGTATAAGTGTTCATATCCTCTTTCTGCCTCCCCACAAGCTAAGTAAGATTCAGGAGTTGTTCATTCTCTAGGCATTTTCTCACTTGTTTTTCCTCTTGGGCCTTATTAGAGAGATGGGAGAGGAAGAAGAAAGTCTAGAGCCTTTAATGAACAAGCTATATGGATGTTTCTGGCTGGAAACTACAGCGGGGGGAGAGTTTTCAGGAGCAACTGCTTCTATGTTTGAGAATGACAGGGGTATAGATGGAGGATTTTTTCATACATTAGCTGGACCTGCTAAAAATTTATGAAAATTGTGACTATAAAATAGGAGGTGACTATTTTCAACTGACGGAAGGATGGAGAGATGAGTAGGAGTGTGATGATGCTAATGCTCGCATCTTTCAAAGCAGGGAGTCATTGATGACATATACAATCAAAATAAATTATTTTTAAAAAGCACATTGAATACAGCCTTTTAATATTTTAGAGTATTTAGTATCCTTTAGGAAATAATATATCTTGTGCTAGAGAAATGTTTATTTGGAACTCAGCCAGTCCTTCAGTTTCCTCTTCACATTCCTTTTTTTTTAATTCAAGTAAGTTGGGGTGCCTGACTGGGTCAGTCGTAGGGCATGCAACTCTTGATCTGGGGGTTGTGAGTTGAGCCCCCTGTTGGGCCTAGAGCTGACTTTAAAACATTTTTTAAATTATATTTTAAAAGTTTCATATATTTAATATAGTGTGATCCCTTGCTTATATAAGTATTCTATTCTGTGTATACTTAGAAAGACATACATAAATATTAATCTAAAGCTAATAAAGGTCATTTCTGAGAATCAGATTTGAAGTGACTTTTGAGGAACACCTGGGTGGCTCAGCGGTTTAGCACCTGTCCTCGGCCTGGGGCGTGATCCTGGGTCCTGGGATCAAGTCCCACATCGAGCTCCCTGCATGGAGCCTGCTTCTCCCTCTGCCTGTGTCTCTGCTTCTCTCTCTGTCTGTGTCTCTCATAAATAAATAAAATCTTTAAAAAAAATTAAGTGACTTTTGAATTTTTATCTTTGTGCAATGCTGTTCTTGAAATTCTTACAATAGTATAAGAATAGATTAATTTTTCTTTTTTAAATATGGTGAGAAAACATGCCAATATGATAATAGAGTTTAGTTCTGGGTGGTGGGAATATGGGTGAGTTTTTTTCATCATGCTTATTTTAATCTTTTCAGGTTGCTGTCACAGAATACCACAAACTGAGTGGCTTATAAACAACAACAATCTTTTTTTTCTTGCAGTTCTAGAGACTGGAAGTTCAAGTTCAAGGCACCAGCATGGTCATCTTCTGGTGAGGCTCTCTTCCAGGTTCATAGCCAGCACCTTCTGGCTGTGTGCTCACATGGGGGAAGGAGTGAGGGAGCTCTCTGATGCCTTTTTAAAAAGAATCCTAATTCTCTTCATGAAGGCTATACATCACAACCTAAGCACTTCTCAAAGGCCCCACTCCTGATACCATCACCTTGAACATCTGGAATTCAACATATAAATTTGGTGGCAGACACAAAGATTCCTATGTTAGTATTTCTTTACTTAGTCCATGGCCATTTTATGAAAATGATAATGGCAAAGCATGATGTTTTTACGCAGAACCCTTCAACCAAAGATGTTTTTTTTTTAATGTTTTTTGTTTGTTTGTTTGTTTTTATGATAGTCACACAGAGAGAGAGAGAGAGAGAGGCAGAGACACAGGCAGAGGGAGAAGCAGGCTCCATGCAGGGAGCCCAACGTGGGATTCGATCCCGGGTCTCCAGGATCGTGCCCTGGGCCAAAGGCAGGCGCCAAACCGCTGCGCCACCCAGGGATCCCCAAAGATGGTTTTGATAGACATACATTAAAAAAATTACCACTGATTCCTTATCTAAGGACCGTTGTGTACAGATTTAAAGAAATAACAGCAATAATTGCTGCATCTAAGAAAGAAACTCTGAGGAGGGCAAGCTTAGCCCAGGAGAAAGAGAAATGGAATGTTAGAGGATTTCAGAACGTCCATACAAATTACCCCTGCAATCAAATAAATGACTAATAATAAATAGCTAAAACATTTTAATATCTAACTGGTAACATATACAAGCAACCTTTTCATGTCTCAGGACTGCATTCTATAAAATAAGGATAATGATTTCTTTTCAGATTAAATAACAGGAGGTTAAGGGAGTACTACAAGGGAGAATTCAGGTTCTCAAGAGAAATTAGCAGCAGTTAACAGTCACTTGGAGATTTTATCAAACATATAGCTCAGAATCTACAGTCTCCCATGAATTAATGCTCTATTTTTAATATATTATTTTCAAAGCTTAATGCTAATTATGTAAAAAAATATTTAAAAAATAAAAAATTAAAACCCTCAGTTTTCCATTCATACTTTCATCTACCTCCTTTTCTTTGTCCTTCCTTCATCCATTTTTAAAAATATTTTTATCGGGGCACCTAGGTGGCTCAGTTGGTTAAGCGTGCCTTCAGGTCAGGCCCCACTCAACTGGAGTCTGCTGCTCCTGCTCCCTGTGCCCCTCCCCCCCCACTCACGACTGCCCCCACACCCAGTCCCTCTCTTTCTGCTCTCTCTCTCAAATGGATACATAAATCTTTTATTTTTAAAAAATATTTTATTTATTTATTCATGAGAGACACAGAGGCAGAGACACAGGCAGAGGGAGAAGCAGGCCTCATGCAGGGAGCCTGATGTGGGGAGCCTGATCCGGTCTCCAGGATCACGCCCTGGGCTGCAGGCAGTGCTAAACCGCTGTGCCACCGGGGCTGCCCTCTTTTAACATTTTTTACAAGGCAGATCTGCTGGCAACAAATTCTCCCAATATTTTGTTTGTCTGAGAAAGTCTTTTTTATCTTCTTCATTTGAAGGATAATTTTGCAGAGTACAGAATTCTAGGTTGGCTTTTAATTTTATCTCTCATTATTTTTTTAAACATTTATTTATATATTTGAGAGCGAGCGAGAGAAAGCAACTGAGCAGAGGAGAGGGGCAGACTGCAAACTCCCCTTGAGCACAGAGCCTGGACATGGGGCTCAATCTCACAAACCTGAGATTATGACATAAGCTGAGGTCAAGAGCCAGATGCTCAACTCCTGAGGCACCCAGGTGCCCCTTTCTCTCTCCATACTTTAAATATTTTGCTCCACTTTAGGGATCCCTGGGTGCTCAGTGGTTTAGCGCCTGCCTTTGGCCCAGGGCGTGATCCTGGAGTCCTGGGATCAAGTCCCACATTGGGCTCCCTGCGTGGAGCCTGCTTCTCCCTCTGCCTGTGTCTCTCATGAATAAATAATTATTTAAATAAATAAAGTAAATATTTTGCTCCACTTTCATCTTGCTTGCATCATTTTGAGGAGACATTGGACTTAGTTTTTATCTTCGTTCTTTTTGTAAGGCATTTTTTGCTTCCTCCTCTGGCTTCTTTCAGGATTTTTTTTCCTGAAGTTTGCATACGATATGCCCCTGTGCAGTTTTTTTAGGGTATCTATCCTGCTTGGTAAACTCTGAGGTTCTCAGATCTGTGGTTTGGTGCCTGACATTAATTTGGGGGAAATTCTCAGTCGTTATCATTCCTAATACTTCTTCTGTTCTCTTCTCCTTCGTTATTCCAAGTATGCATCTGTTACATCTTTTGTAGTTGTTCACAGTCCTTGGATATTCTGCTCTCTTTTCAGTCTCTGTTCTGCTTGCTTTTTAGTTTTGGAAGGTTCTATTGATATATCATCAACCTCGGAGATTCTTTCCTCAGTTGCGTGCACTCTATGCATAAACTCATCAAGGGTGGTCTTTATTTCTTTTACAGTGGCTTTGATCCCTAGCTTTTCTGTTTGGTTCTTTCTTAGGATATCCATCTCTCTGCTTATAATGTCAATCTGCTCTTGCATGCTGTCTATTTTTATCCATTAGAGCCCTCAGCATATTAATCACAGCTGTTCTAAATTCTTGGTTTGATAATTCCAATATCCCTGCCATATCTGGTTCTGATGCTTGCTCTATCTCCTCAATTTTTTTTTTTTTTTTTTGCCTTTGGGTATACCTTGAAAGTTTTTCGATAATTGGACATGATATGCCTGGTAAAAGGAACTGCTGTAAATAGGCCTTTCATAATACTGTGTTCAAATGTGGGGGAGAGGAAGCATTCTATAGTCCTAGGCTTAGGTCTCAGTCCTCAGTCTTTTATTGAGCATGTTTCTGAAGTGCGAAATTCACACGTGTTTCTCAGGATTTTTTTCTCGCCTGTTAAACGGGACAAGATAGCTAGAGTGGGCCACAGGTGGCTCTTTCTCTTCCTCCAGGTCAGTTAGGCTTCGATAAAATCCCAGCAGAATAGGGATTAGGCTACAGTTAATTAGATTCTCCTGAGGGAAGGGGCACCTGAGTGGCTCCATGGTTGAGCATCTGCCTTTGGCCCAGGCTGTGATTCTGGGATCCTGGAATGTGGGACTCGATCCAGGGACCCGGGATCACACCCTGAAGGCAGACCCTCAACTGCTGAGCCACCCAGGCATCCCAAGAAACACATTTTAAATATAAAGACACATAACGATTAAAAGTAAATGTATGGAGAAAAATACACCATGCTAATACTAATCAAAAGAAAGTAGGAATAGCTAAATTAATTTCAGACAGAGCAGACTTCAAAGCAAAGAAAGTTATTAGGAATAAAGAAAGGACCTATACAATCACAAAGGGGGCAATTCTCTAAGAAGACATTTAATCCTTAACGTGTATGCACCCAACAATAGAACATCAAACTACATGAGACAAAAACTGTTAGAACTGCAAGGAGAAATAGATGAATCCACTTGGTGTGAATCATACTTGGACACTTCTATACCCCTTTATCAGAAATGGACAGATCCACAGGCAGAAAATCAGGAAGGACATAGCAGAACTTAACAACACCATCAGCTGGGATTTCTTTCACAAGGTGGACATACATCAAACCATCGTTGTTTACTTCAAATACATTACAATTTTATTGGCTCAAAATAGCCAATGCCATGTTGAAAGTAAGTGGAAAACTACAGTAATCAAGACAGCATGGCATTGGCAAAATAGATCAATGGAATAGAACAGAGAACCAGAAATAAGCCCACATAAATGTAGTTAAGGATCTTTGACAAAGAAACAAAGGGAATAATACAATGGAGCAAAGGTAATCTTTTCAACAAATGGTGCTAGAACAAACAGACATCCACATCCAAAATAAAAATAAGTAAAATAAAAAATGAATTTAGGCACATACCTTATGCCATTCACAAAATCAGGAAAAAATTTTTTCCTTCTACCTTCACCTATTCCTTCTTCGATGCTTTTCCTTTCTTTTTGTAGATCCATGTTTCTGACCTATGTTGTTTTCCTTCTCTCTAAAGATCTTCTTTTAATATTTCTTGCAAGATAGGTGTACTGGCAACAAATTTTCTTAATTCTTTGTTTGTCTGAGAAAGTCATTTTTCCCTCCTTTACTTTTGAAGGATAATTTTTTAGAGTACAGAATTCTAGTTGAAAAATGAGCCAAAGATCTTACCAGATACTTCATTAGGGAAGATATGCAGATGATAAATATACATATAAAAAGTTGATCTATATCATATGTCACTAGGGATTGGAAATTAAAACACCAATGAGATACCATTACATACCTACCAGAATGGTCAAAATTCCAGAGCACTAACAACCCCTAATGCTGCTGAGGCTACAGAGCATCAGGAACTCATTCACTGCTAGAAGGAATACAAAATGGTACAGCCACTTTGAAAGATAGTTTGGCAGCTTCTTACAAAACATACTCTTACCATACAATCCAGAAATCACTCTTTTTTTCATAGTATTTGCCCGAAGTTGCTGAAAACTTATGTCAACACAAAAACTTAAACTAGGGACCCCCGCCTGGCTCAGCGGTTGAGCATCTGCCTTTGGCCCAGGGTGTGATCCCAGGATCCAGGATCCAGTCCTATATTGAGTTCCCGCAGGGAGCTTGCTTCTCCCTCTGCCTGTGTCTCTGCCTCTCTCTCCGTGTCTCTCATGAATAAATAAATAAAATCTTTCAAAAAAAATTACACCAGATGTTGACAGCAGGTTTATTCATAATTGTAAAAAAGATGTTTTTCAGAGGGTAAATGGATAAATTGAGGTACATCTAGACAATGGAATATTATCAGTGCTAAAAAGAAATAAGCTGTCAAGCCATAAAAAGACTGAAGGAAACTTAAACGCATATTACTAAGTGAAAGACATCAAGCTGTTAGAGCTACATACTCTAAGATTCCAACTATGTCAACTGATAACATTCTGGAAAATGCAAAACTGTGAAGACAAAGAGAAAGCTCAGTGGCAGTTGTGATATGGGGAGGTGAGGATGAATTGGCAACGAACAGGATTTTTAGGGCATTGTAAGTACTCTCTGTGTGATACCATAATGATGAATACATGTCATTATGCGCTGTCCAAACCCAAACAATTTACAACACCAAGAGTGAATTCCAATATAAGCCACAGACTTTGGGTAATTATGGTTTGTCAATGTAGGTTCATCAGTCATAACAAATGTACCATTCTGGTGAAGGATGCTGATAACGGGTAAGGTTCTGTACGTGTGGGGGTAGGTGTTACATATGGGAAATCTCTGTACTTTCCTCTCAATTTTGCTGTGAACCTAAAACTACTCTAGAAAAATAAAATATTTTCCTTAAAAACAGATTTACAATATTCTCAAAGTGGTAAAAGTGAGGGGAAACAAGCAGTCTTCTACCAAGTTGATGTATGTACATATTACTACACATGTTTTAGAAGACAATGTGACAATATTCATCATGATTTTAAATTAATTATTCCACTGTTAGGTATATGGTCTATAGAAATACACGTGTCTAAAAATGTTTGTGGGTGCTCATTTCAGTATTTGTAATAGTGAAAATTTTGAAGAAAAATTTAAATCCATAAAGGATTGGCTAAACAAATACAATAATCCCAACTTTTGGATTTTATTTTATTTTATTTTTTAAATTTATTTATGATAGGCACGCAGTGAGAGAGAGAGAGAGAGGCAGAGACACAGGCAGAGGGAGAAGCAGGCTCCATGCACCGGGAGCCCAACATGGGATTCGATCCCAGGTCTCCAGGATCGAGCCCTGGGCCAAAGGCAGGCGCCAAACCGCTGCGCCACCCAGGGATCCCAACTTTTGGATTTTAATACAAAAGTACTGTAATAAAAAATACCCACAATAAATTGTTAAGTGAAAAAACTAATTGAAAAACAATATTTATTTTACCATTTGTATATGATTATACATGCATACATGTATGTACATGTATATATGCAAATATAAATATGCAGAAATAGTTCTGGAAACATACATACGGTGTGTTAAAAGTGCTACCTCTTGGGGTGCCAGGGCAGCTCAATCAGTTAAGTATTCAGCCCAGGTCATGTTCTCAGGATCCTGGAATTAAGCCTCACCTCTGTCTCTGAATCCACACTTCCACCCTCGGGGGAGAGGGGTGTCTGACTTGTCCTCCCTCTGCCTCTCCCTTCTCATGAGCACATACGCTCACTCTCTCACTCTCTCTCAAATAAATAAATAAAATCTTTTTCTTTTTAAAAAGTACTACCTCTAAGTAGAAGAGTAATAGGGAGCAGGGTGGAGAAAGACTTCCACTATTTAAATATTTTTGTATTACAATATTTTAAAAAATTGAAATGCATTCATATGTAACTGGTTAAGAAAATATGTACATGATTTTTGAATTTTTTATTTAGGATCCTGGAACTTATTATTATTATTTTTTAATTGTTTTTTAGAGAGGGAGGGTAGAGGGGCAGAAGGAGAGAGAATCTTAAGCAGGCTCCATGCCTAGCATGGAGCCTGACATTCGGCTCAATCTCACAACCATGAGATCATGACGTAAGCCGACATCAAGAGTTGGATGCTTTAAGTGACGAGCCCCCCAGCTGCCTGTGTACATGATTTTTTAAAGTTTTGAGCAAATTTTAATTTTTTTTGTTTTTTATTTATTTATGATAGTCACACACACAGAGAGAGAGAGAGAGAGAGGCAGAGACATAGGCAGAGGGAGAAGCAGGCTCCATGCACCGGGAGCCTGACGTGGGATTCGATTCTGGGTCTCCAGGATCGCGCCCCGGGCCAAAGGCAGGCGCTAAACCGCTGCGCCACCCAGGGATCCCCTTTGAGCAAATTTTAATCAATGGAGAAGTGAAGGAAGGGTATCTTAGGAGGAAGGAACAGAATGATAAAAGGGGACAAAAAACCAAAGCTCCAGCCATTACTTCTCTATAGGGTTTCTACTCCATTCTCAAACATTGCCTCATTCTCCCTCTCCCCTCATGCTCCGCCAAAGCCTATAGGTACTTGTAACCCAGAAGCTATACAATAGTGGCATTCAATTGTTTACGAATGTGTCTCCTCCAACAGACCATCAACTACTTGATGATGGGGACCTTATCCTATTTGTTTTTATAACCCTGGGTCCTAGGTCAGTGCCTGGCGAAGAATAAGTGGATTTCCAGGGTTTTGATGAATGATCAAATGAATGAATGGATAAATAGACTGATAGAGGGTCTCCATCCAGGAAAGTTTGGTTGTGAGAGTACAAAATAATTTTGATATAAGGCACTTCTTTTCTTTGCATTGAATGATGATAAATAACACAAGTTTCAATCATTTTGGTGGGAAAAATATTCTGGGTTAATTCCAGCGCAAAGCTATGGTATTCAGTCACAGAAACTCAGAAGGAGCAACAATCTAATGAAGAGTCGAATATAATATTAAACACGAGCACCCTCTGGCACACTTAACATAAAGTATGGGCTTGTGAATTACACACAGCTTTCAGTGGGCTTTTTACTTCATTTATTGCTGCTTCTACCACTCTATTATAGAGAGAACTAGCCTCTAAATTGCACTTACATGTTCTCAAAGCTATTCTGAAATTGTAGTAAAACTGCTTTAATATTAAACATCTGAAATTTTATTTTCTAAAAGTATTTTTTTGCTCACTTAATTAGTTTAACCAGTGGAGCTAATTACCACTTGGTTTTCATTATAATCTTGATAATTATTGTCCTGAAGTTTTCCTCTCAGGCACATGGCTTGTTCCTCTTTCACTATTCATTTCCCAATAACCCTGGAGATAAATTCACCAATGATTTACATCTGGAAGTCCTTGTGTTCTCTTTGACAAATGGTAGCTTAAAATCCCCTAAAACTCAAGGATAGTACTGCAGAAAGACCTTTCGTGGCTGCTATGCTGTTATTCCATGCTTCTCTAAAAGCTGCTGTCGCCATAATAGGTAAGTTTATTTAGGATGCTGTTAGGTGAAAATACACTTAGCATTTGCATGTTAAAACAGAGGGAAATATAAAACAATCCCACCTTTTATAATTATGAAAACCGTGGCATCGGAAGATGAACTTTTAAGGTTTGGTATTGTAGCCAAGATTAAGTCAGCTTCGTTTGGTCGTTGCGGTTTATGGAACCGCTATGAATCCAGGTATGGGCTTTGCTTACCTTTCAGCTTGGCACTTTGTCTGGCAGTGGGAGCACCGGATTCAAACGATAGTTGTGCTCACAAGAGAATTATTTCCGGGGATCCCTGGGTGGCGCAGCGGTTTGGCGCCTGCCTTTGGCCCAGGGCGCGATCCTAGAGATCTGCAATCGAATCCCACATCGGAGTCCTGGTGCATGGAGCCTGCTTCTCCCTCTAACTGTGTCTCTGCCTCTCTCTCTCTCTCTCTGTGACTATCATAAATAAATAAAAAAAAAAGAGACATAATTATTTCCGCTTGAAAACTCGTTCACTCATTTTGTATTTAGATTTTTGAAGGACAAAATGTGGTCAGCTCAAGAGGCAGTTCCAAGGGGGCAGGACTCAACTAGACCATATATGAATACAAATCCTGTTTGAAGATTTTTCTCTGGCTGGTGCTTCGGGGAGAGAGGTGACTGAAAAAGTGTTTTCACTCCAATCTGAGAAGCTAGCTGTTGACAAGAGTGAGCAATTCAAGTCTTCTTTTTTCAGCAAAGTCTATTCCAACTGTGGTAAGTCTCCTCTACTCCTTTGGGGCGTAGCAGTGATGTCCAATACAACTTTCTGCTAACGGGACACACTATATAATTTGCCAGTTATGACGCAAAAGAAAACACAGGGCCCTTTGTTTAAAAAATTTGGGGCGCCTGGGTGGCTCAGTCAGTTAAGCGTCTGCCTTCCACTCAGGCCTTGATCCCAGAGGCCTGGAATCAAGCCCCACATTGGGCTCCCTGCTCAGTGGAAAGTCTGCTTCTCTCTTTGTTTTAGCCCCTCCTCCCCACTTGTGCACATGCTCTCTAGAGCTCTCTCAGATAAATAAGATCTTTACAGAATATTAATAACAGCAAGACAGCAACAATAAACTATTGAGCCGAACACAGACCCTTTTAAGCTTTGAGTCCCCTACGAGTTGCACAGGTTACATGCCCATGAAGCTGGTTGGTCTCACCTGTAATGGTGGAACCATTTTGTATGTACTGTTGATTATGGCAGCCATGAACCACAGGTGGCTTTTGTACACTAATGTAATATAGCTAAAGCAAAAGTGGAACTGAATTTTACTTAATTTTAATTAACTTCAGTTTAACTACCTATAGTGGCTTGAGGCTACCACATTTGACAGTGCAGCACCTAAATATTATAAATTATTTTTGGCAAACTATTTAATCTCACTGTTCAGGTTCTGTCTTCTGTAAAATGAATGTAATAATAGTACCTATCTCCCAAGGTCATTTTGAGAATTCAATAAATTAACTTATCTAAAGCTCTTACAACAGTGCCTGGTATATAATAATTAGCTTTTTAGATTTTTTTATAAGATTTATTTATTTATTCATGATAGAAATAGACATAGAGAGAGTGAGAGAAAGAGAGAGAGAGAGAGAGAGAGAGAGAGGCAGAGACACAGGCAGAGGGAGAAGCAGGCTCCATGCCGGGAGCCCGACATGGGACTTGATCCCAGGACTCCAGGATCATACCCTGGGCCAAAGGCAGGTGCTAAACCGCTGAGCCACCCAGGGATCCCCGATAATTAGCTTTTTAAAATAGATTTTTTAGGGATGCCTGAGTGCCTCAGCGGTTGAGTGTCTGTCTGCCTTAGGCTCAAGTTGTGATTCTGGGTCCTGGGATCAAGTCCCACATAGGGCTCCCTGCATGGAGCCTGCTTCTCCTCTGCCTGTGTCTCTGCCTCTCTATGTGTGTCTCTCATGAATAAATAAATAAAATCTTTTAAAAAATTAATTTTAAAGTAATCTCTATACCCAATGTGGGGCTCGAACCCAAGATCAAAAAAATCAAACAAACAAACAAAAAACAACCCCAATATCAAGAGTTGCACACTCTTCTAACTGAGCCAGCCAGGCGTGCTAGCTTTCTTTTTTTTTTTTATTACAGCACAATTAATATACAGTGTTATATTTGTTGCAGGTGATATAATGATTCAGCAATACTGTATATTACTCAGTGCCCATCAAGATAAATGTACTCTTAATTCCATTCACTTATTTCACCCATCTCTCCATCTACCTCCCCTCTGGTAACCATCAGTTTGATCTTTACAGTTAAGAGTCTGTTTTCTGGTTTGTCTTTTTTTTTTTCCTTTGTTGATTTGCTTTGTTTCTAAAATTCCAAACATGAGTGAAATCATATGGTATTTGCCTTTCTCTGACAAGCTTATTTTAACTTAGCATTATACTTTCTAGATCCAACCCTATTGTTGCAAATGGCAAGATTTCAATTTTTTTATGGCTGAACAATTTTTTAATACAATCTTCCACTGTATATATACTACATCTTCTTTATCCATTCATCTATCAATGGACTCTTAGGTTGCTTCCATGATTTGGCTATTGGAAATAATGCTGCAATAAACATATGAGTGCATATATCCCTTCAAATTAGTGTTTTCATATTCTTGAATAAATGCCCAGGAGCACGATTACTGGATCATAGGATAGTTATTTTTAATTTTTTGAGGAACAGCCATTCTGGGAAACAGAAGCACCAGTTTACATTCCCATCAACAGTGCAAGATAGTTCCTTTTTCTCCACATCCTGACCAACACTTATTGTTTCTTGTGTTTTTCATTACAGCCATTCGATTGGTATGAAGTGATATCTTATTATAGTTTTGATTTGCATTTCCCTGCTGATAAGCGATGTTGAGCATCTTTTCATGTGTCTGTTGGTCCTCTGGATGTCTTCTTTGGGTAAATGTCTGTCATACAGTGTTATGCTCATTTTTAAAATTGGATTATTTGGTTCTTGGGTGTTGAATCCTACCAGTTCTTTACATATTTTGGATACTAAACCTTTATCCAATAGGTCATTTGCAAATATCTTCTTCCATTCAGTAGGTTGTCTTTTAGGTTTTTTTTTTTTTTTTTAAGATTTTATTTATTTATTCATGAGAGACAGAGAGAGAGGCAAAGACACAGGAAGAGGGGGAAGTAGGCTCCATGCAGGGAGCCCGACATGGAACTCGATCCTGGGACCTCAGGATCAGGCCCTGGGCTGAAGGCGGCACTAAACCACTGAGCCACCTGGGCTGCCCTGTCTTTTAGTTTTGTTCATTTTTCCTTTGCTGTGCAGAAGCTTTTTATCTTGATATAGACCCAACAGTTTATTTTTGCTTTTGTTTCTTTTTCTTTTTCTTTTTTTTTGCTTTTGTTTCTCTTGCTTCAGAAGACATATCTGGAAAGATGCTGTTACAGCCAATGTCAGAGAAATTACTGCCTGTGCTTTCTGAGAATTTTTATGGTTTCAGGTCTCACATTTTGGCCTTTTATCCATTTTGAGTTTGTTTTGTGTCTGATGTTTAGAGAGTGGTCTAGTTTCTAAAAATTGCTAGGTTTAAGAATATTTTTATTATCAATATAACCCCCCTTTTTTTTTTCAAGTGTTTGTTCACCTCAAGTAAATCCAGCAAGCATAGTAATCCTATAACCCTTGTCAAAAACTGGTTTGGCCAGGGCGTAAACTGAGGTCTGCTGGGGACTTGGGGAAAGGTTTTGAAGATCTTTGTATTTCAAATAATTTGAACAATATGGAATTGGATAAAGCAAGGAGTAAAAGTGCCTGGAAAGTAACACCACCTCACCTCCTCAAGACACACAATTAATATTTTACCTTCTTGTGTATGTAAGATTGCCAGGTAAAATATAGGCTGACCCGATAAATTTGAATTTCAGATAAACAATGAGTAATCTTTTAGTCTTGAATATCGCATGGGACACACACTAAAAATTATTCATCAATGATCTGAAATTCAATTTTAATCCCGAGTCTGTATTTTTCTTTTTTGGCCGGTCTAGATATATGGCTTTCTAAACCAATGATATTGTCATTTCTCTGAATTCAGCTAGACTGGGCTAATTCATAAGCCACATAAAATCTGAAAGGGAAATTATCATTCCATTCTCCCTTATGTAGTATTGAGCAAAGAACATGGAGCTGGATTTCTAGTGTAAGGCGTTTTATCTCTCTGGACTTCAGGCAGTTTGTTTCTAAAATGGATGTTAGGGGCCCCTGGGTGGCTCAGCAGTTGAGCATCTGCCTTTGGCTCAGGTCCTGATTCTGGCGACCCGGGATCAAGTCCCACGTTGGGCTCCCTGCATGGAGCCTGCTTCTCCCTCTGCCTGTGTCTCTGCCTCTCTCTCCTTCTCTGTGTCTCTCATGAATAAATAAGATAAATAAAATATTTTTAAAAAATAAAATAAAATGGATGTTAGATCAAATTGCCCCAGAGGATTAATATAGGGTAGTAGTTAGCAGCACAGGCAGGAGAATCAGACTCTCTGATTATTAACTACCAGGGGCTTTGGTTTCTTCATCTCTAAGAAAGAGTCATTATAATCCATACATCACAGGCTGCTGTGAAAGTTAAATGAGTTAGCATACTTAAAGTTTTTAGAACAGAGCCTGGAACATCATAAATGCCCCCATAAATGTTAGTTTGCAATATTCCCAGTCTGGCTTCCATTGTTTCTACAATGCTGAACAAACTTCCTAAGACCAGAGACATAAGATGTCAAATCTAGGTAGAGAAAATGCTACCAAGAGGAACACTGAGTGTGAAGCCCAACTAAACTCTTAAGTTACTATTTGCCTGGAAATAAATTTAATTGAGAGTATTATAAAAATTACATTAGGGGACCCCTAAAAAATTATACAATTTTTTTGTATAAAAATTACATTAGGTGGCTCAGTGGTTTAGCGCCTGCCTTTGGCCCAAGGCATAATCCTAGAGACCCAGAATCGAGTTCCACGTTGGGCTCCCAGCATGGAGCCTGCTTCTTCTCCCTCTGCCTGTGTCTCTGCCTCTCTCTCTCTCTCTCTCTCTCTCTTTCAAGAATAAATAAATAAATAAATCTTTAAAAAAATTACTTTAGAAATGTTTAAGACTGGAGAGTCTAAAGTATTGCTACTGAGGGTTGAACTAGCTAGACATTACTGGAAGGCAGCTTTGCCATTGATCTCAACATGAGGATTTTCATCAGAATGTGTTTTCTACCCAGAAAGTGAGCATAATTTATGATCCAGGTTATTACACAGAAGGAGGATTAATCTTCAGTTATGGAAGGAACTACGCAAATAAGTATATATAAGGAATGAACAGTGTTTGTATGGTCTATTTTTCTAGGTAGGAGAGAGAGCTATAAGCCATTGGTTTAACCCTGGAAAAGAACCCAGATGTCAGGATTGAGAAATTATTATGTAATCAGTAATTTGGAGAGGCTGCAGCCTTTTGTTTGGTTTTCAAAAGCTCAGATTCAAAGGCTAAAAATTCAGCCTTTATTTTCCTTTTATGGTAGCTGGTTCATTTTCTGTAGAGGTTCAATTTGTTGCCAGAGAGAATCGTCGCTAATTTGAATAATTACATACTTAACTGTAGGGTAGAACTGAAATTGGGGTTGATTGAGAGGGTTAGAAACAGAGCAAACTCCTTCCTGCCATAAGAATTAGAGATTCTACATAGCAAAACATGGCCGTACAAGCAAGCATTCTCAATGAATTAAATTTGTTTTGTAGGAAATAGGCAAGAAACAAACAAACAAAAAAACAAACACAACCAATTCAACTTCACTCATAATAGGAGGGCAACAAATTAAAACTACACCAAGGTATCACTTTTTATATCTATCAGATAGAATTCTACAAGTCTGACAACACAGCTGTTACAAGGCTATGGGGGAAACAAGACCTTTTATACATGCTGATGGGAGTGTAAACTAGCGCAACACCTGGAGAAAAACTCAGCAAAAATCTGTGAAAATTACAAATTAAAATGCATCTGACCATTGATCCACCAATTCCACTTCTGGGACTTTTTTTTTTTTAAGATTTTTAAAATTTATTTATTCATGAGCAATACCGAGAGAGAGAGAGAGAGAGTTAGGTAGAGAGAGAGAGAGAGAGGCAGAGACACAGGCAGAGGGAGAAGCAGGCTCCATGCAGGGAGCCCGACGTGGGACTCGATCCCGGGTCTCCAGGATCACTTCCTGGGCTGAAGCCAGGCGCTAAACCGCTGAGCCACCCAGGGATCCCTACTTCTGGGATTTTATCTTATGAAAATACCCACACTCAGGGTGCCAAGTGGCTCAGTTGGTTAACCATCGACTCTTGCTTTTGGCTCAGGTCATGATCTCAGGGTTGTGAGTTCCACCCTGGATGTGGAGCCTGCTCAGGATTCTCTCTCTCCTCCTTCTGCCCCATTCCCTGTGTCCCCTCAATCAAAAAAAAAAAAAAAAGGACCCATACTCATATGAAATTATTTATGTACAAAGTTATTTTTTTAATTAAAATGCAATTCACATGCTATAAAAATCAACATTTTAAAAAGTGTATAATTTGGTGATTTTTTTGGTATATATTCACAAGTTTATGCCACCATCACCATTATGTATTTCTAGGACAATGTCATCACTCCTAAAATAACTCTGTGCCCATTAGCAGCCACTAATCTATTTTCTGTCTCTATGGACTTGAAAGCAGTTCTTTGACACTAATCCCTGTGGTCTCTTGACTATGTCAGGCTGTCTATTTACCAACAGGAGCATTTCCCAAAATATCATCGTTATATTTCAAACTTGATTGGTCCACACCTAAGTCGGCTTACTAGGGCCAATTTTCATAATGTTTTTACCTAACCTAACTTTTTTTGTACCACTAAGCTGGATAATAGTAGCTATCTGGTATTTATATATATCAACATCAAACAATAGTATATTTCCAACATATATTAGAGCTTACTATTTTTATTTTTAAAATTTCTTTAATTTTTTTATTTTTAAAAGATTTTTATTTATTTATTTATGAGAGACACACACAGAGAGAGAGGCAGAGACACAGCAGAGGGAGAAGCAGGCTCCATGCAGGGAACCTGATGTGGGACTCGATCCTGGAATGCCGGGACCACGCCCTGAGCCAAAGGCGAATGCTCAACCACTGAGCCACCCAAGCATCCCAAAACTTGCCATTTTTAAATATCTAGAAGAGGCGTCCTCTCAATCTGAGCCCACAACTGCAGAAAGATGCTCATGAAAGAGTGAGGTTGGGGAAACTGTCTATGAAACCAAATTAACCCTTATGACTAATAGGGAACAAGTTTTGTAGAAATATTCTTCATTATATAATTATGTATTTGTTCATGTTTGCAATTTTTTATATTAAAAAACTAAAAAAGATCATTATAAATGTCTGGCAACTTATTTGAAATTCACCATACAGAAAGTGGTAGTTATGGAATTCTTTATAGACAAATTGGAATTTTAGTGAAATTTTAAAGGAAGGAGATTAGAGAAGCCACACAAGAGAGTGTTGGGGGTTGGGAGGTAGCTGGCTGACTCAGTTGATGAAACATACAACTCTTGATCTTGGGATCATCAGTTCAGGCCCCACATTGCATGTAAAACTTAATTAAAAAGAGAGAGTGTGTCAGGCAAGAGGAATCAAATTTAATTTCATAAGATACTGAGCATGATGTACTATGTCTAAGAGTTAGGAGTAAATTCACCTAGCTTCAAGGAGATGGAAGGTTTTTTTTTTAAGATTTTATTTATTTATTCATAAGAGACACACAGAGAGAGGCAGAGACACAGGCAGAGGGAGAAGCAGGCTCCCTGTGGGGAGCTTGATGTGGGACTCGATCCCAGGACTGGGGGATCATGCCCTGAGCCAAAAGCAGAATTCAACTGCTGAGCCACCCAGGTGCCCCTGGAAGTTTACTTCTTGATCATGTAAAAGAAGTCTGAGACTGGGCAGACCAGAACTGGCTGATATCTCCATGATGTACTTAGAGAACATTAGGATATGCTCTTCCAAATCCATCTTTGACATGCATCCTCGAGATCATCTGATAGGTCAAGATAGCTGCTAAAGCTCCAGGCATTATACCTATATTTCATGAAGCAAGAGTGGAGTAGGGAGGAAGAAATTCTATGAAGTATTCTATTTGCATATTACCTATTGTATATTTTATATGCTTTCTAGTCACATGCTCATCCTTAGCTGCAAAGGAAGCTCAAAAGCAGCTGAACAACATGTTCAGCTAAAATTCAGGTTTCTTTTGCAAAAAGGAAGAGAAAGAGAATAGATATTTGGTAGGCAAAACAGCCCTTGTCACATCATGCTTTGTAGAGAGTGTATCATAACAGGTAAGAGTGCTGCATGGTGTAACAGAAACCAGACTTTGAATCCAGGACCTGCAACTCAATTAGTTATGTGACCTTGAAAAAGTAGTAACTAAAACTCCCTAAGCATCGAATTTCTTGTCTGTAAATAAAATGCAGTTTGTTAATAAAAGAAGGCCATGTGTATAAATTACCTGGCACGAAAGAGGTACTCAATAAATCACTGTTATTTTACCTGTGATTTGTGATTTGTTAGAAATTTAGTGATTTTAAAAAAGACTTTCCCTGTCCCTAAGAAGTTAGCAAGACTGTCGTAATGGAGAAAGAAAAATATACCACGGATAAAAGCTGATAAGATTATAAGTTGTTTTTTTCCCTCCAGTTTCATTAATATACAAATAATACAATGGTCAGCTATATTATCTTCAAATACGAAATAAAATAGAACTTTATTGCAGTATTTACTGTCTCTGCAACACCCTTAATACATAGTCTACAGAATTTAACAGGTATTAAATCAAACTCCATTCCCTCTCAATCCACTTGCCCAAATAAAGTAGAAATAGACATATTCCCCATGGAGTTAAGAGTGAGATTTCCAAGATTTGGTCTTTTGAGAAACCATAAAACAAATCCTGAGAGACCACAACATTCTAGATTAAAATAAATGTGGAAAGGAAGGTATTTCTAATTTATTTATTTTTTTGATGGAAGTGAGGGCAAATAGTGGAGTTGCCAATAATGTGAATTCAACTTTTTCTATTAGGAAGTTTAAAAGGAAGGAGAAACTGAGATGTGTGAGAAATTCAGGTTGTAATGAGTTTCACTCTTGTCTCAACTCAATGAGCTTACTAGTCAAACTACTGCTTTTTCCAACATATTTTCAACTCTACTGCTCTCCTTTATAGATTTGCTTCATGTGAATTTATTTCTGAAAATGAAAGAGGACAGAATAAAAAGTGAATGTGAAAGCAATGACAAAACTTTTGTGTTTTCATTGGATTTAACTCATCATAAGCCAGATTTAATTTTCTCTTTTGGGATTGTGATGACTATCATAGTTATTTTTATTAAGGTGAGAATTAATCTTAGATTCTCCAAAACAGAGTAGACTCCAACATTACATAGTCTGTTTTTCCAATGCTTGAAATCATCTCTGTGTGATTCCTCCCTGTCCTCTTCCCATCCCCCATTCCCCAACCCATGACCACATACTTCAAATGCCATGGCACTTACTCTCTGTCAAGACAAACCATTCCATGCTCTGACATTAGAACACTCTGCATTTGTCTGCTCACTTCCACTCTCAAATTCCCAATCGCTTGTCCTGATTCTCCCTACTATAGCTCTGCAGAGAAAGCTTAATCCTTCTCCTACCTGAAAGTCTTTAAAATATTTAAAGACATGCAGTTACTATGTATCCAATGTCTTATTTCCTCCAAGCTAAACATATGGACCTAGTTCCTTTAACTGTTCCCCTAAGCTCTTCTTTTGGACCCTTTGCTTTGCCAATGGCTCTTCCAAGGGAACTCTTATTTGTCCATGTACATAGATTTGTTAGAGCCCTCTGCTCCATGTATACCTACTTCTTATCACACATAAAATGGGTCCCAAGCTTAGGGATTTGAGGTAGATCTGGAGATGTGCCACCCAGATATCCCTTCAAGGAACGATTTGTTGCCCCAGTAGCTGGCAGTATGGTCTGCAAACAGTCTTGAGCAGTCAACTCTTTGAGAGATTGCCTCAGAGGTAGGAAGCTACCATGCCTAAGTTCATGTCCTTCCTCAGGAGACTGACATCCAATGACTGATCAAGGTAAGGGTATAGGTACTAGGCCACTTCAGCTCAAAGTAGAACAACTTTTACAGGCCATTTTTCTTCCAAAACTCGTGGTATTAGCAGTGTTTGTCATTGGTCCTACAATGTAACATGACTTCTCCCTCTGCCTAATAATGCTTCCATCCTTTTCCTTCCATAGTGGCTGATCACAAAGGCACTTCCTAATAAATGTTCTGAACATGAAACTCCATTTCTGCTAAAAAGAAAAAGAAAAAATAAAAAACTCAACCTGCAAAAGGACCCCCAAGTGCTTCTTCCTCACTTAGAATAAAGCATGTAATCTTAATCTTGGTCTTGATATTATACAGCAGTGGCGGAGAGTTGGGGAGTGATCATATCCTAGATGTGCTTTATAAGTAAAACCTATAAGATTTGCTAATGGATTGTATATGAAACAAAAAAGAGGAGACAAAAATGAGTTTTTTGGCTTGAGCAAAGAATATTGCCATTTATTGACATAAGAAGGCTATAGGAAAAGTAGGTTGAGGTGATTGGTAAAAAAAGATTTTATTTTGTACACTTTTGAGATGCCTATTAGAAATTTAAATGGAGATGTCAAGTAGGCAGTTAGATATCCAAAGGTGGATTTTGGAAGAAAGGTCAGAGCTAGAGATATAAATTTGAAAATTGTCAGTACATAGATGTCATTTAAAACCATGAGACAGAATGAGACTATTTAGTGATGGACTGCAAAAATAAGAGGGCTGATCCCTGAGACACTTAAGCATTCATATGTTGGGGGTATGGGAGGAAGTAGCAAGGGTGCCTCAGTGGCTAAGCTGGTTAAGCAACCAGTTCTTGATCTCAGCTCAGGTCTTGATCTCATGGTCGTGAGTTTAAGCTTCAAGTTGGGCTCTGCACTGAGCACAGAGCCCGTTTAAAAAAAAAAAAAAAAGAGGGAAAGAGAGAGAGAGAGGGAGAGAGTGAGGGAGGAAGGAGCAAAGGAGACTAAGTAGGTAAGTATATTGGGTGAAAAACCAAGAGAGGATAGTGGGCTGAACGTTATGTGAAGAAAGTGTCAAAGAGAAGAGAATGATAAGCTCTCAAAGTTAATCAGAAGGCTTATAGGTGTGACAAAAGGTGGTGTTGTCCTCTCAAATGAAAAAGGACAAAGGGGAAAGGGTCACAAGGGTCACACAGTCCCTGAAATGTTCTTGGGACCAGTCAATCAGGCAATGCCAAGATCCTGGGTAAACAAAGTGATTTAATTTTTTTTTTTTTTTTTTTTTTTTTAGATTTTGTGTATTTACTCATGAGAGACATAGAGAGAGGCAGAAAGAGGCACAGGGAGGAGAAGCAAGCTCCGTGCAAGAAGCCCGATGCAGGGCTCGATCCTGGGACTCTGGGATCACGCCCTGAGCCAAAGGCAGACACTCAACCACCGAGCCACCCAGGTGTCCCAAACAAAGTGATTTAAAAAAGAGGTGGTAGGCTCTGGAGCCTGCAAAGGGAGGCACAATCAGAGGAAGACCAGAGTGAGGCTGTTCTTGCCCAAATCTAAGAGAAAGAACCACATCTTGTAAGGATTAAGTGGGTTGATGCATGTAAAGAACTTAGAATAGTGCCTGGCACAGGATAATCACTCAGTCAATATTTATTGGTTGCTATTATTATTTATATTTCCTGGAGTCAGCATAGTAACAGTTGTATAGCTGAAAATCAACACATTTTAAATTGAATTTTAACACATTTTAAAATGAATATAGATTTATTATTTTCTCTGCTCTTTTACATGCTCAATTGAATAAGATTGAAATTTAAGATTTTGACTAGAAAAAAGAGTTATGCTATGTTTAAAAATCACTGTTGCAGTGTTTATGTGTGTGTGTGTGTGTGAATCTGATGATCAACATTTTTTTTTTTATGATCAACATTTTGATTCATTGATGGCTCTTCTAAGGAATCATAGAATTTTTGATGGCCATTGACCCAAACTGCCTAATAGGTTTACTGGAGCCTCACCAAATTAATTAGCCTGTGGATTGGGAATTAGGAACTAATGTTAATCATCCCAAGAGCAAATAAAGAAGAGGGAAATGCAACAAAGGCATCGTAGTTACACAATAAGAAGATAGACTTTAGTCTCTCTGTATATCCCTATCCTCAGCCTTGCCAAGAGAGCATTTTGAACTCCTTTGGTACAAAATACTGCTTGTCAGTCACACTTGTCTAATGTCTTAGCAACACAAAAGGAACCTAAGGAAAGCCAAATGTTACAATTTGATTGTTCATGATTTGATTGGTACCATGATTTAGTAAATTACTTTTTTTTGAGGGTTCTTTTTTTGGTTTGTTTAAAGCCAAGGACTAAATGTAGCAATAAAAATTTAAATTACCTTGGCTCCTGCCCGAAATGCTCAATATTCCAATCTCCATGCTTCACTGTAGTGCCAGGGAGAAGAGCAGAAATAGTTCACAATGATTCTGCATTACTGATTCACTCTACTCATTAGACTATATTGAAATGTTATGATTTGCTGGGCTCAGAGAGTAATTCCATTTTTGCCTCCAGTCATTTCAAGTAATTTTTTTGCTACTGCATAACAAAATACAAAATTATTTGGAGTAAGACTTTCTAATTGGAAATAATAATTTTTAGATAGGAAATTAAGCCCTTTACTGAACAATGTTAAATTATCATCAAAATTACATTTTTATGAATAATTAACCAATACTACTTCAGCTACTTAGCTATAGGATTGTTGAACTCTAGTGATTGTTAGGTTTAATTGTATTTTCTTGAGTTCAGGAGGAAAAATAAAATTAGGTCATATGTTTTTCACTGTAAAATATTATCTTGTTAGGCAAAAAAAAATTACTGAATAAAAATATTCCAGATAAGTATGCTTTTGGTAATCATATGCCAAAATGTTATACTTATGTTAGTCTTTGCTACTTCAATTTTTGTAGAATTCCTTTACTTTAATTATGACAAAGCAGAGGTTTTCTCCAAAACAGTCCCAATATAGCTTCCATGTTGTATAATCCATCAATTTTTCTATATTTATTTATTTATTTTTTTTTTTAAGTTCTTATTTGTCTATTTAAGTAATCTCTACACCAATATAGGGCTCAAACTCACAACCCCGAGATGAAGAGTCACATGCTTTTTTGACTGAGCCAGCGAGGTGCCCCTACATCTATTTTTAATTGAACTCGTGATCAGCGTAACAGACACCAGGTTTTGGTTGAATTATTTATTTGTTCTCTCTGCTAAAAGAGGGTAAGAACAATAGGCTATTCTTACTGACTTGCCTAGGGCTTCAAAGATATGAAGATAGGACACACCCATATCTACTTTAGTGTAATAAAAATGTTACAATTCATCATGAATATGGTAAAAACAAACACAACCTAATTAAATAAGTCATTATCACCATTTCTGGACTCTTTGGCAATGTCTTAAGATGGTTCTTACCATACTTAAAGTGATTAAAGTTGTTTGTTTTCTCTTAGGAATTTTGCCCAATTTTCCACATATCAGAAAAATTAAATATGTTAAATTGCTATTACTATTATTTGTGTCTTTGCTGTCAAGGCACCATCAAAATTATTCCTTTACTAAGTTTGTGTTCTTTGTTGTGTTATATCTCCAAATTTTTCAAACAGCTGAACTTTATGAAAGTAGGGTACTCAGTGGGAAATGAGACTTGGTATTCTGGGATTCTCAGAGTAGAACAGGGATTGATGAGTGATGAGAGGAAGGGGAAAGGACATAAATAAAAGAAAATGATCTGGCATTAAAGCTTCAAAGTCAAAATCTTAATGGTGGCAGCTAGAATTATCACTGACATCAGCCTAGTATTATCATTTATCTTTGCTCTACTGCCTTGTGGTCCAAAATGTGGACATTCCAGTCTGATAGTTGTGCTGTTGGGAGACATTTAGAAAGAGAATTAAGAACTATTATTTATTGAGCACCTATAGATGCCAGCTACAGTAGAGATACTTTCACATCCCATCTCACTTAGTCACCAGTATAATTTTCTAAAGTTCATCTGATTATCTTCATTTTACTGTTGGAGATATTGAAGGTAAGAATAGTTAAATAACTCACCCAGAATCCCAACTAATTATACATTAAACAGAGCTAATTGCTGTAGCAGGAACATGAGTGGGGGAGAAATAAAGTAGTAGAAGACAGGTCAACATGGTTTGGTCCTGTTTGTTTATTTATTTATTTATTTATTTATTTATTTATTTTAAATATTTTTTTCTTTATTTATTTATGATAGTCACACACACACAGAGAGAGAGAGAGAGAGAGGCAGAGGGAGAAGCAGGCTCCATGCACCGGGAGCCCGACGTGGGATTCGATCCCGGGTCTCCAGGATCGAGCCCTGGGCCAAAGGCAGGCGCCAAACCGCTGCGCCACCCAGGGATCCCTGTTTATTTATTTATATTTTATTTATTTATTCATGAGAGATACAGAAAGAGAAGCAGAGACATAGGCAGAAAGAGAAGCAGGCTCCATGCAGGGAGCCCGATGTGGGACTCAATCTCCAAACCCCAGGATCATGCACGGAGCCAAACGCAGATACTCAACCACTGAGCCACTCAGGTGCCCCAAGGTCTTGTCTATTTAAATGTTGATACTAGAGTCTCATCTCAGGACACTATGTCCCTAAGATAGAGAAGATTTGGGATGAAACAGTTTTCAGAGGTTAATGTCTTGTATTCATTATTCACAGACTCTTGCTTTAGACCTCTTGTGTTAGGGCAGGCATTTGTTCATCTTTATTTTTCCCATGCCACCTTCCACAGTACTTTGTACATTGTGATTATTCAATAAATATTTGTTACATTTAATTTAAAATCTTCTTATGTGAGCAGCAAGAAACAGTTTGTTTTTTTTTTTAATATTTTATTTATTTATTCACAAGAGACACACAGAGAGAGGCAGAGACACAGGCAGAGGGAGAAGCAGGCTCCATGCAGGAAGCCCAATGTGGGACTTGATCCTGGGACTCCGGGATCACTCCCTGAGCCAAAGGCAGATGCTCAACCACTGAGCCACTCAGGTGTCCCAAGAAATAGTAATTTTTAATAGTGGTATAATTATAATAGTGTCCACCCTGGGCTATTTATGCTTGTCATAGTAATTGAGGACCTCAATTAGAGAGTTAAAAATTGAATAAACAAAAAATACTTGATAGTCTTGACCTGTATAACAAAATACACTTGCTGAAGGAAGGGAAAAAGAGAGAGAGAAGGAATTATAATAATTAAGATCAATAATTTATAATAGTTTAATATTTGAAATTATAAATAGGAGAGAAATGTAAATATGAGCAATTAGTACCTTGTGTTTTCTGTAAAAACAACTACCTCTGCTGCCTACAAATGGAATTATCATTTATATCAGACAAGAGCTTCTCTTACTAATTGGGTCAGATTATATTTTTAGTACCATTTTATTCTAATGAATGCAGGCCCTTTCTATTAACCTTAACAGTCAAGAAACATGGAACAACGGAAGAATATATCATTTGGGACTTCAAACTAACTGTATATGCTAATGTGACAGGAATGACTGCTTGAGGACAATTTTATCATATCGATTGCAATTATAAAGGGAAAATAAAATCTTCTCAAGTGTTCTTCACTCTCTCTGAGTTAATTAAATTTTATAACATTTTCTAAACTCTTCAAACAATAGAATCTTATGCAGGTAATATGAAATAATTATGAAGAACTTCATTATCTTCCAAAATTCCACTGGGCTGATAGATTTAGCAATTTCCTTTATTTTTATTGCAAGAAATTATCATCAACATCATCACTGATGCAAACATGATCACCAATAGCATTTACTGATTGTCTAGGGCACTGTGCTACGTAGAGACATCAAGAAGTGTAAGATACAATCCTTGCCCTTGAGAAATTTATAATCTATTTTTTTTAAAGATTTTATTTATTCATGAGAGACACAGAGAGAGAGAGAGAGAGAGAGAGAGGCAGAGACACAGGCAGAGGGAGAAGCAGGCTCCATGCAGGGAGGCGGACGTGGGACTCAATCCTGGGTCTCCAGGATCAGGCCCTGGGTTGAAGGCGGTGCCAAACCGCCGAGCCACCCAGGCTGCCCAAGAAATTTATAATCTAAATGAAGACATTTAGTTTTGTTAAAGATGGTCTAAAATAATTTATTTAATCCTGTGATTTATTAGAATCATTCAATGGGGACACATATGAGAGTAACATTGGACTCAGTTATGTTAAAATAAATTCTACCTTCTACCTTTACTAAGAGATACACATAAGTTTTGAAAGATAATGCAGATGTCATTAGTTACCTTTTTGCAAGAAATGAAATCCTTGATCCCTAGAGGATAAAACACTAATTTTTTGACCATTTTATTTGGGTGACTTGGGAAAGCAGTTCAAGTCCCATCTCTATAACTGATTGGCAGTGTGACTATTGCTTGTAGCACATTATTGCTCCAGCTGCTACACTAAAGGAGAGGCTCTCAATGTCTTTGGCTTGAGAGAAAGCCTGTATCATTGAATAGGGTGGTGTAGCAGTAGTAGGCCATAGTATCTCACCTTCCTTTCTTCATAACTAACCTTGCCAATAAATAATGCTGAAATTATAGTGGACTATATGTCTCTGATGCATTTCTAAATCAGTTTTATGTGTGAAAAATTACTTAACATTTCCATGATGTACACATCATGTACAAAGTTGAAGTTTTCTAATACATTATACAACAGAACTCATCCTATGTTAGTATAAAAAAGTATTTAATATCATGAGATGTTTTACCTTGATTTTCAGTGCTTGAATTTGAAGAAGATGAAGGAAAAGCTTTTTTTCTCTCCTACTCTGGGTATATGGAAATAAGCAGTGGGGATAATTGGGCAAATACTCTCCCTAGAATAGTGCTGTAAGTGTATCCTTCTGGTTTATTTTGTTTGCTTGGTAATACGGCCTTACATGACTACCAAATTTCTTTTATAATCATATTTAATTGAAAGTTAATAATCTATTTCCTTCATCAATGGTATTAGTGGATGACTTCTACAATATAATGTGCATTCACATAGATCAGTGGTTTATGTGGGTGAAGCAGGTCATTTGAGGCTTTCCAATTCATACTGCAATCTATTTTCAGTTAGGTTCATTGAAGAAGTTAGTTAGAACTTTTGGAGACTTTACAACCTTGAGATTCTAGATATAGTGTTTTTTCTTTATTCATTTTGTTTTCACAATAAATTCTCAAACTTATAGAAAAGTTGAAAGGACAATGAATACATATATGTATACTCTTCACCTAGATTCACCAAATGTTAACATTTTGTCATATTTTTCTCATATATATACATATATATGGTATCTACTGTGTGTGTATATGTGAACAGTGTATATATATATACAGGCATATTTATATATGTATATACTTTTGAGACTTTCTTTTCCTGATCCACTTGAAAACAAGTTGCATATATCATTACACATTACCCATAAATGTTTAAGCCCTCATCTCCTAAAAACAAAGACTTTTTCCTATGTAACCACAATACCATTACAATATCTAAAAGGTGATATTAATACAATAATATCACCTAACATACTGTTCCTATTCACATTTCCCTTATTGTCTCAAAGATATCTCTTAGGTTGGTTTTTTGTTTGTTTTAAATCCAGAATCTAATCAAATTTCACACATTGCATTTTGGCTTTGGCTCTTCAATCTTTTTTATTTAAAAGTAGCTCCCTTGCCTTTTTACATTCATATCATAGAATTTTTCCAAGAGTCCAGATTTATCTCTAGACTTCTTTCTTTCTTTCCTTCCTTCCTTAAATTTTATTTATTTATTTATTTATTTATTTATTTATTTATTTATTTATTTATTTATTTTTATTTTTAAGTAGGCTGCACACCCAGTGGAGAGCCTAAAGTGAGGCTTGAACTCATGACTGTGAGATCGAGACCTCAGCTGAGATCAAGAGCCAGATGCCCAGCTGACTGAGCTACCCAGACACCCCATGTTTTTTCTTAATAAAAAAAATTAAAATTTTGAAAAAAGAACACTGATAAATGGGCTGCGTGTTACTATTTTCTGTTGTCAATGCTAGGAAAGAGCCTAAATATTGGGCCTAAATTCTTTAGTCTTGCAATGTGACTCATTTTACACCAAAAATGTTGATTAAAAGAAGACCTCCTTGATCAAGACATGATTCTGGTGTCCCTGGGGTCAAGCCCTGCATTGGTGTCCTTGCTCAGCAGGGAGCCTGCTTCTCCCTCTCCCTCTCCTGACACTCCCCTTCCTTGTGTTTTCACTCTGTGTCAAATAAATGAATAAAATATTTAAAATAAAAAAAAAAATAGGGATCCCTGGGTGGCGCAGTGGTTTAGCGCCTGCCTTTGGCCCAGGGCGCGATCCTGGAGACCCGGGATCGAATCCCACGTCAGGCTCCCGGTGCATGGAGCCTGCTTCTCCCTCTGCCTGTGTCTCTGCCTCTCTCTCTCTCTCTCTCTGTGACTATCATAAATAAATAAAAATTAAAAAAAAAATAAAATAAAATAAAAAAAAATAAAATAAAAAAAAATAAATCCTATATGTGTCCATGAAAGCAAGGGATACCACTAGTCATGAATACACAGATCATTAAAACTTGATTATCTTTTTCCTTAACTATCTAAGAAAATGTTAGAATTTTTGGGCTGCAAAAACCTCAGAGGCAAGTTAACTAGCATGATTCCTTATATCACCAGTGAGGAAACCACAAACTCAAAGAGTCTCTGATTTGCCAAGTTCATACTGCCAGTTATTTGTAGAGCTAGGACGAGAGATACGGTATCTTGATTTTCAATATCCTGTGTCCCTGATTCTTCATCATCTTTTCTACAACCCCCTTTCCTTTCCTTTCCTTTCCTTTCCTTTCCTTTCCTTTCCTTTCCTTTCCTTTCCTTTCCTTTCCTTTCTTCTTTTTTCTCCTTCTTTCTATTGAACAAACAACAGAACTTTTTAAGAAGACAAATCACTTCTGTTTCATGCCTGCCAGAAACTTCTGTTTCTCAATAGTTGCATTATTGACATTTTGAGCTAGATAATTTGTTGTTGCGGAGGCTGTATTGTAGGATGTTTAGCAGTATCATGACTTCTACCCATTTGATACCAGTTACTTCTCCATTTGTGACAATTAAAAATGTCTCTAAAGATTGCCAGATGTCCCAGGGTGGAGGTAAAGGTGCAGGGGTGCAAAATTGCTTCTGGTTGAGAACCAGTGCCAAATGGTTCTTGTTTGGGCAATAGTTCTTGTTTTATATGTCAGCTTTTCTTTTACTCCAGGTAAATACAAATTCAAATTTTTGTATAGTTAGAATCACAACATAGATATAATTTTTATTCTATCATTACTTAACATTTTATAATGAGTATTTTCACTACTGTTAAATGAGATAGACATGTATTGTTTTTGCCTACCTAGCATCCCTGCTCCCCCTTTTCCTTTTTTTTTCCTGCTCCCCCTTGCAGTAGCAGCAGCCCTTTGTCCCTTCTGGAACTGTTCCTCCCTTACCCCCAATCATTTTTTAGGGTCCTTCCTTCTGACAAAGTATGAGCAAGTGATCTAGACCTAAGTAGGCATAATTAATCTCCATAGCCACAATAATTACTTTTAGTGATAGGCACGTGACCCAAGTTAGGCCAAGCAGTATCCTTGGAAATTCGTTTTCTGGGAATTTCCAAGCAGTATCTTTTCCTGGGAATTTGCTAGAGTAAAGGTTCTACTTTGTTCACATTGCTGAAGTGTGATGTTGTACAGTTGAAGTTCCCTATAGCTATGTCCTTAGCTTACCCACAGTTTAGGAGAATAAAGTCAACACAGACAAAACCAGAGCTAAGTGGGGAAACAGGAAATCCTAGCAGTTCCATTTGAGTCACTAGACTCATTCATCTCTGAGGGCAGTGCAAGCGTTGTCAATAAATTTCTTCCCCCACATCCTTTTATTTTTTCATTTATTTTTTGTTAAGTGGTTTGACAGGTGTTCTTTTACTTGCAACAAAAAGAGTCTTGAATAAGAAACTAGGATTTATGGTATTTAATGGCTCATATGTCCTCAAGTTGTATTGCTGTGGTTTTCTTAACTGTTCTGCTAACATTGAACTTTAAAATGATTTGAAATATTTTCTATTTTAAATGCAGTTTTCTTTTCCAGTGCCTTTTGAATGACTTCTAGTAAATTTTCCATTAGTTTCCTCAAACATAGGCCTTGGTTTGAATTCTAAACTACAAGATTTAAAATTGAGTGATTTACCGTGTAATTGAAGGCCATTTGGTTTTTACTTTATCCCCTTTTGCTTTTTTACTTCCATTATAATCATTCCATCTGCGATTATACCAACTGCTGTAGCTCCAGCTGCATGGGCACATTTGAATGCATTAGTGTGTATGTCAGTGGTTTAGGAAATTTTTTATGGTATCATGAAGATTTATTTCCTACTCTTGTAAGGCCTGCTTTATGATATCTTTTAACTATTATCCTCAAAAACAATATTGTTCAATTTTAAGCCTTCAGAACTTTACATTCACTTAAGATATAGAATTACTCTGTCATCCTAATGTCTGTGAAAAATGGCTCCAATTGTTTTACTACCATGAAGTGTATATATACTTCATTTATCTGCATATGTTACTTTTCCATATTTATTTGTTTATTTATCTTTAAAATCTTTTTATTTATTTATTTTTTAATTTTTATTTATTTATGATAGTCACACAGAGAGAGAGAGAGAGAGAGAGGCAGAGACACAGGCAGAGGGAGAAGCAGGCTCCATGCACCGGGAGCCTGACGTGGGATTCGATCCCGGGTCTTCAGGATCGCGCCCTGGGTCAAAGGCAGGTGCCAAACCGCTGCGCCACCCAGGGATCCCTACTTTTCCATATTTAAAGATCTAGTTCAAATATTATTATCTTACATATCTTATTTCTTACACTTTGTCCACAATTTGTTTTCACCTCTTGTTATACTTACTAATCTATTTCATATCTATCCAAGGTGATACAAAAGTGATACAATAAAGGGAGTGGTGCCACGTTAGGGTCCTATTGTAGCTATAGGCTCACCTTTCAGAGACTTATAGGTAGCAATATAATATAAAATATATTAACATCATATATAAAATATATATAATATATAATTATATATAAAATATGTATTAACAGCAATAGTATAAAATATATTAATATCAAATTATTTATAGAAGCATAATTTTTTAAAAAAGATTTTATTTATTTATTCACAAGAGACACAGAGAGAAAGAGGCAGAGACAGGCAGAGGGAGAAGCAGGCTCCATGCAGGGAGCCCAACGCGGGACTCGATCCCGGGCCTCCAGGATCACACCCTGGGCTGAAGACGGCGCTAAACCACTGAGCCACCCGGGCTGCCGTAGAAGCGTAATTTATAATAGCAAAGTAATAGAAACAAATCAAAAGTTCATCATTAGGGGTCTAGTTTAATGAATTATGATGCAGCCATGACATGGACTGCTATGACGTTATAAACAAGAAAAAGTGTGTATATATATTGATACAGTATTATCTCCAAGATATATTATTAAGTATCTCCAAGATATATTATTAAGTATCTCAAGAAGTGGTATAGCAGATAGTTAGAAGTGTGGACTCTGATGTCCAGTCTAGGTTTGAAGACAGACTCTGCTATTTATTAGCTGTGTAACTTGTCTCAAGCCCAGTTCCTCATTTTTTCCACCTGTGAAATGAGAATGCTATGAGGATTCTTTTTTTTTTTTTTTAAAGATTTATTTATTTATTTATTCAGAGAGAGCGAAAGAGAGGCAGAGACACAGGCAGAGAGAGAAGCAGGCTGTACGCAGGGAGCCTGACGCGGGACTCGATCCCGGGTCTCCAGGATCACACCCCGGGCTGCAGGCGGCGCCAAGCCGCTGCGCCACCGGGGCTGCCCGCTATGAGGATTCTATGAGGATCCAATGAGTTGATACATGCATAGCACTTAGAAGAGTGCCTGGCCCATAGTAAAATAATTGAACTACAACAATGAGATGTGAATAAATTATATTTAAATTATGCAATATAATTCATAAAATGAAAAATTAAATATCTTTTAATGTATTGACATTAAATTTTTTCACCATTACTGCCTTGGGTTGTACTTTTAGGCATATTCATGTAGAGCATTATCTTTTCTATTATTTTAATGTCTTTGAGGACAAGCTTTCCTTTGCATGATCTCCAGCATGTGCCATGTTCAAAGCAAGTTCCACAGGTATTTCCTGACAGAATTTTTTTTTTATAAAGATTTTATTTATTCATTAGAATACACAGAGAGGAGAAAGAGAGAGAGCGGCAGAGACACAGGCAGAGGGAGAAGCAGAGGGAGAAGCAGGCTCCATGCAGGGAGCCCGACGTGGGACTCGATCCCCGGTCTCCAGGATCACACCCTGGGCTGTAGGCGGCGCTAAACCGCTGAGCCACCAGGGCTGCCCTCCTGACAGAATTAATAAAACATTCAGATTCCTCTTTGCCTATAAATGTAATTTCAGAGCTTTAATAATTAGTAGTTTTAGATGTCTAAGAGAGTATATGAGTATACAACACCTATAATTTCAACATTTAGGGGCAAGTCCAGAAATTTTGTTACAGTAGAAGTTAGGTAGTTTACTCCTACCTGGAACAGGATTCTGAAAGTGTTATTTTTCTTTTCCTTTTTTTAAAAAATAGTTTTATTTTTAAATGAGAATTAATAATTTTTAGAAGCTTTGAGTCTCAGAAAGGTTAAGAAATCGTGTGCCTTCATTGATCTAGCTAGTGACATAGCTGGGAATCAAACCTGGATCTGGCTGTTGTTCGTTCAGCCAAAACAGTGTGGTGGAAAGTAAAGTTATATTTCACTTTGTAAGGAGTCTAACAGACAGGACATAAAGGAGGAGCTATCCAGTGCACCTGTCCTTCAGCGGTGCTTCACTTTGCTGAACATATTACCTAGTTATTTAACTTTCTTTCAAAACTCAGGACTCGGGCAGCGGGTGGCTCAGCGGTTTAGCGCTGCCATCGGCCCAGGGCCTGATCCTGGAGTCGCGGGATCGAGTCCCACGTCGAGCTCCCTGCATGGAGCCTGCTTCTCCCTCTGGCTGTGTCTCTGCCTCTCTGTGTCTCTCATGAATAAATAAATAAAATCTTAAAAAAAAAAACCAAAAAACAGAACTCAGGACTGAGTAAAAACGTTCAGTGTATTAGGAATATGAGAAAAAGTATAATAATAAGATAATTTTGTATAACCTAAGCCTTTGCCTCTGAGATTAAGGCCATCTAAAATTCTTTAAAAAATTAAGAGAATTATAAGCGGTTTTGAATGTTCTCTTTGTGTTATTTGGCGATACACTCTTTCCATACCTAAATCATCATTTTTAATATATATTAATCATTATCTAATGTAGGGTTGATCACAATGCATTTTTTCTGGATCAATTTCATTATAAAATACAATAATGAAATCATGGCATTCTCAAGGCAGAAGTTTGCAGGTATGTACCATTTTAGAAAACCTGAAGTATGAAAATCCCCAAATGCTTGGTAAATTGGAAGATTGCATAAATTCAATTACAGAAGCATTCTTCTTGTTCCAAAATAATTAGTCATGGGGTTTCTTTAAATAGGAAGGCATGACAACTGACATTCATTTGGTGAAGGAAACTTCATACTCTATCTGGGAATATTGTCCTCTTTAACATGCAAACCTTCCAGAGGGATATGTATCAGAGAGTGATGAATAACTAATTAGACAAATCAGCTGTCTTAGTCAATTCGATAACCAATGAGGATGGGGACTGTGAGGAGATGCCATATTAGATTGGGTGAGGACATTAGAGAGAAGACATCTCCGAATAGGCGATATATGAGCTAATAGCTGAATGAAATAAAGCTTGGATAAAGCCAAAAGAGTCAGCTTTTGGAATACCCATTGGAAGACTATTCCCGGAGAAAACTCAGCAAGTAAGGTCTCTCAGATTAGAGCAAGCTTGGTGGAACAAGGAACAGGAAGACCAGACTGCCTGAAGTATAGTAATTCAGGGAGAGTGTGTCTCAGTGAAGGCAGGAGGTATAAATGAGGGCCAGATGAAGTAGAACCATAGTAAGTGCATGTAAATTCCTTAAGTTGGAACTTGAAACATTTTAAGAGTTCAATAAATGAAAACTCATAGTTATGAGAGCTCATATTACTGTTTTATTTATAATTCCAATTTGTTTTTTAAATAGGGATAGAATTATTTCTTAAATTCAAATAAACAGAAAAATTTGTGAAATTTGGGCTTCATATCTTTGCCAACCTTATAAAATTTAAATTTCATTTAAAACCATGAGAAGAGTAATTTTCTAATTGTAAAGGGTGATAAAACTATTTGTATGGAATTTATTATATGACAAATGCTTGTTTGTGCTGAGAGTCTTTCTCACCCCATTCCTAAGTTTGTGCTGAGAGTCTTTCTCACCCCATTCCTCGGATTGATATTCTTCCTTCAATCCTGAAAACATTTTCCTAAAATTCATTCAATTTGTGTGGTTTATTTTTAACCATCTTGGAAGTTATTTATAGGTATTGTGTTAATTAGATTGTGATAGACAGAATGATGACTCCCAGATCTATACAAGTCCTAATTCCTGTAAATTGTGAAGCAGAGGGAATTTGACACAGATTGGGAGAAGGCAATGTGAAGACAGAGGAGAGAAAGATTTGAGGATGTTATGCTGCTGATTTTGAAGATGGAAGAAGGGGCCAGTAGCCAAGGAATGAAAAGAATGCAGTTCCAGAAGCTGGAAAAAGGCAAGGAAGGGCTTCTCCCCTACAGCTTTTGGAAGGAGTGGCCTGTCCATACCCTAGATCGTGTACCTTGATTTCAAACTTCTGGACTCCAAAACTGTAAGAGAATAAGTTTATGTTGTTTCAAACTACAAAATTTGTGGTAATTTGTTACATCAGTCATTGGAAAGTAATACAGACATCTAATTTTCCTTCATGATGCTGTACTTTTTCTTTTCCAATTTTTTTTTTTTTTTTTTTGCTTTAAGCTGGTTTTATTTTTGCAGAGGAACTTTAGATTCAATTTGTCTAGTAAAAAATTTGAATTTTGATTGAAAGTACATTAAATATGTGGATTCATTTGAATATTTCAATTCGGAAATATAGACTCTCTATAGCCCCCTATCCCCCATAGCTAAACAATACAATTTTATAATTATTCTCTTTTTTATAATTATTCTTAATAATAAGACTTAAGTCTTATACATTTCTTAAGTCTTGTTTCTTAAGACTTATTTGTTGCTGCTGTGAAATGCGATATTTTTCAAATTCTCTTTATCTATTTTACCCATCCTCCCGCCTACCTCCCCTCAGGCAACCACTGGTTTGTTCTCTGCATTTAAGAGTCTAGTTTTTTTTTCTTTTTTCTTTGTTAATTTGTTTTGTTTCTTAAATTCTATCTGTGAGTGAAATCATTTGGTATTTGTCTTTCTTTAACTGACTTATTTCACTTAGCATTATATCCTCTAGCTCCATCCATGTTTTTGCAAAATGCATGATGTCATCCTTTTTTATGACTGAGTGATATTCTATTATATATGTTTACCACATCTTACTTTATCCATTCATCAGCCAGTGAACATTTGGGTTCTTTCCATAATCTGGCTATTACTGACAATGCTGTTATAAACATAGGAATGCACATATCTTTTTGAATTAGTGTTTTTGTTTTCTTTGGGTAAATACTCAGTAATGGAATTCCTAGATCATATAGTAACTCCATTTTTAATTTTTTGAGGAACCTCCATCCATACTGCTTTCCACAGTGGTTGCAACAGTTTGTATTTCCACCAATAGTGCAAGACAGTTCCTTTTACTTTTTCTCTATATCCTCACCAACACATGTTGTTTCTTGAGTTTTTTATTTTAGCCACTCTGACAGGTGTGAGGTGATATCTCATTGTGGTATTGATTTGCATTTTATTGATAATGAGTGATGTTGAGCATCTTTTCACATGTTTGTTGGCCATCTGGATGTCTTCTTTGGAGAAATGTCTGTTCAACTCCTCCTCTCATTTTTAATTGGATTACTCATGTTTTTTGGTGTTCAGCTGTCTCATTCTTTATATATTTTGGACACTATCCCTTTATTGGACATGTCATTTGCAAATATCTTCTCCCATTCAGTAGTTTGCTTTTTCTGTTTCAATGATGGTTTAATTAATTGTGCAAAAGTTTTTTATTTTGATGTAGTCCCAATAGTTTAATTTTGCTTTTGTTTCCCTTGCCTGAGGAGATGTATCTTGGAAGAATGTTGCTAAGGCCAATGTCAAAGAGATTACTGCCTAGAGTTTCTTCTAGGTTTATTATGGTTTCAGGTCTCACATTAAGTCTTCAATCTATTTTTTAAAATATTTTTATTTTATTTTTATTTTATTTTTGAGAGAGAGAGAGAGAGAGCGAGAGAGCACAAGCAGAGGAAAGGGAGAGGGGGAAAGGAAGGTAGAGAATCCTAAGTAAGCTCAATGTCCAGTGCGGAGCTTAACAGGGGGCTCAATTTCATGACCTTGAAATCACAACCTGAGCTGAAATCAAGAGTTGGATGCTTAACAGACGGGCCACCTAAATGCCCCAGTCTTCAAGCCATTTTGAATTTATTTTTGTGTACGGTGTAAGAAAGTGGTACAGTTTCATTTTTTTTGCATTTAACAGTCCAATTTTCCTAGCATCATGTTTTGAAGAGATTGTCTTTAACCTATCATATATTCTTGCCTCCTCTGTTGTAGATTAATTGACAGTAAGTGTGTTTTTATTTTTGGGCTCTCTACTCTGTTTAGAGAGTCTGATACTCTTTTCTTTTGGTATAAAAAAAATTCAGGCTTGGATATTAGTCATGCTAGTCTTACAGAATGAACTTGAAAGTGCTTTTTCTTTTTCTTTTTTAAAAAGCTAATAATAGTTTAAAAAATAACAAATAGCAAACTCCTTATAAGCCTAGTAGAACTGTATTGGCTTAATCCCTTTTTGGTTGTAGATTTCTTTTTTTCCAATTTTTCTATAATTATTTAGTCTATTTGAGTTTTCTACAAGTTTTGGAACCAACTTTTATAACTTAGATTCTCCTAGAAAATAATGAGAAAGGTTAACATTCACTATTTATAATAATATAATGTGTCTATAAATCAAAAACATGGATAACCTACTTAAAAATAAGCAAATATCAAGTCTGCATAATTAATAGAAGAAAAATTTGGATGGCCATTTAATATATGCTTTAGCTCCATCATATCTAGGGAAACCATATATCCATTTTTACTGGAAAAGTCCTGGTTTATATGTGCCCTTCCAGCAAAATTATGGTTTATGTCACTTTTTAGTCTTGAAGTTTCCTATATGGACACTAAATTATATCGTTCCTTACTTAAATAAATGAGATGAAAGTTTAAATAATAATGAGGGTTTTATTTATTTTTGTCAATCAGATTAACAAACATTAAAATAAGATTTATAATATTAATCACTGGAAATGGTATAGTATACCAGAGGAATATTAATGGGAAAGATAATTGGTACCCTCTTTTTGGTTATAAATTTGGCAATATCTATTAGAGTTTTAAGTGTGCATATCATTTGATGTAACTATTGGACTTGTGGATTTTTAACTTCTGCAAATATTGATGGTATTGTGCAATAACATGTAAGGGCAAAGTTGTTGTATAGGCTGCTGATTAAATGCAGTATAGAAAGATTTCCATAATATATTAAGAGAAAAAAGTCAGACACAAAATGGTATTATAGTTTTAATTGACATTTGGCAAAGTATACACATATATAGTTTGTTTTCCCATGCTTAGAAAATAAGTTTGAAAATATATGCACCAAACTTGATACCTATTATCATGAGATTTTAGATGAATAGAAACTAAAATGAGAGAATTCAATAAAAATTTTGCTAAATGTTAGGGGAAAAATCATTTTTGAAAAAATATAGCCTATGCAACAATAATCTTGAAGTAATATATATGCTGGTAGAAAACAAAATCTGGTTTTGGCTTGGTAGCAAACATCAAATAATAATCCTTTGGTTCTATTAGAGCTGATGTTTCTTCTGGTTGGAAGCATGACCTTTTTCCTCTGTCAAAAATCTCATGACTACATAAACGTTTTTGAATTCTGAAGAGACAGGAAACATTAGATCTCAAACTATGTGGTTACTATTTTTATATTTCTAGAATATATTAGAATCTTTTGGCAGGAAGTACTGCAAGTCTTTCTTGTCTACTCTCTAATTTATTTTTCAAGTCATAAAAGAAAGTTTTATCTGTTTTCCCAAGGAATATCTGCTTTGCTATACATAATAATCTAGAGAAGAGATAAAGAAAGCTACCCAATCACCATTTTGAGGAACTTACAACCATAATTCCTACACCATTCGAGGGCAAAGTAAAAAATATTGTAGGTCAATCTAATGCATGAATAAGTAAAATGTCAGCAAATAAAATCAACAAGTGAATTAAAAATGACAAAGTTAAGAATAAAGACCTTCAAATCTATAAGAAAAGCAAACTACTCAATGTAATATTGGGTAAGTACGTTCATAAAATGCAAATGTAACAAAATTATATTTAAAATGCTCAAATTCATTATGACCATGAAAATGAAAATTACAAAAATAATACTCATACTTATCATGTTGATGACAATACAAACTTTTTATAAATCCAAGTGTTGGTGAGGATGTGAGGAAAGATTTTTTTTAAAGATTTATTTATTCATTTATGATAGGAGAGAGAGAGAGAGAGAGGCAGAGGGAAAAGCAGGCTCCATACCGAGAGCCGGATGCGGAACTTGATCCCGGGACTCCAGGATCGCACCCTGGGCCAAAGGCAGGCGCCAAACCTCTGAGCCACCCAGGGATCCCCGGAAAGATTTTTTAAAATGATTTATTTATTTTAGTGAGGGGAGAGTGGCAGAGGGAGAGGGAGGAGAGTCTTAAGCAGACTCTATGCTGAGCTCAGAGCCTGAAGTGAGGCTGGATCTCACAACCCTGAGATTGAAACCTGAGCTGAAACCAAGAGTTGAACCTTTAACCGACTGGGACATCCAGATGCCCCAGGAAAGATCTTTTATACACTGCTGTGGGAAGGTGAACTACTAAAATTGTATTAGAGAACAATTTAGGCTATTCAGTAAAGGTGCATGTAATCTACAACCAAGAAATTCTACACCCAGATATATATGCCAGAGATTCTTTAGGGTATGTATCAATCTCCTCATTTTACAGATGAAAGAAACCAAAGCTAGCTTCTTTTACTATTGAATCAATTATATATGCAAATCACCTATGTGCTTAGTACATATTAAGCCATCTGTTAAGTATATCTACGATTATCATCATCATGAATAATCAGCAATACGTAAGATTTCATAAATTGATCAATATCCATATTGATGTATAATAAATTTCATCATTGCTTCTCTGGAGAAGTATTTTTACAACTGAAATAAAAACCTATCAAGTTAAAACAACAACAACAACAACAACAACAACAACAACAACAAAACCTATCAAGTTTTAAACAGACGATGAAGTTGGGAGGATGTTCCCTTCTCTCAAAGTAAAGACTCAGTCATGAGTGTTTACACAGTAACGGTGTGGCCTTTATTTTTTATATTTGTTTTCATGTATTAAATTAAGACTTTATTTTTTTATTTTGAGCATTTTTTTTGGTGTAGAGCAAAACTGAGAGGAAAGTACAGAGATTTCCTATATACTCCCTACCCCTACACAGGAATAGCCTTCCCGATTATCAACATCTTCTACTAAAGTTGTACACTTGTTACAGTTGATGAACCTATACTGATGTATCGTTATCACCAAAGTCCATACTTTACATTTGGGTTTACTCTTGGTGTTGTACATTCTATGGCTTGGACAAATGTATAATGAGATGTATCTATGATTATGGTATGGTACAGGATATTTCCATTGCCCTACAAATTCTTTCTTGCTCTGCTTAATTTATCCCTCCTCTCCCCTCTCCAACCCCTGGCAACCACTGATGTTTTCACTGTCTCCATAATTTGCCTTTTCCAGAATATTATGCAGTTGGAATCACACAGTATATAGCCTTTTCAGATTTGCTTCTCTTATTTATTAGCGTGCGCTTAAGTTTCCTCTAGGTCTTCTCATGGCTTGATACCTGCTTTCTTTTTAGCATGGAATAATATTAATGTCTGAAGGACCACAGTTTACTTATTCATTCACCTACTGAAGGACATTTTGGTTGCTTCCAGGTTTTGGCAATTATGAATAATGCTTTTATAAATATCCACGTGCAGGTTTCTGGGTGGGCATATTTTTTTAACCCCTTTAGGTAAATGCCAAGGGATGCTATTGCTGGATTGTATGATAGGAGTACTTTTAATTCTGTAAGAAATTGACAAATTGGCTTCCAAATGGCTGTCCCACTTTGCAATCATGCCAGTAATGGGAGTTCCTATTGTGTCACATTTAGTGTTTTAAGTGTTCCAGATTTTGGCTTTTTTTTTTAAATTATTTTTTTATTTTAACAGGTGTGCAATGGTATTTCATGATTATCTGTGTGGTCTTTGGAGGAGTGGAGCCTTGAACGGCCCCACCTCCTCCTGGGGCGGGGGTGGGGGGCAGTTGGTGTTTCGCTGAACTTCTGACAGTCTCCGGCTCTGGCTCTCCAGGGTTCAATGCGCGTGCGGAGGGGAAAGAATAAGGAAAGAGCGAAGGAGCTCAGATCTTGCGCCGGCAGCCTGGGGAGCTTTACGGGCCGCTCCCGGCTGCCGCGTGGCTCTGTCTTACTCGCCGCTGGTGGCCCGGTGGCCCGGGGCCAGCAGGAAGCACCCGCTTAGCCCCGCGGACCGCCCCGGGAGCAGCGCTTCTCGGGGGACCCAGAGGCACGGCGGGGAGGGGCTGGGGCTTCGTGGGGGCGGCTGCGAAAGGAATACGGCGGGCAGGCGCGGGAAGAGCGGTGGACAGCAGCCCCCGAAAGGAAAGGCGATCGTCGCGGATTTAGGAAACCTGATAGGGTGTGTTGGAGGGCACGGCGGAGGAAATCTGAAAGCCACTCGTTTACTACTCGTTTTACTACTGAAGTCAAAGCGCCCGGGCTCCCGACACCTGCTTCAGGCATCAGACCGGGTACAACCGGTTACTGCTCTTCAAAAAACCCTGAAAAGCCGAGCGGCCCTGCAGGCCCCGCCCCCGGCCTCCCTGGCGCCCCGCCCCACCCCACCCGCAGCCCTTCAGCCGCTCGGAAAGCCCGGAGAAGGGAATCCCGGCGCGCCGGGAGCGGCCGACGAGGGCTCCGGCCAGCCGCGCACTGGGCATGCGCGCGGGGGGGCGGAGGGGCGGGGGGAACGCCAGCCGGCGGAGGGGCCGTGACGAGCCCGGAAGCGCCCGCGCGCCGCTCGGCTCCACAAGTAGTTTCGTCCGGCGCCCCGGGTCGGGAGCCCTCGGAGAGACCCCCGGCGGCCCCTGGCCGGACCCCAGCCCGCGCCGCAGCGATGTCCGGCAACAGCTTCGCTTACAGTGAGCAGGCCGGCGGCGGGGAGGCGACGGAGCTGGGCCAGGAGGCGACCTCGACCGTTTCCCCCTCCGGCGCCTTCGGCCTCTTCAGCAGCGATTTGAAGAAGTGAGGAGAAAGGTTTGGGGTGTGGAGGCGGGACGGAGGAGCTGGGGACCCGAGGGGCGGGCGGCGGGCCTGGGCTCCCTGCGGGGGCGGGGCGGGGCGGGTGTCCCTGAGCCCTCCGGGGGTGGCCGGGTGAGCCCTCCGGGGGTGGCCCTGAGCCCGCCGGAGGGCCCGGGTGAGCGTGTCGGGGGCTCTCGGAGGCCTGACTTGAGTGAGAAGAGCTGTTCGCAGAGCTCAGGTCTCGTTCCCAAGATCCGACGGAGTCAGCCTGCGCCGGGGCGCGGGAATCCGAGTTGTGAACGGACACCTCCTGCTAATTTAATATTTACTGGACCAGACTTGGGGGATTGCGCGTTGTGAGGGTGAAAGAGGCGCTCGCAGAGCCGCGGGCGCGTTGGAGCGGTCGTCCCCCGCCGGGGGGAGGGGGGGCCCTCCGCGAGCGGCGGAGACGCAGGGGGCCGCCCGCCCTCCCGCGACCTTCCGGGCCGGGGCCGTCGCCTCACGGGGAGAACCCCTCAAGCCCAGACAGAGTAGTGAGCCTGTGAGTAGAGAACAGTGTGCCTGTGAACAGATTCTAAAGTTTTACAAGTTAATAACGTGAATCGTACTTTATTATTTTATTTTTAAAAGATTTTACTTTTTCGTGAGAGAGAAACGGGGCGGGAGGGGGGGCCGGCTCGCTGCGGAGAGCCCGGCCGGGGCTGACCCCGGACGGCGCCCTGGAGCAGCAGGCGGGGCGCTCGGCCGCGGAGCACCGCGTCCCGTAATGTGAATTTTATTTTATTTTTATTTATTTATTTATTTTTCGTAATGTGAATCTTAAAGACAAATACTAAACCGTGTAGAGTTTTTTTTTTTTTTTTTTTTTAAGTAAAGATATTATGTACCATCGAAAACTGGAGAGAAAACCTCCCCAAACTTTTTGGTTGGAGGGGTTTTAAACTTAGAGAATCCTGGTAACTTTATATTTTATTGTAATCATTTTTATATTTTTTCTTGTTTTTAATGTCTTATTATTAGACTGTGGTCACATCATAGGCCGTCACTAGATTTATGCTGAATTAAGTGAAAGTAGCCGTGCTGATGGCTTTGCAGGTGTCAGAAGAGTATGATTCAAATCCAACTTAAATTTTACTAACAAGATAGGGCAGTCTGGAGAGTTGCTAGTAGTTGCAGTGGGGTTTAAATTTTGTTTGTACCAAGCTGACCGAAGTCTTCTATACAGCGTGTAGAATCCAGTTTTCCGTCCCCGCCCCCTTGTTCTCAGGTAAGGTAACGGATTTTTTTTTTTTTCATTTTTCATTCAGTGCATTTAGATGATGGATTGTTCTAATAGGAAGTTTGCTGCAGCTTTACACTTCTTTTAGCAAAAATGTTCGGCTGTTGAATTAACTCTGTAAGTCTGCCTCTGTTTTGCATGTGATTTACTTGCAATTAATTTACGTGTATGGTTTGTTACCTTTTTCTTAGAGCTTCTGATTTCCTATCTTGTCAGATCTGGGTGTAGTTTGGAGAAAGATGTATGGCTTTGACTAAGAACAGTGCTGTTGAGGTGTCAAGCAGGTTGGAGTTAAAATAAAAATAGCTTACATTTGGCAGCCCCAGTGACCCAGCGGTTTAGCGCAGCCTTTGGTCCAGGGCGTGATCCTGGAGACCTGGGATCGAGTCCCACGTCAGGCTCCCTTCATGGAGCCTGCTTCTCTCTCTGCCTGTGTTTCTGCCTCTCTCCCTCTGTGTCTCTTACGAATGAATAAATAAAATCTTAAAAAAAAAAAAAAAAGCTAACATTCATGGAGTGCTTGTGTGTTTGTGTTCTACATTTATTATCTTACTCGATCCTCACAACCTCAGTGGTTTGTTACCAGATACTTATTTGATTCCACTTGCAAATGAAGAAATTAGAGCGCAAGTGATTACCTTGTCCAAGATCACAAAGCTACAGTGCTGCACTTTGAATTTGAATGCAGACGTTCTAATCTGAGAGCCCATTCTTGAACACTTGGATATGCTACTATTTGATGAAATTTATGATGCTTTTATTAGAGAATGCACACATCTCATTAAAAATGTAAAACTTTGAAAAGTAGTTGTAGACATTATATTACCTTGAAGCTTCCAGGAACATTTTGGTTATTGAACTGCAATCTAGTGAGATTGTATAGGAGCAAGGGGACACCTGGAAGTGGTCTTTTAATCTCTCATGAGTTTACATTCTTTTATAAAATCATAATATTTCTTGCCTTTTTTTTAAGCCAAATGGTAAAATTTATGTAAAAAAATTTAAAGCTTACCCTGTTTCTCTGCTGTCATTTTTTTTTGAGGTGTACTTGACATGTAACATTAATTTCAGGTATATGACAATGATTCAATATTTGTACGTATTCAGAGATGATCACGACAATAAGTCTAGTTAACATCTAGTTAACACCATGTCTCTTAATTTTTCTTTCTTGTGATGAGGACTTTTTTTTTTTTTTTTTAAGATTTTATTTATTTATTCATTCATGAGAGACACACACAGAGAAAGAGAGAGAGAGAGAGGCAGAGACACAGGCAGAGAGAGAAGCAGGCTCTAGTCCATGCAGGGAGCCCGATGTGGGACTGATCCTGGGACTCCAGAATCACGCCCAGGGCCAAAGGCAGGCGCTCAGCCGCTGAGCCACCCAGGCGTCCAGTGATGAGGACTTTTAAGATTTACTTTCAGCAACTTTTAAATATGCAGTACTATGTTACTGACTATAGTGGCATGCTGTATCCCATGATTCACTTGTTTTATAACTGGAAGGTAGACCTTTTGACTCCCTCCATGCATTCATTCATTAGCTCTGCTCTAATTTTTGATGGTTGAGTCTGAAGTATTTTCAGATTTCCAAAAAAGTTGCAAGAATAGTACAGAGAACTACCCTTTATGCAGATTCACCAATTACAAAGTTTTTTGCTACCTTGCTTTATTTCTTTCCACCTCCATGTATACTTAGACACACATATACATTCATATTGTGTTTTCTGATCCATTGTAGAATAGGTTGTATACATCATATCTTTTTACTCTTAATACCTTGGTATGTATTTTTTTAAGAATTGATATTTTCTTAACCAACTGTAGTACCATTATATTCAGGAAATGTAATATTAGTACAATTTTTAGTCTGTAATTCAGTGTTGTGATTTGTCCTGGTAAATAATTTATTGTTAGCATTTTTTTTTTCTGTCTAGTACAGCATCCAATCCAGGATAATGTACTTGATTTAGTTGTTGTATCTCTTGATCTCCTTTAATCTGAAATAGTTCCTCAACCTTTGGTTGTTTTGTTTTTTCCTTTTTAAGATTTTACTTATTTATTTGAGAGAGAGAGACAGAGCATGAGTGAGGGGAGGGGAGCAGAGAGAGAGGGAGAAGCAGAATTCCTGCTGAATGGGGAGTCTGATGCAAGGCTGGATCCCATGACTCTGAGATCATGACCTGAGCTGAAATCAGGAGTTAGATGCTTAATGGACTGCGCAACCCAGGTGCCCTCTTAACCTTTGTTTTTCACATACTATGGCACCTTTGAAGAATACAAGTGAATTATTTTACTCATGGTAATCACTTTGGATTTACTGGTGTTTCCTCATATTTAGATTCATGTTATGCATGACTGGTTAGAATAATATCATAGTAATGTGGCTTTCTCAGACTTGCTCCTGGAAATGTTCTGTTAAAATGTTGTCCATTATATTTCCCCCAGTAATCATTCTGTGAGGGATGATTTGAGGGCAGTGCAGATATCTTGCTCCTTATTAAATTTCACGGACTCTTAGATATAGCAACCTAGATAAATCTTCTGAACCATTCTTTTTTTTTCTTTTTCTTTTTTTAAGATTTATTTATTTCAGAGATAGAGTGAGCAGGGGGAGGGAGAGAGAGAGAGAATCCCCAAGCAGACCCTCGACTGAGCACAGAGCCCAACTTGGGGCTTAGTCCCGGGACCCTGAGATCACGACCTAGCTGAAATCAAGAGTTGGCCGCTTAGCCACGGAAGTGCTCCTCTCTTGAACCATTCTTAATCACAATGGCTGCAAAGTGTTGATTTCCAGCTCTCTGACTTCTATTCTGCTGTTTGGCATCTTGTCCTAAAGCTTTATGTCCTTTGATCCTTCATTGACCATCTCAAGGATGCCTAAATACTTCCTAGGGATGGGATCATCGATAATTTGTTTTTTTGAATTTAATCTTATTTATCAACCTTTTTTGTCCCTTTCTCCCTTTAAACAAAACCAGAATTAGGGAGTTTTAGATCATTTTAGAAAAGCAGGTCATTTATTGGTTAATTAAGACTGTGTATTTGATTATTGGCCTCAAGATTTTCAGTTTTTTCATTTAGTAAAGAGATATTTTTTCTGTATTCCTTTTGTGATTTTTGTCGATTTTTTTGCTTTTAGTTTTTTTCTGAATTGCTTCCTGCTTTGTCTTAAAGAAGTTCTTTTTTTTTTAAATAAATTTTTATTTATTTATGATAGTCACACAGAGAGAGAGAGAGAGAGAGAGGCAGAGACACAGGCAGAGAGAGAAGCAGGCTCCATGCACCGGGAGCCCGACGTGGGATTCGATCCCGGGTCTCCAGGATCGCGCCCTGGGCCAAAGGAGGCGCCAAACCACTGCGCCACCCAGGGATCCCAAGAAGTTCTTTTATCTTAACCAGTTTGATTCTGTGTGTGTAATTTAAAGTAATTTTAATAATTTTATATCTAGATTAAACATTTATTTCTGGAAAGAAACAGAGAAGACTAATTTTTCTTAACAATAATGAAAGTACTAAATTTCTGTGTTCTTTTTTTTTTTTTTTTTTTAAAGATTTTATTTATTTATTCATGAGAGCGAGAGAGAGACAGAGACAGACACAGAGGGAGAAGCAGGCTTCACACAAGGAGCCTGATGTGGGACTTGATCCCGGGAATCCGGATTCATGCCCTTAGCCAAAGGCAGACACTCAACCGCTGAGCCACCCAGGCATCCCAAAAAGTACTAAATTTCTGAATCTCCCCTCTTTTGAGAGTATCATGGTGTATTAGGAAGAACATTGGACCTAGAGTGAGAAGACATAAGTTTAAGTTCCTGTTTTCCACTAGTAATAATCTCTTCAAATTTAAGGGTCCTCTTTTCTAGAAATGATATGATATTCGCGTATTTTGTTTTTTTTTTAATAAATTTATTTTTTATTGGTGTTCAATTTACTAACATACAGAATAACACCCAGTGCTCATCCCGCCAAGTGCCCCCCACCCCAGTGCCTGTCACCCATTCACCCCCACCCCCCGCCCTCCTCCCCTTCCACCACCCCTAATTCCTTTCCCAGAGTTAGGAGTCTTTATGTTCTGTCTCCCTTTCTGATATTTCCCACACATTTCTTCTCCCTTCTCTTATATTCCCTTTCACTATTATTTATATTCCCCAAATGAATGAGAACATATAATGTTTGTCCTTCTCCGATTGACTTACTTCATTCAGCATGATACCCTCCAGTTCCATCCACGTTGAAGCAAATGGTGGGTATTTGTCATTTCTAATGGCTGAGTAATATTCCATTGTATACATAAACAACATCTTCTTTATCCATTCATCTTTTGATGAACACCGAGGCTCCTTCCACAGTTTGGCTATTGTGGCCATTGCTGCTAGAAACATCGGGGTGCAGGTGTCCCGGCGTTTCATTGCATCTGTATCTTTGGGGTAAATCCCCAACAGTGCAATTGCTGGGTCGTAGGGCAGGTCTATTTTTAACTGTTTGAGGAACCTCCACACAGTTTTCCAGAGTGGCTGCACCAGTTCACATTCCCACCAACAGTGTAAGAGGGTTCTCTTTTCTCAGCATCCTCTCCAGCATTTGTGGTTTCCTGCCTTGTTAATTTTCCCCATTCTCACTGGTGTGAGGTGGTATCTCATTGTGGTTTTGATTTGTATTTCCCTGATGGCAAGTGATGCAGAGCATTTTCTCATGTGCGTGTTGGCCATGTCTATGTCTTCCTCTGTGAGATTTCTCTTCATGTCTTTTGCCCATTTCATGATTGGATTGTTTGTTTCTTTGCTGTTGAGTTTAATAAGTTCTTTATACATCTTGGAAACTAGCCCTTTATCTGATACGTCATTTGCAAATATCTTCTCCCATTCTGTAGGTTGTCTTTTAGTTTTGTTGACTGTATCCTTTGCTGTGCAAAAGCTTCTTATCTTGATGAAGTCCCGATAATTCATTTTTGCTTTTGTTTCTTTTGCCTTTGTGGATGTATCTTGCAAGAAGTTACTGTGGCTGAGTTCAAAAAGGGTGTTGCCTGTGTTCTCTAGGATTTTGATGGAATCTTGTCTCACATATTTGAGTATTTTGTGAGGTTTTCATAAGATGGTAGAGTTGAAAGTTTGAAAAACCTGGTGGAAGCTTCACTGAGGTGCTGATATTATGGGTCTTAAAGCCCCAGTTTTTTGCCAGGTGAGGAAAGGGGGAGTTGCTCAGAGTTGCAAAAGAAATGCCTGTTCAGATGAGACAAAATGTTTACATTTTTAACTGTAGGCAGTATTTAAAGCATGGGACTAGGCAAACAATCCCTACATCCCCTTGCCCTGGGAGAACCACTCTTATTTAGAAAAGAAGGCAGTTTAGACAAAACCTGAGAGAACACTAACATTTAGAGTTAGATGTAAGAACTAAAGAAAGAGACTCAGAGGGCTAGGAAACCAGAGAAAGGTTTAAAAAAAAAAATGATGAGGGGGATGGGAACTGAGAGGATAGTCAATAGGAGGAAATGGTCAATATGTTAGGAGTTGCATAATGAGGATAATCTAAATGCAGGCTGACTAGAGGCAATTGGGCTTAACAGTAAAAAGTGACCTTAGCAACCAGGAATTTAGCAATGCAGTACCTCCTTAAACACATTGAAAGGTAGCATTTTTAGTTTCTGCTGAAATTGGGGTGGCTTTTCATTTGTTTAGATTCACATAGCTGATTTCAACCCAAACAAGGGGCTGCAATGCATTGCTGTGGTCATATTATGTCACGTAGTACGGGGTAGTCAATGTTACATCAGTGTTTTTGTATTTCATTAATGAAGCCTAGCTTACTTTTTAAACTTGTTTATTTATTGTCAATTTTACAACATCAGCCATGAAAATTACATATAATCCTTTAACCTTTTGTATCAGTGTTTCTCAGTGGAGTCTCCGAGGAAGAGTACATGGGTCTGTGCTTTCTGTGTACAGTAAATCTGCTTCTCTGCTACTTGTTTTCTCATTCAGGATAGCATATGGAAGTGCAGCTGAATGAGAGTAACCTTTTTATAGGATGTTCTTGAGTTCACTTTATTAAAAACAAAGATAAACCAGTCCCAGATGTCAGTACTTTATAAATAGTAACCTATTATTTTGGAGATGCTTGAAAGAGTCATTGTGTCTCCTAAGAGGTTCTAAACTTTTTTGTGTGATTGTTTCCATTTTTAATTTTTATTATTTAATTTTAATTAAGGTTTATATCATAGTTTTGTTATTTTTTTCATTTAATGCTTTTTTATAGTTAAACTTGTTCAAAGCTTGCTCTGCATTCTTTCACTTGTCCCAGTATTTCATGTTGACAATTTTATCTCATTCAGTCATATTGTATTTTCAGGTTATATAGTTACAAAATGAATATTTGTTGAATATTGTATAAGAGAATCTATTTGGGGCACCAGGGTGGCTCAGGCAGTTGAGTCCTGGACTCCTGATCCCATGGTTGTGCGTTTGAGCCCTGTTGGGCTCTGTGCAGGGTGAGGAGCCTATTTAAAAAAAACAAAAAACAAAAAACTTCATAAAGATGGTGTAATTTATGTGAAGGAATATATATATATATATATATATATTTTTTTTTTTTTTTCTGAGAGAGTGTACACAGGTAGTGGGTGAGGGGCACAGGGAGAGAGAGAATCTTAAGCTGACTCCGTGGAGTCCACCATGGAGCCCAAGCCTTGCATGGAGCCCAAGCCTTGCATGAACCCCAGTGTGGAGCTCGATCTCACAACCCTGATTATCATGTGAACCAAGATCGAGTTGGAGGCTCAACCAGCTCTGCCACCCTGGCACCCCTCTGAGAAGGAATAATACCTACCAAGAGGTATTTATTTTAAGCCTTTACTTAATGTAAACAATGCTTTTCTGAAGAAAATGGAAATGCTGGAATTTTGAAATGTCAAACATTTTAGTTTGAGATTCTGAGAGTGTTGGAGCTCTGAGCTATTAGCATATTATGAAGAGGTACAGGCTTCTCATTGTTAATTCTCTTGTTGCTCAGAAGTCCAGAGTTGCAAGTGAGAAAATACACTCCACTAATGATTTCTGTAGCATATTGTTGTTCCTCAAATATATTTGAAGGACATATGTGCAAGTATATTATTGTCTTTAACAACATATTTACCATGTTACATATATAAGTTGGATTCAATTTTTTGTTTATAAAGGGCACGTAAAATTCTAGGCAATTTCAGTATTCTATTGATCTTTGACTTAGTTAATTTCGTGTGTTCCAAGATGGCTATTAATAGAAGAAGAAAGTGTAGAATGGTATCTGTAGTGCATTCCCAGCTAGATGAGCTTATTGTTTTGTCTTTGCATAAATAACATTTCTAGTTTTATAAAAGGCCAACTCTTAAGGATTGTCACTTCAGTGGTACAGTAGGGTTTCTCTAATTCTTGAAATATACTTCAAATCAAGTAAAATTTTACCACATTGAAGAAAATGATGAAATACTGCCTGTAAGCAGATTCCTGCTTTGCAACAGATTATAGAAGTGTTCCATTTTGTTTGTTTGCATTTCTTCTACGAGGAGTCAGTTCTGACTTTCACAATCTACCTTAATAAATGTTCAGCCAAGAAATATTCATCTTTTTTTTTTTTTTGAAATATTCATCTTTTGCTACAGGATGTTATTTTAAGATCACTGATCTGGTGAAATCCAAGGAGAATATCTCAAATACTTAAATTTCAGCCTTATGGTTGAATCCCAAGATGTGACATATTACATTATTTCTAGGCAGGTTTTTGTTTGTTTGTTTAAGTAAACACTTTCCGAACTTGGGGCTCAAGCTCAAGACCCCAAGATCAAAAGTTGGATGTTCTACCAACTGAGCCAGCCACTTGCCCCTTGTTTCTAAAAAGTATTTAGAATTTAGAGCAACATTACTAGAAGGAATGATTAAAACAAAGGAGACAGATGGTTGGTTGAAATGTTTTTTACTGCATGAAAAGTTACAAATGATCATGGAATGACAAATGTATTACAGTGAAATAATTTGACAGTATTGTAGTTGTGCGTAGAGATGAACTACTGACAAAAACAAATTGCTTGTAGTCCAAATTCAGAATTTAAAGTGAGGCACCCAAAGTAGAATAATCAATGGAAAATGATTTTCCTTTATTTCATATTATTATGAATAACGTTCATTGGTTTGTGTATTTGGGGAAGACTTATTTAGCATATCAGCTGGAAAGAGCTTGTAGGTAAAGAGAAATGAACAATTTATAGTCAGTGTCTGCTATTGATGGGCTGATTTTTTGTATTGCTGATAAGAGCTGATCTAATTTGAAGGTCAATGTCTTCAGTTTTTCAGCTGAGTTGGCATGGCAGCTGGACAAGAGAGAGGTGTGTGAATAATGCTAGTTCCAAAATCATGAGTTGGTAGAGGTACACATTACTCAGCTTTACTCTAGGGATGGGGTTTCTCAGAATTTCTTAAAGCCTAGGTTAGAATGAGGTCCTGAAGAATTAGGGGGAATTAGTACTATAAGGGCAAAGAGGTAAGGAGCAGAGTAGAAGGTGGGGGGCTAGATAAGTGTAGGGCCTTTGGATTTTACTTTGAGTCAGAGGAGCAGAGCAGCCTTTGGAGGGTTTTGAGCATTATGGGCTTTTAGAAGTCATTCAGTTACTATTAAGTGCCTGTTTGTACCAGTTATATTTCCTGCTTCAAAAAGATGTTAGTCTGTGGGGTGCTTAGGACCTGCTAATTCATTTCCAGTGTTTATTCAGTAATTTAAAAAAATTATAGAAGTAGGGGGCCTGGGTGGCTCAGTGGTTGAGTGTCTGCCTTAGGCTCAGGCCGTGATCCCGGGGTCCTGGGATCAAGTCCTTGGTTGGGTTCCCCATAGGGAGCCTATTTCTCCCTCTGCCTGTGTCTCTGCCTCTCTATGTGTGTCTCTCATGAATAAAGAAATGAAATCTTAAATTATAGAAATAATTTATTGATTTAACAAAAATGAATGCCTTTCTGTAGGCTAAGCATTTTTTAAATAAAGATTCTTCCCTCCTTCCTTCCTTCCTTCCTTCCTTCCTTCCTTCCTTCCTTCCTTCCTTCCTTCCTCTCTCTCTCTCTCTCTCTTTCTCTCTTTCTTTCTTTCCTTTTGACATAGAAAGAGAGGCAGAGACACACAGGCAGAGGAAGAAGCAGGCTCCATGCAGGGAGCCCAATCCCAGATCTCCAGGATCCCACCCCAGGCTGAAAGCGGCGCCAAGCCGCTGAGCCACCAGGGCTGCCCTAAGCATTGTTTTTGATGCTGGGGATTAAGTAGTGGACAGAATGCCTACTTTTATGAAGCATATATTCTAGTGGAGGGAAGACCATCAATAAAGAAGTTGGTACATAGTTGGTCATTTGATGATAAGTGCTGTGGAGAAAAATAAAGCAGAGAAAGTGGACAGAGGGTTAGGATGGAGATTTGGTTGAAGTTTGAAATAGCAGGGTCAGGAAAATGTCCTTGAGAATTTGTTAATGGAGTGGATACCTGAAGGAAATGAGCAAGTGACATGCAGCTGTCTTGAGGAGAGTATTGTCAGATGAAATAGCAAATGCCTGGGCCCTGACATGGGAGAATTTCTGACCCGTGTGAAGATCAACAGACAGGCCAATATAGCTGGAATAGAGTGAATGAAAGAAAAAGATACCAAGGAGAGACATAGGTTTTTTGCCTAAACAATTGTAAGTTTGGAATTGCTTGTCAACTAAAATCAGGTGTGTGAAGAGGAAGTTTGTTTGTTTATTTATTTAAAAGATTTTATGTATTTATTCATGAGACACACAGAGAGAGGCAGAGTCACAGGCAGAGGGAGAAGCAGGCTCCCTCCAGGGAGCCCGATATGGGACTTGATCCCGGGACTCCAGGATCATGCCCTGAGCTGAAGGCAGACACTCAACCACTGAGCCACCCAGGGATCCCCTGAATAGGAAGTTTTTAAAGGGAAGAGGAATCAAGCGCTTGAAAGCATATTAAGTTTGAGATGCCTATTAGATATCCACATGGAGATATTAGATAGGCAGTGGAGTGAATGAGTCTAGAGCTTAAGGGAGGTGTCAGATTGGAGATACATATTTGAGAGTCATCAGGTTATAGGTGGTGGTAAACACCATGGATTGGATGAGACACCAATGGGGTGAATCTAGAAAGGAAAGATAAGAGTAATAAGCCCTGGAGCAATTGCCCTGGAGCAGTTGGGTCAAATAGTGCCAATAGTGTCAAGTAAGATGATTACTGACAAGACAGTTTTGGATTTGTCATTGTGGAGGATTTTGGTGATCTTGACAAGCAGTTCAGATGCAGAGGTGGGGCTGAAAGCCTGACTGAAGTGGGTTTAAGAGAAAAAGGAGAGGAATCTCAGTATGTATTAGGGTATAGGGGAGCAGAGAAATGGAGTGGCACCTGGAAGGGAAAATTAAATCAAGGGATTTTTTTTTTTAAGGATGGGAAAAACTGTAGTATCCTGTTTGCTAATAGAACCATCTGATATAGAGGAGGAAAAGTTGATGATGTAACCAAGGTGAAAGAGTCACTGGACTGATTGATACTTCTCTTGTTAGAGAAAATTTAGCAAATACAGATTAGTTAAAAAGATAACGACCCTCATTTCAGCACCAAGAGAGAATAATTTACCATAATGTAGATCTTCCCTATTCTTGTTCTTTTGCATATATTGTGTATTTTGAAAGCAAAGCTGTATGCCTTTGTAGTATAATAGGCGTTATAATTTGTACTTTACATTTACTAATATATGGAGTCTGTTCATTTCTTAAAGTGGTAGTCCTTTTAGGAATATTATATTTAAGCCACAAACTTGGAAGAAGCACCAAACTTTTAGAAAAGTGAACAACTGTGATAATACAATGAAATTATATAGCTAGCTCCACTGAAGATTTTATTTTATTTTATTTTATTTTATTTTATTTTATTTTATTTTATTTTATTTATTTTTTCCACTGAAGATTTTAAATTAGTGTCTTGTATAGAGTGGAACCTTATTAATTATTAATCATATAATTAAAGGGAATTATCTAACAAAAGAATCAGTACTTGTGATGTTAGATGGTAGCAGTGACCAGGGCTTTCTGCATATACCTGTGTATACTAGGTAGAGGGAGTAGTATATACATAGGTTTATAGCTGTGCTGTTCAATACGGTAGCCACTAGCCAAATTTAAATAATTATAATTTTAAAATTCAGTTTCTTAGTCACATTACCCACATTTTTATGTGCTTAATGTAGCTAGCAGTTACTGTATTGAATAGTGAAGATAAAGAACATTCCTTTTATCACAATATTTTGTTAGACACTGGTTTAGAGGCTGAATTTAGGGCTTATTTAGGAAATAGGAAAGAGTTCAATATGTTTGGAGCACAGTTGGAGGGAAATGAGGGACTGGTGAAAGATGATTAATAGGTTATCAGGGTCTATATTATGAAGGGTCTTGTGTACTATGCTCAGGAATTTGGACTGTGCCCTGGAGGTGTACCCACAGTAAGGAGCTCCAAAGGATTTTAAATAGAGGAGCAACATAGTGATACATTTTAGAAAAGTCAGTCTGGCTGCACTGGGTTTTGGGAATTGGTCAACTATGTGAATGGTGATGATGTTCTGTGATACTAGAGGCACAGAAGATAAAGCAATCTTGGAGTGAGGCAGGAAAGTGTTGAGTTCCAATTTGGATCTATTGAGTTTGAGATGATAGTTGGGCATCCATTAAGCAGTTATGTACACGGAGGTGGCACTCAGGAGATATACCTGGGCTAGAATGTGGATATGGGAGTCATCAGTTAGTAGATGATTTTGGAAGCCATTGAAAGGAAGGTATGTGGTATGAGGGGAAGGCCAAGGAAGAATCTTTAGTAAAGTCAAGAAGTGGGAGAATTGAAGCTTAACTTAGAAGACCAAGAAGAGAGAATGAAGTTTGGGGAAACTCTCACTGTTTGCACAGTGACTGCTAGAAAATTTGAAGCAAAATTTGAGGTGTATGACTAGCAAGTGTAGGGAGCTTTGTGGCGTATTAGCCTTACTCTTCTATTTTGATTTCCTTATTTTTCCTTTCCCCATTAAAATGATAAAATGTTGCTCTCTGTTATGAATAATTGAATATCTCCCTTAAAGTTGGGGAACAGAACAGTACATAAATATACCTAAGTAATTGTGGGAGACAGTAAGTGTTACTTTTGTCCCTTGTGGCTCCTACTCCATGCTACCATCACCATAGTTGTCAAACCTTTATTGAGTGGTTTCTCTGTTTTGCCTCTTCTTAGATTGGGAGACACAAACCAGCATTATAATAGTAATAATAGCAGTAATAATACCTTACATTTTTATAGTACTTTCATTTTTTGTGGCTTTCTAGCCATCCATCTCATATGTCTCAAGAATTCAGAAGTCCTCCAGTCTTCATGGTAACATACTAGTCCTGTCTTCTCTCCTGCCTGTGGAACCTTGGTGACAGAATTAGGTCTAAATTCTTTCTGTTCAAAACCATCCATTGTCGAGTGCCTGGGTGGCTCAGTGGGTTCAGCGTCTGCCTTCAGCTCAGGTCATGACCAGAATCCTGGGATCAAGCCCCACATCAGACTCCCTGCTCTGTGGGGAGTCTGCTCCTCCCTCTGCCTCTTCCCGTCCCCTTGCTTGTGCTCTCTCTTGTGTTCTCTCTCACATAAATAAATAAAAATCTTAAAACCCCATAAACCAAATCAAAACCCCAAACCACCCATTGTTGATAGACTTGATGCTCTTTTTTTCCCATCCTTATACTTCATGCTGTAGACATCTTCAGGTCCTGCTTAACTCAGGCCTCTTTTGTCTTGATTTTTTTTTTTAAGATTTTATTTATTTATTCATGAGAGACACAGAGAGAGAAAGAGAGAGAGAGAGAGAGAGAGAGGCAGAGACACAGGCAGAGGGAGAAGCAGGCTCCACGCGAGGAGCCTGACGTGGGACTCGAGATCTCGGAACTCCAGGATCACACCCCGGGCCAAAGGCAGGTGCTAAACCGCTGAGCCACCCAGGGATCCCTTCTTTTGTCTTGATTATTTGCAACAAAGGCATATAAAATTTTTCTGTTTACTAGTGTTATGGGTATGGATGCCCTTTTCACTCCATCTAACTTTATATCCTATTACCTTGTCATTCAAATGTTTTGAGGTGAGAGAGCAATTCATACTATGACTAAATGTACTTTTCATTAGATTTAATCAAATTCTGTCAAAAATCTCTTCTTGAGATATGTTTGTGGTATTAGGTCAATATAACATTGGCCCCCAAATTTTTGGGAATGAAAAAAGGGAAAAGCATAGTATCTAAAGAACATTAGCCCCAAATAGTGTGAGCAGTTAGATTACTAAAGAAATACAAATAACTCCTGTGCTGGTCATCAAAGGAATGCAAACATACTTCCTACTTTCACATATGAAATAATAGTGACCATAGAGAGTGGTTTTTGATCTATTTTTATGTATACACTAAACCGTGGGCAATTGTGTGTCATTGTGCAGAATTTTTGTTGAAATCTTACCTAGTCCTTGAAATCTAGGAGCATGGGACACTCATTCTGAGTATATGAACTCACAACCTTTGGGGGCAGTGAGAGTTTCACAAATACTTTTATGTACATTAATAAAATAAAAATAGATAACTTATTAAATAGTACATGTTGTAGAAATGCCAGGGTTAATTAAAAGTAAATTAAATAAAGTTAGATTCTGGCTATTTAACAATATCAATAATTATAAAATGACAGATTGGTTTTCTCAGGGTGATTGGATAGTTAAACACTTCTTTAAAGAGAAGATATGGTTAAGTGCCTGTAGTCAGAAGTGTTTTGGTTTACATACATTCACACCCACATACACAGAGTGCTGTGTATACTGGTACCTTGAATATTCCTTGACAAGTGACTTTGGATGATAGTGACTACAAATGATTTTTTCTTATTTTCTTTAGCATTCTTAGTATTTTGAAAGTTTTCATTAATGTAGCAAAAAGTTATAAATATTTTCAATATAATTTGGTCAGTAGTATGTTTTATATTTCAAAACTTTAAAATCACATGTGGAAATAATATTTTGAAAATGATAGTTTTAGATGACGATCTTTTCAAAAGATGGCAGAACTTAAAATAATCATGTAAATTTAGTGTTTTTAGATTCTATTCCTGTCAAATAGGAATTTGTAAGACATTTTTTCTGTTTCAGGGCCTACACAGCCAGCCTCAAGATACAGGACTTTTTAAAAAAAGGTGTAAAAAATGCATAGCATTGAATTTGCATCTTAACCACCTTTAAGTTCAGTAGTGTTAAGTGTATTCACATTGTCATGTAATAGATCTCTAGAACTTTTACATCTTGTAACACTGCCATGTGAGTTTTAAAAACTGAATTTTTTTGGTGAGATTCTCAAGTGCTTCAGGGACAAAGCTTATCTCAGGTAGAGATTGCATATTTGTTTCCTCAATTCCCTACACAGAAGGCTGATCCAAACTCATCAGATGGAAAACTTGCCTTCTGTGGCCTTGGAAAATTGTGTGTCATTTTTTTTAAGAATTTAAAAATTAATCTAGCTTTGAATTGGCATATCTTATTAACACAGTTGTAGAACACTTATATTTATTCTGCTATAGTTTATGAATTTCTTGGAGGAAAATCTAATACTAATACTCAAACTTGATGTACATACTGACTCTTTGGCATGTCTGTGTTTATGCCCATCTGTTACTGTGGCACCATGCCCGTTATTGTGGTGGCATGCCAATAGCAGTGAGGCATGTGAGCCAACAAAGATGAATTGTTTGGACGGAATGCACTATTCTGTAATACTAATTAATTTTGAGCTGATGAATCTACATCAGATAAAGTTAACCAAATACAGTGAAAATAATGTCAGTGAAAATAAAATTTATTTTGACTATACAGAAGTATATCACAGATGTTTTAGACTACTATTGAGAATAGTTGAAATTAGAGTTTATTACAGTTCCAGTGATGAGTTTTCTTTTCATAAAAATTGTGAATTTAAGAGAAAAAAATACAATAATTGTGGTAGATTATAGATTAGAGAGGAAGTACTGTAGCACTGTTATTGATTTTATTCTTACAAGATATTACTTTATAGTTCTTGAATTATAACAGAGGTTGACAGCAATGTGGTAAATCGGAAGAATGTTGAATTTCAAAGCAAGACTCAAATTTAATTGCTTTGCCATTTCTTAATTCTGTGGTGGTATACATAAAAGCTCTGTGAGTTCAGAATTTCTTATGTCTGTATAATCTTCTGCTTGTATGTTGTCCTTGTATTTTGTGAGCTTCAGTTTCCTTATCTATAAAATGGGAATAATAAAGCCACACGTGAGTCACAGAGACTTAGTGGTTCTAAAATAAAATGGTGTTGTAAGTTCTAGAAAACAATACAACTATCAGGTAGCTAAATAAATTAATTACGCATTAGAAATGCAAGGCATATTAGTGGCAAGGTAGTAATGTAGAATATACATAACTCTCATTCCCATACCCCCAGAGATCACCACAATTAGAAAGTTCTTACGTATCCTTACAGAAAAAATTTTAAAAATCAAATGATAATATATATACTGTTCGCTTATGTATCTTGCTTTTCCTTTAATCATCTAGGGAGGCCTTTCCATATTAGCATATGAAACTATGTACGTTTTCTACTATTCCTTTTAATTAGTTTTCATTTTGAAGGGTATTTGATTGATTGATTTCACTTTTTGTTGAATATAAGCAATACTGCAACATAAGTTTTTGCATACGTGTGAGAATTTACCTATTTATAATAAAAATTCCTAGAAATAGAGTTGTAGGTCAAAGGTTATTGCATTTTAAATTATGATAGATATTGCTAAATTACCTTCCAGATGGGTTGCACCAGTTTTCTCCCTCCACCAACAGTGAAGTCTGTTTCCCTTGCACCTTTGCCAATACTGGGTACCATCCAATTTCATAATATTTGCCAATCTTATAGGTGCAAAATGTTATTACATGGAGTCTTCATAATTGTATGTATTAAGTCTTTTCCCCCCAATTTATTGGCTTATTATTTCAGTGAATACTTCTAAATATCTTTTATACATTTCTTTCTTGACCAGCTCTTATTGATTAGTTAAGGATTCTATATATTTTAAGGAAATTACTCATTTTTTGCCCTCATTTATGGCATTTTTTTTAGTGTAAAGGTTTTAAAACCTTCTGTGTTCATATTTTTCTTTTCTTGCTTCTGGGACTCCTTCAATCTTTATCTTTTATAGAAAGTGACATTTTTGGTTTATAGTGCTTTTCAGCAATGAATCAACTTTCCCTGTGCCAACCAGTTTTTTGTCTCAGCACATATAAACTCAGTTGGCTCAGTGCTCTGTGAGATTTTCTTTAAAACTTTAGGGATGTGACGGGATCCCTGGGTGGTGCAGCGGTTTGGCGCCTGACTTTGGCCCAGGGCGCGATCCTGGAGACCCGGGATAGAGTCCCACATCGGGCTCCCGGTGCATGGAGCCTGCTTCTCCCTCTGCCTATGTCTCTGCCTCTCTCTCTCTCTCTCTCTCTCTCTCTGTGACTATCATAAATAAATAAAAATTAAAAAAAAATTTTAGGGATGTATTGTCATTTTCTAGAAGATATTCCTAAAATCCTGAGCAAATGGAGAACTTCCTTTCTGCTGCCTGCCAAGAAAGCAGGTAGCTGAGATCATTGATAAAAGGTTTGGCAAACATGGAGACTTCTTGTGGTAAACGTATGGCATCGTGGTTTTTAAAACTTGTATGCATGGGATGTATATCTGGAAGATGTAATCCTAGTTTTTAACCTTTATTAGGGTCATGGACCCTTTTGAGAATTTAGTGAAAGCTTGGAGTTTTTCTGTTTCCCTCTAAGGAACATGTTAGTATATGGTCTATATTCATTTATTCTTTGAACTGATATTTATTGTGTGCCTTTGTGAGCCTGTAGGAGTTCAGCGTGCTTGAGAAAACAACCATATCCTTCATTTACAAGTCCTTTGTAGATCTTCTGTTGGATCCTCATATATCCAGGTTCATTTCTGCCATAATGTCTGCAGAGTTCCTTTGGGTGGCTCCTTCTCATCATTTGAGACCTCTGCTTACATGATGATTACCTGGAGAGGCCTTTTGTGATCAGTCTTTATTGCATTACCGTATTTTAATTCTTTCAGTATTGCTGTCCGGTCTTTCTATCTACTTTTATGTTTTTCTTCCTTCTTTCTTCCCTCCCTTTTCTTTCCTTCATCTGTCATTTCTGTCATTCCCCTGACCCCCACCTACCTGCATTCAACTTAGAATGTAAGTTCGGCGAGGTCAGGGATCCCTGTATTTTGAACACTATCTGACATATGTGGATGTTGAGTTAATGAACTTACTAGTCATGGTAATAAGTGCTTTACAATAATCTTGTTAAGTCGTCATTGCAATCTATTCAAAGTAGATACTAACCTTAAGTTATTTGTTGGTTTTTCTCTGTAGTTTACTTTCTATTGACTTCTTCTCTTATCCTTTCTTACTTGTTCTTTGAGTTTAATTTGGTACTCTTTTTCTTGCTTCTTGAGAAGGAAACTTACATTTTGATTTACATTCTTTCTTCTTTTATGTTGCATTTAGAAATAAGGATTTACTTCTAAATACTGCTTTAGCTGCATCTCATGAGTTGCAGTATCATTCATTAGTCACTTAATATTTTTTTCTACTTTCCCTGATGATTTTAATTTCTTTGGCCCAGAGGTCAAAACATGTTGCTTTTTTTTTTTTCCCCAAACAACTGCATATTTTCTGGTTATTTTTCTGTTACTGATTTCTAGTTAGGTTCCACATACTCTATATGATTTGTAGACCTTTGAAAATTTGTTTATATCTATCATACAGTCTATTTTGGTAAATATTCTATGTGCACTTAAAAAGAATGTTTATTCTGCATTTTTTCTGTTTAGTGTTCTGTGCACGTCAGGCTAAGTTGGTTCTTCTGCTCGATTTTCTATATCTTTATTAAATTTTTTGTTCTTTCAGTTACTGAGAAGTGTGTTAAAATTGCTAGTCATGATTGTGGATGTGTATTTTTTTTTCTATTCTGTCAGCTATTACTTTATAAATGGAAGCTTTGAATTCAGAATACATATTAATTGGATGTATATTTGAAATTATTTTATCTTCCTTTTGAAAAGATGCCCTTTTATGTTCTGATAGCAGATCCTCAGCTTTTATTTGTTTGAAATTCACTTTATTTTCACTTTCAGTTTTGAAGGATGTTTTCAGTGGGTATAGAATTGTATGTTGTCTTTTTTCCCCTCCCTTTCAGCCCTTTAAAGGTGCTATTCCATTGTCTCTCCTCTCTAATGTCTGTCAAAAAGCTCGCTATCAGTATTATTGTTGGTCCTTTAAGTCAGGGGTTAGTAAACTATTGCCTGCCTCTTTATATAAAAGTAATGTTTTGTTAGAACCTAGCCATGCCCGTTTATGTGTATTGTCTGTAACTGCTTTCATTCTATAATGGTAGAATTGAGTAGGTACATCAGCGATGGTGTGGTCTGTAATGCCTAAATTATTTATCATCTGGGGCTACCTGGTTGACTCAGTTGGTAAAATCTGTGACCTGATCTTTGGGTCATGAGTTCAAGCCCCATGTGCAGTATAGAGTTTACTTAAAATAAAAAAAAACAAAAACAAAAACAAAAAACAGAGTTGCCTGGGTGGCATAATCACAAAGCCCACAGTGACCACTGAGCTAAATGCAAGCAAACTCATTAAGCAACCCACCTTGAAATAGCCATAGGCCCTAAATAATGAATGGGCTACTTACAACTAGGTATAGTTACTAAAAAGGAAAAATTCTATATGTTCCCATACCTCCTCACTCTGCCTGTAACTGTGGCCTCTCACCACCACCTCGTGGCAGAGTCTTTCTTTTGCTGCCTTGTCCACTGCTCCCTTGCAGTGTATTCCGTAAACTTCTATCTCCTTTATTCTGCTTTGGGTGAATTCTTTTACTGCCTGGGCTGCCAGCCTCCACCTAACTGGGATACCCTACAGTTTTCTCAAACTCCTAAGATACTATCCTTACTCTTCTCTTGTGGCCCTTCTGTGATCTTAAATTGAAAGTCTGGGATATTTGTACTTGGGAGAGACTTGAATTTCAGCTTCTCTACATAGTGGTGCCTAGTTACTAAAATCCCTGCATAGGCATTTAACCTCTGAACTGCTATTTTCTGTTGGGTTTCCAGGAATCATGCCCTGAGAAAATGTAGACTGAGTACTTGAAGGGATTTTTATGTGTACCTTTTCATTGATTCTCTTTTGTATTTTGCCCTTTAAGTTCCATTCCCTCTATTAGCTATGAATTTCAACACTGTCTCCTTAGTGTATTAAAACTGTCATTTCCTGTTGAGTTCTCATCTCCCAAATGGTAGTTGGGGAAATATACTCAGGGAAAAAACTGGCATGAACCAGGAGCTCACTTTGTGTACTTCTCTCTTCCTCCTAGGATTTTAGCTCCATAAGTCCTGCCTGCATTGGTTGATCTCCAGTGCCTTCAGAAGTTACTTATTTCTTCCAGCTTCTATAGTTATTTTCTGTGGCAGTTTTAGTTTCTTACAGAACCCTGGGCAGATATGGAAGTCCCTACAGTATATTGTAAACATAGCAGCTGGAATGATTCCATCACATTGATTGATTGATTGATTGCCACATATATTTAGATCATGACTCTCCTCTAGTCAAAATCCTCCAATGGTTCCTATTTTCGTTTAGAGAAAAGGCCAAAGCTTTTAGTATACTTTATTCCCCTTTCATTGTCTCTTCTGCCTAGAGTGCTTCTCGTCTCTGCCCCTCACTCCCACTATCTGGCCAACTCCTTTACTAGGAAATCTTTGCTCAGATGTCTATTTATTTAGCTTACTCTGACTACCTTCTTTAAAATTGCCTCCTCTGTTCCTTCCCATATTCTCTTCCCTCTGCTCTATTTTTTTCCTCATGTATCACCTCAGGAATTTAAGATGGAGGAATAGGGGTCAATTGTATCAAATGTAGAGGAGTAATCTAAAAGTATACATAGGATTTTAATGGATTTTTAAATTTGGAAGTTGTTACCTTTGTGAGAGAAGTTTTAATGAAGAGTAAGGGAGAAAAAGATTACCAAGGGTTGAAGAAGTGGGGATAGCAATTGTACACTATTGCTTTTTTAGTTTTGTGAACAGTATAGGAGGAAAAGCTCATATTTATTTGGATACTTTATAGTTAGTTTTTTAGGGGATTAATAGTTGGATGATTAGGTAGCTGGAGTTTTCTGTTTTTACTTACTCTTATATTTATTAAGTCAGCACTTTGTGCCAAAAAACTATACAGTATTCTGAGTATCATCTGAGGGAAGGATAGGCCATAATTAAATTGAAAGTTCTTAAGCTTTCATATTATGTACATAAATGTATCATGAGGGCCATTCCCTTTAGCTTCTTAGCACTAGAACAAAGTGAATTCTGACTCTTGTTCCCAGGTGTTTTTTTGTGCATACCTATTAATGTGTACAATGTAACACTTAGAGTAGAAACATTTTTCATTTATGTGGTTCATAAAGCATGCAGAGGTGCCTATGTGTTAGGATTTTATTTTATTTTTTTGGCAGGGCTTGAAAAGGTCCACCTTCCTCTCAAAGATTGATATATCTTTTGGGGACATACCTCCAATTAGAAATTGCTATTCCATATCACTTTTCCTAGTGCATCATTCCTGGATTTAAGTTTCAAGTGTTGCTTTTTATGGTACATGAATTTTGTTGAGTGTTTTGAGGAAAAAAATGGTGATTGTGTGTATTGCAGTGCTTGCAAGCTGATGAAAGACCTATTTTTTTCTTTCAAGTTTTCAGTCCATCATGGTTGTATCTTCTGTAAAATACAGTAAGAAATAAATCACTAGAAAAATGGAATGAAAGAAAGCATGCAAATGCATTCTCCAGTTTTTTTTATTAGATTCAGAAGATAAAACATTATACTGTTGAGTTACTGTCAAATTTCTAACTTTGCTTACATATTTCATCATGAATTAGTAACAAAAATTTGTGAATACCATGGTGATGGTTCTTGGGCTGGACTTTCTTGGATCACACTTTGAGTAGCACTGATACAGTCTACAATGCCACATAGTCTTAATCATTCCCTTAATTTACGTTGTTTTTAAAAGAGGTGAAAGATTTTTTTTTTATTTAAGAGGTGAAAGATTTAAACGAGTTATGGATTATAGAGTTTTTATTTTATTATTTATTATTATTTTTTAATTATTTATTTTTAAAGTTTATTTTTTTTAGTACTTTCTACACCCAACGTGGAGCTTGATCTCATGACCTTGAGATCAAGAGTTGCATGCTCTTCTGACTGAGCCAGCCACATGCCCCTGGATTATAGATTTTTTTTTTTTAAGAAAAGATAATTAAACTATGTTAAAGCTCTCCTGAGTTCTTATGTATAACTGTTAACATTTTGCTTTTTGATTGTAGTTGATTTTTTTTTTTTTTTTTACTGGTGCTGAAATGGCAGTGACTTTCTGGTAATAGTAAGATTTTCTCTAATTCCAGTTACATATTTTCCTTGAAACTAAAAACATTTTGAACATGAAAAGCAAAGTTATACCACTTATCACCACAAGATGTCACTTATGTAAAAATAAAGTTGGTATTGTACTCAAAGCTGGAAAGCTACAGGTCAATAGGTAAATGAAGAAGTAGGTAAATTAACAAAAATTGAAACAAGTATTGGCTTTCAGCAGTCAGTGAAAGTATTGCCAATTCAGTATTATTTGAATTAACTCTTAATGTTAAGCAAAAATAATTTCTTAATTTCTAAAACTACTGCAGTGTTGCATGTTAATAGGCCACATTTGAATCCAGATAAGGAAGTAGACCTAAAATGACTCCATACAAGTGTACATATTTTGAGGGTAAGCGATGTGTTTGTTTTAACTCTCCCAAACCTTTACTGATTTGGCAACCAGCAAAGAGGTATTTGAGAAGACATATGTAATTTATATCAGAATTTTCAGTAGTTTTTATGACATACCTGTGTGAAGTTTGAATATTAGATCAGATTGAAACAGTGCCTGGTATATTTCTTTTATCTTCTCTGAACCTCAAACTTGCTAGCTATCTGCTGTGTTAACACAAAAGATATTTATATTTGTTGCTGAAGATTATGTTAAACATGAGCAGCAAAACCTTTGGCTTTAATAGTGGGATCTTGTTTTCTTATTTTTATTTATTTATTTTATTTTTTTTAAAGATTTTATTTATTTATTTATGACAGACACAGAGAGGCAGAGACACAGGCAGAGGGAGAAGCAGGCTCCACACAGGGAGCCCGATGTGGGACTCGATCCCGGGTCTCCAGGATCATGCCCGGGGCTGAAGGCAGCGCTAAACCGCTGAGCCACCTGGGCTGCCCTTGTTTTCTTATTTTAAATTTGAGGGAGTGGGTCAAGACCTAAAAGTGTTTGGGAAGGGGATTCTGGCATCTCAAGCTTAAAAGGAATAAGCCAAGTTTCCATTAGGCCATGAATAAAATTACCCCTAGGCTTGGAGAGGTTGGGTTGTCCTAAAAATTGGCACTTTGTTATTCTTCATTGCTTACTTCTTTAACACTGATGGAGAAGAATGGTGGAAAGCTCTTGGGGAAAGGATGAAGGGGTCAGACGTAAGAACATGAATTTTCTTTTTTCTTTTGATATTTGTATATGTGATTACATTTTCTATTTATTCCTTACCTAATTACTTCAGGTTTTTTTTTTTTTCTTTCTTACCCCAATAAGATTTTTAAGGTTTTTTGGGGGAAGTATTTAGATTTTTCATTTATGCCAGTAACATTTTGCTTTTTGATGTTTTTTACTGGTGCTGAAATCGGGAGTGATTTCTGGTAATAGTAAGATTTTCATTAAGTAAAATTAAGTCTTTAAGTAAAATAGAAAAATAAAAAGTAGAAGGAAAATAACAAAAACTAGATAGGGGAACAAAACCCCATTAGTTTTAATATTCCCTTTTCAGTTACCTTTGCAGTATGGAAGAGTGAGAAGTTTTAAGAAGGGATTCTTTTTTTTTTTTTTTTTTTTTAAGAAGGGATTCTAAATGGAATCCAGGGAACATTTATAGTATTTTAATATTCGGTAGCTGTATATCCTCAGATATAGGGTGTTTTTTTTTTTGTTTTTGTTTTTTTTTAGATATAGGTTTTATGTATTGCTTTCTCTACTACTTGTATATTTTCTAGCTGTATGTTTAATTAGAGAAAAGTCAGTGTTTCAGTTATTTAACTATTTTTGTGTCCCACTAGTGGTCACCATTGTATTCAATTTTGTGAGTTGCTTGGAAAGGAAGAGTCTTTTTTTTTTTTTTTTTTTTCATAATAGATTTCATTGCTTCTACTCTTTTTGGAAAAAAATGTACTTAGCTTTCATTTGTTTATTTATTTATATTTGTTAAAGATTTTATTTCTTCATGAGAGACAGAAAGTCAGAGACATAGGCAGAGGGAGAAGCAGGCTCTATGGAGAGAGCCCTTTGTGGGACTCATCTCAGAACCTGGGATCACATCCTGAGCCAATGGCAGATGCTCAACCTCTGAGGTGCCCAGATGTCCCTCGTTTGTTTATTTAATTAATTATTTACACAACGACAGTTGGCAACGTTTACCTTCTGTATCAGTTTGCTATGGCTTCTATAACAGAATGCCACAGACTGTGGTTTGTAAGAAATTTATTTTCTCCTGATTTCTGGAGGCTAGAAGTCCAAGACCATGGTGTTGGCAACTTTGATTTCTTCTGAGGCCCCTCTCTCCCTGGCTTGCAGATGGACATTTTCTTGCTGTGTCCTCACCTGGTCATCCCTTGTCTTTGTGTGTCTGTGTCTTACTCTGCTCTTATAAAGACAGTCATGTTGGATTAAGGTCCACCCATATTGACCTCATTTTGGCTTAATTACCTCTTTAAGGGCTCTGTCTCCAAATAGCTATATTCTTGAGGGTTAGGACTTCATAGGAATTTTGGAAGGTTTAAAACAGCCTGTAATAACACCTGATTGATCATTCGTTCCTGAGAAGTGCTTACTGCCTACATTAAGCTTAAATTTGTAAAGTGTGAAAAAACTAAAGTTAGTAATTTTGTGTCAGGGCTTTCTATTTGTAGTTAAAGATTTTCTGATCTCCTCTTAGGCCTAAGCTGAGATGAAGGGGTTGCTGATACTTTTTGATGATTGAACTGTTTCATGAAGGAGCCATTTGTTTTCTTTTTTCTGCAGTTTGTTGTAAAAAGTATGGGAGGTTGCTAATTATAAACTAATAACTAATGTAAGTAGTTAATTACAATTTGTAATAGTATAGTTTTAGTTTCCTGTTAGTTTCTTTGAGAGGATTTTGCTTTGATGTACTAAAATATAATATTTAGTGATTTATATTCTTGAGGAAGCACAATGAAGCTTAAATGTGATATCTGATTTCTAAAGATGTAAAATGGTGGCTTATCTGATCCCTCATAATGTTTTTCTCAGAAATAGATGTATGTCTTTTGGTCTTCTTTTGGATAACTCGGCGTCTTATTCAGACATGTGAGTAAAATATTATGAATGTTTATAATATCAGCTTTGTAGAGGTATACTTTGCACATAAAAAAATTATTCACCTGAAGATTGTAATTGTAATTAGATGTTGTGACAGATGTATGGGTCAGTGAAATCACCACCACACTCAAGAAGCTATAGAGCATTTCCATCATCTTATGGAATAAAATTTTCTTAGAATCCTTTGCTGTCTTTTTTTCCCTGTGCCCCATGGCCCCAGGATACCACTGATCTGCTTTCATTCTCGATTAGTTTGTCTTTTCTTCCATTTTACATGAATGAAGTCATTGCTGTTTTGTGCCTGATGTCTTTCAGAATAATTGTTTTGAGAATTCATCCACTGTGTTGCATATGTCAGTAATTAAGCTGTTTTCGTTGCTGGGTAGTAGTCCAGTGTATGTTACCTCACATTTTACTGAGGGATATTTATATTTTTTCTAGTTTTTTACTCTTAGGAATAAAGCAACTGTGAATGTTCATGTAAGTTGTTATGTGGAAATTTTTTTTATTTCTGTGGGGAGCGGAATGACTGAGTTTATATGATAGGCTTATGTTTAAATTTGTAAAAATCACCCAATTTTCCAAAGTGGGTGTGTTTGTGTATGTGTGTGTGATGGTTTTTTTTTTTTTTTTTTTTACACGTTTCCATGAATATGTGAGAGTTCTAGTTGCTCCAGAGCCTTGGCAACATTTGCTATTGTCAGTCTTTTAATTTCAGCTATTCTCATTTAATATGCATTTACCTGATAGTTAATTATCTTAAGTGTTTTTCATGTGCTTCCTGGCATTCCTGATCTTTTGTGAAATGTCTTTTCACCTATTTCAACCATTCATTTTTTCCTTTTTAAGACTTCATTTTAAGTTATCTCTCAACCAACATGAGGCTTGAATTTATAACCCCTAGATTAAGAGCCACATGCTCTACCCACTGAGCCAGCCAGGTGTCACTTCACTATTCTTTTTTTATTTTTTAATACCATTCATTTTTGATTGGCTTGTTTCTTATAAATCATAATTGTTATATAACTTTTTTTAGATTAAACTTTAGGCTTTGAAATAGTTGTAGGTTCATAAGCAGTTTTAAGAAATAATACAAAGATATGCTATTATGCTGTTTACCCTTTACCCAGTTTTTTTCAATCATAAACTATAAAATAATATCATGGCAGGATGTTGACATTGATACATAATTGATATAATATCCACACTCATGTCCAGATTCCCCAGTTTTATATATAGTTAATTGTGTTTGTGTTTCACCTCTTCTGTTTTGTGTCATGTTTAGTCATCACAACAGTTAAGATAACTATTCCATCATTGCAGGGATCTCGTTTTGGCCTTTTATATCCACCTTCCCTTTTTTTTAATTTTAGGATTTTATTTATTCATTCAGGAGAGACACAGAGAGAGAGAGGCAGACATAGGCAGAGGGAGAAGCAGGCTCCCTGTGGGGAGCCCAATGCAGGACTTGATCCCAGGACCCCAGGATCATTCCCTGAGCTAAAGGTGCCCCACCACCTTCCCTTTCTTGATCTTAATGTGCAACAGCCACTGACCTTTTTCCGTTTCTATAATTTTGTTATTTTAAGAATGTTATATACATGGAATAATACAGTATATAGCCTTTTAGAATTAAATTTTCCAGCATATTTCTCTGGAGATGAATCAGAGTTGTCTTATATATCAATAGTTTATCTTCTCTGCTGAATAGTATTCCATGCTCTGGATGTACCAGTTTGTTGAACCATTCATCTGTTGATCTATATGTGGGTTGTTTCTGTTTTGGCTGATAGGAACAAAAGCTGATAAGAATACCTGTGTGCAGGTTTTTGTGTATCAATTTCCATTTCCCAGAGATAAATACCCAAGAGTAAAATCACTCAATTGTATTGAAATTGCAGGTTTAGTTCTATAAAACTGCCGAAGTGCCAGAGTGGCTGTAACTTTTAAAATTCCTACCAGCAGTATATGAGTGATCCATTTCTTCTCTGTCCTCATTATCATTAGGTGTTGTTGCTATTTAAAAATTCAACTTTTTTCTTTCTTTCTTTGCATGTGAGAGTGGATGGAGGGGCAGAGGGAGAGGTAGAGAGAGAATCTTAAGCAGGTTCCATGCCCAACTGAGCCATTCCGGTGCCCCATTATTTTTTTTATTTTAGATGAGAATCATTCTGATATATGTGTAGTTATGTCTTGCCGTGGTTTTAATTTGTATTTCTCTAATAGCTAATGAAATGAATTATCTTTTCATATGCTTTTTGCCATTTGTGTGTCTCCTTCAGTTAATTGTTTGTAGATGTTTATATTAGTTTGCTAGGGCTGTCATAACAGAATGCCACAGAATCGGTGGCTTGATTAACAGAAATTTATTTCCCACTCTTGTAGAGGCCATCAGACTGAAGGCAGGTTTGGTTTCGCCTCAGTCCTCTCTCCTTGACTTACAGGTGGCTGCCATCTCTCTGTGTCCTCACACTGTCCTGTCCTATAGAATCCAGAAATCTGGACAGACTTTCTTCATTTTGTTCCTTCTCTCCCTTTTACTCCAAGCTGACAGTGTTTCTGCTGTATAATCTCACCTCTCTTTCTGGCTTCTGCTGTCAAATCTGATTATATTCATGAGTTGGTACCTATGATTTCTTGATCATTTTTCAACCACATTTTTGAAAAAAGTCTAGCAATGAGTTCTTGTATTTTGCAATATGGATAGACTGCTAAGTTTCCAAATCTTCAAGGTCTAGTTCTTTTTTGCTTAACAATTCCTTCAACTTATTTTTCTCATTTCATCATTAGGAACAAGGAGAAACCAGGCTATCTTTACCTTCGGTACTTTGCTTAGAAATCTTCTGAGCTAAATATCCAAGTTCATCACTTTTAACTTCTGCTTTCCATACAACACTAGAAGAAAATTGAGATAAGTTCTTGCCACTTTGTAACAAGGATTGCGTTTCCTCCAGTTTCTAATAACGTGCACCTCCTTTCCATCTGAGATCTCGTCATAATTGCCTTTAGCATGCATATTCCTACTAACATTCTCTTCAAGGCAGTCTAGGTTTTTTTGTTTTTGTTTTTAAATATGCACCTCCAAACTGTTCTATCCTCTACACATTACCTACTTACAAAGCCACTTTCACATTTTTAGGTGTTTGTTAGAACAGCATTATACTTCTGGGAACCAAAATATATTGGTTATAGCTGCCATAACAAAATACCACAGACTGTGTGGTTTAAACAACAGAGATTTATTTCTCACAGTTCTTCCAGGAGACTGGAATTCCAAGTTTGGTTACTCTTGAGGCCTCATTGCTTGACTTACAGATTATTGTTTCCTTGCTGTGTCCTTACTGACCTTTGTCCTGTGGAGGTCTTTCTCTTTCTTCTTAGGATACCGGTTTTACTGGATTAGAGCTCTACTTTTATGACTTAACCTTAGGATACCAGTTTTATGGATTAGAGCTCTACTCTTATGACTTAACCTTACTGATATTTTTAAAGGCCCTAGTAAAGTCATCTTCGGGTTTGAGGAAACCCAGTTCAATCCATAGCAATGTCTTTGTCACTTTCCTAATTGAATTTTTTTTTTGTTAACTGTTGAATTTTGGAGTTTGAAATATTTTCTGGGTATTAGTCTTTTGTTTTATATGTGCAGTATGGTTGCAGATATTTTCTGCCAGCTGCTATTTTTTTTCTTTCTTTAAGAGGGAGCAAGAGTTTTAAATTTTGATGAGATCTAGTTTATCTGTGTTCCCTTTTAGGGACTGTACTCTTTGGTGTCAAGTCTGAGAACTCTTTACCTAGCTATATAACTGTTTTAAAAATCTGTTCCTCTATGTTGAAGGAAAAGTGATTAGAGTTTACGAATTATAAGTTTTCTTTTGCTGGGGCAGTTTTGTGAATACACTAGGAGAAGGTTCACTTAGAATAGGAGCAGATCAGTTGTGAGCAAAGTAATTTGTTGGGAGATAGTTTACGTTTTCATTTTTTCACTTCTGTGTAAAGCGTTGTTATAGTTTTTGCTCTGTACTGTCTTTTAAGGATGTTTGTATAGCAGCTAGCTTTGGAAAATAGCAAATGTCTGTTTTATCTTATATGGTAGCATTGTCATCTGCTTGGTCAATCTAAACTGGAAATGCCGGGCAATCTTACTGAGTGCCTTGGGCTCATTCTTCACAGTCACTGCATCTCATTGATTTCACTTCTAGGTAGTTCTTGTGTCTGTCCTGCTTTTTCATCCTTATAACTAACTGCTCTGGTTCATCACCTTATCTTCTTATTTAAATGTTAAAGTTGCCTTTACATAATTCTTTGATTAAGGAATATCAGTGGGGGTTTCCCTTCTTGTTTATGTTCTTTTTTGTGGCTGGGGAGAGGTAGGGAGAAAAAAATGACTGCCTTTCTTTAATGAGCGGTCTTTCTTGAAAAAAGAAAATTCTTACTTTTTGGCTTATGAAAACATTTTAGTGGTGACTCAAGAAATTTTCTTGTTTTTTATGATTATGCAGAGATTTTGAGATGAGGGAATCGGCATATGCCTTTGTTCACATAGATATTTTGCCTAGAATTGTACAATTTTATATTTTTGTATGATTGATGGGCTTTATGACAACACAGCACTTTAATATTTGTAGAGTAGATGAAAAATAAATATTTAATTGTGTATAAGAATGCAGTTTTGTGATATTATTCATTATTTCTAATTTTTAAGAAATATTTTAATAGCTATGTAATGTAAAAAATCGTAAAATGGAATTTTCTTTTGTATAGGAATGAAGATCTAAAGCAAATGTTGGAGAGCAACAAAGATTCTGCTAAATTGGATGCTATGAAACGGATTGTTGGGGTAGGTAAAATCATTCAATTTTGGAAAAGGGACACATAGTGATTTTATTAAATATATGTTAAATAATTACCAAATTAAACATATCAATGTCCCTTTATATTAGTATTTCCTGTTTAAAATGTTTTGGAAGGAGTTTGGAGTGTCACAATTCAGACATTTGAGTTTTGTTTTTTTGTTTTCAGAATTTGAGTTTTAAACCTATCTTTTTTTGTGTTCTAATTTCCCTTTCTCTAATATCAAGATATTTCTCCTCTGAGATAGAAAGAACTAATCATTTTGAAGACAAAATAAGGTTATATACAACAATATTTTGATTTCCTACCAAGAGGGATTTAGTTTAGCTAAATAATTTCTTTTGTGTCATTTGACAGCCTAAAAATTGTGACCATTCTTCTGTGTTTCTATTCATTCATTCACTCATTCATTCATTCATTCATGAGAGACACAGAGAGAGAAAGGTAGAGACATAGGCAGAGGGAAAAGCAGGCTCCATGCAGGGAGCACTAGGTGGGACTCATCCCAGGTCTCCAGGATCACACTCTGGGCTGAAGGCAGGCGCTAAACTGCGGAGTCCCATAGGCATCTCTCTTCTGTGTTTCAGATTCCCTTCTACCAATAGCAGTGCTTTATTCAATTTGGTATCTTAGAAGTTCTAATGAGTTTCAGTTGTAATGTAAAATTCAAACCGTTGATTCCTATGTTATTGGAGGCGGTCAGTTGTCAGGAAACTCAAAATATAATGCAATGCTTACATATATATAAAATTTTTAATAAAATATTTTCACAGTTCTGTATGGACTCTGGGTTTTTTTGCATTTGATTTTTTTATACATTTACAGTGAAACACTGGTTTATTTCAGTGACTGCCTAATGCTAAAGAGTTTTGATTTTGTCTCAGTGGAATTCATAAAATGTGTCTTTCTCATTGCTACTACACTGTTTGTTCATCACTACCATTGCTGATTTTATTTCCCACATATTTTATCTGATGTCAGAATGTAATACATTCGCATAATTGCACAAATAAACTCTTGTAATAAGGTGACAGTGCAACTGAAACACTACTGTTTTCCAGCAGGAAATGCTACCATATGAGAGTTTGAAATCTCCTTTCTTTTCTTGATATATTAAATTCAAATCCCATTTATGAAAGATTATTGTGGGTATCAATATGTTCTGTTAAACGTTGACTTGTTATGAAAATCAGATTTAGGGATCCCTGGGTGGCACAGCGGTTTGGCGCCTGCCTTTGGCCCAGGGCGCAATTCTGGAGACCTGGGATCGAATCCCACGTCAGGCTCCTGGTGCATGGAGCCTGCTTCTCCCTCTGCCTGTGTCTCTGCCTCTCTCTCTCTCTCTCTCTGTGACTGTCATAAATAAATAAAAAAAATATATTAAAAAAAAAAAAGAAAATCAGATTTATAAAAGTTGAGTACTAACTACCTGTAGAACACCTGTGGGTTGTTGATTCATACATTCGGTTTATGTCATTTGTAGGTGATATGTTCAAGATTCTTTGTAAATTTTTCAGTTGTTAATGGTAAGCTGTATAATTACATTTATGGACAGGTAGTTCTTGTTTTGATAATACAGATTTCAGTTAACACAATTTAAATAACACCAATCCTTAACAACATGGTTCAAATATCAGTTACCAGGGCATATTAAGATAGTAATTGCATAATGCACAAACTTCACCACTAACTCTTGAGTTCACAATTCTCTGTATGGATAACAAATATGCCTCATGGTCAGTGACCAGTGATGTCGCTTCTTCAAAGTCTTTTATTGATTGGTCACTATGTACATTATTTGGTTTATGTACAGACAGCAAAGCATGTAGTTGTGTTCCCTCCTTGCTTCCCAGTGAGAAACCTATATGACATTTTACAGAAATAGAAAATGAAAGAAAGATTTAGTCAACAATGATGAAAATACAGCAAAGAAATAAAAAGTGGTAACACTGAAAGTGAAAATCAGGTGGAATGTAAATGGAATTATAGAGAAATAGAGAAATGGTGTCATGACCATTTTTCGAGAGACTATATATGTAGCTGGAAAAATGTAGTAAAGGTGAGCTTTTCAAAATAAATAAGGAAAATGATTGTGATGAAAAGATTGAAGATATGCCAGAGGAAGAAATGGTGCCAACAAAACTTTACTTAAAGGAACTCTGGGGAATAATTTACAATATTGAAAATACCAAAGATTAAATGTTGGAAGGTGATGTAAACTTGGACAGGAGTTTGGTAATTTTTAAGATACAGAAAAGATGATTGTTCTGAATCTTATATGGTGAGAATAGGCAAGCCTATTTAGACTACTCTTGCTAAGTTCATTTTCAATGTTTCTAATGTTCTAAATCATAGTGTACTATAAGTAAATTTAGTTTTACTATTTTTCTGTTTTGTATACATTTATAACTGACAGAATTTTAATATTCTTACAAAATTTTTAAAAGTCACAGATTGATTGCAAGATTCCTACTTGATTATCAGGATTGCTTTGCATGGTTTTAGCTTGCTTTCCTGCAGGTTACAATTGTGCACTGCAATGTAAAGCAAACACTGTTCTTAATTTCATTAAATTTTGGCTTTACATTCCATTTAGGTAAATTATTTCACTAAATCTGAAGATACTGTGGAAATTCTGAAATCTGAAAACGTAGCATTTGGTAGTTTTTTAAATTCCTCTTTCAAACTGATAAATAAAAATGGATATTCTCATAATCTGGACTATCATAAATGTAATGTAGGTATAAATTATCATAAATATAAATATAAAAAATATAAATATAGCCATATATGCCTAGTACTTATAGATTGCCTCTTATTAGGAAGTTTGTATAAAGGTAACTTTCAAATTTATTTTTCTAACTTACAGGTAAATGACCAGTAATTAAAAATTATTCTTTCACTTTGTTTAATGCCCTCAAGATCTACCCATTTTGTCAAAAATGGCAGGATTCCTTCTTTCTCTTGGCCGAATAATATTCCATTATATCTATATATCTGTATCACCTTTATCCATTCATCAGTTGACAGATTCTTGGGTTGTTTCCATATCTTGGCTACTGTGAATAATGCTGCAGTGAACATGGGAGCACAGATATCTCTTTGAGATACTGATTTTATTTCCTTTGGATATATACCCAGAAAAGGGATTGCTGAATCTCATGATAGTTCTGTGTTAATTTTTTGAGCAAACTTCATACTGTTTTCCATAGTGGCTATACCAATTTACATTGCCACCAACAGTAGAAAGGATTCTCTTTTCTCTATATCATTACCAACACTTATCATCTCTTGTCTTCTTGGTGATAGTTATTCTAAGAGACTTGAGGTTAATACCTCACTTTAAATGTACACAATGTTATATATTAATCATATTTCAATAAATCTGGAAAACTTATTCTTCATTATACAAGTGATGTTAATACGAATGTAAATTTTAAATAATATTGGGGCATAAAAAGTTTCATCTTCTAGATACATTTTAGAACCAAATTCGCAAATTTTGTTAAAAATTGTTTTTGAACTTTAAGTAGGATAATATGGAATTAATATATTCCCTTGTTTTCATCCTTCTTTCCCTTTCAATAGCATTATACTTATATTTTGTGGTTTTTATCTTAGAGAGCTTGTGTATTCCTTGTTAGATTCATTTCTGTGTATTTTTAAATCTTGGTGACCATTATGAATGGTCCCCTTCATTAATTATATTGTTAACATTAATTGTTACTGGTATATAGGAAAACAAATGTCTTTTCTGTGTTCTGCATTTGGCATCCTAATTGAACTTTCTTCTTAGCTCTTATAGTTTTTCGTTTCCCTATGCCTGGATTTTCTGGATAATTATATCATTGGGAAGGTATGAAAGATTTAGATTTTATTTTCAAATATTTTTAACCCATTTTTTTATATGGAAAACTAGCCTATTGCGCTCTATGCTGGAATTGGATTAACTCCATAGATCAGTTTTGGGAGAATTAGCATTTTAACAGTATTTGGCTCATGACCCATGATCATGATTCTATTTCTTCACTTGTTTAGGTCATCTATAATTTCTCTCAACAGTGTATTATTTTGGTAATACTTTTTCTAAATATTTTGTTTTGAATGCTATTTATTGAGTGATACATTTCAGTTTTCAAAGAGCAATTGTTTGCTAGTTCTACCTTTTATTAAGTAACTAATAGTTATTTTACTTGAAATTTTTTCAGTGAGCTGTTACAGCAATCATTTGTTCACACTTTTCCTTTTGTTCAGTTTTTAATTTGATTTCTAGGTAGTACCATATTTCTCTGTGGAAGCTTTTAAAATCATTAAAAAATTTTTCTGTTCATGTATGTGTGTGTGTGTGTATCATTTGACAATGCCTTTTGGCTAGAAGTAGTTTGCTGGAGGTCAGTCAGAATTTTACATTGGCTTCAAAGTTTCTTTTGTTTTCTTAATGTAATTTTTAAATTTAAATTTCCCTTTATTTTTCATGAGCCCTGAAAATGAGGTTTTATCACTTTGTACAGTTTCAGGGTAGTTTTTGGGTCTTTTTTTTCATAGTTAAAAACATTTAAAGATTTCTGAATTTAATCTGCCAGAAGTTAGAATGTTGGGTATTTTACCACATTATTTTTTATATATCAAAGTACTGGCAGTGCACATCTGACTATCATAGTTGGTAGTCCTATGATTCAGTAGAGAATCTTTTCAGCAACATCTACCTGTGAAAAACCATAATAATAGTCATAGTTTATTTTATTATCTTTGGTGATATCTGAGACTTAGATTCATGGGGTAATGTTTCCAGTGTTTCATATATATATATATTTTTTTTTTTCCCAATGTTTCATATGTTGAATAAAGTCTTATCTATGCTATAGAATCCTTAGGGAAGAAAAGCTACCTACTTCAAAATCTGTGGTCACTTATTACACAGGGACTCAAGTTGAAGCACTCACATATTATTTCTCTTAATATTTCTGAAAAATACATGTCTAATGTTGATAGCACATATCCATATTTTATCTTGGGTTGTGAAATGTGGTGGACTAAGGAGCATTTAGTTAAAATACTGTATTTTAGTATTCAGTATTTTTAGCTAAAATTCTGAGGAGTTGACTGCTTGGAGTTTGGAGGAATGGAATATTTGTATTTAAATCTTTGGTGTTTTGAATCTTTGATGTATTTTCTTTTAGCAAGTATTAGATGTTGAAGGTCTTTCTCAGGTAATTTACTTGGCTTTTAGCAAACCTGAACCTTTCTTTGATGAGAGTCTTAAAATTCTTAGAGTTATTGCTATATCTTATTTCATAGGCATACATATTACAAGGTATTGAATATTGTTTACCCTAAGAACATTAAAAGTAGTTTCAAATTTCCAAGTATTATTGTAAATAGTTTTTAAAAGATCTTAAACCAAATGCCAGTAGTACATTATTGTTGGTTAAATGAGAAAGTTCATATAAGAAGAAGAAACTAATGTATAATTCTTACTGTCTCCAGTTAATGTATAATAGACATTTTCGACTAAACCTAGGCATTGCTCATTCCTCTCTTCCTTCCCTCCTTCAACAAGAATGTTTCATTTGTGTACATACTTTAAAAGGATTCATCTTGTGCCTGATGCTGGCATCTTTTCATTGTTTTTGGGTTGGAAATTGCTTAAAGGGTGAGGATTTTTCCGCCATGTCGATATTCATCAAAACCAGTTCCATAAGCAGGCATGTATTTTTAGTAGTGATAGAGCGCCTTAGTGAATTTTCTCTGTTTTGCTCCACTGTTACTCTCTGAGATATAAATCAAAGATCAATTCTTTTTCCATTTCTTCATTTATTCTTGATTGCTGATTTTTAAGAGTTGCATTTGGGTCTGAAACTCTGCAAGATCTATCTCTTTGCTTCTCTCCCCTTCCTTTCCCTTCTTTTCCTTCCCTTCCCTTCCTTCCCATTTCCTCTTTCCCCTTTCTCTCTTGCCCCTCCCTTCCATCTTTCCTTCTTTCCTTTTAAATTAGCCAGTATTTATAAATTGAAAATATTGAACTTTTAAAAATAAGCCATCCTTATAACTGAAAAAAATGAGGACAGTTAAATTTAGAGAAGCACAATTTCTCTTTTCTTCCTGACTTAAAAAATTAATATGGATTTTTGGATCTGGATTATTCATTACTTATAGAAGAACAAGAACAACACGAAAGTCAGTCATTTGTTATACACCACAGTAACAGAACGAAGAGGCGAAAAAATCCCACATGATCATCTCAATTGATAGAGAAAAAGAATTTGGCACAATTCAATACTCTTTCATGATTGTAAACATTCAACAAACTAGGGCTAGGAGGAAACTGACCCAACATACTACAGGCTGTTTATGAAAAACCCACAGCTGGCATCATAGTCAGTGGTGAAAGACTGAAAGCCTTCAATAAGGAAACAGACAGGGATGCTTGTTTTTGTCTCTTCTGTTCAATATAGTATTGGAAGTTTTAGTTATAGTAGTTAGGCAAGAAAAAGAAAAGGCATCCAAATTGCAAAGGAAGAGCTAAAATTATCTTTGTTCACAGACAAAATGATTTCATATTTAGAAAACTAAATATTTTACCAAAAACTTTTAAAAGTAGTAAACAATTCAGCCAAGGTGCAGTATAAAAAAACAACACATAGCAATTCGTTGCGTCCAGCACAAACAATGATAATCTGAGAAGGAAATTAAGAAAATTGTCCCATTTACAATAGCTTCAAAAAAGAATAAAATACCTAGGAATAAACTTAACCAACGGGCAAAAGACTCATACCTTGAAAACTGCAAAATATTGCTGAAAGAAAAGACACAAATGGAAAGACATCCTCTCTTTATGGATTGGAAGACTTGATATTTTTAAGATGTCAGTATCAAAGTGATTTACATAATCAGTATGTAATCAGGGACCATCAAACTCCCAGTGATGTTATTTGCAAAAACAGAAAAATCTATCCTAAAATTCATATTGACTCTGAATAGCCCAAACATTCTTGAACAAATTTATTTATAAGTCTCGTACTTCCTGATTTGAAGACTTAATTCAAAGCTACAGTAATCAGGGGATCCCTGGGTGGCGCAGCGGTTTGGCGCCTGCCTTTGGCCCAGGGCGCGATCCTGGAGACCCAGGATCGAATCCCACGTCGCGCTCCCGGTGCATGGAGCCTGCTTCTCCCTCTGCCTGTGTCTCTGCCTCTCCCTCTCTCTCTGTGTGACTATCATAAATAAATAAAATTAAAAAAAAAAAAAAAGCTACAGTAATCAAAACAGTGTGGTAGTGTCACAGAGACAGACATATCTACCCAGTAGAGCATGCAGAAGTAATACCTTATGTATATAATCAAATGATTTTTGACAAGGGAGAGTGACCATTCAATAGTAAAAGGATAGTCCTCAACAAATGGTGTTGGGAGTCTAGATATCTACCTGGAAGAAAATGAATTTAGACCTCTTCCTCATGCTATATATAAAATAAGGCAAAATGAATCAAAGACCTACAGGTAAGAGTTAAAACTTATAGAGGAAACACAGGACTAAAACTTAATGACATTAGATTCATCAAAGGTTTCACTAAAATGTGAGCAACAAAATAAAAAAAAAAGGGTGTAATTTGAGCTGTATCGAAATTAAAATCTTTGTGTATCATATGACATCAGCAGTGTGATGAGGCACCCACAGAATGGGAAAAAATATTTTGAAATCTATAAAAAACCATCCCTTCATCATATAGGAATTAATACCTAGTGTATGTAAAGAACTCATACAATTCAATATCTAAAAAGCAGCCCGACTGAAAATAGGTAAAGTATTTGGACATTTTTCTTGTTTTATACTTAAGTAGTAGGTAATATTAGGGCCATTTATGGTTAGATGATAAGTTATGCCAGGAAAGGAGGTCTTCTATATGCACTTACTCCCCAGTAGAAAGTAATGTGTAATTTTTTTCCAGAGTATATGACTTGAACTACATCACATAGAAATACTTTGGAATTGCTGTCATATCTGAAAGAATCTGGTATGTCTTTTTATCGTATCTGAAATAAAAAATGTCCTGGATTAATTCAGTAGCAAAAAGAATATAATAGAAGAAAGAACCAGAAGTTGAAGACAGATCATTAGAAATTAGTCAATTTGCAGAGTAGATTAAAAGGAAAAGAAATGAATACAGCCTCAGGGTTTTGTTGGATAATACCTAAAGACCTAATATATGTTTAAAAGAAGAGAAAGAGATTGGGACAGTGAAAATATTTCAAGAAATAATGGTTGGTAACTACCCAAATTAATGAATGACTTAAACTTAGGGTTGAAAAGTTCAGAATATCCCAGTCATAATAAACTCAAAGAAAACCATGCCTAATCGCAAAGCAATTGTACTGTATAAAACCAAAAATAAAAAGTAATCTTGGATGTACCTGGGGAAAAAAATGATACATATAAGGACCAGTGATTTAAGTAACTCTGTATTTCTCATCAGAAACCGTGGCAGCCAGAAGACAGTGGAACTTTTTATTTATATATGTATGTATGTATGTATGTGCGCAAGCAGGGGAGGGGCAAAGGGAGAGGGAGAGAGAATCTTAAGCAGACTCCATGCTGAGGCTCCATTCTCAGCATGGAGCTTGACACTGGGCTTGATCTCACAACTCTGAGATCATGACCTGAACTGAAATGAAGAGTCAGATGCTCAATTGACTGAGCTTCCTAGGTGCCTCTGGAGCATCTTTTAAGTACTGAAAGAAAAAAGAGGTGATACTTGAACAACACAGGTTTGAATTGCATGGGTCCACTTATGCGTATTATTTTTATAGTATAGTACTGTGTATTTCCTTTTCCTTATGATTTTCTTAATATTTTCTTTTTTCTAGCTGTATTGTAAGAATACAGTATATAACACATATAACATGCAAAATATGTGTTAATAGACTGTTTATATTATCAGTAGGGCTTCCAGTCAACAGTAGGCTATTAATATGAGGGGAGGAGTCAAAAGTTACATACACATGGATATTCAACTTGGCAGGAGGTTGGTGCCCCCTAACCCCTGCATTGTCCCAGGGTCCACCATATTTGGTAAGCATAAAGGACTAATTTTATTCTTCTTACATTATACTGAGAGGTTTTTAATGGCTATAGATAAAATATATATGGTAGCTATAATATAAAGGCTAGCAGGCAGGTAGGATTGAAAGGGCCTATCTGGTAAGGTTTCTACATTTTATTTGTCCTGATTCAGTATTAACTCAAAGTAGACTGTGAAAGATAGACTTCTCTATCTATCTAAATAATCCCTAGGGGAAGAACCACTAAAAGTTTTACAAGAATATGCAGGCAAAATAAATCAATTTAAAAGTTAAAATAGTAAATACTTAAATGCTCCCAAATAATGGGAATGACAGGGGTCAGGCAAAAACACAGGCAGTAACAAGAAAACAGGTAGTAAAACTGTAGACATGAATCAAACCACATCAAAATTACATTAAATGTGAGTGATCTAAAATTACCAACTAAAATAGATTGTTAGATAGTTGAAAATATCAGGATGCAACTCTATGTTCTCTAGGAGAAACCAGCTTTTATTTATTTTTTTTAGAGATTACTCATTTATTTAGTTGAGAGAGAGAGATAGCAAGAGAGAACCTGAGTTGTGGGGAGGGACAGAAGGAGAAGCAGACTCCCTGCTGATCAAGGAGCCTGATGCTGATTAGGGAACTCGATTCAGGGCTTGATCTCAGTACCCTGGGATCCTGACCCAAGCTGAAGGCAGTCACTTAACTGACTGAGCTACCCAAGTGCCCCAAGGAGAAACCCACTTTTATTATAAAGACATAGATAAATTAAAAATGTAAGGATGGGAAATTTATACTAGGAAAACACTAAACATTAAAAAGCAGCTCTCACCCCCACCTTAGCACTTTCATTTTTCATATAGTCCTTTTGTTTCTCATAGTACTCTCTTTTACCATCTCACGTATTATCTTTGTTTATTGTCATTCGCCTTCATTAGTAGTTAATCTTTAATGGGCAAGTGTATACTGTTTACAGTTGTATCATCAAGGTCTACAATAGTCCCTGGCATGTAGTGTTCTCTCAGCAAATATTTGTTAAATGAATTTGACTCAAGGATTTTTTTTCTTCCCTCATCTGTTAGCATCTTTATATATGTAGAACAGCTGGGGAATCCTTGGAATTGTATATAGTAGGACAGGTTGTTATTGAATAACTGAAACAGTGGACCCTAGAGAACATTTGATCCCTGTCTTCTTATTTTACAAGTGAGGAAATTGAGGCAGGTGTAAAATCATACAAAGATGTTTTAGGTGCAGTATTTTGTGAACTTCTGTACTACTCAGCAGGTTTATAGAATATTCAAATCAGGATACCTAGGCAGCTCAGTCAGTTAAGCGTCTTTCAGCTCAAGTCATGATCTCAGGGTCCTGGGATTGAGCCCTGTGTGGGGCTTCCTGCCCCATAGGGAATCTGCTTCTCCCTCTCCCTCTGCCACTCCCCCGCTCCCTGCTCGTGCTCTCTCTTGCTCACTTGCTTCTCTTGCTCACTTGCTTTCTCTCTCAAATAAATAAATAAAATCTTAAAAAAAAAAAAAAACACAAAATACTCAAATCATAATATGACATGTAAGGAAATAGAATATAAAAAGACTAGCTTGTATTAGAGTATTATTAAAGCTATCCTATAGAGAGGTCTTTTTTTTTTTTTTAAGACTTTATTTATTCATGAGAGAGAGAGAAAGGCAGAGACATAGCAGAGGGAGAAGCAGGCTCCCCACGGGGGGCCTGATGTGGGACTCGATCCCAGGACCCTGGGATCATGACATGAGTCTAAAGTATAGGCTCAACTACTGAGCCACCCAGGTGCCCCTGTAGAAAGGTCTTATTGAGAAATTGTTAACTGGGATTATTATGCTTAAAATATCACTTATATATTGTAAAACATTTGTTATACATTTTTAAAACTAATACTCTATTTTTTAACTAGTTTCTTAGATTTAATGTGTAATTCATAAAGAACCCCTTTTCAGGAAGTTATCCTATAGTTTAAACTTTATTTTGTAGCTACCAAAGTCTTGACTACTAATAGACCTGAAGATATATTCTGGTAATAAGAGTAAAGGAAATGGGGGTATAGGGAGACATACAATTAAAATAAATAGAAATGAAACATAGCACATAGAAAATTCCAGATGAAAAGTGTGAATTAAAAAATTCTAGAGGAAATTAGAATTGGATGACATAGTAGGCTAAATATTAGAAGATGGTTCTAGGAAGGGATAATGATTAAAGTTCGAGAGAATGTGTAAAGTAAAAAGAATTGATTTGGTAGTGTGATATGAGTATAGGCATAGAGGGACTAGAGAATGTTCTGGTAGTAGTAGGTCAATTTACTTTGATAATTACATAGTGTAAAACAATAATGATTGATGTGCTTAAAAGAAATGTTGCAAATTGTGAGGGCGTTTAATATTAAGTGAAATAGTTTGGATTCTTAGACAGTCAGGGGCTTTTGAAATCTTTGATAGAGGCTGACAGTGTGCATGGAAGTGTTTTAAGCTTGTGAAACTGTCAGTGATGTACATTATGGACAGGAATCAGAGACCATTGGAAAAGTCCTTTGTGAGGTCATAGTGACCTATTTTAGGATAGTAACAGTGAGAATTAATGTGATTGTACAAATAAATTACAATGGGACTTAGATATTTTGTAGATTTGAGTAATTCTGTTGGTTTCTGGTATCTGGGAAAACTGGTGGAAATAGGAAGTTGTAGCATGAATGCCATTTTATTATAAGTGGTTTTAGACAGCAAGTTTGAAATGAGAGGACATCTAATAATGTCCAGTTACAGAAGTGGAATTAGGGCTGAGAGTTAAGGCTAGAGTTTGGAGAGTTGATCCCCATACTGGTGAGAGTTAAGTCATGAAGGTGAATGAAATGTTAGAAGTTTCAGAGATTGTAGAGTAGTATAGCTTGAAAAGATGGTGGTGCACAGAACTTTAGTGGGCAGAGAAGAGGACTTGGTGAAAGGAACTTTGAAGAGTAATAGTTGGAGAAGTAGGGAAACCCATGATGAGAAGGCCAGGGGAGAAATAGTTTGTCCCAAATAACATTGATTTCACACACCCCTGGCCATCCCCATTGCAAATGCGGTATAACTTTAAGAACCTGGAAAATAAAGAACAATGTAAATATTTAAAAGTATTTATAGTCTCATTAGCTATAAATGAAAACTATTGTAAATAAATATCTTATTGTGTCTTAAATTACTGTATATTTTTTCTTTAATGTGTCTATATATTTGTATATTAATACACAAGTCATTATTTGTTCTTTGATGCAGATAGTTGAGATAAGTAATAAGTAAGATAACTCAAAAAGATTTCAGCTTGTTGGGACGCCTGGGTGGCTCAGTGGTTGAGTGTCTGAGTCCTGCATCAGGTTCCCTGCATGGAGCCTGCTTCTCCCTCTGCCTAGGTCTCTGTGCCCACCCCCCCCCCCCCATCTCTCTCATGAAGAAATAAATAAAATCTTAAAAAAAAAAGATTTCAGCTTGTTAACATCATAGCTTATTTGCTGATTCAGTTTTCTAAATATTTAATGTATGTAGAATTTGTTTTTTTTTTCCAGAATACTAATTTTAAAAAGATTTTAGCTCTAATACTCCACTTTTATTCTTCAGATGATTGCAAAAGGGAAAAATGCATCTGAACTGTTTCCTGCTGTTGTGAAGAATGTGGCCAGTAAAAATATTGAGGTACCTTTTTTTTTTTTAAGATTTTATTGATTTATTTATTTTACAGAGAGTGTGCCAGTGCGCACGTATGTGCTGAGTGAAGTTGGGGGTGTGGCAAGGGAAGAGCAGAGCGGGAGGGAGAGAGAGGGAGGAGGGGAAAGAATCTCAAGCAGACACTGTGAGCAATCCTGGGATCATGACCCCAGCTAAAACCAGGGGTCTGACACTTAACCACTCAACTGGCTGAGCCACCCAGGTGCCCTTGGGATACTATTTTGATTCATTATTTTCATGATTCCTTTTGTTGTAAAAGAATCATGTATTTTTCAGTTACTTTGAAATGCAACAAGATCCGTAAGTATCACTAGATTTTTTTTGTTATAGTTAAGATATCCATAATCTTTTTTTTTTTTTTTTTTTTTTTTACTTTTCTGACACCTCCTGCTTAAAACCCAAAAGGTCAGAAGGATTGTGAGGCCCCGCTTTCACGGTCTGTATTCGTACTGAAAATCAAGGTCAAGCGAGCTTTTGCCCTTCTGTTGCAGGGGAGGTTTTTGTCCTCCCTGAGCTCGCCTTAGGACACCTGCATTACCATTTGATAGGGTTGCCCCCCGCCCCCAGGTGAGACCCTCAGGGCTTGCCCCCCTCCCCCACCAGGTCAGTGAAAAATACGATAAGAGTAGTGGTATTTCACCAGCGGCCCCGCAAGGATGGTGGCCCCCGTCCCACCCCCTCATGGGGATGGAGGGGCACCAGGGGCCTCCCACTTAAGGATATCCATAATCTTAAATTAATAAACAGTATTTGGATTTTTGGGTGGAAAATGTGAAAAGTAAATTGAGATTAATTCACCTGGGTGAATGATGATCATATTCTTAGAAGCCTGTGTACTTTAAATTCTGCTCTAGGTATTTAATTTTGAGATAGCACATGTCCAGTGAAACAGACCTAAGTTCATGCAGTATTAGGCCAGTGTTTGAACCCAAGTATTATCTCTCCAAATATAGTGTTCTTTTTGAAACATTTTAGTTTTGGTATACCCTGCCTCTGTACAGCAGGAGGTGGGCAAAAGCAGGATGTGTCATGAGCCTTTGATTACTTTTCTCTGTGTGCATTTCTCAATGGTGTTTGAAACAGAAAATCAAAGAACTTTGAGGCCAAGGTAATGTTGGGTCAAATGGACGAATGGCTTTTGATAGAGTGCGAAAGAAAAAATAAGAGCCTGTGTAGAAACCATTGAATAAGATGAGTAGGATGAAGAGTTCAGTGAAGGGGATAAGAGATTGATTTGAGCAAATGGCTTGTTTTTAAAAGAATAAAAGGCAGTTAGGAAGAGGATTGAATGATCATGTCTCTCATGCATCTCACTGTCAACTGGTATGGTAGTGATTGTCTGGAGGATATGTTTACTCAGTAGGAAGTAGTGATATATGTATGAGAATGAAAATGTCAGCACACATGCTTCCTCTTTGCCCATTGCTAACAACTGTGAACATCCACTGTGAGGAATGTGCTTGGCTCTGTTTTTGGGTCTGGAAAGTTTGACAGAAAGAGCACTCTCCATTGAAGAATATTTTCAAGGACTTAGTGACATCTGGGCAGATGTTTTAGGAGGCGATAGATGGAGTATAAGAAGCAGAAATTAAGGATATAAGGAAGTTTTTCACTTATAATCAAGTATTAATATTGCTGTTAAAGCTGTATCTCGGGGCAGCCCCGGTGGCGCAGCGGTTTAGCGCCGCCTACAGCCCAGGGTGTGATCCTGGAGACCCGGGATCGAGTCCCACATCAGGCTCCCTGCATGGTGCCTGCTTCTCCCTCTGCCTGTGTCTCTGCCTCTCTTTCTCTAGCTGTGTCTCTATGAATAAATAAATAAAATCTTTAAAAAAAATTAAAAAAAAAGCTGTATCTCTGTTTTATTTAGTAGGTGTACAGTGTACATTTTTATCTTATAACAGTCTACCGCTAGGATTTACAATATCACTGCTTTCAAGGAACATAATAACACTTCACATATACTTTGAAAACCTTAGGACAATATAATTCCATTTCTTCCTCCTAAATTTCCCATGATATCATGCATTTTACTTCTAAAAATGCTAAAACCGCCTAAAAATAAATGGTTATTTTTAGTCAGTCATCTTTTTGAAAGATTATTGAAGGATGCCTGAGTAGCTCAGTGGTTAAGCATCTGCCTTTGGGTTGGGACATGACCCTGGAGTCCCGGGTTTGAGTCCCACATCAGTTTCCCCTTGGGAGCCTGCTTTTCCCTCTGCCTATGTCTCTGCCTCTATTTCTCATGAATTAAAAAAAAAAAAGATTATTGAAATATAGTTAATATGCCAAAACTTTTAAAGCGTGCTGTTCAATGACATGTAGTGTATTTACAGAATTATACAAGCATTACTACCATCTACTTCCTCTACATTTTTGTCACCTCAAAAAGTAATCCTGCTTTCATTAGCAGTCATGCCTTTTATACCCCATCCCTAGGCAGCCAATAATCTACTTTCTGTTTCTATGGATTTGGCTATTCTGGGCATTTCATATAAATGAAGCCATATAGTATGTGATGTTTGTGTCTGGCTCCTTTTACTTAGTGTGATGTTTTCCAAGTCCGTCCATGTTATAGTGTGTATCAGTACCTCATTCCTCTTTATTGCTGAATAATATTCTGTGGTATGGATATAGTGAGTTTTGTATATTCATTCATCAGTGGCACTTGGGTTGTTTTCACTTTTTAGCTATCGTGAATAACATTACTTTAAACACGTTGTACAAGTTTGTGTGTGGACCTATGTGTTTATTTCTCTTGTAGTGATTTTATGGTTACTATATGTTTTTTTGAGGACTTACCAAACTCTTTTCAACAGTAGCTGCATCATTTTATGTTTCTATCAATAATGTATGTGAGTTATAATTTCTCCACATCCTCAATGATACTTTTCTTTTTTGAAAAAATTACTTTCTTTTAGATTATAGCTATCCTAGAGGGTATAAAGTGGAATCTCATTGCTGCTTTTGCAGTTTTTGATTTGCTTTTCTCTAGTAAAAAACCGTTGAGCATCTATTGGCCAGTTCTACATCTTCTTTGGAAAAATGTCTATTTAGATTCTTTTAACATTTTGAAATCGAATTGTCTTTCTGGGGCAGCCTGAGTGGCTTAGCAGTTTAGTGCCACCTTCAGCCCAGGGCCTGATCCTGGAGACCTGGGATCCAGTCCCGTGTTGGGCTCCCAGCATGGAGCCTGCTTCTCCCTCTGCCTGTGTCTCTGCCTCTCTCTCTCTGTATCTCTCATGAATAAATAAATAAAATCTAAAAAAGAAAAAATAATTGTCTTTCTGTTTATTGTTAGAATTCTTTATATATCATGAACACTAGACTCATATCTGGTGTCTAATTTGCATATATTTTCTCTTGTTGTATGGATTATCTTCATTTTCTTGATCATGTCCTTTGAAGCACATTTTACATTTTCATGAACTCCAATTCATCTCTTTTTATTTGTTTGCTTATACTTTAGGTATTATACTTAAGAAATGGATGCTTAATCCAAAGTCATGGAGATTTATACTTGTCTTTCATAAGAGTTCTGTAGATTCAGCTTTAATATAGTACTGTGATCCATTTTTAATTCATCTGGGTGCTTAATCCAAGGATCCAATGATTTATACTTGTCTTTCCTAAGAGTTCTATAGATTTAACTTTTATATATATGGCTGTGATCCACTTTGAATCTCCAAGAAACTACTTATCTGCTTTCTGTCACTATAGTTTTGTCATTTTTTGAATTTCTTATAAATTAAACCAGATAGTATGGTATCTCTTTGTTTGATTTCCTTTACTGAGGAGTCTTGAGATTCACCTATGCTGTTTCATGTTGTCACATTTTGTTCCTTTTTGCTATAATCTGATGTTTCACAATTTTTACATTGACTTGTTACACTGCACTTGAATAAAATGCTATATGTGGTCATGTATTTTAATTTTTCTTGTATTTTAATTTTTTTTTCTTTTCTAAATACCTAGATCAATTGCATTGTCTGAGAAATGGATATTTAGTTTTAAGAAAATAGTGTATGGAGTTTTCCAGAGTGGTTGTACCATTTATATTCCCACCAGCAATTGTATATGAATTCCAGTTGGTTCACATCGTTTCTGACTTGATCTTATTAGACTAGATCTTATTAGACTCAACATTAGCCACTTTGGTAGGTGTATAATGTTATTTCGTTGTGCCTTTCTTTGCATTTTCTTATATTTAGTGATGCTGAGCATCTTTTTATGATTTATTGGTTAGTTGTATCTCTTCTAAACTATTCAGATCTTTAGCTTGTTTTTAAATTTTTTTCTTATTTTAAAGTGTAAAAATTCTGGTACCAGTCTTCTGTCAGATAGTTATTTACTCTTATTTATTTTCTCTTGGTCTGTGGCCTGCCTTTTTTGTTTTAATATCTTTTTAAAAAAACAAACATTTGATTTTTGATAAAGTCCATTTTATCTGTTTTTTTTTTTTTTTCAGTTATACTTCTTGATTTTTTGTGACTTGTTTAAGAAATCTTTGCCTAACCTAATGTCAAAGATTTTCCTGGTTTGTTCTAAAAGTTTAATAGTTTCAGCTATTGTATTTAGGTCTGTGATCCATGTCATAAGTCTGTGATCCACAGGTTCTGTGATTCACTGGGAGGATTCATAAGACTCAAGATATAGTCATACTGATAGCTATGATTTATTACAGTGAAAAGACACATAGCAAAATTAGGCCCTGAAAGAGGTATGTGAGGTGAAGTCCAGAGGAAATTAGATACAAACTTCCAAGTTTCCTTTCCCAATGTTTTTCCCAGTGACAGTCAATTCCTCCAGCATCAATTGTGACAAAAAGTATGAAGTGGTGTCCACTGGGAAAGCTCATTAGTGACTAAGTGCCCACGTCTTTCGGGGCAGGGGTGGGGCACTGTTCATATAGGCATTAACTGTCTAGCAAGTGCCAAAATTCCAGACTCCCTGAAAGAAAGCAAATGTGTGTTTGTTTTTGTTGAAGATTTTTTTTTTTTAACTTATTCATGAGAGACACACACAAAGAGAGGCAGAGACACAGGCAGAGGGAGAAGCAGGCTCCATGCTGGAAGCCTGATGTGGGACTCAATCCCGGGACTCCAGGATCACACCCCGAGCGAAAGGCAGATGCTCAACCGCTGAGCCACCCAGGCGACCCAAGAAAGCAAATGCTGAGCATAAACCATATTGTTTGTATGTAAACCCTCTTTCTCAGTTAGAGAATGTGGAAATTACCCTTGAAATTCAAGTTCCCAGATGCCATCAGGCCAACTTTGTAAGCAGACTTTCTAAGGATAGCAATCTCTGGCCTACTATATTAATTCTTTACTGTGCACTACATTTTAAATTAGATATTGTGTGTGATATGAGTTAAGATTTGAGATTTCAAAATAATTTTTTTTCCAGATATTCAATTGTTCTGATACCATATTTAAGAAGACCAAATCTTTTCACCCTTTGAATTACCCTGCCTTCTTGTGAAATATTGTTGATCTGTTTTGTGCCATTGATCTGTTTGCCATATCACACTGCCTTGTTTACTATAGTCTTATTTTGAGTCTTGAAGTCTGGTAGCATAAGCACTGCAGTCTTGTTCCGTTTTTAACATTATTTTGGGTAATCTGGGTCCTTTGTCTTTTTATGTAAGTGTTAAAATTAGCATGTCAGTATCTTCAAAAGCCTGTTAGGATTGATTTTGTTTACATTGAATTTATAGATCACTTTGAGAAGAATTACTATCTTTACCGTATTAAGTCTTCCAGCCCGTGAATGTGGTCTTCTGTAATTTCCTTTTGCAGTATCTTGTAGTTTTTGGTATGCAAGTTTTGCACATGCTTTAAATTTAGTTTTTAGGAGTTTTGAGTGCTATTTTAAACAACATTGTGTTTTTGATTTCATTTCCCAATTGGTTATTGCTAGCATGCAGAATTGACTTTGTATATTGATCTTGTGTCCTTGCTAAATTCACTTATTAGTTCTGAAAGCTATTTTATAGATTTCATCGGCTTTGTTACATAAATGATAATATCATGTACAACTATAATTTTATTTTTCTATTCCTTTTTTCTTCTTGTCATATTATATTGAGCACAGCGTACATTACGATGTTGAATAAAAGTGATGAGAATGGTTATCCTTGTCTTGTTTCTCGTTTAGAAAGCACTGAGCCTTTTACCATTGATTATGATATTAGCTATAGGGTTTTTTTGCAGCTGTCTGTAATCCTGTTGAGGAGTTCTTTCTATCCCTACTTTCCTGGAAGTTTTTATAGTGAATGAGTTTTGAAATTTTTTCAAGTGCTTTTTCAGTAACTACTGAAATTATCATGATTTTTCTCTATTCTCTTAATATGGTAAATGAATAGGATTGATTTTCACTTACTAAACTTTTTTATTCATGGGGTAAACCCGTCATAGTCAGGATGTATTAAACGTTTATACTGTTAGAATTGATTTCCTAATTTTTTGTTAAGGAATTTTTCATCTGTATGTTATTGAAGGATTTTTTTTCCCTTGCAGTGGCTTTTGTTTTGATATCATGGTAATCAGGTTAATACTGGCTTTATAAAATGAGTTGAGACTTGTTTCTCCTTTGTTGTAGAGTATGTGTAGGGTTATTTTATCTTAAATGGTATTATTTTATCCTTACTATGAAATCATCTGGGCTTGGAGTTTATTTTATGGGAAGGTTTTAAATGATGAATTCAAGTTGTTTATTGAGTATAGACCTCTGTGGGAAATAGTTAACTCAGTAGGCTTGGGTTGCTCAAACGCTGTATATTCAGTAGAAAGATGTTCTCATGACTCTCCCTTGTCTGTCTTGGGCAGACTGAGCTAGTGGACTATTCTCTCTGATAAAAGTGTTTAATGTCTCTGTTGTCTTGAGCCGTGGTGTACTAGTTTGTCCAGATAATGTATACTAAAAATGCAATTTATGGTAGACACCTGCTTTTTCTTTTCCTGTTCTGAAGCTTCTGTTACTGATCTCATACGTAGTGATGACAGTGATCGTAGTTGTACGATATGTATGTGACTGATCCCTAATAAATGCTTTGGACAATCTTTCTCAGTCAAGTTTCCTGGTTGGCAATATTTTGTACATGTCATCACACACTGTTGCTCAAGGAATTAAGCAGATCTTATGCTGATTCCACTGGTGAAAGGACTCTTGGAAGCTTGTGTCTGGTTTCCTCTGGACTTCACCCATGTATCTTGTCCTTTTGCTAATTTTTTACTATGTATGCTTTTGCTGTAATGAACCATAACCCTGAGTGTAACAACTTTTGGAGTCTTGTAAATCCTTTTGGCCAGTCATCCAGCCTGAAGATGGTCTTGGTGGACCTCCAACACAGGGCTATTTAGATTTTCTATTTCTTATTGGACTTGGATTAGTAATTTGTCATTCAAGAAATTTATCCATTTCATTCAGGTTGTCAGTTTATTAAAGTAAGGTTGTTAGTAATATTTCCTTAGTATTAGTGTCTATGCCTTCTGTAGTGATATTTTTCTCTTTTCTTCCTGATATTGGTAGTTCTTATCTTTTTTCTTGATTAATTTAGAACCTAATCAATTGTATTGACCTTTTGAAAAATAGCTTTTGATTTTATCAGCTTACTTTTTTCTGTTTTCTATGTTATGATGGGTTTTTCATAATTAATGACTTGTATTTATCTTTCATATTTCAGGCTTATACATAATTTAGGGTTTGTTCTTTTTTTAAATATCTTGAGTTGGGAACTAAGATAAAATCTTTTTGTTAACATAAATTTTTAACACTATTTCCTTCTAAATATTGCTTCATTAGCATTTTCCAAATTTAATGTTATGCATTTTTGTTGTTTAGTTAAAAATATTTTTTATTTACTTTATGATTTCTGTTTCGACTCATGGATTATTTAAGAGTACATTGTTTAATTTCCTGACATTGGGGGTGGAAAGGTTGTCTTAATGATTTTATCCTTGATTGCTTTGGAACATGATTCTATTTTAGTCTTAAAGCATACCTAATGTTATTTCATTCTTAAACTTTATAGGAACTTGTTTATAGATCATCAAAGTTTATTTTGGTGTGCATACCATGCTCAAAGAGAATGTATATTCTGCTATTGTTGGATATGTGTTATTTAAATAAATGTGGTTAATATTGGTTAGATTTTTAAAATTATTTTTACTGACCTCTTGTCTAGTTGTTCCACTGATTGCTAGTAGAGGGATTTTGAATCTCCAATAAAAAAAAAAAAAAATATATATATATATATTATAGTTAAGTACTCCCGTCAGGCATCACTCTTTTTATGTCATCATGATAAATTGACCCTTTTATCCTAAAATAAGTCCTTCTTTATCTCTGGTAATACTTTTTTTTTTAAGTCTATTTGATTTGTTATTAATACTGCCTCTCTAGCCTTCTCCTCTCTTTGTATGGTGTATCTTTTCTTCATCTATTTGCTCTCAGCCTGTGTCTTTGTATCTAATGTGCATCTCTTACTAACAGCATGTGGCTCCATTTTTTCTCCATCCATTCTGTCAAACTGTGTCTTTAAATTGGATTGTTTATTCTTGTAACACTTAATATCCTATTGATGTGTTCAGATTTGAGTGTACTGTTATGTTATACTGTTCCTTTTTATTTGCTTCATTTGTTTCTTTTTTCTTTCCTTCCCTTGTTTTGGAGGAAATCCCATTTTAAATGTTCTTGTTTTTATTTTTACTGTGTTTATTTTTGCATTATTTTTACTGTTGACTGTATTTATTCTTTTTGTAGTCTTATTTAATATTGCATCTGTTCACTTAAAATAAAGAAATCTTACAGCTGTATACATCCATATTCCTTCTATCTTTTATATTTTAGATATTATACGTGTGAGATTAAAAACATCATGACATCATGAGACAATGCAAAAAATTTTTTTTAACAGATTTTATTTGTTTAAGAGAGAGAGAGCACAAACAGGGGGAGTGGCAGAGGGAGAGGGAGAAGCAGACTCTGCTGAATAGGGAGTCTGATGAGGGGCTTGATCCCAGGACCCTGGGATCATGACCTGACCCAAAGGCAAATGCTTAACCAACTGAGCCACCCAGGTGCTCTGCAATTTTTGTTTTAAATACTCATGATATTTATTTACTTGTTTGTTTATTTAATTTAAATTCAGTTGGCCAACAACTAGTATAACACTCAGTGCTCATCTCATCACATACCCTCCTTAATGCTTATCACTCAGTTACCCTATCCCACCCCCACTTTCCCTTCTGCAACCCTTAAATACTCATGGTTTTTTAAAGACAAAAACCTAGAAAAAAGTATTTATCATTTATTCAGATATTTACCATCCCAATGTTCTTTGTGTTGTTAAGATCCAAATTTCTATCATTATCTTCCTGCCTTAAAAAATACCATTAGCGGGGATCCCTGGGTGGCGCAGCGGTTTGGCGCCTGCTTTTGGCCCAGGGTGACATCCTGGAGACCCGGGATCGAATCCCACATCGGGCTCCCGGTGCATGGGGCCTCCTTCTCCCTCTGCCTGTGTCTCTGCCTCTCTCTCTCTCTCTCTGTGACTATCATAAAAAAAAAAAAAAGATTAAAAAAAAATACCATTAGCTTTTACTGTGGTGCAGATCTGTTGGTGATGAAATCTCTTAACTGAAAGTGTTTCCATTTTACCTCTATTGCTAAAGCATCATTTCATTGGTTGTAGGATGCTGAGTTATGTAGATGTTGTTTTTCTTTCAGTGCTCTAAAGATACTTTAAAGATCCTCTTTAATTCCTTATGCAATGTCCCTTTTAATTGAATATTGATAACACTTTTGTAATTTGTCCTTTTTCTCTTGCAGCTTTTTTGCTTTACTATTTATCTTTGACTTTTCAGTTGTCTTGGTTTGAGCTTCTTTGCGTTCATTTGTTTTGGGGTCTGTTAAGTATCTTAGATCCAAGAATTTTTGCTTTTGATCAAACTTAGGGAAATTCTGGCTGTTTTTTCTCTTCTTTTTATTTTATTTTTTTTAGTTTCAGGTGTACAGTATAATAATTCACTCCCAGACATCACCCTGTGCTCATCACGACAAGTGTACTCCTTAATCTCCATCACCTATTTAACCCATGCCCCTACCCACCTCCCCTGTGGTAACCATCATTTTTTTTCCCCTATAGTAAGAATCTGTTTCTTGTTTTTTCTCTTGGTTTGTTTTGTTTCTTAAATTCCACATGTGAGTGAAATCATAGGGTATTTTTCTCTGCCTGACTTCGAAATTTTCACTTACATTGTGTTTTCTAGCTCCATGCATGTCATTGCAAATGGCAAGATTTCATTCTTTTTTTATGGCTGAATAATATTAAACACACACACACACACACACACACACACACACACACCCCATCTCTTCTTTATTCATTTGTCAGTCGATGGACACTTGGGCTGCTTCCTTATCTTGGCTATTGTAAATAATGCTACTAGAAACATCAATGTGGCCATAATGTCTTCATATAGTATTTTGGTCCATTCTTTTCTTCCGATATTTAAATTACATATGTATTATATTTTTCATATTGTCTAATAGTGTATGAAGCTTTGTTTTGGTTTTCTTATGTCTTTTTTGTTTTCGTCACACTGGATTTTTATTCATCTGTTTTCCATTCCAATTCACTTATTCATTCTTCTGCCATTTTCATTTGATTGTTCAGTGCATTCAGTGAGGTTTTTTTCATTTTAGAATTTCTAGTTCTTTTTTTTTTTTTTTTGCTGAGCTTTGGTTTATTCATTGAGAGCACATTTTCTTTTACCTAAGAGTAAGTGTTATAGCAGTTTTAAAATCATTGTCTGCTGGTTCCAGTACCTTGTTTATCTCAATTTGCATTTCGTTGATTTTCTTGTGTTTATGAATATGTACACAGTATTCCAGTATTCCGTTTCTTTAGTTTTTCTTCTTCTTCTTCTTTTTTTTTTTTTTAAGATTTTATTTTTATTTATTCATGAGAGACACAGAGAGAGGCAGAGACATAGGCCAAGGGAGAAGCAGGCTCCCCGCAGGGAGCCTGATGTGGGACTGGATCCCAGGACCCTGGGATCATGACCTGGACCCAAGGCAGATGCTCAACCAGTGAGCCACCCAGGTGCCCCTCCTTAGATATTATTATGTTGGGTAATTTCGAGCTCTGTTCTTGACGTTATATTAAATCACAGAGATTCTATATTCTTTTATTTTTCCTCCACAGGTGGTATTTTTGAAGGTAGTTACCTTTACTGGGTTCATATTGGAAATTCTATTAAGTAGCAACTTCGGCCTCATTTTGTATTTTTTGTCTTTTGCTGAGCTGCTTTGAGTCTATTCTCTGCTTGCATGATTCAGGAGTTAGACAGAGATGTGGGTAGAGACTGCTTGAGGAGCCCATCTCTGGCTCTCTCCGTGGTGGGATTCCCCTATTTTTTTCAGGGGCCATAATTTTCCTAGGTTCAGTTTTTTTGTTCCTTTGGCCAGAGAGACTGGTTGGACACATCAGTGCCTCTACTTGGATTTCATCCAATACTCATTTTGCCTCATCAGAAAGCCATGGGAATGGGATTTTACACAGCCCTCTTTCTTATCACCTTTGAGCATATACTCCTAACCAGAGTCTATCTGCTGCTGTTTCACCACCAGGGCCCACACTACTTTTGTAATAAGTAGTTTTTTTAGTTTTCTGTGGGAGATTGTTCCAGTACAATTTTATTCCAAAATTACCAGAAGTGCAGTTATCTATTAAAGATAGAACTGCCCACTCCCTGAAGGTCTTTTTGTATTCTTTCATGTTTACCATTTGTGACCCTCTTCATCCCTTCGAAATACCACATTTGATATTATTTTCCTTATGACTAGAGGACATTTCTTGTTTTGCTGGTAATGAATTCTTTCAGGTTTTATTTTAAAAAGTCTTTATTTTGCGTACATTTGAAAATGTTTTGCCTAGAATCTAGAATTTACAGTTCTAGATTTGCAGTCTTTTTTGTTCAGTATTTAAAAAATATTTCAGGGATCCCTGGGTGGCCCAGTGGTTTAGTGCCTGCCTTCAGCCCAGGGCGCGATCCTGGAGTGATCAGGCTCCCTGCGTGATGCCTGCTTCTCCCTCTGCCTGTGTCTCTGCCTCTCATGAATCATGACAGAGTCTCTCTGTCTCTCATGAATAAATAAATAAATAAATAAAATCTTAAAAAAAATATATATTTCATTGTTTTCTGTCCTGCAAGTTTCCTGTCATTGTTAATCTCCATTTCATTGTGTGTATATTACACACACAATGTCTTTCTTTTCTCTTGTTGGTTTTAAGGTTTTCTCTCTAGCACTGGTTTTAAAGTTTATTTTGATATGCCTTGGCATTTTTTCCCCCTCATCCTCCTTCAGGTTTGTTGAGCATCTTATATTTGTGGGCTTATGATTTTTTAAAAATTTGGTAACATTTCAGCCATTGGTTTTTTATTTTTATTATTTTTATTTTTTAAAGATTTTATTTATTTATTCATGAGTGTCAGAGAGAGAGAGAGAGAGAGAGAGAGAGAGAGAGGCAGAGAAGACACAGGCAGAGGGAGAAGCAGGCTCCATGCAGGAAGCCCGATGTGGGACCTGATCCCGGGACTCCAGGATCATGTCCTGGGCTGAAGGCAGGTGCTACACCGCTGAGCCACCCAGGGATCCCCAACTGTTAGTTTTTTAAAAATATATTTTGTCTCCTTTCTCTCCTGGCACTTCTAGTACACATGCAGACTAATTGATGTCCTATAGGTCACTGATGGTTTGTTCTTTTCCTCCAGTCTTCTCTCTGTGCTTCATTTCTATTGCTGTATACTCAAGTTAACTGACTTTTCCTTTTGTTGCGCCTAATTTGTAATCTCTTCCACTGTATTTATCATGTTAGCTCTTATATTTTTCATCTCTAGTTGTTTCATTGGATCACTTTCATGTCTTGCAGTTCTTTTACTATACTCATATTTTCGTCTGCTTTCTTGGTCATATGGCTCATATTTATAATAGTTATAAAATCCTTCTGCCTTTTTTTAAAAGATATTATTTTTATGTAAACTCTATTGCCAATGTGAGGCTCAAACTCATGACTCCAAGATCAGGAGTCCCTCTGCTCTTTCTGTTATTTTGAGTCTTTTTCTGTGGATTGATTTTTCTCATGGTTATAATTCATATTTTCCTATTTTTTTAATATCCTTAGTAAATTTTAACTACATGTTAAACAATATGAAATTTATGCTATCAGTTGCTGGATCTTGTATTCCTTTAAATTGTGTTTTTTTTTTTTTTTTGGTGCACAGTCAAGTTATATGGAATCATTTCATTCTTGCAAAGCATACATTTAAACTTTATTAGGTAGTACAGAAATATTTTTAGTCTAGGTTAATCCCACTCCTAAGGTAATACTTTTTTTTAGGATTCTATTAAAAAATTCATGTATTTATGAGATATTTTCTCTGTGGCTGTTAGGAACATTAATTATTCCTAGTTCTTTGTGATCGTTGAGATCTATTCTGCCTACCTTTTCCCAGTGTTTGTTTTTGGTGTTCTGTGTTCTTTGTGTTGGCCTTTTTTTGGGGGGGGGAGGGGTCCGGCCTCAGGTAGTTTCATCTCACTCTTATACATATCAGTGCTTAGTCTAAGACTTGGTGGAGGTCCTCTGCTGTGTGTGTGCTCTCTATCTCTGAAGTTTCCTTCTAGTTGTTTTTCTGCTCTGCAAATTCTAGCAGCCTTGGCCTCTAAACTTTTGATATCTGTCTCCTAAGTACAGGGAATCTTCTGGATTCTGTTTGAGTTACCCTTTGTGTGCTGGTAGGTTTATTACCCTCTGTGGTAGCACTCCCCTCAGCTTTTCCCTCTGAGGATTCACTGTGCTGTGCTGCTTATTGTCCAGCATATGAAAACTATTTTTTCTCTTGATTTTCTGTTCAAGGTAGGAGAGTAAATGAGGTCTCTCAGTTATTATTAAATTATAGCTTGATATAAAAATCTCTTAGCTGTTTCTAAAGCCTTAAAAATATATGAAACATTATTGAACAAATGAAACATTTGTTCCAGTTTTCCCTACTTTGATTGTGGAATTGTCAGTTTATACCTGACAATTGTATATACCTATACATACTTGAAAATTCACATCATCTTTTCCAACTTCTACATCAAACTTCTATAGCAGAGTCTTAAAGTGCTTTATGGCCAGAATATACTGAGTGAGCCATATATCTTTAGCAATTTTATAGTCAATGCTTACGTATTTTTAGTTTTAAAAACAAAGCATTTTTAAAATGAAAAGATTGCGTAGGTACAGGAAAAAATAAGAGTGACTAAAAATAATCTTTTTCTTTTAAGACGTTTATTTATTTGAGAGAGAGATGGAGAGTGAGAGAGCACAAGAAGGGGGAACAGCAGAGAGAGAGGCAGAAGCAGGCATCCTGCTGAGCAGGGAGCCCCATGCAGGACTCTATCACAGGACCCTGGGATCATGACCTGAGCCAAAGGCAGACACTTAACCGACTGAGCCACTGAGGCGCCCCTGAATAAAATAATCTTGACTTGAGAATGATGGTAGAATTTTTTAAGTAGAGCAATAAGTCAGTGTGGTCACACTTCAGTTGTTATATAATATAAATACAAGATTGATGTGAAGTAGACTCTTAGTTATTATTTTAGCACTATGACAGTAGATTAGATGTTAGTATGTCTCTAATGTCAATTAGTAGTTTAAATAGTTTTTTCTCATATAAGTTTTGTTTATATAATCTTGGATTTATGTATTCAAAATCTGGAAAAGTAAAAGTGGGAGTATATGCAATTTCTAGAGTACACATTTCCATATATAGAAAAAAATTCCCATCACCATTTTAATTTTATTAGAATAATTTGTTATAGCATTTTAGAGATAAGTACTTTAAGCCCATTTTTAGATACTTTTAAAAGTATACTTAATTTTTGTATTAGATAATGCATACATTATATATATATATATATTTTTTAAATTTTTATTTATTTATGATAGTCACACAGAGAGAGAGAGAGAGAGGCAGAGACATAGGCAGAGGGAGAAGCAGGCTCCATGAACTGGGAGCCCGATGTGGGATTCGATCCCGGGTCTCCAGGATCGCGCCCTGGGCCCAAAGGCAGGCACCAAACCGCTGCGCCACCCAGGGATCCCACATTATATATTTTTGATAGGTGAATTTTGCTACTTAAATGATTAGCCATCAATAAGCTCACTAACTTGGGTCAATTAAAATCAAAACACTCAATTCATTTAAATTGGACTTAAATAACTTGACAGACCATTCCTTCTAAGAGTCCAATTAATAAGAGAAATGTAGAATAAACATGTAATCTAGTATTTGCAAATTTGAGTCATCATTAATTTAATATTTATTAAGCACAATATGTGCTTGTTACCATTTATAATTCTGAATTGATAATTTGAATAGGTAAATACTCTTTGATGTATCATGGTCATGCTGTCTGAGCTGCTGCTTTTTTTTTTTTTTTTTTTAAGATTTTATTCATTTATTTATATGAGAGAAAGAGACAGAGAGAGAGAGCCGAGGGCAAATGCTCAACTGACTGAGCCAACCAGGTGCCCCTGCTGTCTGGCTTCTAATTTGATGTAGCTTTATGGCCTCTAATATAAGTGCAGATATCTGAAAAAAATTGAAATTTGACTCAGAAAAATTGTGTGAGATATAGGTAAAGCTATTGTCTTAGTATTTTAGGAATAGTCTTTTGGTAGCAACAATGATTGCTAACACTTAAAAGAAGCTGTGTGTACATATATTTTCATTTTATCCTCACAAATAACTTGTAGGGTTAATTTTGTCGTTTCCCATATTTTATATACAAGGTCAGGGTAACAGAGAGGTAAAATTAATCTGACCACAGTCACACAGCTATTAAGTTTAAGAGTCAGAATCCAAAGTCAGGAGTCTTAGCTTCAGAACCCATCTTAGACCATTCCCCTTTCAAAGCCATTCTTATTTGAGGCTTCCTTCCTCTTCCTTTTGCCTTAGTGATTTTGGCCCCATGTCAACATCTGGTATTAGCTATCCTTTGGGAGGTATCTGGCATTGGTATAAATATTTTTATGTCTTAGAGATGGATAGAAATGAGCAAGTCCTTAGAAATTGGCAATAAATTAACTAGTTCCCCCTGGACATCTAGTCTTCTTGTAAACAGAAGATTCTATATTATTTATTTTTCATTCAAAGCTGTTTGTACTGTTTAGTAGTTATAATAGTAGACCTTCCCTATTTGTTCATCTTTCCCCTTTATACTCAGATTCTCATATACTGCCTAATGTTCTGCAACAAAAATATCACTATAAACATAATTAATGGTCTATTTGTTGGATTTCTTTTGTTCTTGAAATACCTTATTTTTTGAATATGCTTAATCTTCTAATGTGAGAAAACTGACATAAGCTTAAAATTTATGTTTAGAGAATTGATGTTTCATTCCTATCAACTGCAAAATTTCATTTTTATTAGTACATGCTGCCTTAGACACACAGTTAAGCTGTACGTCATCTTCCATTTGATGTCAAATGATACCAAAAGTTACCTAGTAAGCAATCACTGGTTATAGTGCAAAAATAATCAAAGATTTAGTCAATAACTCATGAAGTTTGATGTACTAGTATTGATAAACTAATTAAACAGATCTGCCTGTGTTCTTCCAGCCTACTGGGGCTCTGCTATGATTAGCTTTACAGCAAGGAGTGTTGTAACATTGAATGAAGGTAACTGATCAGAGAATGGTGTAGTCACGGAGCTTTAAGTACTCCCATTTCTGGTCACAGAATGGTTTCAAGGAAACTAGGCTTTCTCTGCACACCTGCAGCCAGTCGGTGCATAGGCCTCTTGTGGTCAATATTGATTGATTCTTATAACAGAACTAGAACAAATTTGGTGTTTTGCAACCTTCTGTGATTTAATATTGTTATGCTTTTTGCTATAACAGTCACAAAAATCCTTCTCCAATAGTGAGTAATTATAGCAATGCCTGCTAGCTCAGCTGTGGATCTGAATGTTTCAGTATTGCCAATATAAACCCCTGGATATATTCTGGAGTTCATAATTCAGCTTTAAAAGTTGGCTGTACAGTTACTTGGTAAATAAAGGTGTTGCTGAGAAATAAATCACAGTAGGATGAGGGGATGGGTGCATTCTAACCCATTTTCTTTGGAAACTTTTCAGAGAACGGTAGCCTGGATCTGAATGTAATTAGTAAGGAGAAAGAATACTTTAAATGGTTAATTAAAAAAAAAAACAAAAACCACAAGTTAAAGACTGGAGGCAATCCTTGTAATACCCATCATTTCTTCATATGTTGATGTTTTTTAGGCATCTATTTGGTGAATTATAACTATTGGTAAAGTAGATTCCTGATGTTGCAATTTAATGGAAAATGTCTTATTACATTTTTTTAGTGTACCATTGGGCTGTGATGTTTTTGTTCAGCTAATTATTGAAATCTTACTATATATGCCAGGCATGTGATTAGTCCTGAGCATAGACAGATGACTAAGGAATGGTTCCTGTATTTAAGTAACCTCTTGTTGATTCTAAGGTGAATTTGAGAAATATCTTAACTTAAAAATGCATCTGTGTATTGATTTGATTTATTGAAAATGCTATAAATCAGTCAGCTAGCAAATGTTAATTGCTTTTTGGCACTGTTATAATCCTAAGAACTTAAAAATTTGGTTGTGGAGAAAGCTGTCTATATCTCAATTAGATACATGTTTCTTGAACTGTAATGAAAAACTTTATATTTCCATTTAAATATAATCTAAAACATTGGGTAGATTTTGGATCATATGGTTGCCGTCTTACATAGTAGTATCCATAGTTTTGGAACCTGCGTGTATTCTTGTGTAAGATTGCTTGTTCTGAGTGAACATTGAAAGGGTTTGTGGACTTTCAGTGGCCTTAGTGGGTTGATATCATCTGTAGTTATGTGATCACTTGGGTGAAACAGCTGTTGATTGATTGGCACTCAGAGGTATGTTTTTTTTTTTTTTTTTTTTTTTTAAGAGTGTGTTTGTTCCTGATAGGCTAATGTTCCAAAGTAAGGGACTGTCACAGATTGGTTGACTGGCAGTTTGTTCATTTAGCTTGGGCTTTTTGTTGACATTTTGAAGAGGTTTAAAACAGTTTCAGTGGCTGCATCTTATCAGTGATATAGAAAAAGCTGTCTTTATAGAAATATATAAACTTAGACATATTTTCGGTTTGAGATTTTTTTTTTTATAATGAAACAGTTTAAAATACTTTTATAATCAGAGAAAGTACCATTCTACTGTAGAGGAGATCTGGAAGAGGAGATTCACCCCGAAGTAAAAATGTCTTTATTGTTTTATCTGAACACAAAATTAACATTCATTGTAAAAAAATTAAATAATAAAGATGTAAAGAGTGAGAGTGACGGTCGCTGGATAATATTACCACTCAAGTATAGTCACTCTTAACATTTTAATAAATAGATTTCTTAACTTATGCTTAGGTTTGAATCTGGTTCTTCATTTAATAGATGTGCTTTCTTGGTCAAGTTACTAAACCTTGTTGTGTTTCAGTTTCTTCATGTGTAAAATAGGAGTAATAATACCTGCTCATTGAATTGTTCATTTAAAATGAATTAATTGCACATAGTTAGTGCTATATATGTGTATTTTTTATTAATATAGAAGTGAGATCATATAATACATACTGTTTTGTACCTTTAAACATTTTACAAAGACATTTTTAATGTCAAGTACAGATTTACTTAAATCTATTTAGGGACTGCCTAGTATAGTGTTATATGGGTGTCCTGTAATTTATTTTACTATTCATCTTTGATGGACATTTTATTGTTTAATTTTTGCTTTTTTTAAAAAATATTTTATTTATTTATTCATGAGAGACACACACAGAGGGAGAGAGAGAGGCAGAGACACAGGCAGAGGGAGAAGCAGGCTCCATGCGGGGAGCCTGACGAAGGACTGGATCCCCGGTCTCCAGGATCAGGCCCTGGGCTGAAGGTGGCACTAAACCGCTGAGCCACCTGGGCTGCCCTCATTTTTGCTTTTTGAAGATATGATTATCAGAACTTGGGGGATTGAGACAAAAAATTTAAGTTATATTTGGGCACTGACTATTCCTCTTTGACTGGAAAGGAATTTTGGGACAGATTCTAGACTGCATTGGGTACTGAGTTTTAATATTTTAAGAGTTTTTAAAAAATATTTTATTTTATTTACTCATGAGAGATAGAGTGAGAGCGAGAGCGAGAGAGAGAGAGAGAGAGAGGCAGAGACACAGGCAGAGGGAGAAGCAGGCTCCATGCAGGGAGCCTGACGTGGGACTCCATCCGGGGTCTCCTGGATCAGGCCCTGGGCTGCAGGCGGCGCTAAACCGCTGCTCCACTGGGGCTGCCCTATTTTAAGTTTTAATTTTAAGACTTAATTGATCCATTCACTATGAAAGAGTATTTGGAAATAAATGTTTTGTTAACTTTCACTTATAACCCTGTCCATACAGTGTAGAAGAATGGATTGGTATCAACTTAACATGGTATATTTAGCTATTTAAATAAATATTAATGCAGATATAGAAAGTATGCTCATTAAGTTTTCACTTGTACTTATAAAATTGTAAAGAATATCAAAATAGATTGAAATACAAGTTAAAATCTAAAATTATCCTAAGAGGGTGCCATGCTATATTGAATTTAAGATGTTGACAGTTTTTATAGATAAATGTTAGATCTTGCCTTTTTTTTAAAAGAAAAAAACCTCACCAGAACATTTACTCAAGTATGGTTTGAGTAAATGGTTACATTTAGAAAAGATGTATTGTTATGTTTAAGAATTAGTTGTATCAGTGGAAGCCCCTCACATGGAACATGGCCTTAAACTTGTTTGTTCTCCTTAAACTTCATTTGTAGTTTGAAGTACTACACTGAAAGTATATAGACAAATTGGAATAAGTTCAGAAAGAACAAACAGGATAGTGAAGTAACTCAAAACTATGCTGTTAGGGTACATTGTTGGCTTAATTGGTAGAGCATGTGACTCTTGATTTTGGGGTTGTAAGTTCAAACCCACATTGGGCCTATAGCTTACTTAAGAAAAACGAGACAAAACTACACTGTGTCAAAGGAAATTGGTGTATGAGGGAAGGGAAGGGAAGGAAGGCCATGGCAGTTATCCTTATAGAAGTTCAGTTTTGATTAGTATGGCATAAAGTATGGCCTGGTTAGTACTCTCTTTCCTTTCCAGAATCAATTCCTCCTATTTCCAGCTATTTCCCCTAGTTCCTGTGCTCTTTGAACATCCCGTAAACTTTTAGATCTACTGAGACATACACAATCAGGCGCTGGTATCTAAAGATACTGAGAAGGAAAAAAAAAAATATAAAAAAATATAAAGATACTGAGAAGGAAGAGGCTATGAGCAGTTGATGAATTTCAACTGAAATTCTAATTTTTATTTAATTTTTCTGTTCATAATTCTAGTATAGATTTAGCGATTAAATTGCCATTTATAACCATTTTTAGAAGACCCTTCCAATCTTGTAGAATTTTTATTACATTAAATTGGTATTATTGTAATATCTTATTCTTACTGAGCTAAAAATATCATGTAATATATATTGGAATGTAATATTACCATACAATCAGAGTTGGGACTCCAGCACCTTTTGATTGATAAGGAAATTTTTTGATTGATAAAGAAATTAAATTCAAATACTATATAGTTAGTGAACAGAACCCAAATTATTTCTAGTATTTGTATCCCTCATTTTGAAAGTATTTTTACAATTCAGTTATATTTTAATATTCTTGTTTGAGTTTTGCTCAGGGATTTTTTTATTTTCTTCAGGAGGTAGTGTTACCAGACCACTGGTTCTGAACTCAGGTTCACCTGCTTCCCTGCTTGAAAATCAATAGAGAGACAGTGATGGTTGGAAAGGAAAAGTTGTTTTATTCAGGAAGCTGGCAGCCTGGGACTGTGGTGGACTTATATCCCAAAGACTGTCTTTCCTGTCCAGACAAAGCCAGAAGGTTTTAAAGGGGGAAGATGTGGGACATTGAGGGCTGGAGGTGGGCTGGCTACCTGCAGGGGAAGGTGGTGCCCAGGTGGATAATCATGGACATGACCTTGAACAAATTTGATGGCATCAGCAGCGATTGTATACCAGTGTGGGCAGGACTCCTCTCCTGGGGAAGTCTGGTCCTTCCCTCCTCAAGGCCGGTGGTCTGCAGATCTGAAGGAATAAATAGGTTAGTTTATCTACAAAGGGACTTACTTAAGTCGGCAAGCAAGGAGTGCATAAGCTTGAAACAAGTTAGCCCTTAAGACCTGTTGGAGTTACTACAGAACACCTTGATAGGATGTTGCTATTATAGATCAGATTATTAAAATGCTTATTTTACAAGCTTTTTCTGTTGCCATTCATTATCCTACAATATGTTATCTTTATATTACAATATAAGCTATTCAGTTATTTACTTTAGGAAAGTTGAGAATGGATTTGGCATTCAAACCATTCAATTTTTAATTTTCACTCTGGCTAGGATTAAATTATTATTATTATTTTTTAACAGATCAAGAAGTTAGTATATGTTTACCTGGTCCGGTATGCTGAAGAACAGCAGGATCTGGCACTCTTGTCCATAAGCACTTTTCAGCGAGCTCTGAAGGTAAATAATAGAGTGAACCAGCAAATAGCTACCGAGGTTTGTGGAGAGTTGAAGGTGTGTTACTTAAAGAAGTAGAGTAATAATCTAAATGACACAGTAGTGTTTTGAAAAGAGTTGAAAGGTCTCTCACTTTGCCTATTCAGTGTCCTTAGAAAATAATATATATAACTAATTAAACCTTTCCCTGTGTTTCATTTTCTGTATGTTCCTTTATGTCCTATTTAATCATTATCGTGCATCAAAGAACTCTTCATCATTATACCAACTAGTTGTTGAAAGTGTATAATGAAGGGACATGACTTTAAAGATAAAGTTTATAACCTGTAGCATTTTATGATTGTGAAACTCAAAAAACCCATTACTAAAACATGTTTAGTAATGAATGATCAACTAGAATTATAACCGTTACTTTTTTTGTTCAAACATTATTCAGGGAAATAAAGATTTACTTAACTCTTTTTACTTACCCATTTTCCATATACTGATTCTTTAAATTAAGTAGCTTTTTCCTATTATTATATTGTACCCTGTGCATACCAATTAATTTTGTCATAAAAATATCTTTGAAATATTGAACTTGAAATCTTGATGAATATTTTTATACTGTTTTTAGGATCCAAATCAACTAATCCGTGCAAGTGCTTTGAGAGTTCTGTCAAGTATTAGAGTACCAATTATCGTACCCATTATGATGCTTGCTATTAAGGAGGCTTCTGCTGATTTATCACCATATGTTAGGAAGAATGCAGCCCATGCAATACAGAAATTGTACAGGTAGGTGCTCTGTTAATAATACCAATGATCTCTAATGGTATGTGGAATGTTACAGCCTATGGAGGCTTATTTTATTAGTTCTTACTGTCAGTCTGTCCTCATACTAAGTAAACCCAGTGACAGTTTTTCTCCCCACAAACATTCTTTAGACATCTTTAACTTTATTTTGGTTATAGAGACCCTATGCTGGTTTTTACTTGTAAGCCTTTTAGGGCCTGTGATAATTTACAGATGTTATAACTTAAAAATGAATGGAATTTGAATTCTCATTTATATAGTATATCTCTCATGTACACATACACGTATTTTACTAGAAAATGAAGATTTTTTTTCTGTTTATTGTATGGTAGAATCTTAAGTGTATTAGTCTCTGAACTTTGTTCTTTTTAAATTTATATTCTTTTATTTTTTAAAAATTAATTTTAAAAAAAATTTAATATATTAGTTAATTAACATTATTTTCAGAGGTGGAGGTCAGTGATTCATCAGTTTTATGATACTCGGTGCTCATTACATCAAGTGCCCTCCTTAATGTCCATCACCTAGTTACCCCATTCCTTCCCCTCCTCCTGTCTAGCAACCCTCAGTTTGTTCCCTATGATTGAGTCTCTTATGGTTTGTCTCCCTCTCTGATTTCGTCATTTTATTTTTTCCTCTCTCCCCTATAATCCTGTTTTGTTTTTTAAGTTCCACATGAGTGAGATCATATGATAATTGTTTTTCTCTGATTAACTTATTTTGCTTAGCATAATACCCTCTGGTTCCATCTACATTGTTGCAAATGACAAGATTTCTTTCTTTCTTCCTTTCTTTCTTCCTTCCTTTCTTTTTTTCTTTTCTTTTCTTTTCTTTTTTCTTTTCTTTTCTTTTCTTTTCTTTTCTTTTCTTTTCTTTTCTTTTTTCTTTTCTTTTCTTTCTTTTCTTTCTTTTTTCTTCTTTTTTTGATAGCTGAGTTGTATTCCGTGTGTGTCTGTGTGGGGGGTATACTACATCTTGTTTATTCATTCATGTATTGATGGACATCTGGGCTCTTTCCATAGTTTAGCTATGGTGGACATTGCTGCTATAAACATTGGGGTGCAGGTGCTTCTTCAGATCGCTACATTTGTATCTTTGGAGTAAATACTTATCAACTCACTTTGTTCTCCTTTCTTCCAATCTTGGCCCTGATGTTCCCTCCCTTGTCGTCTTTTATAGAGCTATTTTAATGAATTTTAAAATACAGCACCATACCATATTTGTATAATATTTATTAAAATATCCTACAGTGGCTTAATCCTTATGGAAACCCTAAATAAAAAGCCTAAATAAAAGCCTAAATAAAAAGCCTAAATAAAATAATTCTCTATAATAATTTAGTGTTATTTTCTGTTACCATTGATTCCACAAGCTTTTATCAAGATCATTTTGTGTTTTGGTGTTGGATCGTATGTGTAAGATGTATGAAAATGGTAGAGGATGTATTATCATATATTTGAGGAAAAAAATCAAACCAATGCCAAATAATTAAAGGCAAGTTAAATAAGATACTAGCATATGCGTTTCTATAAATATAAGGTGTTCCCTCTTTTTCCCAATTGAAAAAGACAGTAAAATACAGGTGTGCTATTCCCAGCCATTCTTGCTCATAGTTGTAATACTTACGTACCTATTTGCCTGTCTCTCTGTCCACCCACTTGTCTATCATTCTCACTGTGCACTGGCACGCTGGATGGCGGCTGGCACCCAGGGCTGTCCTGTGGCAGAGAGGAAAGCACACTGTCTTCTCTGTGGTGCCAGCTTTGCCATTCTTGCCATGTGAGTTGCCAGCAAGTCCCTTGGCCTCCCTGGGCCTCGGTTCCCTTATCTGGGAAGTGAGGGAGATGGTGATGTTCCTTCTAGCCCTTAGGCTCACTGAGGTGAGATACATCAGTAACTTTTCTGAAATCCTTAGGAAGATAATTACAGAAAACTCTTCAGAATAAACGATAATGAAAGGTTAAAAACAATCTATAAATATAGAAATGCATACTAACCATGACTGATAGGATGTGGCTGAAAGATTATTGTGTAGGGCTTCATAATGTAAAGATATAATGAAGGAAGTGGGATTAGTTAGGAAAAGACTGCTGGGAGAAGGGAGACTGTAGCTAGAATTTGAAAGAATTAAAAAGTTTGTTCAGATAATTATAATGGTCAGCAATAAACTTATATAAGTGTGTAAAAAGTACATTTTCTTAAGTTAATTGTCAGATATGCTTTTCACTCACTATCTTTTTTTGCTGTATACTTGCAGAATAAGATCCAAGCTCGCTGTGACAGATTAAAAGTCCATCACTGGGCCCCACTTTACCTCTCCAGCCCCAGTCCTTACTCTCCTTGCCTGGAATTTATAATCTAGTAGCTCAGTACTGCCTCTTAGTCCTCTACAAAAAAAATTTTTTTAAGATTTTATTTATTTATTCATGAGAAACAGAGAGAGAGAGAGAGAGAGAGAGAGAGAGGGAGGCAGACATAGGCAGAGGGAGAAGCAGGCTCCCCACACAGGGCCCAAAGTGGGACTTAATCCCAAACCCCGGGATCACGCCCCAAGCCGAAGGCAGACACTGAGCTATCCAGGCGTCCTTACATAAAATGTTTTTAACTTAGAACTGTCTGTTTAGTGTTAACCTAGAAAAAAATCTCTTTTCTTCACTTAAAGCTGAATTGTTAAATTCATCTGAGATGTCACTTCCTCTGAGAAGTTCTCCATAATCCTTCTGCCTCCACTGGTGCTTTTTTTATTCTTGTCCTCTCTTACACATATTTCTACTATAGGGTATGATTGTGTTTGGGATTTCATTAGACTGTCTTATTTGTCTTTGTATTCTTAAGCTTCACAGTAAATGGACAGTAGTTGAATTCCATTTTACGAAGAAATTATATTGTTACCAATATTTCAGTGCTTAGAGCTGCTAATAGGATGCATTTCTTAATTCTGTATATGTAAGCCTTTGCTTATATTGTTTTGGTTTTAGATGGCAGGTTTTGTAATGCGTGTCTCTATTACTGAACTGAAATGATACCAGATTTTTACTTGGGAATTCTCTTTATTTGTTTTTGACCATTATGTATCCATAGTAAAAAAACATTGCTGTCCTATTACTTTTTTTCCTTAGTTAAAAACAGAATTCATCATTTATCTACTTGTAATTACTTTTTAAAGATTTTTCCAACTATTTTTTAGAAGTGAAGTTGATATTTAAATACTTCTTTAATGGTATTAGTGTCTGGGTTAAATTAATATGAACTTTGAAGGGAAAGATAGGACACATTTGGGAGTAAAGCGTCCCATTTTATTTCAGAATTGTTTTTTTTTTTTTTAATTTTTATTTATTTATGATAGTCACACAGAGAGAGGGAGAGAGAGGCAGAGACACAGGCAGAGGGAGAAGCAGGCTCCATGTACCGGGAGCCCGACGTGGGATTCGATCCTGGGTCTCCAGGATCGTGCCCTGGGCCAAAGGCAGGCGCCAAACCGCTGCGCCACTCAGGGCTCCCTGTTTCTTTTTATCTTTATGTAATTCTTGCTCTCCCTCTCCCCTAAAAAGTTTTCTTAATATTCTTGAAATGATTTACTTCATTTAAAATTAGAATTAAAGGGAAAAAACTTAATGTATGTCCTTTTCTTTTTATGTTTTAGCCTTGATCCAGAGCAGAAGGAAATGTTAATTGAAGTAATTGAAAAACTTCTAAAAGATAAAAGCACAGTAAGTGATAACCTTTTTGTGTCAAAATAAAATTGTGTTTTCTTTGCATAGTATTTTGCTGTTGTATATGTGGTATAATTATTCTTACTGACTTTGAAGTGGTATAAGTATTAATGGAGTTCATTAAATCTTTGAATAAAAATATGTTTATAAAGAGAAGTATTGTATTTAGAATTTTAGACTGTTACATATTTCTTCATTGGAGTCTGAAGAAGAACAAGTTGGGAAAAAAATCTGTGGCTAAATTGTTAACTACTTTGAGTGCAAAGTTTTTATTTCAAGCAACGATTTCTTAGGATTTTTATTTATTTATTTTTTAAAAATATTTTATTTATTTATTCATGAGAGACACAGAGAGACAGGCGGAGACATAGGCAGAGGGAGAAGCAGGCTCCATGCAAGGGGGCTGGATGTGGGACTTGATCCTGAGACTCCAGGGCCACACCCTGAGCCAAAGGCAGACACTCAACCACTGATCTGCCCAGGCGTCCCTCTTAGGATTTTTAAAGGCTGAATCACTTGGGAACAAATAACTGTTTTTAAAATAAAGTATTAGAAATTATTAAAGAGATTAAAAACTTAGAGGAGTATGTTTTGGTATTATAAATGTGTTTTTAAAAAATATTCTAAAACACTTTTATCTGTAGGACTTTTATTCTGGTAAGAGTGATCATACTGGTTGTATGAGTCATCTTTTGTGAATGTACTTATCTCCTCCTCCCTTCCCCCCTCCCATTCTTTTTGTATAGTGATAATGAAGTCTAGGAGTAGTGATGACACAAGGGGTCTGTGATCAGACGTCTGGAGGATCTGGTATAATGGTATCTCTGATAGAGGCTTCTGTACCCCCATTATGGCTCACACTCTTGAGGAAAAGGATACCTACCCATCTTAGGGTGCTGTCCCCACATATCAGATATCAGCATGTGTGTTGCTCAGTAGCAGCTCCCCAACAGACTAGCCACTAGGTTCATATAACTATTGTTGTATGGTTTAGTATATGGTTTATTTTGAGGAATGTTCAGTGTGCACTTGAGAAGTATGTGTATTCTCCTCTAGGTAGGTGGAGTGCTCTATAGATATGTTAGGTCTAATTGGTTTATAGTGTTGTTCAGGTCTTCTGTTTTTTTGTTGATCCTTTTCATTCTGGTTCTGTCCATTATATAAAGTGCAGTATTGAAGTCTCCTATTATTGTAGGGTAGTCTGTATCTCCTCTTCATTTCTGTCACTGTTTAATATATTTAGGAGTTCTTTTGTTTGGTGTATATATAATTGTTTTTTAATTTTCCTTTTGTCATAAATGTCTATCTCTAATAACACCTTTGTTTTAAAGTCTATTTTGTCTGATATAAGTACAGCTATTTTGCCTTCTTATGGTTGCTGTTTACATGATATATCTTTTTCTTTGCTTTTACTCTCAACTTGTTGGTAATTTTGAATCTAATATGTGTCTCCTGTAAATAACATATAGTTGGATTTTTTAATTCACTATGACAACATGTGCCTTTTGATTAAATTGTTTAATCCATTTACATTTAGTATTATTGATTGAATTTATAGCTGTTTACTTGTTTTTCTGTTTCATGTCTTTTTTGTTCCTCATTTCTCCTTCATTGCTTTCTTTTTGAATGAAGTGAATAAATTCTGTTGAACATTTTACTTCCTTTAATGAGTTTTTCAATATATACTCGCCCTCCCACTATTTACTTAGAAAATGTTATATTACACATGAAATTATGGTTGAAGATTTCATTCCTAAGCCATCTGGCAAATTTAGTCTGTCAAATAGCAGAAATCTTCATTGCATTTCTTCTATAGTATTTGATGTAATATAGGAAGTAAGTAAACATAGATTTGGCTAATAAATGAAGACAGAAAAAAAAATTTGCTTTCTTTTTGTCTTCTGCATGGCATACTTGTTATCTGCTTCTAGGACCCAGATGTGGAATCAGTATTATTGGTATTATGGTTAACTTGATTTTAGTAATAATACAAAAACATTTAGTTTCTTTGATGTGCAAGACATTTGCCAAGGACTGTGGAGAATAAAATAAGATCTATAAGAAACAGATCCTTTATTTTAATGTAGTTTACCATGATTTCTGTTACATTATAGACTAACAAATTTGTTGCATGGCCCAGGAATGAAATCTGCATTTATAGTGTGTGCATGTCTTCCCAAACAAGATATGTCATAGGTGAAAATTGTAGTGTTTGGAATTAGAATTGGGTTTGTGTCTGAACTTCTGCCCCTTGGTAGCTATATATTAAGCCTTCCTAAGTTTCAGTTCCCAAATATGTATGGCTTGTAATTTCTAATGATAAAGTGTTATTTGTGTTTAAAGAGCTGTTGTATTATAAAACCCTTGTCATAGTGCCGGACACCATAAAAGGGGATTAATACATATTCCAAGTAAGCTATCAGGGACTGAAAAAGGAATGTAAAGGATAATTTCTTTGTAAATTTGCAATAGTTGGTTATTAATTTCTGACCATTTATTTCCAAAACACAGAAAACATTGAGTACTTGTTCCTGGTAGATATTTAATGTTTGTCGAATGATTGTGGAATTAATTTGTTAATTTTTTGGTGATTGTAATTAGGTGCTTACTATCATTTTTAACACTTTGCTTCCCAAATGGTGTATATCCTATTTAGTGTTTGCAGGTAGATGTTTTGGGAGCTTTGATGGTCTGTCACTTAAGAGGCACTCATTTTTCCCAAAGTGTTTCATGTTTATATATTTTTTAACTCAAAAGACATCTTTATTTTTCTGCCTGTATTAAATGGCAGTATTTTATACTGATATGTCTTACAATAGTATAGGGTTCCTTCTAGCCTCCTACCGTTTCAGCTTCCTTATCCAACATTAAAAAATGTGGCTCTCATTATCCTCAGCATATTTACTTGTTCAATCCCAAGATAAGAGCAAGTGTTTCAGAATGCTAGCACGTACATTTGTGGGAGTGGTGAGATGAGGATTGCTGATTGAGTTAAATATTGGTTTAGAGTTGTATTAATATGTAGTTTGACCTCTTTGATATTACTGTAAATTGAAATTGCTTCACATTGAGCTTGTTATATTGGCATATAAAAAAGTTCTTGATTTTCTGTATGGTAATTTTATATCTTCTTAATCAAGTTCTCTTATTGTTTGATTTAGTTATATCATTTTTTCTCCATAGTTTATTCTAGAAAATATATCATCTGCCAATAGAGTGATTTTACTTCTTCTTTTCCAATTCTTATGACTATTCATTTCTTTTGTGTAATTATAGACCTGTATACCAGTAGTAGTGGAGATGGTGAGCATACTTGTTTTGTTTCAATCTAAAGGAAGTGCCTGTAATGTATCTCTATTAAGTAAGATGCTGACCCTGATGATTTTCTCTTTATCTTTGAAATTTAATAGCTTTAAATGGTGTCTCAGGGTTACGTGATGTGGGTCAATTTTTTCTGGTACTCTGTGAACATTTTAAAAATGTAGATTCAGAACTTACATTATTTCTAGCAAAGTTTTTTTTTTTTTTTTTAAGATGATGGTTTTAAACAATTTTGTTTGTTACTTTTATTTCTTCCAGGATTTCAATTTTATGTATGTTGGATCTTCTTTTCTTATCTACATTTCAACCACTGTCTCTCTAAACCTTTTTACTTCTTTCTTTACCTCATTTTTGTTCACTTGGTTTTTTACCTTTCTTTAATTCCCCTTACTAAATTTTCATTCAACTGTTTTCTTGCAGGGGCACCTTGCAATTGAATGATCATGTTGACTATTTTCTTCCCTTTTCAGTTCTTTCTTGGGTTCAGTCAACCTCTGTTTTATTTCTTCCTGATGTCTTTTGTTTATTTCTGTTCTCTTTTATGAATTTCTGATGCGTGTTCATTTTTCTTATCTTCAGATGCTTCTTTGAGGATGCTTATTACTTCAATTTGGAGTGTTGTGTTAGTTTTCTTATGCTTCATCATTAATTTTTTTGTGGTTACTTCTCAGCAGTTGAATTGTTGATTTTCACTTTCTGTTTTCAATACATGTAGATTACTTACATCTTTACATTTCTTTGGATAGGGTTAGTAGTTTGAGTTTGAGGTAGTTTGCAAAATTGCTAGTGTATGAGCACCCTTTCTGTTAGAATAGCAAAATAATGCTTTTCTATTAAATGGCTTTTTTGAGGGAGAGCATGGAGTGTATGTCCTAAAGTTATTTTGATTGATTTTTTTTTTTTCTTTTTTGGTCTTCTAGGATCCTGAATTTCCTCCTCTGGTTTCTTTTTTCTGTCACCTTATAGTTTATAAGGAACTCCTTTTCCTCTATCTCTTTTTTGACTTGTTCCAATTCTTGAAATTTTTCTTTACCCAGATAGCCTCATTGAATCCTCCCTCCACCTGCTACCCTCTTGAAATTTCTTCTTTGTAATTTGTTGGATCTACCAGGAATCTTATGCACTGTTTTTACACTTAGAGTACTCTTTTTCTCCTGTCGACTTTATTTCCCCCTTTTGTTTACAACCAACTCCTTACTGCTTTGTTATGGGCAGTTTTTTCTAGGCTGCCATAGATCTTTGTGAAGTTTTATGATACAAGCTTGAAGAATAACTCTCTGGGATTTGGGACTTAGTTTTCTACTTACATATAATATGAAATTTGGATATTCCCTGTTTTTTAGTTATGCTTAAGGCATAGGTTTTCATCTTTAATTTTTCTGGGTTTGTTTTAGGAGGTTGAGATTTACCCAGGTACTGTAACTTGCCTTCCTGTTATTTAAATTAATTATGTTTTGAGAACATTTTCTGATAATTTTTCCTTTGTGTGATTATAATCTATTGTAGAAAGGTTTAAAATATTCTGATATTTATGGATCTTAGCTTTATTACTTACCTTTGTCTCTTATATTTCTTTACTGAAAGAAGACAGCTGTATTTATTTCCTTCCCCAAATTAATAATGTCAGTATTGACATTTAAACCAGTAAGAATCCGGAGTGCATGGGTGGCTCAGTTGGTTAAGTGTCTGCCTTCAGAGCAGGTGATGATCTCAGGGTCCTGGGATGGAGCCCTGCTTTTCTGCTTTGGGTTCCTTGCTCAGCATGGAGTTTGCTTCTCCCTATCCATCTGCCCCTACTCTATTCTTGCTTGCTCTCACTATCTATCAAATAAATAAAATCTTAAAAACAAACAAACAAACAAACCCAGTAAGAATTCCAAATCATTTTTGTTTAAAAATTTCCCAATTATTATTATTTTTTAAAATTTCCCAATTAAAAAAAATTCCCAATTAAGTGAACAGTGCATGTCTAATTTATTTCCACATTTTGAAAAATAATTTATTTGTTATCAGCAAGAACTTCTTGGGATCATTATGATGTTAACATTGCTATAGTTGCTGATAAGTATAAATTTGAAAGATGTCAATCTGTTTAAAACTTTTCTTCACTTAACCTTTTGACTTTGAGATATACCTTCTGTTACTTCTTTTAGTCCAAAGAAAGACAGTTCTATAATTACATTTTAAGGAAAGGTGGAAGTATAAACATATTAAAATAGAATACTTTTTCCATACAACTAGAGTAAGACTAATATTTATCATTAAAATAGTCCTTTTCTAAAAATACATCATGTAGGGTTAAGGAATATAGTAATGGTAAAATAACCAGAAGAACATTTTAGGGTTACTCAGGTAACTATTGTCTTAAAGTTATCTGTAAATTTTGAAAGACATGTATCCCACAACTATAGTCAGTGAAATTAAAAGAGAATATTTTATTTATGTTGCATTATCCCCAATCAACTATTACAAGTTTTCTTTTTATAATTTCATTGTATGATCCTAGATTTACTGTTGTCATCCTATATTCTTTACTTAACATGTCCTAAATGCACGTTTTCTGATATTCAGTTACAAATTCATTTTTTAAATTTATAATGCTTTCTCTGGCTTGTCTTTAAAAGGTAGAAATCCATATTTGTTGAGCAATTTAAGCATAGCAGCCTTATTTAGAACATCTCAAAAGCAAGGTGGTATTTATTTTCTGTTTCTTTCAGGTTAATTTTAAAGAAATCCTTTGTGTATAGCATTTAGCTTTCTAATAGAAAACAGAATTTCTTAAGAAAACAGATTAGTTCAGTCCTTACTGAAAAACTCAGTTGTTTATTTTTTTTTTTAGTGATAAAGTTTCTCCTTAATTTAGCTACAAAATGGTGTTTAATGAATATATTGGTAGTTCATAACTAAACTATGGTGCTAAGACACCATTTTATGTTATTGATTTAATGTTGGTAAAAGCTTCACTGTTGTGGGCAAAAAAACCCCCACACCTCTGATTTTGTGCAGATGTTTTATTGTGATAGATCTATTATCCAGCTATTAGAAGATAAATGACTGATCTTTCCCATTTTCCATGCCTCAAGAAAATTGAAATAAGAAGGGGAATATCATTTGGGCTGTATGATTAGGGCAGGTTGGATGGCCATTAATTTAAGAGAAGAAAATCTTGGCAGCATTGGCCAACTTATACCATATTATCAATCAAACCTTGATGCACTTCTTGTGATGACCCAGCACTCTCAGGTTTTTGCAACGTTAATTAGAATTCATGACAAAATAGATGCAAGGAAACGTTTTGTACCCTTCATAATTTTATAGAAAATTTATTGTTATTAGAGGAACCATTTGCTTAGTGTGATTTTTTTCATTACCAGCTTGTCAACTAGCATAGATAATCTGGAGAAAATATGAACTCCATAGATGGGGTGTCACTTTTGTTGATGGTTCATGTAGTTTACCTTGGAGCACAGCTAATGGCTGAAGTTCATAGCAACAGCACAGAAAAACGTGGCAACCAAGGGAAGATAAATGAACCATGTTTATAGCTTTAATATAAAAAATACATAAATGGAAAACTGCATTTGAATTTGATGAGCTCATTGCTAGTTTTGTTGGAGTGATTTATTTTTCCCCTTATATAAAAAGCTACTATTGACACAGTGAGATGGAAATTAACTGTCTGTTTTTGGGAAACCAATATTTTTGGTTTTAAAATCCGAGTAGATCATTTTATTTTAATTCTGGAAGTTTTATAGAATATTGAATGTTTAATAGACCAAAATTATCAATTCTGGCATTGTTTAGCCTAGGGTCATTTTGTTAAATGCATACATGGAAATATCTAAAATGGTCAGTTTTATTTTGTGAAGGTACATTTCTTTATATTCTAATTATTTTTGTGTTTCCTTCAATTATATTCATACTTAAAGTATTTTCTGTTTTTCATGTTACCTCTTAGTACTTTAGAATTATGTTGTACCTATAGCTCTTGGTTTAATAAATTTAATAACATTTAATAGCATTTGGTAGCTGATTTTTCTTTTCATTGTTTGGTGTCTCTACTAAACACTTTGAAAAAAAATCCTCTAGGCTTAGGCAAAATAACTTGATTTTGCATAGTATTTCTTGAATTGAAACTTTGATGAATTGCTATTTTAGTTTCATGGATTATTTTATTCTAGTATTATTTATTTTTGTACCTTAATGTCTTATCAATTGATATTATATCTTCTATTAATGTAAGATTGGCATTTATATAAAATATATGTATGGATAGATATATTTCACAAATACTAAGTTATTCTTTGGTTTGATATCTTAAACTTTAGTTGTTTTAAGAGATTTTTAAATGATGCTAAATCTTAATCGTTTAGAAATATGGTTATCACAGAATATAATTTTTGAAGAGTGATTTGTGCAGGAGATATCAAAATGTGGAGATGAAAACATGAACTTAACTTCCTTTCCATATCAATAGCAAATAGGAAATTATACGTATAATACATTTTTTATTTAGTTCACACAAATAATCAATTCTTTGCTTTTTCGATTGAAGTGCATTCATGCTGGGACCAGCAGGCACCAGTACATGGGCAGGGCTGGAGTCAATAAATGCGGCTTCACGTTTATACTGATTGGTAATTCATAAAATCCCCACAGGACTGGAAACTTGTTTAGCATAATAGCAAGTCTATATTCTGAGCTGTTTTCTTTCAATTGTATTGTTGGTTGCATATTAATAAACTAAATGTCAGCCAAGTAGAGGGACAAACACTAAAAATACAAATATCATTGTATCTAATATTTTTCAGAAAGTACCATTTCAGTAAGTTACATTTCTATTTAATTGCTTATTTTAAGTCATTGGGGAAATTTTAGACACTAAAATGAAGATCCCTAGTGTTTAGAAAGAATATGATATTAATTTATTTTTCAACAGTATTATATTGTTGGCTAACTGCACAGTGGTACATATATAGAAGTATTTGTATATTATGTATTCTGCTTAGCTTGTATCTTTATACCAAAGATAGCTTAATTTCACTACTTTGCCAAAGTATGACAATTAAGCAAACAGCATTTATAGTTCATTAATTGGTCTTGGAGAGAGCTGACTTTTGTTGGTAATACATTATTTCACCTTGTACACATCGTTACATCAGTTATTAAATGCTAAAATCTTAGCCTGTGTGTTTTCTTTGTAAATAAAATAATGGTAAAAATTAACAAATGGGTTAAAATGTTGAAGATTTGAAAGTGTTTTACACCAGAGACACTTAAGAGTTCCTCACACACTTTAAAATAAATTCATTGTTGTTTTCATTTTAAACTGATATGATGTGGTCTTTGTTATAGTCTTGATTATTTTTCTGAATGTTATATACTAAATGATGGATCTTTAGATTGGAACTTAGGTTAGCTTTAAAAATAAAAAAATGTATGTGATGAATATGTTGAGTCATGTATGAACAATTTATTGAAATTTAGTGTGACAAAAAAATTGGTGGAATTTTTAATACTAATTGTAATATTTCAGGAAGAAGCTAGCTTTTCAGACATGTTACAGCTATAAAAATTATTCTTTGAGGGAGTGACAGTTAAAATTTGTTATTTAAACATTAACAATCATTTTTTAAATAACTGAATACTTTAAATATTGATTGTCATAAATCTGATTGTATCTCTGTAATGCCTGAGTAGAGTCTTTGATGGTAAGAAAAGTTTTTTAATGAGTTACTATTTCTTCCTTTTCTAGCTGGTAGCTGGCAGTGTTGTGATGGCATTTGAAGAAGTATGCCCGGATAGAATAGATCTGATTCACAAGAATTACCGCAAGCTCTGTAATTTACTAGTTGATGTAGAAGAGTGGGGACAAGTTGTCATAATCCACATGCTAACTCGATATGCTCGTACACAATTTGTCAGTCCTTGGAAAGAGGTAAGTGTTGAGTGGTCTTCCAATTATAAAGTATACTAAGAAAATGGATGAGCTTTTAAAAATGTGTATAGTTGTAAAATATAGAGATCTGCATATTTATGGAGGACTCCTTTTATTTATGTTCTTTTGGAAAGCAGGGAAAAATAAATTGAAAGGTAATTTTTCATTATTTTGGCACTAATTGATATATACTGTATGACTTAAGGTATAAACTCTTAGGGTATAAACTCTTGTTAGGAGTAACAGTCTGGTACAGTGTTAGCAGTGATACTGCCAAATCATAGATTTCTTTGGTGATTAGTTGCTTTCATATTTTTAAGTCTTGACTGTTATGTAATTCACTTGTACAAGTAGGTAATGTGATTCTAGCACTTGTGAGTTTATACTTGAGATTTCTTGCCTTTATGAGAAATATTGCTAAACTTTTAAACTACATTTTCAAAGTTTTATATTTTAAAATGTTTTGTTTTCCATTTTTCACTTAAGCTGATAGAATTTTAGTGAAATTTATAATTAAATAAACTTTAAAATAGTTTTCTTTATGCATATTAGCATTAGAAGCATAACTAATACCTTTTTTTATTTTATTGACAATTGAGAAAATTTTATTTACATAGCTTGCAATGGAGATCCTTTTGTGAATATATTCAATATTTAAGTATAAATTTGAAACTCGTTTTAAAAAAGAAGTTAAATATTATAAGAATAGCACATTCATTCTAATATTGTGATACTTCTTTTTTTGTCTTTTTAAAAAGCCAGTGGAGGAGGATGGGAAGATGGGCAAAATGGGTTAAAGGGAGTAGGAGATACAGGCTTCCAGGTGATGGAATGAATAAGTCATGGAGATGAAAAGTACAGCTTAGGGAGTATATTCAGCCATATTTTAATAGTACTGCTTGGTGATGTTAGCTACAGTTGTGATGAGCTAGCATAATGTAGAGTTGTTGAATTGCTATGTTGTACACCTGAAACTAATATAACATGTCAACTTCAATTAAAAAGGAAAAAGTAGTATTATAGATTTTTAAAATCAACTGCTTAAAAAGTAAAAAACCAAAAATACCCCAATTATATCATAATGGTTTATGTACAAACTTACACGTACATACACTTTTGTTGCTCAATACATTTGTGTTCAGTACATTTTACTTTTGTTAATTAGAAATAAAGTGAGAGGAAAATGTATATAAAATGGAGGAATGTTCATAATACTGTAGATGACATGTTTAGCTTTCAGATGTTTAAGGGGTTTAAATATTTAAAATATTCATCAGTGCTTTTTACAGTGATAGTATTATTAGTATTAAAAATTATTTTAAATATTTAAAAATATATTTTTATCCATAAGACTTTATAGTACTGACTCCATTTTTCATTTTAATATTAAGAAAGTGTTTAGGTGATTTAAAATTGAAATATGTGGGGATCCATGGGTGGCTCAGCGGTTTAGTGCTGCCTTCAGCCCAGGGCGTGATCCTGGAGACCTGGGATCGAGTCCCACATCAGGCTCCCTGCATGGAGCCTGCTTCTCCCTCTGCCTGTGCCTGTGCCTCTCTTTCTCTCTCTGGGTCTCTCATGAATAAATAAAATCTTAAAAAAAATGAAATATGCTTTGAATTATTTATATATAAAAGTCTCATGCCATATAGACTCTTACATAGATGATTATTTTTTTTTATAAAGTTGATTTTATTTATCACTGAACAGAGTAAACTCTTGGTGGCACTTTTGCTGGACTTAAGCAACAACATGCCCATGCTGCAACTGTCTTGACTCTCTCATGTAAATGGTAACTTTAACAAGAGATTTTTGTTGCTAATAATAAGTTGTTTGATTTCAGCCAATTCTTTTCCAGAGTGGCTATTCACATTTTTTTTTCCATTATAAGGTTGCAAAGTAATTTTTTATGTTATAAAGTAATTTTGCGGGATCCCTGGGTGGCGCAGCGGTTTGGCGCCTGCCTTTAGCCCAGGGCGCGATCCTGGAGACCCGGGATCGAATCCCACGTCAGGCTCCCGGTGCATGGAGCCTGCTTCTCCCTCTGCCTGTGTCTCTGCCTCTCTCTCTCTCTCTCTCTCTCTGTGTGACTATCATAAATAAATAAAAATTAAAAAAAAAATAAAGTAATTTTGCCACTATTTAATAAGATTTTAAATCTTACTTTCCTGCCACCATCAAATCATTTTGAGTATCCCTATGCAAATAATCCTTTGCTTTGTTATTATGTAGAAATTAGAATTAAATACATCTTCCTTGCCATAGCTTCTAAAAATGTCTATTTTAAAATCTCTGTTTTTGTAGTCTATTTATTTGTGTTTTTGTTCCTTGAATTTTATTTCATCTTATTTTTAGATAAAATTCAGGTTGAAAGCTATTTGTAAAGCTAGCAGGTTAAATTTTGTACTACCATATATATTTACTTTTTTGATAAGTAATTTAAAAAGTTGAGGCTACATGTATTTCTTCTGTTTTCACATGTAGGTTCTTTGCACATTAATTATTACAAACATGAAATGAAGTCTGGTCATTGTCCTGGGTACGCTGAAACTGGGCGAAGTAATTTCTTACCTTGCACTTATTTGCAATCTAACCTTGGCATTGGTAGTATTCTAGATTATGTGGTTAATAGACTAATTCATTAGTTTTCAAATGTGCAAATGTGCATCTTAGGCCTCGCAGATGCTGTAACACTGCCATAGAACAACCACGGGAGGTAGTGGTGCTCTAGATTCTGCAGCTCTCTGGGTTCTTGCCTCTGATCCAGAGCAGCCTTCATCTTTGTCTGCCTTTCATATATATCTATGAATATGATTTCCTTTGAGAAAGATTTCTTGGCTTAAAGAAAGAAAAGAAGAAAACCTCAGTCAAATAGAAGATTTATCCGAGTTTAGCGAACTATAGTTATAACTTTTTTTTTTTTAAGAGGAAATTCAGGCACATGGTAAGATAAAAGATAAATCTTCCTTCTCATAACCTCTAGGTTGACCCCTTAAAGGTATTTCCTGGTAACTAATTTCAGTTTTTCTAGTGGTTATAAATTTTACTTTGGATAACACATTTCACTTTATTTATTAATTTAAAGTGGTATCAGTTGATTCCCAAATCATCAAGATAACAGGCCTTTGTCTCTGTATACGTATGTCTTCTGTTCAGTACCAGCAGGATAGATTTGGAAGGGTCATCCTTTATTGCAGTATAGAAGTTAGGGATTGTCCAAGATGTTAGACTTTTGGTACAAATACATTTAAGGTTCAAGTGGATTATCACCATTTAGACCATGTTCATGCTTACTCTGAGTTTACTCATCTCAGACTTTCTGTATGGCTTGTTAGAATTCTGTTTTACTAACTTTTCAGTGAGCAGCCCAGCCACTTGTAATACTGTAGGCTTTTTGGCCTAGACTTTAAGTTGCATCCAACTTTTTAGGACTACGTGTGGTAATTTTAATTTTAAAAATTAAAAATTTTAATTTTAATTAAATTAAAGGGAGTACTGGGGTGGCTTAGTTGGTTAAGTGGCTGCATTGGGCTCAGGTCATTATATCAAGGTATTATCCCCCTATTCTGGATTGGGCTCCCTGCTCAGCAGGGTGTCTGCTTTTCTCTCTCCTGCCTCTCCCCCCTAGCCCGTGTGCCCTTGCTTTCTCTATCAAATGAATAAATCTTAAAAAAAAAAAAAAAAAAAAAGTTGAGAAGCTCAGTCATCAAGCTGAAATAAATTTAGAGGTATTTTGCATTCTTGTCTGCTTTCATTTTTCACTCCTTAAGTTTGTAGAAAGCATACCATATAGTAAAGAATTGCTGAGAATAATATAGGATAGAAAGACAAAGTGGAACAGTACTCTATACCTTAATCCGTGCTTGTTACAATCCTGTTTTATCCTTACCATCGTGTCTTGAATGTATTTCTGTCATGAAATTAGCAGTGTAAAGGTGGACGTTCTAGCATCTCAGCCCCTTCTACGTACAGGCGGAAGCCACTTGTATAAATGCTGTATGAACACCATTTTATGATATATAAAGCACCATTTACCTTGAAGTGAAAGATTTTACAAGAAAACATTCTCACTAAAACAATATATTGATTTAAAAGTTAAAGTAAAAAACTGCCTATATGTACCAAATTCATTAAAATCAAGGGAATTCTTTCTCAGGTGCGAAGATAATATGTGAAAAATAACACCATAATACATTAAATTCAGTAGTTTCTTATTTTGCTGTACTTAAGTAGTATTTTATTTGAGATGGGATAGTAGTGATTATTATACCCGTTTTATAAATGATGACATTGAGGCGTGTAGATTTTAACAACTCACCTAAGATAATATTGCTTGTACATGTGGAGCCAGAAATATAAACAGAAAGATCTGATCTCTAGGTTAGCATTCTTTTCTTTGTATTCTATCATCTCATGACTTTTTTTTTATGACTTTTTTTTTAACCTCATGACTTTCAAATTAAACTGTCTTTCTGCTTACTTTAATAAGTTTCTCTGTGTTTACTTACTATGTTCCAGTTGAAGCCATTTTTGAAGCTCCCCCTCCCTAATCCATAGTGCTTAGACATCGCAATTAGGTAACAACTATAATTAAATTTGCTTTTCAGAAAGAAGAATCATGTTTCTCATTGAACTTTTAAGACATTTGTTTATGTTTATATGCTTGAAAGGTAACAAAATTGTTTTTATGAGGAATTGAAAATCAGTAGAAATACTTTTTGAGATGAGCTGATGTAACATACTTTTGTCAATAAATTCTCAAATGAACACATCATATATAAACAAGCTTCTTTAGGGCAGAAGATATTTTTAATTTAGTTTATTTGCATCATTATAGATCAGTATTTAGGCTGTTTATATGTAAATGTATGATTTGAGGAACAATTAAGTGTTGACAAAGTAGATTGCAGTCATATCAATTGCAGTGCATTTTCCATAATTTTTCTAACTGACATCTTTGATGATAAATAGTGGATGCCAAGTCAAAGCCGATTATACAGTGCACTAGGAATTCATGGGGCTGTCAGGGAGAAGACCGATTGACTTTAAATTTACATATTAATGAGAAGATTTGTTAAGAGGGTGCTTGACTATAGAAAATAACAGCGTATTTATAGGGCACGACATTTTATAAATAAAGCTGATGCAGGAAAATGGAAATTAAACCTTTTAGGTTAATAAATTCAAGAGACTGCTAAAATGCATATTTGCATTTTTATTTTCTCAAATTTACCTTACTCTTTGCACTCCATGTAGGGTTTTTTTGTTTTGTTTTTTTTTATTCTAGGTCAAGTTTGTATAATTTTCAAGGATATAAAATTACTTAAATATTTTCTTTGTGTCATTCAAGCGTGTTATGGGAGAATACTCGAAGCATAAATGTAAATCTCTAAGACTAAAGTTGCTTTGGTAGAAATAATGGATTTTAAAAAATAAATATTATAAAATACCAAGTTAATTTTAAGAGTATTACAAAAACAAAAAACAAAAAAACCCCTTTACTGGTGTTAATTATCAATTGAAAGAAAGCTCATGAACGAGGACCTGACAGAAAGGTTGTTAATTTTATGAATCTAGTTCTTTAAAAGTTAAACTTTCTCTAGGAGATGACAGTTTTATAAGAATTATCAAAATTTTTTACTTTCATGATTTAGAACTTAAAACTTTATGTACTCACAAAACTCACGTTTTGTTTATGAATCCAGGTAATACAATTTTAGTGGCAGTATGCATTCCATTTTGAAATTTGGAGTGATGAATTTACTTTTATTTCTCTGAATAGATCTGTACTTCAGTTATAAAACCTTAGGTGTAAGAAAGTTCCAAGATTAGAATATTGTTTAAAGTATTTTGAGATCAATTCCTGAAGTTTTTCAGGAACAGCTATAAAATAACTCAGTAGAACACAAAATTTGTATATATAGTTCTCGATTAGCTGTTTTCTGAAAATACAAAGGTATTGTGAAAATAGTATACCATGTCCTGTCTTCCAGGACCTACATGGTAGAGATTATTTTTTATTGAACTTTTATTTTCTTTACAGGTTCATATTCTTTGTAAAATAAATTTTGTATTACATTTTAATAATGGACTGTTTTTGAATCTCACTATTGTGCTAAATTTTAAAATAACAGTAGTGGGGAGTTAAGGTGGAATCCATGCTTTACATACAAATACAGAAGTTTTTGTGCACTTTGTCAGGCACTTATTATTTTTTTTTAAAGATTTTTATTTATTTATTCATGACAGATGCACACACAGAGAGAGAGAGGCAGAGGGAGAAGCAGGCCCCATGCAGGGAGCCTGATGTGGGACTCGATCCCGGGACTCCAGGATCGCGCTCTGGGCCAAAGGCAGGCGCTAAACCACTGAGCCACCCAGGGATCCCCTTGTCAGGCACTTATTGATGAAGGGTTCAATGTGCACTAGTTACTGGGAAACTGAACAATATGCGGATATTGAAATAGGGTCTCCCCTCCCTCTGTTAGTTATGAAGCATTTATCTTAGAGTCCTTATTTTTCTTGTTCATGGTTTATTTTTGATTGGATTTTTTAACTCATGAAGTTTCTTTTAAAAATATTTTAAATTTTATACAAGTAAACATGTACATGGTTAAAAAAAAGAAGTTAAATAATATGTGGATTCTGAGAAGTGACATTTTTCTGTTCCATCCTTCCCCTCGCCTGAATCAGCTACCTCAAATTCTTTTAGAAATGTATATATTTAACCTTCTCTATTTCTAAGTAATATACATTTTTTTGTAATATGTATATATTGCTGTTTCTTGGTTTATGAATTTTAGACATTTTATATTGACTTCCTGTTATAGAAATGGAAGATTGGCATTCTTCTGTATTGTCTCATGCTTTCATTATTCCATCTTTGCTTCCCATTATTCCATCATGCTTTCATTATTCCAAAAAATACTGTTTTATTATAATTTTTTAATGTGTATTCATTTAATTGTGACTTTTCAAATATTTCTGTATAGTAACATTTTCATCTCCTTTCTTAAGGAATCAATATTCTCTTAGGTATTTGAAATGTCATGTTACTTTTATACATGACATCTTGGTTGCATATAATACTCTTGGGTCAGGACAGCTGGGTGGTTCAGTGGTTGAGCATCTTCCTTTGGCTCAAGGGTGTGATCCCAGGGTCCTGGGATCGAGTCCCACGTGGGGCTCCCTGCAGGGAGTCTGCTTCTCCCTCTGCCTTTGTCTCTGCCTCTCTCTGTGTGTCTCTCATGAATAAATAAATAAAATATTAAAAAAGAAATACTCTTGGGTCACACCTTTTTTCCCCTTCTTCAGAGAGCTCTCCCAGTAGCCACAGATTTTTCTCCTTTGCAAGTAACTTGTTTTTGTTTTTTTGTTTGTTTGTTTTGTACCCCCAGAAATCTGTTTCTCTTTTTAAAAAAAATATGTAAAGATTAGTAAGATTTCATCTCAGAGTGGATCATTCCATATATATTCATTCTATTTTGTAGTATTTGAGTTCTTTGATCTTCCAGGGTTTTTTTCCTTGCTTCATTTGTCATTTATATGCTTCAGAAATACTAGTTATTCTATTTTACAATCTTTCTCTGTTTTTCACCTTTTAAAAAAATTGCTTTGGGACGCCTGGGTGGCTCAGTGGTTGAGCATATCTGCCTTTGGTTCAGGTCGTGATCCTGGGGTCCTGGGATTGAGTCCCACACCGGGCTCCCCATAGGGAGCCTCTTTCACCCTCTGCCTATGTCTCTGCCTCTCTCATGAATAAATAAAATCTTTAAAAAAAAATAAAAATAAAAAATTGCTTTAATGTTTGTCTTTTAATTTGCATTTGTATTATCTCAAGTCTTTATATCAATAATTTGATTTTCATTGATCTAATCTGTCTTTAACAGTTTTTACTTATTTTGGTAATGATAGTGCTTTGGCTTTTATTCACTCAGGTTTCAATCTGATATTTCCTTTATTATATAATTTTATCATCTCATATTTAAACTTGTATTTTCTTGAGTTCATGTTCTTAGTAACTTCTTGGAGAATTTACTTTTAATACATGTACAATTATAGGGATTATTTTTTTTCAGAATGATTTGTCTTCTGCATTTTTTAATGTGTGTTGTGAATATGTTACATAATTATTGTACTCTTTTCAATTGTAAATACTTGGGAAATTCTGGTACTGTGTGGCTTTAATTTTGTACAACCACACCTAAAGACAGTTTGTTTCTTCCTCTCAGTTTCAATTTGAGTTGTGTGTATTTTATGTCATATTCTTCTTTGGTTTAGTAGTAGCCTGGCATTTGGGGATAGTAAGCTTATTAGCCTCAGTAGAGATTGAAGATTTGGTTTTTTTTTTTTTTTTTGTCTTTTTTTTTTTTTTTTTTAAAGAATTCCTGAGCACTTTTTCTGGAATCTTCTTAAATGCCCTATACTAACATTCATATTATATATGAATATATAGTATGTTCCTATGGAGAAATATTCTTGATCTTTACCTTATTATTCTTTATTCATTGTTTAATCCGAGAAGTGTGCTGTTCAATATAGTAGGTGCTAGCCACATGTAGCTATTTAACTAAAATTGAAAATCAGTACCTCAGACGCATTAGCACATTTTAAGTGCTCAGTAGTCACATGTGGCTAGTGCCTACTGTATTAGATAGTGCTATTATGAAATGTTTCCATATCATAAAAGTTTCTTTTGGACAGTGTTGCCCAGGTCTCCCTTTACCTCTTTCAGGGAGAGCCAGCTCTGTTGTTTTCTCCCACCAGCTTCTCCTCACCACCTATTTTCACCACCAATTTCCCTCACTGTCCCACCTGCCCCAGTAGACTGGAAAGATAAGAATAACCTCTTCGTTTTTTTCTATCTAAATTTGGGGAGGAGATTATTAATGAACATTCTTAAGAAGCAAGGAATGTTTTTCCAGAATCTTCTGTTTTAAAAAAATCTTAAAGTTTGTGCCAATAGATTGTGACCCTCTTGTTTCATTAATATTGACTGATCTTTTGCTAGTTTTAATATTTTTATTTTCCTTACAGTTTTTACATTGGGAAAAGAGATTATATTCTTTATCTTTGTTTCTTTATCTTTATCTAGAAGTACCAGAATGTTCATGGTTTTAAGTATTTTATGATTTTCAACATGGACCAATGTAATTTTAGGAGGAGAGACTTAGAGTTTAAGAAGTTAAGAAATATGATTCAGGGCAGCCCAGGTGGCTCAGTGGTTTAGCGCCACCTTCAGCCCAGGGCCTGATCCTGGGGTCGCAGGATCGAGTCCTGCATCAGGCTCCCTGCATGGAGCCTGCTTCTCCCTCTGCCTGTATCTCTATACCTCTCTCTCTCTCTCTCTCTCTCTCTCATGAATGAATGAATGAATGAATAAATAAAATCCTTAAAAAAAAAGATATATGATATATACTTCTCTGATGTTTGCTAAGTTTCCTCTTTATTCCTGAGCTTTTTTCTCCCATAGATACTTGTATCATTGTAATTTCTCTTACTGTATCACCTATTTGTTTCCTTATATTTTTCTCTGTGTTAGTCTTATTATTCTAGCATAAAGGAATGGATACATTTAATAATGAATTTCAATCTTCTGACAAGTTCATTATTTATTTACATTAATCTTTAATTTTGTGATTTTGCTGCTTAATAGTTTTCTGTATTCACCTCAGAGAAGATTATGATTTTATGTAAACTAATTGGTAATTTGAAACATCCAGTTTTATTCTATTCTGTTATCCATTTAATTGTGTCTGTATAGACTTTAAATTTCTGATACATTTCTTAAAATCATTGTAGTCTTCCTGTAGATTCTGCAGTTCCAAAATACTACATTAGGCAGATTATTCCAGTGCATTGTTGTCTAGGTGATGTAGCGAAAGCATCACTGTATCCAACAGCCAACCCCCATTGAAAAAAACAGATTTTCTATAGGTATTGAGCACCCACATACTTTTAAAGAAGCCATGTTACTCCTCAGTCTAATGTCTTGTTAATGTTAATAATTACATTCCCCTTGTAAGTGATAGATTTAGGAATGGCATATAATGTAGTTCTGGCTAATGGGATATAATGGGAAGGATGAGGAAAATGGAATGAGGAGGCAAGGTATATGAGAAAGGTTCACTTTCACATAAAAAGCATCAAGGCGTTTGACTTCCAGTTGAGATGTACTTCGTGGACTTAGCGTTTCAGCTTCTACTGATGGAATGCCTTGATTTAGTTAACTCTCTACAAAATTTTTGCAGAGATCAGCAATCTAAAGTCACTGTAACATAGTCAAAAGTAGGAAAAAAACCAGAGAGGATTCTATATATGCAAGGCTGAAATTTCAAGGTATAAGTTTTTTGAGTGCTGGTTTTTATCTGAGGTCACTCCCCAGATTCATACAATATTTGAAAAAAGCCACAGCCTTATTTACCTAGCTATCAGAGAATAGACTTCAAGACTGGCAGAGTACCTAAAAATTAGGGGAAAATTCCAGAAGAGTGTGGGAACCACAGAAGGGTGAAACCCCTGGAAATGCATAGTAAACGGCATCCAGATCCTTGGCCGAACAGTAAAGTGTGGATGTGTGAGGAAGACTCTACTGAGCCTAGCAAAAAAGTAGCATCTGGAAGATGAAAGGACTAAATGGAGATTTCACTTGCTGGCCACTAAGGCAGACAGAGTTTGCGGTTTGAGACCAGTAAAATATGTACTATAACAAATACCAATACACTTCAGAGGAATTCAATGTAAGGAAGACTTCTATGCTGTGTGGTTGATCATATCTAGAATACAACTTTAAAAAATCAATGGACATGAAAAACAAAAAAAATAACTGCTGCTTGAGAGAAAAAGCAGTCAATAGCAAGTCACCTCAGTATAATCAAGAAAAGACACTTATAGATAAGTGAAAAAGCTATTATATATATATATATATATATATATATATATATATATAAAAAAGCCAGAATACTAAAATCAGTGAATAGATGAGCAGTCTTAACAGGCAAAAGATACCATAAGAAAGAATCAAATGGAAAATCTAGGGCTGAAAAGCATAATGATTAAATGAAAAATACACTAGACGAGCTTAACAGCCGAAAGGAGGCAGTAAAAGAGTCAAGAATCCTGAAGGCAAATCCATGGAAATTATTCATTGTGAAAAAACAGAAAAACAAGGGAAGAGTTTCATAGCCATGTGGCACAACATCAAAGAGAATGAAATACCTCTAATTGAAGTTCCAAAAGGAGGAAAGAGTGAACGGAGCAGAAATAATACTTGAAGAAATAAAAGCTGAAAAAAATGTCAAATTTAGATGAAGGGGTAAAATCCAAGCACACTAACCCAAGAAACTTACCAGATTCTCCAGCAAAACAAGTAAAAAGTCATACTTACATACATCATAGTTAAACTTCTGAAATTAAAAGTAAAAACGTTGAAAGCAGGCAGAGATAAACAATGAATTATATACAGGAGAACAATGATAAGACTAGCTGTTGATCAGAAACAGTGCCATCTAGAAAATAATAGAATATCATTTAAAAATTATTGACAGGAAAAACTGTCAACAAAGAATTCTATGTTGAACAAATCCAGTCTTCAAAAATAAAGGTAGAATGAAGACATTTTCAGAGGAACAAATTGAAAAAGTCCTTCATAGGGAAATTGTATTACAAGAAATACTTCAAAAAATTGTTCAGGTTGAAGAGAAATGGTAATATATGGTAATTCATAACTGTAGAACAGATTAAAGAATGAAAGAAATGGTATATTTATAGGTAAATATCCTAAATTATATTTTTTCTTTTTCCTCTTTAACATATGGTTTCTGTAGCACATACAAATTATATGTCTTTAGCTGTCACAGACTGCACTTGCTTATGCTTGAACTTGTACTTTTCTGTACACCCATGGAGCTGTAACCTTTGTCTACAGTGCCACAAGTCATTGTGTGGACATACATTTTTATTTGTATAGGAATGGAATTGCTACATTGTATAGTAAGTATATGCTCTTCCTCTTTTTTTTTTTTTTTTTTTTTTAAAGATTTTATTTATTTGAAAGAGAGAGCAAGTGAGCATGAGCAGGGATAGGCAGAGTCAGGGGGAGAAACAGACTCCTCACTGAGCAGGGAGCCTGACGAAGGACTTGGTCCCAGGACACTAGGATCATGACCTGAGCCAAAGGTAGATGCTTAACCAACTGAGCCACCTAATGCTCCCTGCTTTTCCCCTTCTTATCTCTAATTCCCCAGTTCCTATTCTCTGAACAATCAGTTCTAATTTTTAGCTTTGTATTCGACTGGTTATCCATATATTATTTTTAGAACAACTTACTTATATAACTTAAGGTAAAGAGAGAATGAATATGTGAAGAATCATGATTAATTCTACTTAGATTGATTTTAATTTTATTTCATAATTTGTGGTTGAATGAGAACTACTCTAAAATGCGTTCTACATAACAAAAAGTAATTCTTATTTACTACTCATCAGTAGATAGGAATTAGTTTTCAAATAATTAGGACCCTCTTTCTCATGTCTTAGAACCCTTAGACTTAAGTTCACCATGTGTCAGGAGTATATTTTATTTCAGAAAAATTTGAAAGAATGCCTTATATAGATCTAGATTTCTTAGTAACAAAATTTGGAAACCACTGCATTCAGAAAGTTTGTTTCTTATATATTGGAGTCAAACATAAAGTCGTAAGAAATGAAAAGTGCTGTGGGCAATTGAACACTGTGAATTTCCATAGTGGCTCAACAGAAAGTTACTGGGCACAGGTGTTTCCATAATTGTGATGTATTGGGGGAGATTCAGTGTTCAATGGTCCTCAAACCCACACTTCCACCTGTGTGGCATAGTGGTCATTGGGCTGTGATATAAAACATGTAAAGTGAAGAGCATAGCATTCACTTCATGTAAGGAAAACATCTTAAACCAGTATGCATATCCTGGTTTGTTTTGTATAGACATGATTTGGGGGAAGAGACATGACTTCTTTTTTTCCTTTGAGTAAAATATTAAGTTTAGCATTTTTTTAAACATGGTTTTTTTTTGTATTGGATATATTTCTCTGATGAGGTGTGCTATATCCATACTGAATATCTAATTTAAGTAAGCAATTAAGATGCTGCTAATCACCTACCCACTCTGGTCTTCTTAGGTACATCTAACCCATTATCAGAGAGATGTAACACCAGTGTATTGCTATGGTATCAATATCAGAGAGATGTACCACCAGTATATTGCTATGGTATCTATGGACTGAATGTGTTCCCCAAAATTCATATGTTGAAGCCCTAACCTCCCATGTGATAGTATTTGGAGATGGGGACCTGAGAGGTAATTAGGTTTAATATTATTGTTTTTAAGGTTTTATTTTTTTAAAAAGTAATATCTAAACTTACTATGGGGCTCAAATTTACAAGCTTGAAGGAGTAACATGCTCTACTGACTGAGACAGCCAGGAAGCCCTGGAAATAATTAGGTTTAAATGAAGTCATGAAGGTGGGGCCTCACTATGGTTCCTTACAAGAAGAGGAACCAGAGAGCTTCTTCTTTCTTTCTCTGCCATGTGAGGACAGCCATCTGCAAGACAGTAGGTTCTTACTGGGAACCTAATCTGCTGACACCTTGATCTTGGACTTGTCAGCCTCCAAAACTGAGAATTAAATGTCTGTTGTTTAAGCCACCAAATCTATGGTTTTGTTACTGTACTGACTAATACAGGTGTCTGATTGTGTGAGACTATTATAATAACCCAGTTGCATAGCTTTTAAGCATTAGGTAATAGCACATGTCCACAGCAGATGACAGAGATCCTTTGTCCTGGTACAGATCTTAAGATTGTGCTAGTGCCCTCTAGGCTGTCACTGCATTTAGAAGGCAACTGGGTATATTCAGTGTCATTTTCTTGACTACTATAAATCCCAAGTTAATAGAGAGAGAGGACAAGAAGAAGAATAATGATTTCAAGATAAAATCCTGGCCCTACTACTTTTAGTCTATGAAATTATTGATAAATTTAAATAAGTTTGAGGCGATCCCTGGGTGGCTCAGCAGTTTAGTGCCTGCCTTCGGCCCAGGGCGTGGTCTTGGGGTCCTGGGATCGAGTCCCACATCAGGCTCCCTGCATGGAGCCTGCTTCTCCCTCTGCCTGTGTCTCTGCCTCTCTCTCTGTCTTGGTGTCTCTCGTGAATAAATAAATAAGATCTTAAAAAAAATGAGTAAGTTTGTATACCTCAGTTCTTTTATCTTGTGAAAAAGACAGTGAATACCTGCTTTGCTTACCTCATGAGGTGGTTTTAGGATCCAGTGAGATATTTATGAAAGATCTTTGCTAACATGAGGGATTATATCAGCTGAAGTTGTCTTTTATTTCTACTGATTCCAGTGTTACTGATCACATGTTGCAAAAGAAAATGTTTTTCAGGAATATTTGATTTGTTCATTAGTTTTCATATATAAACAGATTTTGCAATATGTAGTTTTTAATTGTCAGTTTTATTTTTTATTTCTTGTTATTCCTTATGAACTGACATAAAGATATAGTTTATACTTCCTAGTTAACCCGTTGAGATAAAATGAGCAAGTCTTTCTGTAAGTTCTCTTTAAGTTTATCCTCAGAGCAAAAAGTTGCGGGTTTGAACAATGACTTACTGTAGTTGTGTGAACGTTTGTGTTTGGAGCTTTAGGTAAAAAATTTATATAGATGGGATCCCTGGGTGGCGCAGCGGTTTGGCGCCTGCCTTTGGCCGAGGGCGCGATCCTGGAGACCCGGGATCGAATCCCACATTGGGCTCCCGGTGCATGGAGCCTGCTTCTCCCACTGCCTGTGTCTCTGCTCCCCCACCCCCCCACTGCGTGCCTATCATAAAAAAAAGAAGAATTTATATAGAGCATTACTACTTAAGTATAATTTCACACTTTATTCCATGAGTTTATGTAACAATAATAGTTAAAGGTATATAAATTATGCCTCTATAAATATACTTTATACAGTAGAAGGTAAATTTTTTGCCTTTATAAAACTTATATTTAATGAAATAACATTTCTCTTTACTGAAAGTAAATGTTTTAGAGCAAAGTGAGATAACTGATTTCATTCTGATGTTTTTATATCAGTATTTGGTATGGTCAGTATACAGTGAAGAGAGACCTGTCTTCATATGAGATAGGTTCAGATATTAAACTCACTGGTACCCCCCATTTTTTTTTAAATTACACTTTATTTTTTAGAGCAGTTTTAGGTTCATAAAAAAATAGAGCAGAGAATGCAGAGTTCTCCTACATAGTTGACTGTTAATAAACACAGGTTTGAACTACATGACTCTACTTACATGTGAATTTTTGACAAATAGAATACAGTACTGTAAATGTATTTTCTCTTCCTTAAGATTCTCTTAATATTTTCTTTTGACTTTTTTGTAAGAATATAGTATATAATGCCTATAACATACAAAATATGTTTAATTGTTTATCTTATTGGTAAGGCTTCTGATCAACACTGGGCTATTCGTATTAAGGTTTTGTGGAATCCAAAACTCCAAGTTATATTTGGAGTGTGGTGGTAAGGGGGGTGTTCAGTGCCTCTAGCCTCCATGTTTAAGGGTCATCTGTACTCCCTGTTTATTTACACACTCAGCCTTAACCACTATCAGAATTCTGCACCGTAGTGGTACATTTACAATCAATGAATGTATATTAATACATCAGTTATCACATGAAGTCCATAGTTTAATTAGTGTTCACTGTTGGTGTTGTATATTCTGTGTAACATGACTCCACCATTGTAGTATTATACTGAATAGTTTTATGGCCTTAAAAATCCCCTGGCTCTGCCTAGTGATCCCTCTCTCCTATACAGACCCTGGCAATTAATAGTGGTATTTTTTTTTTTACTATCTCCATAGTTTTGCTTTTCTAGAATGTCATATAGTTGGAAATCGTACACTATGTAGCCTTTCTAGATTGTCTTCTTTCACTAAGTAATATGCATTTAAGGGTTCTCTACATCTTTCCATGGCTCAATAGCTTGTTATTCTTTAGCACCAAATAATATTCCATTGTCTGGTTGTACAACAGAGAGATAGGAAACTGTAGGGATTTTATCTGGCAGTTGAAGTGCTGGTGGATACTATTTTTGCAATCTCATCCTAACTTGCTGGTAATAGAGCATAAAGGTATCACTGTTGGTGCTCTCCCTCTAGCTAGCTCACACTGAAGGGAAGGCTGTGTCCACCCAGGCTGTACTGGGCTATGTAATGCAAGCACACCACACTCTGTCCATCTCATGTAGCACCAAAGGTGCAGCAGGGCTAGGCAGTCATCCTCAGCCTCACCTTCTATGTGCAGCATTCCAGCAAGAACTGAGCCAGAAAAAAGCCCTTAGCCTTATTCACCCCGAGTAGAGACTGAGTTGTAACTGGGATGACCAAGCAATTTAACCCTGCTTGCCCCACACAGTGGCTGAGCCACACCCAGGTCAAGTGAGTGTTTCCAACCTTGACTTCCCTGTGCAGCAGTAACAGCTATATCACAGCTAGTGGACACATGAAGCTTACATAAGAATTGACTGGCTCAGATGGCCAGATATTACACTTCTGATCTACATGGAACAGTTCAAAAACATGACCATTTCTCAGACTGAGGGAGGTTGCCATTTCCCCTAATACATGTAGAAAAATGGAGTGACAGGCAAAATGAAAAAACAGGAATATGTTTCAAACCAAAGAACAAGTTAAATTCCTAGAAAAAGACATTAATGAGATGGAAACAAGCAACCTGTCAGATTAAGAATTCCAAGTAATGATCATAAAGATGCTCACTGTTCTCCAGAGAAGAATGGTAAATACAATGAGAACTTCAACAAAGAGAAAATGTTAGTACCAAACAGAATTTATAACTGAACAGAAAAATACACTAAAGGGGTCTAGCAGTGAAATGGTTGAAAGAGAAGTATGCATCAAAAGCTGGAAGACAAAGCAATGGAAAACAGAGCAACAAAATAGAAAAAATAAATAAATAAAAGAAGTAAAGATACTCCAAGGGACAAACATCAAGCAGGATAGCATTTTCACTACAGGGGTCACAAAAGGAGAAGAAAAAGAGTCAAAAAAATTATTTGAAGAAGCTATGGCTGAAAACTTCCTTAATCTGGGGAAGGAAAGAGACGCGTAGGTCCAGGAAATCCAGAGAGTTCCAGATAAGATGAACATATTGAGAAACATAATTAAAATGGTAAATATTAAGGGATAAAGAGAAAAATCTTTATCGCTCGCACATGTGCTCTCACTCCCCAGCTCTCCCTTAAAAAAAAAAAGTGTCAACAGAAATATTAAATGGGGGAGGGTGATAAAAATATAAGGTCTGGAATGTGCTCAACATTAATTTACTATCAATTAAAAAGTGACTATTACATATATAAAATGTTATATGGGAACTTCTTGGTAAACACAAAGAAAAAACTTAAATAGTAAATATACAATGGAAAAAGAACCTAAACTTAACACTAAAGAAAGTTAATCAAACCACAAGGGAAGATAGAGAAGAAAGGAACAGGGAAAAATTGTAAAAATAGAAAATAATTAACAAAGTGACAATAAGCACATAACTGTTAATAATCACTTTAAATGAAAATGGACTAAATTCTCCATTCAGAAGACATAGTGTGGCTGAGTGGATAAAACACAACCCTTCTAAGTTTGGCCTTCAAGAAACTCCAGATCTAAAGATGTACAGACTGAAAGTGAACGGATGCAAAACATATGCCATGCAAGTTGACTTGAAAAAACGTTGGGGTAGTAGTACTCTAAGATAGATCACTCAGTAAGCCATAAAGCAAGTCTCCATAAAATTTAAGATTTAAATCATAACAAGCACTTTTTCTAGCCACAGTGCTATGAAACTAAAAATCAGTTACATGAAGAAAACTGGAAAAAACACAGACATGTGTAGACTAACAGCATGCTGTTAAACAGTGGGTCAATAAAAAATTCAAAGAGGAAATAAATACCTTAAGACAGATGAAAGTGGAAACTCAGCAATCCAAAATCTTTGTGACAAAGCAAAAATAGTTCTAAGAGAAAAGTTCATAGTAATACAGGCCTACCTCAAGAAAAAAGAAATTTCAACCACTATATATAAAGGAACTAGAAAAAGAAGAACAAAGTCTAAAGCTAGTAGAAGGAAGGAAATAATAAAGATAAGAGCATTTTGAAATAAATGAGACTTAAAAATATAAAAAAGATCAATGAAACTAAGAGCTTGTTCTTTGAAAGGTTAAACAAAATTAACAAATCTTTAGCCAGATTCATCAAGAAAAAAAAGAGGGCTCCCAAATAAATTAGAACTGAAAGGGGAGGAACTATAACCAATATCACAGATACACAAAGGATTATAAGAGAATACTATAAATAATTATATACTGACATATTAGTGTATAAGAAATGGATAAATTCCTTGAAACCTACAGTCTTTGAAGACTGAATCATGAAGAAAGAGAACATCTTGAATAGATTGATCACTAATAATGAAATGAATCCATGATAATAAACCTCCCAGCACACAAAAGTCTACGTCCAAAGGGTGTCACAGGTGAATTCTAACAAACATTTTAAAAAGAGTTAAAACCTGTACTACATCCAAAGGGTGTCACAGGTGAATTCTAACAAACATTTTAAAAAGAGTTAAAACCTGTACTCCTCAACTTACTCCAAAAATTTGAATAGGAAGGATAACTATCAGACTCATTTAATGAGGCCAGAATTACCCTGATAACCAAAACCAAAGACACTACAGAAAAAGAAAATTATAGGCCGGTATCCCTGATGAACACAGATTAACAAATTTTCAACAAAATATTAGCATATTGAATTCCAGCAACATATTAAAAAGATCATATACCATGACCAAGTGGGATTCTTTTTAGGAATGCAAAAATGGCTTAAATCAATCAACATGATGTACCACATTAGCAAAACGATGGTTAAAAGTCATACGATCATCTCAATAGATGCAGAAAAAGCATTTAAAAATACTTGTCATCCAATTATAATAAAAAACTCAACTAAGTGGGTATAGAGGGAACATATCTAAATATGATAAAGGCCATATATGATAAATCCATAGCTAACATAACAGTCAACAATGAAAGCATGAAAACTTTTCCTGTAAGGTCAGGGCTGAGACAAGGATGCCCACTCTTGCCACTTTTATTCATCATACTATTGGGAGTCCTAGCCACAACAATTAGGCAAGAAAATCTAAAGACATACAAATTGGAAAGGAAGAATTAAAACAGTCAGTATTGCCAATGACATGATACTAGATATATGTATACTAGATACATGATACTAGATATATCAGATATAGAAAACCCTAAAGAATAAAAAAAAAAGTAATTTATGAATTCAGTAAACTTTCATTTCAGGAAACAAAATTATAGGAATCTGTTGTTTCTATATAGTAACAGTGAATGAACTATCAGAGAAATTAAGAAAATCCTATATACAATTGCATCAAAAAGAGAATACCTAGGAAAAAATGTAATCAAGGAGTTAACAACTCTGAAAAGTTGAAGATACTGATAAAAGAAATTGAATACAACACAAATAAATGGAAAGATGTACCCTGCTCATATATCAGGAAAATTAATAGTGAAAATGTCCAGAAACTACCCAAAGCAATCTACAGATTCATTGCAATTCCTACCACAATACCAGTGGCATTGCCTACAGAACTAGAACAAATAGTCTAAAATTTGTATGGAACCACAGAAGCCCTTGAGTACCCAATGTAATCTTGAGAACATGGAATAAAGCTAGAGGAATCTTGCTTCCTGATTTCAAACTACATACAAGCTATAGTAATCTAAATAGTATGATACTGGCACAGAAGCATACACAAAGGTCAGTGGTACAGAATAGAGAGCCCAGAAATAAACCCACACTTACATGGTCTATTCATGACAAAGAAGGCAAGAACGTAGAATCAGAAAGAGACATTCTCGGGGATCCCTGGGTGGCGCAGCGGTTTGGCGCCTGCCTTTGGCCCAGGGCGCAATCCTGGAGACCCAGGATCGAATCCCACGTCGGGCTTCCGGTGCATAGAGCCTGCTCCTCCCTCTGCCTGTGTCTCTGCCTCTCTCTCTCTCTCTCTCTGTGTGACTATCATAAATAAATAAAAATTAAAAAAAAAGAAGAGACATTCTCTTTAATGGTGCTGGGAAAACTGGACAGCTACATGCAAATGAGTGAAACTAGACCACTTTCTTATGCCATATACAAAAATAAGGACAAAATGGATTAAAGTCCTAAATGTAGGAGCTGAAACAAACTCCTAGAAGAAAACATGCAGTTTGATAACCAATATGACAATATTTTTGGGAGTATGTCTCATTAATTAGAAACAACAATAGCAAAAAAAGAAAAAGAAATGGGACTACATCAAACTAAAGAGCTTTTATACAGTGAAGGAAACCTAAATGAATGAGAAAAGATACTTGCAAATGATACATTTGATAGGTTGATATCCAAAATATATAAAGAACTCAATACACCTCAACAACAATAGAACAAAATCCAATTAAAAAGTGAGTGGAGGACTTGAATAGAGTTTTCCAAAGAAGAACTACAGATGGCCAACAGATGAAAAGATACTCAATATCACTGATCATCAGGGAAATACAAATAAAAACCACAATGAGGTAACACCTCTCACCTGTCAGAATGGCCATTACCTAGACGAAAGAAACAGGTGTTGGCAAGGAAGTGCAGAAAAAGGAACTCTCATGCACTGTTGGTGGGATTGTAAATTGGTGCAGCTGCTACAGGAAACAGTATACAGATTCCTCAAAATATTAAAAATAGAATTACTATCCGGTCCATTATTTTCATTTCTAGGTATTTATCCAAAGAAAATGAAAACATGAATTCAAAGTTATGCCTGCACCCATAAGTTCATTGTAGCATTATTTACAAAATAGTCAAGATACAAAGCAACCTAAAAGTGTTCATCAGTGGATAAATGGGTAAAGATGTGACACACACACACACACACACACACACACAGAGTGAAATATTAGCCATAAAAAGAATGAAATGTTGCCATTTGCAATAACATGGAGATACCTAGAAAGTACTATGCTAAGTAAAATAAGTCAGGCAGAGAGAGACAAATACTATATGATTTTATCTATATGTACAATCTAAAAAAGAAAATAGAGACAGAATTAGAACAAATTGGTGGTTGCTGGGGGGGAGGGCGGGTTTTGGGGTTGGACAGAACAGGTGAAGGGGATTACAAGGTACAGACTTCCACTTATAAGTAGGTCATGGGGATGTGGGGGTTAGTATGTAGCATAAAGATTATAGTCAGTGATATTGTAAGTTTGTATAGTGATAGATAGTAACTGGACCTATGAGGTGATCATTTCATAAAGTGTAAAAATATTCAATCACTATGTCATACACCAGAAAATATGATATTGTATGTTAATTATAAATCAGTAATTTAAGAAAGCCTTCTATGTTGTTTTGGATAACAACCCTTTATCAGATGTTTCTTTTCCAAATATTTCTCCCATGTCTGTGGCTTGTCTTCCCTTTGTTTTGACATAGTCTGTTGCAAAGCATATGTTTCTGATTTTAAAGCAATCCAGCATTATGAATTATCTTTTTCATGGATTGTGCCTTTAGTGTTTTATCTAAAAATCACCACCATATCCAGATTCATCTAGAGTTTGTCATGTGTTATATTCTGGGACTTTATAGTTTCTTTGTTTTATAATGGTCTGTAAACCTTTTTTTGAGTGAGATTTTGGAGTATAAGGTCTGGGTAAATTGATTTTTTTTTTTTAATTAGATATGTCCAGTTGTTCCAGCACCATTTGTTGGAAAGACTACCTTTTCTCCATAAATTTGCCTTTGCCCCTTTGTCAAATATCAGTTGGCTACATAGTCATGTGGGCCTGTTTTTGTGTTCTGTCACATTACACTAGTACCACAGTGTCTTGAACTGTAGCATTATAGTAGATCATGAAGTCAGACTCAATATTTAAATTTTTAATTATGTAAAAATTTAAGCATCACAGAAGTATCTGACAGTCCATTGAATACCTGTATATACATCACCTGGTCATCAAGTCATGGCTGCTATCCCTTTTCTCTCCCTTTCTACTACTACTTCCCTTTTCTACTTCTACTTCCAGATTTTATATAAAATTATTGATGTTCTAGATATAATTTCATTCTATCTATTCAGAATATTTCTTTTTTTAAAAGATTTTATTTATTTATGCATGAGAGACAGAGAGAGAGACACACACACACACACACCCAGAGAGAGGCAGAGGCAGGCAGAGACACAGGCAGAGGAGAAGGAGGCTCCATACAGGGAGCCTGACGTGGGACTCGATCTCAGTCTCCAGGGAAGAAGGTGACGCTAAACTGCTGAGCCACCCGGGGCTGCCCTATTCAATATTCCTAAAACTATCTTCACTTTAAGGAAACTAAAAAGCTTTCCCTAAGTGTAAATTGATTCCTATTTTCTGAAAAAGATTTGTTTCAGTTTGAATGTATGCTGTTTTTGAAAGATGAAGAAAGCCTGTTTGTTGTAATACATAGTTTTAATTTATACACACACTTAAATTTTAAATCTCAGGAAAATACGTAATTCGTTTATAAGTACAACTTCTTAATACTCATTTTTAAGAATTTTATCACATGTATTTTATGTATTTTGTGTTCTCAGTAACTAGGACTCTTTTTTTTTTTTGTCACCTGGTAGTTTTTCATAAGGTAATATCTTTAATTCTGCTTGGGTTGAGATAAACATCACCTAGGCATTCTCAAAGAAATACATTTCAAGCCTCCATTAAACATTCACATAACATTAGCATAGGTATTATTTGGAATTCTTCTGTAAGGTAAATCTAGCTTTTCTTTCTCATTTATTTTTCAGTCATTTGTTTATATAACTCTGGATGTAGAAATACTTATTTTATTCTTTGGGTTATAAATTAATACTATTATATTTAATTTGTTGCCCAGATTTTTCAACTTTGGCCTTAAGGAGTTTGTTTAAATTTTAAGTTATTTTTTACTTCTCTTTGCTTTAGAACCATCCATTTTTCCAAGGTACAAAAGAACAGGTTTTAAAGGTTCATTGATTTGTCTTTTTCTATCAGTCAGATTTCTTTGAAATGTTTCTATTTTTTTATAATAGTCCTATTAGTAACTTCTTGAAATAAAGGTGACATTACTTGATGATTGTGTCATTTGAAATATCACCAAAATAAACAACAATATAAAGTGATTAATTAATATCCATTAGAAACCCTATGTATGATAATGCCTCATTTCTCCAGGCTCAATAGAATACACTTCGAAAACAAATTTCTATTTTCCTACTCCATGATAGAGAAGATATAATATTTTCTCTTTTTAAGTTTTACCTTTTATTATCTGTATATTAGGAAACTAGACTATTAAGATGGTTAAAATTATTTGTATAATATACTCTGAATACGGACTTTATATTTAGAATAATTTTTAAAGGCTTCTAATAACATCTCAGCTATGTAGGAGAGGTCTTTCTACTTAGTTCCAAATTCACAGATGTATTACAAAAACTGAGACTGCGTCATATCATTCTTTAGATAAAAATATTAGAAGGTACAGAATAAATTATCAAAATTATGCAGTTTCACTAAAAATTTAAAAATAAAAATACCATATGATCCAATATTCCACTGCTGGACATTTACTCAAGGAAAACGAAAACACTAATTCAAAAAGGTACATGCACCCCTGTATTTATTGTAGCATTATTTATAATAGCCAAGACATGGAAGCAACCTAAGGGATCATCGATAAATGAATGGGCAGGGATGTGTACACACACACACACACACACACACAGAAATATCACACAGTCTTAAAAAAGATGAGATCATGGGCCTGGGTGGCACAGTCAGATAAACTGACTCTTGATTTCAGCTCAAGTTATAATCTCAGAGTTGTGAGATTGAGCCTATGTCAGGCTCTGTGCTGGGCATGGAGTCTGTTTAAGATTCTCTCTTTCTCTCTGCCCCTCCCTACTCTCCCCCAACAGATGAGATCATTCCATTTGTGACAGCACGGATCGACTTAGAGGATGTAAAGCTAAGTGAAATAAGTCAGATCTGAGAAAGATATATACTATATTATTTCATTCATATTTGAACTTGAAAAAATAGATGAATAAACAAAGAAAAAGCAGAATCAGACCTATAAGTACAGAGAACAAACTGATGATTGCCAGAGGGGAGGAGAGAGGAGGCAGGTTGGGAAAAACAGGTGAAGAGGAGGATGGGATATAGGCTTCCATTTATGGAATGAGTAAGTCATAGAAATAAAAGACACAGCATAGAGAATCTAATCAGTGATTATAGTCATAATATATGATGATAGATGGTAGCTGTAATTGTGGGAGGGTAGCATAATGTATATAAACTTTGAATCATTACTTTGTACATTTGAAACTAATGTGTAACACTGTGTTTCAACCATACTATATTCAACAAAACAAAACAAAATCAGTGCTACTCTTCTAAGTATTTTATTTTGGAAAATACAGTTTTTTTCATTAAATATATGTTATCAAAAATAACATGTTTCCAAATATTGCTTTCAAGTACACATGGAATTATATTAAAGTTTAATATCTGGACTATTATCTGTAAGCACAGATTTTTTTCTTTGTGGTCTGTGGAAATTATGACATATAAAATTAGTCAAAGTCAAATTTCAAAAGGTTACTCTATTAACTTTATAAGTGGTTGCTGAAGTTACAACACCTTATATCGAAATGATCTTAAAAAGTTAATGTCACTTTTATATAAAAACTAATAGTGTTGAATTCCTTTCCAAAAGCTTGATCTTATCCACATTAATTCCTTGAGCATATAATCTATAGTTATTTTACAGCCCATGTTAAATTTTTGTCTTTAATCCCTATTATCTAGCTTCTTTTTATTGTATTTTTTCTTGTTTTGTATTCACATCATTGTGTCTTTTCTTATATACACATTTTAAAAAGTTTTTATTGAAGTAGAAATGTATAATGTCCATGTGGCAGAAGCAAATTTCTTTACCAGAATTTTCACAAAATGAATACACACATGTATTGAGTACTCAGATTAAGAAACATATATTTCAGAAGCTCCTCTTTTGCCACTTTCTACTTAATATCCTGTTTGCCTTTTGAAATGGAAACTGAATCCTTACCCTAATGACACTACCTTTTCTTTTTTCTTCCCTTCTTTTCCTTCTTTAGTTTATAAAAATTTGTTGAACTAATTTGAAGCTTTGGATTATAGATTTTTGTTTGCTTGTGGAATATTACCAGGGTAAGGGTATCAATAATCTGATTCACTTTATTCTTTTCGTTATGGGTTGAGATGATTAAAAGCTGGGCTTTAATTTTAGCATCTTTATTCTCTAAAAGGCTTTATTTATTTATTAATTTATTTACCTAATTAAATTAATTCACTTTTAAGATTCTCAGGCTTTTAAACTAAAGAATCATGAGAGTTAGTAGGAATTTTGCTTTTTGGTGTGTCTTGATGTCTAGTTTTTGTTTCTGTATTTTTGTGAATCTGCTGAAAGCTCTGCTCAATTATAGGCCTCTCAGCCTCCTGTTAAGTAATAGCAGATGTTTTTAGGGAAAAGCAATTACAAATCTCAGTCGGATTTCTAGATGTACTACTTCTGGGTCTTGCCTACATAATTCATCACTGTTCTTTTTACTTGTTAGTGCCTTCAGATATATTTCATGTTTTGTCTCTTTAGCTATTACTGGAAGCAGAATTCTGTAATCCTGGATTACTTGTTTTTAAAGTGAGCTTTTTTTTTTTAAGATTTTATTTATTTATTCATGAGAGACACAGAGAGAGAGGGGCAGAGACACAGGCAGAGGGAGAAGCAGGCTCCATGCAGGAAGCCCGACGTGGGACTCAATCCTGTGACTCCAGGATCACACCCTGGGCCGAAGGCAGCGCTAAACCACTGAGCCACCCAGGCTGCCCTAAAGTGAGCTTTAAAGTCTTTATTTATAATGACATTTTTGGGACACCTGGATGACTCGGTTGAACATCTGCCTTCAGCTCAGGTCATGATCCCGGGGTCCTGGGATCAAGCCCCCAATTGGGCTCCCTGCTGAGTGGGGAGTCGTCTTCTCCTTCTGCCCATCCACCAGCTCGTGCTTTCTCTCTCTCTCTCTCTCTCTCCCTGATACACAAAATCTCAAAAAAAAAAAAAAAAAGACATTTTTGTCACTGGAGTTTGGGACTTCTTTTAAGCATCTATAACTAGCATTTTTTAAAAAAATATAACTAGCATTGATTAAAGTTGTTTCTCTATAATGACTTCTCCGAATAGTACATCATGATCAGAAAATAAACAGTTGTCGAAGAACCTCGTGTTATATTTGTAAATTCTTATATATGAGACAATTTCTTTCTGGAGGGAAATTTCAGGGGTAAACTTTTCTTTATATTTGGCAACTAGGTATATTTGATTTGAAGTCAATTAATGGTTCTTAGAAATAAAATTTCTTAATAAAAGCAATGGTAATAGCTATTACTTGAGTGTTTAATATGCAGAAGACACAGAATGCCTTGTATAACCTCCACTAAAGTAATCAGTCTTTATAAACACTTTTATGATACAGGTCTGCTTTTATTCTCTTTCACAGATGAGTAAATTAACACAAGAAGAGGTCAAGTAATTTGCCAGCCATTGCTGTTATGGAAGTGGTGTTATGTGTAGTATATATCTATTTTGGTTGTCTGCATATAGCTTCCATTCTCTTTGGGCTGATGTCTGTTCTGATGGATTGAACACCTGTGAAAATATAACCAGCAGCAACATAGATTCAGATATAAATTATTGGAGATTGGTTCCCATTCTATATGGAACCTTATCTCATTCATTAACCTCATAAAAACATCAGCCCTTCCTTTATTAATTAAGCAATGCGAGTATATCTTTTATTAAAATAATATAATTGAACTTTAATAAATAAAGTATATTAATAATGAAGGAGAAATGGAATGAGTAAGTGCTTAGTAGCTTTTTATGTGCATTTGAGGATTTTGCTTGTTAGATTGTGTTAACACAGCAGTTTCATTATATATCTATCAATTTCAGGTTAGAGTTTCAACTTTCATTTGATTAAAGTGGATCATCTCTTCCTGTAAGCGGCCTGAGGTGATCTTTGAAGGTGATCTGTTAGCCCGTTAAACCCTACAAAATCATATAAATCAGAAGGTTCAAATCGTCGTGTTCACCTTAAGAACACATTTGTGAAAGTTCCCAGGCCATCAAGACTATGCATCTGAAAAGCCATCAGATATCTGAAAGTTGTCACTTTGCAGAAGCAATGTGTGCCATTCCATCACTATAGTGATGGAGTTGGTAGGTATGCCCAGGCCAAACAGTGGGGCTGGACACTGGGTCAGTGACCCAAAAAGAGTACTGAAATTTTACTGTACATGCTTTACAATGTGGAGAGTAATACTGAACTTAAGGATTCAGATGTAAATTCTGGTGAACAAAGACCCTCAGATGCGGCATTGAATTTATAGGGCTCTTGGTTGGATTAACCTATATAAGAGCTCTCCCTGCCACGTTGAGGTGATCCTTACTGAAAAAGAGTGGATTGTTCCTAAACCAGAGCAGGTTGCACAGAAGAAAAAGATATCCCAGAAAAAACTGAAAAAACAAAAACTTATGGCTCAGAAGTAAATTCTGCATAAAATAAATGCAAATATAGTCCCCCCTCCTTTTTTTTTTTTTTTTTGCCTTTAGAGGACTGGAAGATACAGTTGACCCTTGAACAACACAGGTTTGAACTGTGCAGGTCCCATATACATAGATTTTTTTTTCAATACAGTATTGTACTGTAAATGTATTTTCTCATGATTTTTTTTAGCGTTTTCTTGTCTCTAGTTAACTTTATTGTATGTAATACATATATTACACATATGTGTAATACATATTGTGTTTAATACATATAACATACAAAGTATATGTTAATTGTTTATGTTATCAGTAAGGCTTTGATTAACAGTAGGCTATTAGTCGGTAAGTTTTTAGGGAATCAAAAGTTAATATTCAGATTTTCAACTGTGTAGGGGTTAGTACCCCTAAGCCCCATGTTGTCAAGGATCAACTGTAATTCATTTTGAATTATGCATTCAAAGGAAGATGATAATGTTACAATATCTAGTTTACTTATTTTAAAATTTACTTAGTTTTAAAAAAACTCCTTTTGTTTCCAGAGAGTAGTATTATTTTGTGTTTTTTGTGTTTGGAGTTTTTCTTAAGATTTTTTATGATGAATTTAAAAATTGTTGAAATAATATGCTTCTAAAAACCTAATAGTTGTATTTTGTTGAAAAGTATTTTCAGTGATAGTTAAGTCAAGATTTAAGTAAAGATTGTATATTATCTGCACATACTTGGCAAGGGAAAAATACTTCTTTAAGTGGTATTAACCTATAACATTTAAGATCATGTCTTTTATTATTGTAACAATGAATAAGTATATACAAATAGCTTTTAAATAATTTATTGACTTAGAGTGCCTGGTCACAAGTTCAAGCCTGGTGTTGGGTTCCACTCTGGGAGTGGATCTACTTAAAAAAAAAAAAGAAGAAGAAAGAAAAAAGGAATAAATAGTTTGTTGATTTTTTTTTTTCTCTTTAGTTTTATTTAATTGAACTTTTTAATTTAAGATAACTGTGGATTCACATGCTGTTTTAAGAATACAGGTCTGGTGTAACCTATGCTTATTTTCCTCCAGTGGCAGTGTCTTGCAAAACTAGTAAGATATTGACACTCATAAAGTCAAGACTCAGAATATTTCCATCACTGAGATCCTTCATGTTGTCATTGCATCTCTAAACCTACTTCATTCCCTGTGCTTAACCTTGCCCCTCTAAATCCCCAGCAATCAATAATTGGTTCTGTCTCTATAATTTTATCATTTCAAGAATGGTATATAAGTGGAATAATACAGTATGTAACCTTTTAGGATTTTTCTCACTCATCATACTTGCTTGTAGATTTATCAAAGTTGTTGTGTGTATCATTGTTTGTTTCTTTTTATTTCTGAGTGGTATTCCATGGCATAAATATTTAACCATTTTATTTACCATTCCTTTAACCATTCATTGAAGGACATCTGGGTTGTTTCCATTTTGGCTAATAGGAATAAAGCTGCTATGAATACTTGTGTACAGGTTTTTGTATGAGAATAAATTTCTCTTTTCCACTCAATTTTCTCAATTCCATTGAGATTAATGCCCAGTGGTGCGATTACCAGATTGTATTATAATTCCAAGTTTAGTTTTGTAAGAAATTGCCAAACTGTGAGTGGTTGTAACCTTTTATGGTCACCACCAGCATATAAAGTGATCTATTTCCTCTGTGTTCTTACTGTCATTTGGTGTTGTCACTATGTTTTTATATAAGATGAGACCCATTTTGATATGTGTAGTCTTAATGTTGCTCTAGTTTTAATTTGTGTTTTCCGAATAGGTAATGTGCTCTTTGCCATTTTGTAATATGTCCTTTGGTGAATTATTTGTTGAAGTCTGTATTAGTTTGCTAGCACTGCTGTAACGAAATACCAAACAGGGTGGCTTGATTAACATATTTATTTCTCACATTCTCACACTTCTTCCAGGAGGCTGGGAGGTCAAGATCAAGGTGTTGGAAAGTTTGCTTTCTCTTGAGGCATCTCTGTTTGGCTTGCAAATGGCTGTCTTCTGTGTACTCACATGGCTTTTTTGTGTGTGTGTGTGTGTGTGTGTGCCACCATTGATGTCTGTCTCTTTCTTCTTATAAGGGCACTAGTCCTGTTGGATTAGGGTGCCCCCCCTTCCCCCATGGTCTCAATTAAATTTAATTACCTCTTTAAAGGCCCTAGTTTGGCATAGGGTCACTTGCTTCAACATGTGAATTTGTAGAGTCAGAAGTGCAGTACAGTCCATAATGATAATCTTTTGCCCTTTTTTAAATTGAAAAATTTTTTTTAACTGTTAAGTTTTAGGAGTTATCTTTGTATTCTGGATACTAGTCTTTTGTCATACATATGTATGGTTCCAGGTATTTCTGACAGTCTAGAATTTTTTTATTCCTTTTAAGAGTTTTTCATAGAGCAGGAACTTTTAACTTTGATGAGATCCAATTTATTAATGTTCCCTTTTATGGGCTGTACTTTTGGTGTCAAGTTTAAAACTCTTTACTTAGTTACGTAACTGTTTTAAAAACTCTTCTGCCATGTTGAAGTAAAAATGGATCACGAATTACACTTTTTGTTTTGTTAGGGGGAATTTGTGAATTCTTAGAGGATTCACTTAGAAATAGGGCCAGGTCATTCATGAACAAAAGAAACTACTGGGAGATGTTTTTTCATTTTTGCAGCTCTTCCGCATAGGGTTTTCTTTTGGACTATCTTTTAAGGGTGTTTGTATAGCAAACAGCCTTGAAAAAGAGAGATTCTTACACCCCCTGGACACAGTTATCTTACCTGATAACATCATTAGCGGCTTGATTATCCAGGCTGGGAATGGGGACATCTTCATTAAGTGCTCCTATTTCATCCTTCACATTCACTCACTGCACCCTATTGATTTCAACTTCTGAGTAGTTCTTGAATTTACATTTTTATCCTTATCACTATTCGCTCTGATTCATTACCACCACCTCTTCAGTGTCTTTTCTATCATGTTGCTTTCCATATTTTTTCTTTTTGTCTTTACTTTAATATGTCTTGTTATGTTCTTTTTAGGGTTTACTCACCTTATTCAATCTGAAGGCTGGTTTTTTTGTTTTTTGTTTTTTTTTTTTTTGCCAAATATAGTAACTTTTCAGTCATTATTTCTTGGAATAGTCACCCAACCTTACCCTTTTTCTTCTCTATTTCCAAGATTCAGATGACAATAGATGTTATTTTGTTGTAGTTCTGCAAGTTCTCAAAGGTCTGTATTGTTTTGAGGGGGAGTGTTTTTCTTTTTGTTTTTCCTTTGTCCTCAGTCTATTTTTTCACTGTTGTTCATAATGGGCAATTTCTCTTATTATGGCTCAGATCACTGATGGTTTCCTTGTCCCTTTAATACTGCTTTTGAATTTAGCCATTGTTTAGTTTTGATTCCTGTATTTTTCAGTTGTAACATTTCTTTTTGGTCTTTTATTTTTTATATATCCTACTTTTTTTCTTTAGACTTTGTAACTCTTTGCTAAGTCCTTCTATTTTTCATTTATTTCAAGAATGTTCCTAGTTGCTCATTGAAGCATTTTTATGATGGCTGCTGTAAAATCTTAATCAGATAATCCTAATATTCCTGTCATTTTAGTGTTGGTATCTACTGGTTATCTCTTTTCATCCAGTTTTAGATCTTCTTTGTACTTGGAATGATGAGTAATTTTTATTGAAACCTGGATATTTTGGCTATTAAGAGATTCTGGATTTTATTTAGATCTTCTGTTTTATCTGGGTTTGTTTGATACCCTGCATTAGAGAAGGATAGGGGATGTGCTGCCTTAGTACTGCCAGGTCATGGTAGAAGTCCAGTTTCCCCACTCAGTCTCCATTGACACACCAGGGAGGTTGTTTTTGCTGTTACTATGGACGTTTTCTGGCTCCTGAGTAATTCTGTCCTGATGACTGACAGTCTGGGAGGAATAGAAATGCCTCTTAGCTGTTCTACATGTTTCTTCCACTAGTGTCATTGGTACTACTGGGTGGTGGTGCTGTAAATCTCGAGTGTTCACTCAGTATTTTCTTACACTAGCTCAGTGGGGAGGGATAAGGTCACTTTGTTCTTGATAGGCAGACTTAGATGTGCAAGTTCCTCACTTTGTCTTCATTGATACCATGGAGGTGCCTTGTTATCTCCTGGTGGAAATTAAAGTCTTGGCTATGGTGGCCTTTTTGATATCACTCCAGTGGGATGATTGAAGCATCTTATTACAGCATGGCAAGGTTGGAAGTGTAGGCTCCTACATCCACCTTTGCTGATAGAGGTAGGAATGGGACTTTAGTTTTTTCTCTATTGGTAGTTGCAGTAAAGTAGGTATTTTCTGGAAAAAAAAAAGTCTTGCTAGATTTTCTTTTTCTGGGTCCTTTTGGCTACAGAGATCGGGCTTTTGGAGGGTTTGTTTTATCTCTGGTTGGTATTTTTGGCTTATTAGCTTCTCAGTCTTTGATATATGTGGTAAAAATGAAACCCCAAGGAATTTAACTGTTGTTTCATTCTTTGGGTCCTGAGATCCGTATCCAGTCTTTCTTCTCTCTTACCTTTCCTATTTTTTATATAATTTCTCCAGTTTCTAGTTGTATATAGAGGAATAGGGAAAAGTACATCTACTCCATCTTTTCAGAAGTGAAAAGTATGTTTCAGGTAGTTAGTAACAAAAATTACCTCTAAACAGTCCTTGAACTGGATCCAGGTAGAAATTATTGTCTTTGTATGCTTTTTATTTGTTTTTAAGACTGCCTGTAGGCAGATTTTATTAGCAGATATAACAATGAACTCAAATTAAAAGTACAAAGTAAAAGTATAGAATCAACCCCTGTGGATATACATAAGTATCAAACTGAGTCTTTCTTGACAACATAGGGATGTACTTAATCTCTAGTTTTTAACCTGTCAAGTTTTTTTTTTTTTAAACAGTCTTTTTTTTAAATTTTTTTAATTTATTTATGATAGTCACAGAGAGAGAGAGAGAGAGGCAGAGACACAGGCAGAGGGAGAAGCAGGCTCCATGCACCGGGAGCCCGATGTGGGATTCGATCCTGGGTCTCCAGGATCGCGCCCTGGGCCAAAGGCAGGCGCCAAACCGCTGCGCCACCCAGGGATCCCAACCTGTCAAGTTTTATTATGATTTCTTTTATGTGTGCTGCAGTTGAAACATTCTCTTTGTTTTGATCATTTGATCCAGTTACAGAGTGACTGATAATGTAAGGAATTAGTTCTCAGGTTTTAGGTAATCTTATATTATAGGCTTTGGTAGAGTCTCATGGTCAAGTTATGCCTTTGGTCAGCTTTGGATATATCTATGGGGATTTAATATTTTCAGAGGTTTACTATATAATATAAAAGAAGTTCTATTTATAGCACTAAAATATAGTTATAAAATATGAGAAAAAGCAAGGTGTTTCTTTTATACAGGTAGCATAATATTTTCAAATTCCTTTCAACAGTAATATCCTACAGTAAAATACTCTCATGACTATAGATGTTAAAAAGAAAGTTTTCTTTGTCTTTTATTATAGGATGATGGTTTAGAAGACAATGAAAAGAACTTCTATGAATCTGATGATGAACAGAAGGAAAAGACTGACCAAAAGAAGAAGCCATATGCTATGGATCCAGACCATAGACTTTTAATTCGGAATACAAAGCCTTTGCTTCAGAGCAGGAATGCAGCGGTATGCTAAAATCCTTATAAGAAATAATTCACAGATTCTTTTAAACAGTGGTTAAAAGTATGTAAGTTTAGTAAATGATTTTTCAGTGTGCTAATGGAGCATTTGTTTATTTGATTATACACCAAGAAAACAGGTTTTGATGAGATTTCTTGGTTTGGTAGTTACGTGTCTACTAGACTTCATTTACTTTTTGTGGTTCTGTTACTTGGCTTTTCCTAAACATGAGCTCAAGATATTTCTCACTGTATTGGAAGACTGTGCATATTTCTCTCTTATGTGAATGTAGTTGAGAGTACTTCATATGGTATCAGTCCATAATATTCATATGAAACTATAATAAGAGTTTTAAGAGACTAACGTATAAAGAAAGTGTCTAGTATAATACCACATACATAATAAATTTTAACTGGTAGGAATAGTGTTAAAAATCACTTTCACGGGATCCCTGGGTGGCGCAGCGGTTTAGCGCCTGCCTTTGGCTCAGGGCGCGATCCTGGAGACCCAGGATCGAATCCCACGTCAGGCTCCCAGTGCATGGAGCCTGCTTCTCCCTCTGCCTGTGTCTCTGCCTCTCTCTCTTCCTCTCTCTCTCTGTGTAACTATCATAAATAAATAAAAATTAAAAAAAAAAAAAAAAAGAGTGGGTTCATGAGATCCCAAATGTTTAAAAAAAAAAAATCACTTTCACTTGAGTCCTCAGGTTTTGTTTTACATCTTTTTGTTTTAAATACACTTTATATTTCAAAAGAAAACAAGGGCAAAATAAAAAATTAGGAAATAAGGGCTAGCAAAACTTTAAAGAAATTAAAACATATTCCCATCGCTCAGAAATCAGTTATGTTTCGATGCATTTTCTTCTGGACCCTTTTTCTTCATAAATATACATATATTCACATGTGTATGTCCACACATACATATTTTTTAAATCATGATAAAAATAATACTGTACATAGAACTTTTTAACCTTTTTTTTCCTAGTCAGTCTTGTCTATTTCAATAAAGTTTTTTTCTCATTCAATACCAATTTATTTTAAATTATCTTTTATAAATAGATAATTTAAACCATTATCTATTGTACCTGTTTTTTTTCCCCCCTTTCTTTTTTTGGTACCTGGTTATTATAGCTCTTAAACCTCTCAAGTCTTTGCAGAAATGTTCTGGGTTTTATCTTTCCTTCCTTATAATGCTATTTATTTTTTTCTTCTGTTCTCTGTGTTACCTGTTAACTGGAAGTTATATCTAAACATTTGATGGAGTCAAGCAAAACATTTTTCAAATATTTTTAATTAAAAAATATTCTTAATTGTTCTGTTCAATTAATAAAAACTTTGAAAATGAGGAATTTTATTTGAGTTATCTTAAGTTTTCCAATGCCTGCAAATTTAGAGCTTAGTGTTTTGTATATGTATCTTGGTAATTAGCGGAATTTTTTATATTATACCTGGTAATTTAGTTTCTATATCATTTTAAAATAACCATACATAGTAATAAAAAATACTATTTTACTAATGTTATAAAATATGATTATATTTTAGTGAGGCCAGCTTGGCCAGATTGTATTTAAGTAGCTGTAACTTGCAACCTAAATTTCTCCTTATAATTGACTATTTATCTTTGTCTTGGGAATTGAATTTATAGTGTAAATACTTACTGATCAAAAATTTTCTTGAATGGTGAAACAAATAGAATAGTTTGTATTTTTTTCCCTACTTATTTGATTGTATACCAAATAGAGGTAGTTTACTTTCTGTTTCAATATATTTTGGTATCCTGCTAATACGATGCTGCTAGATACATATAAAGGTTGACTTGAAGGATTGTGAGTAGATTTCCTTGTTTTAGCCTTACTAATAGTTAAAGGAGAGACTGAGAATTTTTTTCAGGAAACTTAGTTCATCAGTGTTGTGTAGATTGAGTTGGAGATAAGGGACATTGGCAGCAGAATGTTGGGAGGCTATTCTAACAGTGTGGATAAGGTGACAGTGGTATGAGTAGTTAGGAATAGAAGATTGCTTATAGGATATACTTTATCCTGAATGCCCATAATTTAACTGTAGGAGGTCTATTTGTATATTTTAGTCATTTTGGACTTTGATGATATGGGAGCTTTTGGCTTTTACAAATTAGACTATAAATTTCAAATTCTAGTTATTTTTTTATTATTATTTTTTAAAAGATTTTTATTTATTAGAGAGAGAGAGAGAGAGAGAGAGACAGGCAGAGGGAGAAGCAGGCCCCATGCAGAGAGCCCTACGTGGGACTCAATTCCGGGTCTTCAGGATCACACCCTGGGCCAGAGGCAGCACTAAATCGCTAAGCCACTGGAGCTGCCCTCAAATTCCAGTTTTTCAAAAAACTTTAAACTTTTAGATTTGTAAATACTAAGGAAAAAGGAAAGTATGTACCTCCTGTGGGTTTGAAGGAGTGCCCTAATTAATCTATTAGAAGAGATAACATACTGAGAGCCATCTAGAATCTTAAAAAGTGACAAATAGAAAGTACAGTTTACCTCTTTGCCAGTAGCACTGGACTATTTTTAATAGAAAAAGGTTTAATTTCTTTAAAATACATTATGGTTAAGTTTCAGCTTTCATTTAAAAAAATTTTACTTGAGAGAAAGCAAGCGAGAGAGAGAGAGAGAGAGAGAGAGAGAGAGTGAGCGAGCATGGGGGGGGGGGAGAGTGGAGGTGGTGGTAGAGGGAAAAGCAGACTTCCTGCTGAGCAGGGAGCCCAATGTGGGGCTCAATCCCAGGACCCCAGAATCATGACCTGAGCTGAAGGCAGGTAGAGTCACCCAGGCACCCTTATTTTATAAGATTTTAAATTCAAGAGATTTTGTTCTGTAATTACTGTGTATTTGTGGATCACAGTTAAATAAAATATCCTTACATTCCTCTAATTCTCAAGTAGTATCTGAAAGCTATAAATCATCCTTGTAAAAAATAGTGCAGCAAAGTGCCAAGAATAGTAAATTTAGGACTCTGTGAACTGTATTTTTTTTTAAGTTTCTTTTTTTTTTTTTAATTTTTATTTATTTATGATAGTCACAGAGAGAGAGAGAGAAGCAGAGACACAGGCAGAGGGAGAAGCAGGCTCCATGCACCGGGAGCCCGACGTGGGATTTGATCCCGGCCAAAGGCAGGCGCCAAACCGCTGCGCCACCCAGGGATCCCTAAGTTTCTTAAATATATAGAAAAAAAATTTTTTTTTTAATGTTTGTTAGTTTTGGAAGGAACTCCTTTTATCTCAGGCACCCTCAGGTATTGCATACTCTTTAAGCATATGTAAAACTCCCACCTATATTTGTTAGAACTTTATAGAACCAGCAGAAGGTAATATTAATATATTTTCTGAACTAAAGTCAAGATGATAGAACTAGCTAGTGTAGCTCTATCTCTGCATTTGTCACAGGTTGAATTGGATAATGTTTCAGTTTGGTCTTTTGATCTTTGAATCTAAGTATAGAGGTGTGTCGAGGAAACAGTACTCTTAAATTTTATGACAGAAGTTCTTATCACTCTTACAATGGTTTTGAAGAAAAGACTAGTTTTAAAGTTCTGCATTTTGGAAAAAAAGATTATTTCAAATGCTGCTATTTTAGAGGGATTGTTTTAACAGAGGTCATTTAATTATAATTTTAATGTACCAATTTTTTAAATTTTCAGCTTACTTGTTACTTCTGGGCTTCAGTTGGAAAGATATGCTTATAACTTTTAAAATATTCCCAATCTCAAAGCAACAGCAACACTATTAAGAGTTTGGGATTTGGAGTGCTATGTAAAGCTTTGCTATATACTGGCTGATAGAGTTTGTGTAGTTCATTTAACATCCTTTTTCTGATAACACTTACTTTCTTTTTTTTGAGGATGTGTTAGTTTCCTGGGGCTGTCATAACAAATTACCACAGATCAGGTGAATTAAAACAGCAGAAATTTATTTTCATACTTTGTAGGAAGCTGAAAGTCCAAAATCAAGGCATCAAAGGGTTGATTACTTCTGGTGGCTTTAAGGAAGCAACTACTTTTTGCTAATTTATAGTGGTTGCCAGCAGTTCTGCATTCATTGGCTTACAGATTCATCACTCCAGTCACTGCCTCCACCTTTACATTTTCTCTTCATGTCTCTGTGTGTTCTTTTCTGTCTTTTATAAGGACACTCCTTGGATTTAGGGCCTACCCTAATCCAGTGTGATCTCATCTCCATCTTTACCTTAGTAATATCTGCAAAGACTCTTATCTCCAAGTAAGGTCACGTTCTGAGGGTAGACATGAATTCTTGGGAGGACACTGTTCAGCCTGCTTGGAAGGGTAGCAACATATTCATCTTACTTCACAGGAATTTTATAGGAGTTAATAAAACAATATATGTAAGAGGAATGTACTTTGAAATTGTAGAGTGCTCCCATGTTCATAGTTCTTACTGTTTTTTTGCTTTACCTTTTAGGTGGTTATGGCAGTTGCACAGCTGTATTGGCACATATCACCAAAATCTGAAGTTGGCATTATTTCTAAATCACTAGTGCGTTTACTTCGTAGTAATAGGTAGGACTTGATTTTGTTTTTCCTTTTGTATTCCTTTAAAAGTAATGTTTGAACAAATGTAATCCGTCTTTCAGACATTTATTACATGATTCTGTATTCTGTCTATAAGGTTTCATACTTAAGGGATCATCATAAAAGCCTTTTATACTATTTATCTCTAAGTTCATGATTAAGTATAAAATTTCTTTTAAACTCAAGCCCAAAGGGATTGAGAATATTTTGGCAAAGTTTAAGATCAGATTTTTGAGGTTGTTTTGTTTTCCGTGTTTTAAAAATTATAACATAGTTTCAGTTCTTTAGCTTACCCTGAGTATTTTGTTGTAATTAGTTACTTTAAATATAAAATTTCTTTCATTGAGTGCTTACTTTTGCTAATAGAGTTGGGAGGGGGAAGATGCATGTTTCTTTTTGTCTTTATAGCACCACTAACTGCTTAGCTCTAGACTGACTTTTGTCATTATGAGATCCTTTGTGTTCCTATTCTTTCCTATGTCTTTATACATATTCTTTTCCTTTTTATCAGTTCAGTAATTTTTCTTTTCTGTAGCTAGTTCAAAAGTTATCAGAAGGATCTGAAATGTATGTTTCACATAAAGCTTTATACTAGACCCAGTTCTACCTTCATTTCTTAATATATTTGGACATAAAATAACAGGACTTTTTTTTTTAATCTTTTTTATCACAGTGGCCAGAACTGACACAATGAGCATCTAATTAAGAGTTTATATTAATTGTATGGTCATGTTTATTCCATTAGCCCTAAGAATACTTCCTTGAGTATGTTCAGAGCAGCTATAGTATAGGCTTTTACATCTTAGGAACACAGAATTGTAAAAGAGATTTTAACTTTTCCTCATGATGAATCAAATCTTATTAGTAGTTTATAGGAAAAGTGTGCTTAAAAAGAAGACATAAATATCTAAGATTTATTTATTTTTTAAATATCTAAGATTTACCTGAAACTTTTTAATATTATATTTGAATTCAATATAAAACTTATTGCTGATTTCTTTGGTTGTTTAATATACTGTTTACATAAGGGCACTTAATTGGAAAACATATCCAATGAAAAATCTCCTTTAATTTTTAGGGAGGTGCAGTATATTGTCCTACAGAATATAGCAACTATGTCAATTCAGAGAAAGGTATGTACATTGTGAACATATAATTCAAGAGAGAAATGAATGTATTAGTACCATAAATGTATTTATATATTTATTTTTATAATCTAGGGTATGTTTGAACCTTATCTGAAGAGTTTCTATGTTAGGTCAACTGATCCAACTATGATCAAAATACTGAAGGTATGCATGCTTTTATTTTTCTGGTACCTTTAGTACATCTTTACTTTGAGGATACTGCTAAAGCTTCTAGCATCTGCAAAATGGACACCTACTTTTTAAAAAACACATTTAGGGATTTTCCTTATACTTTCTAAACTTTATTATTATATCCAGTTACTATGGTGCATCCTAATAATACAAAGCTTATACATACTCCCTGCACCTTGAATAACCCATTGTATACTGAAGGAGACAGACGTGTAAATAGATAATTTTAGTACTATGTATTGTTAAGTGATATAGAGATTTGAGTTGAGTACTGGGCAGAACAGAAAGAGGGGGTTAATTCTTTAGGATTTATGGAAGACTTGTGGAAGGATGATGCTTGAGTGGATCTTAAAAAATATTTTTGTGAACTTTTTTGTTTTGGTTGGTAGATTGAATAGGAGGTTGTGGATTTGGGAATAGGAGAAAGAAATAGTTAATGCTAACAGATTATGAAAGAGTGTTCAGAGAGTAATAACTACATTATAGAACGTAGTTAGAGATATAAAGATGTGAAAATTAATATGATACTTAGAAAAATAAATAGTATAGAATAGAAAGCATGGAAACAGATCCATGTATATGAAGAATACTGGAATGATTGGTTATTCACATGGAAACTGCGTGTAATCCTAAGAAAATAGAATATATCTCCACATTGTAGGATATTTTGGAAAATAATTGGTTTGCAGTTATCAAAAATGTCAAGCTTGTAAAAGAAAGGTTGAGAAACTTTCAGACAGAAGGAGACTAAAGATAAAACTGAACATAATGTGTGATAATGAACTAGATCCCTTTATATTATATATGATTGAGATAATTAGTGAAACTTAAATGGGAGTGATGACTGCATGCATGTATGTATCAGTGTTAATTTCTTGTTTTTCTTGGTTCTGTTGTGTTCTATAGGACAATGTCCTTGCTGTAGGGAATATACACAAAAGCATTTGGGGATGATGTGGTGTCACATTGGCAACTCTCAAATGATTCAGATCAAAATAGTTTTTTTTTACCCTTTCTATATATTTAAGATTGTTTTAAAAAAAAAATGTACAAACAATGAAAATGTTTTCTTCAAAATAAAATGCAAAGTGTAGCTATAATCTGAGAAAAAACATTCCCAGTACATATATCTAAAAAATGACTAGTACTCAAAATATATAAAGAACTTCTACAATTTATCCCTTTTAATTGGAGTGTTTAGACCATTTATTTTTAATGTAATTACTAATATGACTGTATACATACACACACACATACATCTTATGTTTTGTTTTCTATTTGTCCCATCTGTTCTCTGTTCCTTTTTTCCTTTTTCTTGCTTTCCTTCAGATTATTTGAATTTTTTTTTATTTGAATATTTTTTACAAGAAAGAAATGAAACTTTTTAAGTCAGCCTATTGGAGATAGTCTTTTATTTTATTTTATTTTTGTTTGTTTATTCATGAGAGAGACACAGAAAGAGGCAGAGACAGAGGCAGAGGGAGAAGCTGGCTCCCTATGGGGAGCCCAGTGTGGGACTCGATCCTGGAACCCCAAATCACACCCTGACCCAAAGGCAGGTGTTCAGCCAACCATTGAGCCCCAGGAGTCCAAGAGATAGACTTTCAGTTGCATATTCTTGTAACTGTGAATCCAAAAGAAGAAATTAAAATGTCCAAGTGTTTGGAATGGTAGGATGAATGAGAACAAATCAGTCAAAAGAATTAATTGGTATTTGGAAAACAGGTATTACATGGTGGGCAAGTTGTTTTCTAACTTTGTTAGTAAAGGAATAAAAGTGCCAAACAACCTTAAATTGTTTAATTAGATATAAATTGTAAAGTTGGGACAAACAGGGAAGATGTAGGATTCTCTTTTTCCTAATTGTTTTTAAGCATTACATAATTACCTGTTCTCTATTTGGAAATGTAGGAAGACAAACTTTACCAGAAGGGTATAATGCCTCACAACATTTGTAACAATGTGACCTCTTTTAAAAACAAAAATTCTCTATCAAATTAAATTAATAGATTGATCGATTGGTCGATTGCAGGTTGGCTGGCACCTGGGTGGCTCAGTTGGTTAAATGTCTGCCGACAGCTCGGGTAATGATCCTGGGATCCTGGGATCCAGCCCTGCATTGGCCTCCCTGCTCAGTGGAGAATCTGATTCTCCCTCTCCCTCTGCTGCTCCCCCTGCTTGTTCTCTCTTTCAGTCTTGTTCTCTCTGTCAAATAAATAAATAAAAATAAAAACAAAAATTACCTTTCTGTGAAATGCCTGGTCTTTATTAAACTAATCCTTTTTATTTGTGTTTTACAATGTTACTATCTCTTTTTTTCTACTGTAGCTTGAAATTTTGACAAACTTGGCAAATGAAGCCAACATATCAACTCTGCTTCGAGAATTTCAGGTTTGTATACAGTGCTAATTATAAAATAACTTCTAAAACATTTGTTTAGTGTACAGTGAACTATACATCTTTCTCAATTCACAAGTAGGCAATTGTGTTAAATAAAACAGTGATTTGGGACAAGATCGAGAAAAGAAATTTATAAATTTCTACACATAAACATTAACTACAAATTTAAATTTTAAGGGAAATGAAATAGTAGTCCCTTTCATGTTTTCATAGAATTTGAAGGAGTAGTTTATAACTATACTTTTTTATCTTTAAATTATGTTATTGGGAAGGATTCCATATCTCTGTGCTGTCATTATCACTAGTCCATTCCATATTCTGCATTCTGAAAATGGTTTCACTTCTTATCTGGTTGTCCTGTTTAATTGACCTATCACTCTTTTAGATAGTGTCCAAATTGCTCCTGTCATGATGTTTTTTTATCATTGTTTTTGTTTTGTACTTTTTAAAACCATTAATGCTATGGATGGGATGTCTCCCAGCTATGCACCCTTTAAAAAGTATTATTAAAAAAAAAAAGTATTATTCAACAATTACCTCATGGGTATATGCCCTTTAAGATGGAGGGGTCAGCTCTGGACACTTAGTGGTTAACAATAGCAATAGAGGGATCCCTGGGTGGCGCAGCGGTTTAGCGCCTGCCTTTGGCCCAAGGCGCGATCCTGGAGACCCGGGATCGAATCCCACGTCGGGCTCCCGGTGCATGGAGCCTGCTTCTCCCTCTGCCTGTCTCTGCCTCTCTCTCTCTCTCTATCTCTGTGTGACTATCATAAATAAATAAAAATTAAAAAAAAAAAAACAATAGCAATAGAAAACCTAATATTACGAATTGTGTATCTCATCAGCAGTTTTCTTAGTAAAAATATACCACATGCTACACACAAATCAGTTTTTGTTAACTCTCCACTTCTGTGGATTTTTATTTTGTTGCCATTATCCTCCTATATACCTATATTAAATTTCCTTTTAGCTACATAAATATTGTATTTTTTTTTCCTGGGGGACCTTATACTTATAACAGGAGTAGTAGAATATTATAGCATGCCTATAATTTATAATTTTATAACTGGATTACTGTACTTTTATGCTATATATTTTTCTAGAAGTATTCCTTATAAACTTAGGATGTTTTAGGATGCCTGGGTGACTTAGTTGGTTAAACATGCAGCTCTTGATTTCAGCTAAGGTCATGATCTCAGGGTTGTGAGATTGAGCCCCAAGTTGGGTTCTGTATTGGGTGTGGAGCCTGCTTAAGATTCTCTTTCCTGGGCAGCCCCGGTGGCGCAGTGGTTTAGTGCCGCCTGCAGCCCGAGGTGTGATCCTGGAGACCTGGGATCGAGTCCCGCGTCAGGCTCCCTGTATGGAGCCTGCTTCTCCCTCTGCCTGTGTCTTGCCTCTTCTCTCTCTCTGTCATGAATAAATAAATAAATAAAATTAAAAGAAAAAAAAAAAAAGATTCTCTTTCCTTCTCCCTTTGCTCCTCCCCCGCAAATAAAAAATTTTTAAAAAATAAATTAGAATGTTTTGGATACCCAGTCATCTTTTATTTATATATGCCAGAAAATACAGTATCTCAAGTAATACATACCTAGAGAACATTAATTGGGTTTGATTTCTATTTCATTTTTATAAATTTGCCTTTTTTTTTTAAGTTTTTTATTTTTGTCTTAGTCTTTCCATTTGTCTCTTTTCTTATTGTATGTAAACTGTTTGGGTGTCCTTTTGCTATCAGCTTCCTGCTATGTTAAGTTTACTGGGGATGTAGGTGGTGCATCTCAGGCAATTTTATAGCATTGTTTAGTTGTACAGAGGTGACACACTGGACCTATTTCAAAATATTGGTGTCTAGCCACTTCATCTAATATTAGGATTTTTAATAAAGTCCATCATTTAGTTAGACTTTCTAATATATTCTTTTTTTATGTATCTACTTTTATCACTGTCAGCATTTGTGCCTTATTTGTGTGGTTTATGGGTTATGTTTATAGGTATGACCAGCTTACTTAAAACTTTTTGAGTAAAACAGAATTTTTCTAAAGACATATAGTTTTTATGTTTTTTTTTTAAGATTTATTTATTTTTTCATGAGAGAGAGAGAGTTAGAAACATATGCAGAGGGAGAAGGGAGAAGCAGGCTCTTATCAGGAGCCTGATGTTGGACTTAATCCCAGATCCCGGGATCACGACCTGAGCTGAAGGCAGCTGCCCAACCGCTGAGCCACCCAGGTGTCCCAAGACATATATTTTTTAATTGAGGAAATTAGGTCATCAGCTAGAAAGTGGTTTAAATACAATCGATCTTTCCTACATGGAACTAAGAGAATTTAATTTTTTTCTTCAGTATTTAATCCTATTCTTGGTACTGCTTTCACAAACAAAATCCATATGGTTTTAGATGTTCTTAGATTTCCTCTTCCATTTGTCATTTTGGCACCATTTAAATATACATCCTCTTTGGTATGTTAAGTAACCATAGTGTTCATTTTACATTACGTACTTCTCATTTGAGGTTCGGAATCTTTTTTTAAAAAATTTCAGTTGAGGGTTGCCTGGTTGGCTTAGTCAATAAAGCATGTGATGCTTGATTTCAGATTGAGACTGAGCTGCACATGGAGAGGAAAGCTTATTTCTAAAAAATAAATAAATAAAAATTCAGTTGAAAATGGGATTTTAAATTTTGTTTACATACATTGTAATATATAAATATGTTATATTTTATACACATAAAGCATGTTCATTTCTATAAACAATAAAAGCTCTTTTTAAATTAGGAAAGTTAGGGCAGCCCGGTGGCCCAGCAGTTTAGCTCTGCCTTCAGCCCGGGGTGTGATCCTGGAGATCCGGGATCAAGTCCCACGTCGGGTTCCCTCCATGGAGCCTGCTTCTCCCTCTGCCTGTGCCTCTGCCTTTCTCTCCCTCTCTCTCTCTCTCTCTCTCTGTCTGTCATGAATAAATAAATAAAATCTTAAAAAAATAAATTAGGAAAGTTATAATCAAAGTGAAATTCTTTACAGCTATAGTAAATTTTGTGAAGATCTTTTAACTTCCTGTTATTAAGTCAGTGATTTCTTTTTAAGTTTATATAAATACATAGTTTACAATATGTTTTTAAAACATTCTTTTAAAGAAAATCTATTTCAAAAGTCTGGTATTTTGTTACAAACTGAGTATTTTAAAAGTCTATTGGAATACTGCTTATTGTAGCTATTATAGTTTTACTACCATTCAGATACCATTTTGAAAATGTTTGTCATAGTATTTTTGTCCATTTCCTCTTCTCCTAACTTTAGATTTAGTGTCTCTGAAAAAGCAACCCTTTTTTTCATAGATTCACAGATGCTGCTGGTTAAATGAACTGAAACCTCCAAAGAGAGAGTTCTCATCATCTCTTTCAACCTTGCACTTAAACTAATTGCTGTCTTTGGGTGACTGCTCCCTACTATCTGTTTTGGAGTCACAAGCCTCTGTGGCCACAGGTGAATGAACCTGGCTTGAAAATGTGCCTCTTCTATAGGCACATTCTTTAAGTAAAAAAACAAAATTAAATTAAGCTAAGTCATCATTTGGACCTGTTGTGCATATAAATGAGAATATTCATATTATAAAATTTGTTTTTTTTACAAAGCTTAATATCTTTTTGTTTACTTGATATTACCAAAGTATAAACTAATTGAAATGGTATTTTTTAGACCTATGTGAAAAGCCAGGATAAACAGTTTGCAGCAGCCACTATTCAAACGATAGGCAGATGTGCAACCAACATCTCAGAAGTCACTGACACATGCCTCAGTGGCCTGGTATGTCTCTTATCCAACAGAGATGGTAAGTTGACGATTTAATTTTATTTGCAAGTAATTTATCATTTGGATATTCTTGGCATGATCTTCAAATTGTAACGTTTTCAACATTGCATTTTAGTGTTTCCTGTATGTCAGTAGCATGGTCATGATGAGAGTAGCATTTGATCTTTGAAATACAAAGACATACACGCACACTTTTGTCTTGTTTTAGTAAATCAGATAATAAACTTAGAGTATTTTTCCTAAATAGGACTAAGAAATTATAACTTGTTTATTTCTTTACATTTCAGTCACCTTCATTATACCCTTTCTACAAAGGTTCTATTTTGCTGCTTTTAATGACATGTAGTCATGTATTTATATTGGTTCACCTGCAGAGGGTGCTAAAAGCAGGCAAATGGCTAAAAGGCATATAACATGGAGAAGTGGCTAGATCAAAAAAGAATGTTTATTATGTACCTTCAAAGGTTTTTTTCCAGAAACTCATCTAATGATTTTATATTCAATATGAAACTTAATTTAAAAATCATCCGTTTGAAACAACTTCGTGTTTTTAAGCCAAACAACACGTAAACATTTTGTAAAACTGGGTAGGTGATAACCAGTGAAATGTATAATCTAGATGTCATACTGTTCTGTGGTAAAATGTCAGTTATTTCTGTGGTATGGCTTTAGAGCAAGTAAAGCCATTTGGGGAAAGATAAATATTGGTCAACTTTCACCTTTATAATAATTTATGTATAGAATTTTTATTATAATTGTATATTTGATTAAAACATTTTTTAGGAAAAGCTCAATTTTCTGTGTAAAATCATTGAAGTTATTTGTGGAATACTAAGTATAATTATGTCATATTTAGGCATATACAACATAGCGCAAGTTGAAACATAAGAAAATTGATCATTTTACATTTATATTATTTTGTTTTTCACTACAATAACTGTTATCCCTAATTATGAATTCTCAAATGTAGATCTCTTTAGAAAACCATCCATTGTGATAAGCATTTCTAATGAAAACAAACCGAAACAAAATTTTGCCCAATTAGGAGTGATTTTTTACTGTGAACATAAAAATATAAACTTGAACCATGTAAACTTAAGGTAATAAGATGGGTAGAACATTTTTCTACATTCAGTATTAAAACTAAATAAGTTGCAACAAACATTTCAAGGAAATAGATTTTTTTTTAAGTTTACTATAAAATGTAACTAGAGAAGATTAGGATGCTAAATGGCATTCATTTTACCTATATCTACTTCTCATTTTACCTCATCTACTTTACCTATATCTACTTCCCTTTTGTCTCTATTTCTGTGTCACACATTAAAATGTGAGTTGAAAAACCTGTTTTATTTCCTGTATCTTAATAATAACTTTCTTCTTGATTGTATATGAGACATTTCTTGGAAAAATATTTCCAGAACCTTAGGGATTATGAACCAGGATTTACCAGGGTAATTATTTTAAAATTTAGTTGCATATGAAAAATACTACAAGCTAGTTAGTATACTCAGTGGTTCTTTTAAATACAAAGTATATTATTTAAGGTTTCTGAATTCTAGTTTTTGACCATTTTTTCTCATGTGAAATTTTCAAGTTGTGGATTTTAAAGCAATTATCTCTACTTCAGCTTTGTAAATTTCTTGAAAGTATTTTTTATTGACTTTGATTTAAAAGATGAATATTCTACCCTAGTAGTACTTTGAAGGGAAGAGTAGATTGTTTTATAATTAGATTATGGGAGACTAATATAATCTATATTCACTGTTAAAAGTAGGAAGATTTACTAATTTAAACTCTGATATTTTGATGTTTAGGATTTTGTTTTTGGTAAATCAAAACTGTCATTATAACAATGGCCTTTTTCCCTGCAGTTTGAATATTTTAGAAACTTAAATTGTCCATATTTTGGTTGCATAATCATCATTAGCCTATAGTGTCTCGTTCTTAATTCTTTTTCATATGTGCTGTACTTTTGTAGTTCGAAAACCTCATTAAAAGTGGTAAAACAGGGGGGCATTCCTGGGTGGCTCAGCGGTTTAGCGCCTGCTTTTGGCCCAGGGCGCGATCCTGGAGTCCCGGGATCGAGTCCCACATCGGGCTCCTTGTGTGGAGCCTGCTTCTCCCTCCTCCTGTTTCTCTGCCTCTCTATGTCTATCATAAATTAATAAATCTTTAAAAGAAAAAAAGAAGTGGTAAAACAGGGGCGCCTGGGTAGCTCAATCAGTTAAGCATCTGCCTTCGGCTCAGGTCATGATCCTGGGGTCCTGGGATTGAGCCCCTCAAGCCCCATGGAGGGCTCCCTGCTCAGTGGGTTGTCAGCTTTTCTTTGTCCCTCTGCTTCTCCCCCCACTCATGTTCTCTCTCAAATAAATAAAATCTTAAAAAAAATGTAGTAAAACAAATAAGGAGAATATTTATGTTAAAATCAGTAATATTAAAGAAAGTAATAATATTTTTAACTTTAAAATGACCAATCCGGACAACAGAGCTCCTTTCTTCTATTAAAAGATCTGCTTTTAGGAATAGGTGTCAAGAATGAGGTCTCAGTTTCTTTAAAATCTATATAGTCTTTTGAGGTTCTAAGGATCTGTGATTTTTGATATTAATACAAATATCTCATCATCTGTTCAGATAATGTATCTTAAAACCTTAGGGAGGGAACCCTGGGTGGCGCAGCGGTTTAGCGCCTGCCTTTGGCCCAGGACGCGATCCTGGAGACCCGGGATCGAATCCCACGTCGGGCTCCCGGTGCATGGAGCCTGCTTCTCCCTCTGCCTATGTCTCTCTGCCTCTCTCTCTCTCTCTGTGGGACTATCATAAATAAAAAAACAAAAAACAAAAAACAAAAAACAAACCTTAGGGACAGCAGTTAGACTCCATTGTTTTTTCCATATATTTAACACATTCTTTTTAGATCTGTAGGGGGTTTTTTGTTTGTTTGTTTTTAATGTAACTGACTTCTCCTTTGACACGGAGAGGACTTTTCTAGGCAGACTTGAAGCTTGCCTAAAATAGTTTGGTATCACTATCTAAGATTAATTTGACAAATTTCTCAAGGACCTTTATGAGAAATTGCATATGTGCATTTCATCTGGCTTAGGATAATTTAATTGTCTAAGGCAATTTACTTCTGGTAACCTATTAGCAAAATTTGCTTGTCTGAATAACTTTACCGTCAATTGTAAACTAAAAGGATTGGGGCAGAGGACTATTTTTGTTGTTGTTTCATTTAGTTTTACATAATTCAATAAATATTTATTGAGAACTGGAATACATTGGGGGTAATTAGTATATGTTGAATAGCTAAATAAGATACTCATTCAGCCTATAAAAGGTTCCTGCATTTACAGAGTTAACAGTCTAATGAAAGGAGACAGTAATATAAAACAAGTATATTATAGTTCTGTGTATTGACCACTTACTCTGTTGTGAGCTGTCTGCTAACATGCAGAACTACACTACCTGTGTTTGAAAGTTAATGCTGTCTTGAATAAATTACTCAATCTCCCTGTGCTTCAGATTCTTCATTTGTAAAATGAGGATAATAGTAGACCGTAGTAACCTTGAAGACAATGCTAGGTGAAATAAACCTGCCACAAAAAGCCAAATATTGAATGATTCCGCTTTGTGTGAGAAACCTAAAATAGTCAAATTCATAGACTTAGAGAGTGGAATGCAAGTAGCCAGTGGTGGAGGAAAAGGGAACCCAGGGAATTACTAAACAGAAAACATAATGTTTCATTTAAGCAAGTTGAATAAGCTCTAGAGATTTGCTGTACAATATTATACCTATAGTCAACATTAATGTAACTACATTTTGTTATGAGGGTAGATCTCATGTTAGGTGTTCGTACCAAAATGAAATTAAATTTTAAAAATTGGGCTATACATCTTAGAGTAAGGACCATGAGGACAAGGCAGAAGCCAGAAAAGGTCCAGAATACAGAATCATTTTTTTGCTTCTGGTAGAGCAGCACCACAGTCCTGTGGTCTCTGAAAAATAGGGAATAGCATAAAGGAAAAGGGGTAGGATTACGTGAAGGGATGAGAAGGCACACGGGTGAGGCCGAATAGGACTCCTGCCAGAGATGTCCAGGTCCTTATGTTCAGAACCTATGAATATGCCACCTTCCATGGCAGAAGGGACTTTGCAGATATGATTAAGATTCTTGAGATGGAGACCAGAAGGGTCCTTAGGGAAGGAGGGAGGTCAAGAAAGTCATGTCTGAAGCAGAGCTTGGAGCGATACCATTGCCAGAATGGGGCCTTGAGCCGAGGAATATGGACAGCCTGTAGAAGCTGGAAAAGGTAAAGAGTGGATTTTCTCTTAGAACCTCTGTAGAGATGTAGTCATGTTGATATCTTGCTTTTAGCCCCATAAAGGTTAAACTGTTAACTTTTGACTCTAGAACTGTGTGATGCTAAATTTGTATTGTTTGAAGCCACTGCATTTGTGGTAATTTATAAGAACAATAGGAAAGGATATAGCATTAAAGGATAAATGATGCTAAATATATATTTTAACTATAGCTAATCCTACCTCTCGTGTATAATAAAAGTAATGCAGTATTTTTTTCTTGGCCTAGTTTTGCAATAATATGTTTTAAAAATAAAAAATACTCTGGTTTCTTAAAATCATATTTACCATATTCTACTTTGCATATTCATTACTTTTAATTTTTCTTACTAAAGTATAAGTTTGAGAAAGTCAGGATATTAATCTTTGTTTTCATCAAAGGTCAAAGTGGTGGTCTTTGTGTAAGTAATAGTTGCACCTCTTAGAGTTTAGAGATGAATGGTACATTCTGAATTCTGGACAAAGTCCTGTAAATCTAGTGCATTTCCTCTCTTCATCTTTAAAATCATGAGGATAAGGTACCTACTATATGTTACTATAGAAGAGAAAGAAATTTATCATACCATAAACTAAACCGTATAACCTTCATTTAACCTTCTGGAGAAAGAGGTACAGTTTGAAAAAATGTATGTTTAATGATTAGAATCATAAAAATTTTACATGTATTCTTAAAGGGAGCTAGATAAGAAGATATATTTCAGAGAAAATAATAATACAAATCATGGTATTTCCATTATAATATTAAAAATAAACCTTTGTTTATTTGTTATATGCCAGGGGAATCTCTTAATGTCCATGAAGCCCTATTAATAAAAAAAAAATGTCAAAATAATAAAGGCATTGTTGACTTACTTATTTGACATCAGTAGCATTGATAATTGTTTATATAAGATTCATTCCATACATAAGTTTAGGTGCTCTGGCTAACTGGATTACAATTCTCTGCTGGTGCCACCAAAAATGTAATTCTGGACCAGTGATTAGCAACTTCAGTGTGATAACTCAATCCCAGAATCCCAGTTTCAGGATCTGCTTCCTTAGAGCCACTCCTAGGACCAATTACTATATTAGTTAAGGCCCTGGCAAGAAACAGATGGTACACTTAAAAAGGATGATTGAAGAGAATTTAACAAAGGAACTATTTATAAGGTATGGGCAGGATCAAGAGAAACCAAGAAGGTATGATGTAAAACTCTGGGACTAACAGGCTAGTGATAGTGGGAAACCCCTTTATCATATCTAGAATTGAAGGGAAGGGGTGTGAGGTGTGAGGAGTGGGAGCAGTTACCAGACTCAGCAGGTGAGAGCCATTCCAGAAGAATTGAAACTATCAATAGATGAATGCATACACTACCAGGTAGACCTGGCAGTAGAGAGATCCAGGATAGTAAATGCAATCTCCTTCTGCCCTTTGATCTGCTGGTGCTTCCTATTAGCTAAACATAGCTGGAAGCTAGGGACAAGGGAGTTTGGTTGATGCAATCTGCAGAGATCAACCTCTAAGGGCACAGAGTGGGTCAGGAAAGTCAGAGAGTGGATTCACCAGGCAAATGGAGAGAATCCAGCACATAAGTGTACTAATTCTGGCTCTGAAGTCAGGCTATTTCTATAGTAACACCTTTCTTACTATTTTTTTTTTTAATTAATTAATTTATTTATGATAGTCACACACAGAGAGAAAGAGAGGCAGAGACACAGGCAGAGGGAGAAGCAGGCTCCATGCACCGGGAGCCCGATGTGGGATTCGATCCCGGGTCTCCAGGATCACGCCCTGGGCCAAAGGCAGGCGCCAAACCGCTGCGCCACCCAGGGATCCCACCTTTCTTACTATTAATGATTCACACAACTGATGATCCTTAGTACTCGTATTTTGTACATACCACTTACGGAATTTTTTTTAGTTTGGTGAGCAGCAAAATCTATCCGCCCTCCCTTGGCTCTTCTGATTCAAGGATCCAGGCATTGGAAAGGGATATTAGAAACTAGGAGGTAACAACAGAAGTTAGAAATTAAAGTATAATCTTCTGCTTAAGAAATGTTCACCCCCAACATTTGGAAATATACTTGTAGTTATAGTTCTCACCTAGTCATTTAAAACATGTAGAATATTTTGCATTTAAATTGCATTAAACATATCTAATATGAATAATTTCTATCTTTTCCAGAAATAGTTGTTGCTGAAAGTGTGGTTGTTATTAAGAAATTACTGCAAATGCAACCTGCACAACATGGTGAAATTATTAAACATATGGCTAAACTCTTGGACAGCATAACTGTGAGTACCAATTAATAGGTCTTTCCTAAATTTAACTGGATTTTAGTCAATAATAGTGTTAAAATAAGTGGACATCTTAAAGTCTACTGGCTAAGAGCTTAACTGTTTGGATTCAAATTATGGTTCTAAGATTTTACACTGTTGTGGAAGGGAATTACAAATTGAAATGCAATAAATGCTGTAGTGTTAGATTGGAAATGGAGATATCAATGTGAACTTCATGGGTTTTATATTCGAGATATGTGTGAGTGTATAAATGCATGTATGTGTGTCCACACACATTTAAGTGTGCACATATGAATGCAAATATTACTCAATATATACAAACATCTATTTCTTGGAGAGGGCCTGCATGCAATAATACCAAATACAAATAAGCACATCTAGTTGCCTAGATCTTGTTTTTTTTTAATTGAGATATAATTTTATACCATAAAATTCACTCACATAATTTAACAGTTGTTGGTATATTCATAAAGTTGTGTAACCATCACTACTATGTAATTCCTGTACATTTTTATCATTCCAGTAAAAGAATCCTGTGGCTCAAACTGATCCTTCCCTTTCTCTAGCCCTTAACAACCACTAATCAATCTACTTTGTCTTTATGGATTTGCTTATTCTGGATGTTTCATATAAATAGAGTCATACGTCAAGTGGCCTTTTTTGTCTGGCTTCTTTAACTTACCATGTTTTCAAGGTTTGTGCATGTTCTAAAATGTAGTACTGCATTCTTTTTGGTAGACCTTGGTTTTTAAATTGCATTCACCCCTCAAAGGAACCAGGTCTACTTAGAGAAATGGCTGATTTTAAAGCTAGGGCAAAGAAAGGAAAAGATGATACTGCAACATCTTGTTGGGCTAAAAAAGCAAGGAAATGTTCACAGAATGATAGAGATGTGTCAGAAAGACACAAAAGCCAGCTTGAAGGGGCTCCCAGTGGCCAATTTGGAAAACAAAATAAATTGTAGTAAAAGGATTATGGCCTAATGAATAGGGTAAGAATTTCTTGAGGCCACAGTGGAATGAATGAATGAATGAATGAATGAAGGGAGAAAGGTAAGCTCTTTCTTACAATGCAAAACTAATAAATGTAGAAGGAATGATGGAATTAGAATATTACCATTTGCATACCATCACAATAATGATTGAGGTAAGAATCATTAACAAATGCTAAAAAGTAGGGGTGAAAGTTTGAGTAGCCAGAGGTTATTTGTACAGTTTCAACGTATATAACATTACAAAGCATAAATTAGTGACTTTTGATTTACGATGGAGAAACCTAGCAGATTCTACCTGAACCAAATGAACATAGTTTACATTGCCAGCAATAGGATCAAATACCTTCTGATATGATATAGTGAATAGATCAGGTCTGTTGACTTCTTGCCAAAAGTGAATGGCTTAAATATAATCAAGATGAAACATGAGACAAACCCAAGTGAGGGTATACTGTGAAATAACTGGCTTGTACTCTTTAAAATGCCAAAGAAAAAAAGAGATTAAAAGGATATGACAACTCTATGCAACACATAAATTTGGGTTTTCTTTTTCTGTAATGGATTTGGTGGGATTTGATAGGACTAATTGGCAAAATCTCAAAATCTGTAGATTAGGTAATAGTATTTATTGCTTCAGTGTTTAAAATTCCTAATTTTTAAATCACTTTACTGTAGCAATGTAAGAACATTCCTTTTATTACAAAGTTTACAATAAAGTATTTTGATGTTTAAGGATAAATCCTCAATTTTTATCAATTTAGGAAACAAAATATCTGTGCATATATAGAACACCAAAAGCAAGTGTAGTAAAATGATGACATTTGAGGAATCTGGGTGAAGAGTACAAAAGTTCTTTTTATTCTCTCAGCTTTTCCATAAATGTGAAATTCTGCTTAAAAAATTAAAAAATAAATGTTAATTTTTTTCTACCACTTTCCAGCTCTGTTTTTACATTAAAATCTCCATACTTTATTTTTTAAAAAAGGTTTTATTTATTTATTCATGAGATACACAGAGAGAGAGGCAGAGACATAGGAGAAGCGGGCTCCCATTGGAGAGTGTGATGTGGGACTTGATCCCAGGACCTGGGATCACATCCTGAGCCAAAGGCAGATGCTCAACCACTGAGCCACCCAGGTGCCCAAAATCTCCATACCTTAAAAATAAAAATATAAATTAAAAAAAAAAAAAAAACACCTCCATACTTTTCCCATCTTAAAGTGGTGATAGTAAAAACAAACCTAATATTTTGTGCATACTACATTAGTTGATATTAATGTATGATATTAATTATATTAATTAATGATATTAATGCTCTTAATATTTCCTGGCATATTAATAATTAATTAATGATATTAATGCTCTTAAGAATATTTCCTGGCACCTAGTGGTACTACATAAGTGTTTGCGGTCTTTATTATTTAGGTCCTATTTCTTTCTCTTTTTCCAATTTTATTTCCAGTTTTCAAACTCCTCAGTCTATCTCAGTCTGATTTTGACTCCACTTTCCAGGGTCATTGACTGTCTTCAGTGGAAAATTTACTGTTGATGTCCTTCATGGTCTTTTGTTAGCATTTGACTTCACATACTGCTTCTTCCCTTTTGGAAACATTTTCCATGGCTTCTTTCTGGTTTTTCTTCAAACTCCTCTCCATTGTGGGGATCCCTAGATGGCTCAGCGGTTTAGGGCCTGCCTTCAGCCCAGGGCATGATCCTGGAGTCGTAGGATCGAGTCCCACGTCAGGCTCCCTGCATAGAGTCTGCTTCTCCCTCTGTCTGTGTCTCTTCCTCTCTTTCTCCATGTCTCTCATGAGTAAATAAATAAAATCTTTAAAAAAAAAAACCAACAAAAAACCTCCATTGTGTTTGCCCTTCACTATGTCTGTCCTTTCAATCCTGATTGAAGTTTTTTTTTTTTTTTTTTTTTTTTTTTTTCCAATGTTGGTTAAGGTTTAAAACTAATGTTCTATAACAGAGTTGTAGTTTAGGGGAAAAAATATATTATTTTCTTCTTTGAAGATGTGGTAATGTATACTCTAAATCTGTTCGGAGGGATTATATTCGTGTGGAGTTTCTTTTAAAGATTTTATTTATTTATTTGAGAGAGAGAGTCGGGGGCCGGGGAGAGGGAGAAGCAGACTCCCCACTGAGCAAGGAGCCCCAGGCGGGGCTCAATTCCAGGACCTCAGACGAAGGCAGACATTTAACTGACTGAACCACCCAGGCACCCATGTTGTTATGATTTAAGGCAAGGTGAGGAGTCTGTGTCAGGACCAATTTTTAATAATCGCTGCTGGCAAAATTTTCTTTCCCTCAGGGTGTTAATAAAGCCTCCAGGGCAGTTGTATGTTTATCTTAAAGCTAAGAATAAGACTCACAGGAGTCTGTTGGCATCTGAGCTCCCACCATATCTCGCACCATAGTTCCTTTATCTTTATATCTACTCTTATTATTGATTCTAATTATTAAAGCCAGGACTTCTCAGGGACTGTGTATGAGAAGTATAGGAATTAAGACAGTAGATTTGATATTAGCAAATTTAGTAAGTTTAAAATCATACCAACTGTCTTTTCTGATCACAGCAGTGGTCAGAATCTAGAAATCAAAAATAAGAGGAAAGTGAAAGGATGGATGTACAAATATGTGGAAGCTAAATCACACTCTTCTAAACCATTAAGTCAAAGAGGAAATCAAAAGAAAAAAATGGTCTTGAAATAAGTGAAAATGAAAACACATCAAATATTCTGGTGTGCAGCAAAAGCAGTTTTGAGAGAAAAATTCATAGCAATAAACACACATACTAAGAAATTAGAAAGATCTCAAAAAACAACCTAACTTTACATCTCAAAGAACTGCATATATGGGATCAGTAAAACTAAGAGCTGGTTCTTTGAAAAGATAAGCAAAACTGACAAACCTTTAGCTAGACTAAGGGAAAGAAAGAAAAAATAAAATTAGAAATGAAAGAGGAGATAACTGATACTACAGAAATACATAGAATTATGAGACTACTCTAAACAATTATATGTCAACAACTTACATAATCTAGAAGAAATGAATGCCATTTCTAGAAATACACAACCTATCAAGAGTGAATCAGAAAGAAAGAAAATTTGAGCAGAACAATAACAAAGAGATTGAATTAATAATAAAAAAAATTCTCGACATAAAAATGTCCACAACTGAAGCACTTCACTGCAGAATTCTACCAAACATTTAAAGAAGAAATTAATACCAATCCTTCTCAAACTCTTCCAAAACATTGAGTGGGGGGAAACACTTCCAAACCTATTCTGCAAGGCCAGCGTTACTTTGATACCAAAAGCAAACAGGATACCACAAGAAAACTGTAGACTTTTATCCCTGATGAATATAGATGGGAAAAATTTCAGCAAAATATTAGCAAACCAAATTCAAGAACACTTTAAAAGGATTTACACCATGACCAAATGGGATTTATACACAAATCAATAAATTCAGTACACTTCAGTAAGGTGAAAGACAAAAATCACGTGATTATCTGGATAGAGTCAGGAAAAAGCATTTGACAAAATACAACATCCTTTCATGATAAAAACCCTTAACAGATTGGTTGTAGAAGGAACATATCTCAACATAAGGAGGGTTGTGTATGACACACCTACGGCTAAGATTCTGATAGTCAGTAAAGAAAAATTGGAAACTATTTCCCCTAAGATCAGGAGCAATGCAAGGATAGGCTGATATGATCCTATATATAGAAAATCCCAAGTCAGTCCAAATACTATTGGAATTAATCAGTGTTTTCAGTTACATGGTGGGATACAAAATTAACATAGAAACATCAGTTACATTCCTTTACACAGATAAAGCATCTGAAAGAGAAATAAAACCATTCCATCCACAGTAGCATCAAAACAATAAAATGAGTAGGAAGCAAATTTTGACAAGAAAGTAAAGATCTGTATAATGTAAAGACAACCCATGTTCATGGATCAAAAGGATAAATATTGTTAAAATGGCCATACTTCTCAAAGCCATCTACAGATTTAATGTGATCCCCATCAAAATACAAAAGTCATTCTTCACAGAAGTAAAAGAAACAATCCTAAAATTTGTATGGAACTGCAAAAGACCCCAATAGCCAAAGCAAGCCTGAGAGAAAAGAACAAATCTGGAGGTATCATACTCCCTGATTTGAACTATACTACAAAGCCATAGTAATAGAAGCAATATTATACTGGCACAAAGATAGAAAGACAAGCAGAACAGAATAGAGAGCCTGAAATTAAACCCTGGCATATATGGTCAACTAATATTCAACAAGGGAGCCAAGAATACCCAACAGGGAAAGGATAGTCTTTCAACAAATAGTGCTGGGGAAACACATGCAGATCAAGGAAATTGGATCACTGTCTCACTGCACTCACAAAAATTAACTCAAAATGGGTCAAAGGCTTAAATATAAGACCTGATACCATGAAACTCCTAAAAGAAAACATAGGGAAAGGAGTTCATTAATATTAGTTTTGGCAGTGACTTTTTGGGTATGACATCAAAACCACAAACAACATCAACAAAAAATTAACAAGGGACTACATCGCCTCCCAAATCTGCAGAGCAAAAGAAGCAATTAACCAGGGGCACCTGGGAGTGGGACAATTAACAAAATGAAAAGACCTACATAATGAGAGAATTTTTGCAAATCATGTATTGGTTAAGGGGTTAATATCCAAAATGAACATGAAACTTAGTCAACTCAAAACAATATGTAAATATCAAAATAATAGACTGTGTACCCTAAACTTATGTAGTATAACATATCAGACTTACTCAGTTAAAAAGAAAAGACTGAAAACCTGATCACTTGGGTTCATATTTCATCCCTACCTTTTACTGGCTTTGAACTCATACAACGTACTTGACTTTCTGTGCTCCAGTTATCTCATCTGTAAAATAGGGACAGTAGTGATAATAACTTCACAGATCTATTTTGAGAAATCAGTGATCAATGTGCTTAGTAGAACAGTGCTTAGTGTAAGCTATTATGTTCATGGTTATAGTTCATGTGTCTGAAGAAGACAACTTTGCAAGATAGATTCTATTAGTATTCCCATTTTACGTATGAGAAAACCAAAGCACAGAAAGGTTAAGTAACTTGCCCAGAGTCACATAGCTATTAAGTCTGCTTTCTTAACCAATGTATCATGCTTTATCTTTCTTCATTTCTAGTGTCTCTTTTTTTTTTAAGATTTTATTTTATTATTTATTCATGAGAGAGAGAGAGGGAGGCAAAGACACAGGCAGAGGGAGAAGCAGGCTCCATGAAGGGAGCCTGACGTGGGACTTGATCCCAGAACTCCAGGATCATGCCCTGGGCCGAAGGCAGGCGCCAAACCGCTAAGCCACCCAGGGATCCCCTAGTGTCTCTTTTTTATATTCAATTCCTTGCCTACTTACTGACCTGGTCATGATTTTATTACTGTTTCCTTTTGCTTCCTAGAAATCATTGACAAATTGCACATTAGATTGACATGGTCCATGTTTGTCCAAATGTGAAACAGATGTTTAATGTTGTCAGTTATCTCTTGGTAGGAAATGAGAGATCTTTTTCCTCAGGTCCATTGAGATGAACATCCAGCATCTCTGAAATAAGCATCAAATTTCAGATATTTCAGTCATTGTAAGAACCACAGATATTCCTACACATACCTTTTAGGGAGATGATAACTCCCTCTAGTAAGTAAGAACTACTTTTCTAACCAACAACTAATGAATCAAAGTGGGAAACTCTAGATAGAAGACAATAAAGATGCATACATGTGCATAAATGTATACACATGCATATATATACACACATACATATATACACACGTATTATTGAATTTATAAGGATAGTCTAAGAATATCTAACAGAAGTGCTAAATGAGAACTCTTGATGAAGAATGCACAATATAAGGGAAAATCTAATCAGGAACTAAAAATATTGAACTATCTTAGAAAACCAGGGGTAGGGATCCCTGGGTGGCGCAGCGGTTAGCGCCTGCCTTTGGCCCAGGGCGGGATCCTGGAGACCCGGGATCGAATCCCATGTCGGGCTCCTGGTGCATGGAGCCTGCTTCTCCCTCTGCCTGTGTCTCCGCCTTTCTCTTTCTCTCTGTCTGTCTCTCTCTGTGACTATAAATAAATAAATAAATAAATAAATAAATAAATAAATAAATAAATAAATAAGAAAACCAGGGGTAGAATGAGATTGGAGCAGAAAGTATGTGAAGGTAAGGTGAAAAAAGATTATGTTGGTGAAAACAGTGAATTTTGGTGGGGGAAATAGTTATACTTTGTTTATGAGGAATGGCAGAAAAATGTGTGTCTGATCATGATAAGGAAATAGGAAGGTGGAAGTCTGTATTCCTGAACATCTTGTGCTAGGTAAACTTGTGTTCATCTTGTTAGAAAGAGAGGCAACTACAAGAAATATTCAGGCTTTGAGATGAATGTAGCTGCTTACAAAACCTCTGACTGTGAATGAGACTGTATATATATCAACAGACTTCATACTGTCCTAGAAGAAAGATTTTTTTGCATTTGACTATATCCTTTTCTGGAGCTAGAAGATAGTTTTTTATTGTATTGACTTTCTCTACAATAGTTGTTGAAATATTAGCCAAGAAAATACCTTCCTAGAGATCTATATAGCAAAGCCTTTGTTTTGTTTGTTTTTGTCAGAAGGTGAATTTTAGTAGAATATGGAAGTATGATAGGAATTTCAAATTCATAAGGGAGAGAAAAGGGAAACAAATGTAAAATAAATAATAAAATTTTTAAAATGAAGTAAGATGGAAGAGTAAAAATCAAGTACATCCTACCCTACATATGAATGGACTTAATTCTCTCATTTAAAAACTTTCAAATTGGAGTCAAAAATGAAAGTTAGCCATTTATAATTGTAACACCTTAATCAAAGGGGTAAAGATTGAAAAAAGAAGATAGGAAAAGAGATATTAAATGAATATGAACAAGAAAGTAGATTAAAATTAATTAAAAGCAGTAAAACAAAAATGAACATTATAAAATGGAAAAATCCCGATTTACAAAGAAACAGATGCATAAAACTACATGCATACAAAAATATGGCAACCAAATAAATATATAAAGGAAATATATATATTTCCAAATATATGAAGGAAAAATCTGTTAAAAATGCAAGGAGAAATTGGTGGATGACTTTAATATACTTCTCTCATATTAGATATACCCAGCAGATTTTAAGTAAGATATAGATGTAAGGACAAAGAGTATTATAAAATAGAATAAATACTTGATTCAGTACTATAGGTAAAATTTTATCTCTTGAACAGATAATACCCATTTTTATGGATGTGTTCATAAAACATTTCAAAAAATCAGGAATGTACTTGGACATAAAATTTAAAGATTTTATATGTTTTAACCTTAAGCAATAAAATTAGAATTAAATAATTTAAAAGGGTACCAGGCCAGTGTTGATGGAAATACACTTATAGGTGAAAAAAGGTTTAAAGAAGAAAATACAAGCCTTGTATAAAATATAGGAAAATGAAACACTATTCTAAAATGTGTAGGAGGTGGATAAAGTGGCTACTACTACCATTTTTAATGTAAAGAGACCAGAAATAAAAGGATTTGGTAAGAACAATGAAAGCATAAAAGTCTAAAAGGGATCAAAGTTGATTTTATAAAATAGAATACCAAAAAAAAGATAGTTGGAATTGATAAATGCATCTTAAATCTGAAACTTCAGAAAGCCAATAAAGCAGAAAATCCATCCTGATTTTTTTTTAAGATTTATTTATTTGAGAGTGTGTCTGAATGCGCAAATCGGGGGAGGAGCAGGGCCCACCATGGGGCTGGATCCCACAACCCTGAGATCATGACCCGAGCGGACATAAAGAATGGGACTTTTAACCAACTGAGCCACCCAGGCCCAGGCACCCTACCCCTCCTGATTTTGATAAGATACAGACACAAAGCAGAAGTGGACAAATTGGGCACATGATTCAAAGGGGGATTCAAATAATTACAAGAGGGACGCCTGAGTGGCTCAGTGGTTGAGCATCTGCCTTTGGCTCAGGGCGTGATCCTAGAGTCCTGGAATTGAGTCCCACATCAGGCTCCCTGCATGGAACCTGCTTCTCCTCCCTCTTCCTATGTCTCTGTCTCTCTCTGTGTGTCTCTCATGAATAAATAAATAAAATATTTAAAAAAAAACACAAATAATTACAAGAAAACTATAGCAGTTCTGTAGCAAAATTTTGAAATTTTGGAGAATTAAAAGGTAATGGGTTATTAGTATTTACTTAACGTATCTGAGAAAGTTGAAGTGTCTGAAGGTAAGACAAGGAAGAACAATGCAAGATAGTTTGAGATGCATAATCCTAAAAATGATTAGGGATTAAAGGTACATGTTACTCCAGAAGAAGGTGAGTGATGGGGAAAATAGCTGACAGCAGCTTCAAAATCAGGGAAAGGGAGGGACTGAATCCCTAAAATCTCTTTGTCCAAATATTCAAGAGAGCTTTTTACTTAAGAGAGATAACCATGTGTGGAAAAAGAAACAGGGTTTTATTAATCTGACCAAGCACTTGATGACTTAAATGTGCATTAGTGATTCTAAAATGAAAGCTAAACAAGAACTTTTTTCCTGGGCAGCCCCAGTGGTGCAGCGGTTTAGCTCCGCCTGCAGCCCAGGGCGTGATCCTGGAGACCTGGGATTGAGTCCCACATCAGGCTCCCTGCACGGTGCCTGCTTCTCCCTCTGCCTGTGTGTGTCTCTGCCTCTCTCTCTCTATCTGTGTCTCTATGAATAAATAAATAAAATCTTTAAAAAAAAAAAAAAAAAAAAAGAACTTTTCCCCCGAATCTCTCTATATTTCACCCTACCTCCAGGAGTAGTATCTTAAACCAGTTTTTAAAAGAGCCCTCTGGACAGTGGCAGAGGACAAGAGGCCACTGTTGAGCATGTTTCCCTCAGTGCTGAACCCACTTTATTTATTAGGGTAGAATCCTGGGCTCATCTACCCTACAGGAGGGGTAACAAAAATGATAGCCAGACCTTCCTACTCTGGCCATCTTATCCACAGAACAAGAGATCTAAGGAGGTAGGGAAAGGCCCCACATGCATGTGTGCAGGAGTTGTCAAGAGAATAGCCTCGACCTCTTCTGAAAAGACTGGCTCTTGGAAAAGATTCAGAAGGCCATAAAGGAGCCATTGTACAGTGTGGCAGGAGAACCAGGCCAAAGGAGTAATCCCTTCATGTGATTAATGAATAAATGAGGCCCACTGATGTGAAGTTATTTGTCTCCTTGATATACATGATCTATCTAGGGCCAGAACTAGTCTTTTTGCCTTCATGGCTGGTATTTTTCCTTGTGTAGCTACTTGTTTTGTCTCTGCCCAGTAGCCACATGAACTCTGGATTCAGACTTGTACTTACCGTCTTAGTTCCACCACCAACAGACTGTAAGATGTTGGGCAAGTTTCTGAACCCCTTTGTGCCCCAGTTTCTTTATATATCAAGTGGGAATCAAGCCTACTTTCTCAAGCTTTTGTGTTATATAAAAGACTGAAGAAACAGGTGGTCTTAAAACAGTGGCAGTCACGTTGTGAGAACTCAATAGATGTTGGCAATGTAATTTGTTTTTTAAAAGGAACTCAGATTTTGTTGTATTCAAGATTTTTATTACATTTGCTATATATTTATTAAGTGTCATAGTTGAAAATATGAGAACTAAAAGTCAGATTAATTCTATGGTGCTCCTGGTTGGCTCAGTTGGTAGAGCTTCTGCCTTTTACTCAGGTCATGATGCCAATGTGTTGGGATCAAGCCCCTCATGGGGATCCTTGCTTAGCAGGGAGCCTATTTCTCCTCCTTTCTCTTCCTCTCCCTCTGCCTGCTGTTCTCTGTCAAATAAATAAATAAAATCTTTCTTTAAAAATTACATAATTCAACTTTTAAAATTCAGATTGAATACAATAGATTTGTGTTGGTAGTGCTGTCAACTTCTGTTTTGATTGTGAATATTTTATCCTTTGGACTATAATGTGTACTAAAGACTGCTTTTAGAGCAGGTTTCCAGAATAAAATGCATGCTACGTGAAGATTGCTGCTCTACCAGGGTTTCACATATATTCATAAGAGAAGAATTTAAAAATGTAATTTTGTGAAGACTACTGAGTAATATTGAAATAGTACTTTATGTACTCCTTGCGCTGGTGCCTCACTTGAATGTCTGTCATTTCACAAGGTCACTACTCTTTCCCTGCTGCCCCAGCTTAATTCATACTAAAGTGTTAATGCATATTGAGTCCAGATACAGAATATTGAATCTGATTTGCCAGTTGTATGCAGTTTATTTAGATGTTTACTGATTTTGCCTTTGACAAATTTAAATAAAATTGATGTTGCAGAATTTATTTTACACTGTTGCATTGTGCAGCGGCTAGTGTTGAAACACAATAGCTTTTAAATTGAACTGTTTACAGAGTGAGCTGTAAAATCGTTCTAGATGTCTTTCTGTAACTGCTGTGGTCAGCTGAGAATCTTTATTTGTTTTTGCAGGCAAGTTAATGGGTTAGAATGACAGTGGAAACTGCCCTCTCATAGGTTTAAAAAGTGCACTTAACTACTTGATCAGGGCATTTAGAATAAAGAATCAAAGTCATTTACAATCCAGCTTGTCTTTGAAAATATTACAAAGCAGAGGTTCATAATGAAAATATTATGTCTTATGCATATATGTTATTAATTTGTTTATTATTGATACTATTAATACTATTCCATTATTAATGTGTATTTTTAGTTTGGTTTTAGTTCAGTATTCCTGTTTATTCTGTGGTTGAAAAGGCCACGGAGAATAAAAAGTGACCGATTTTCTGCCTTGCTCTTTTTTCATTTGCTTTAAATCTTTGAAAGTAGTGATACTGTGAATCATATTGTCAGTGGTGTACAAATAAGAGTCCTGTAACTTAATTGGGAGAAAAAGGTAGGGCTAGAATCTGAAAATCTTTTGATTCTGATTGCAGCCAAATGCATGAAAACATTAGGTTTTTCCGTTTCCTAAGCATTTTAATAAATTGCCATTACCAAAAATTTGGTATAAGTACATTTTTTATTGATATTACTTCTTGTTGTGGGGAAAATTTTTATATGTTTACTTGGAAATATTTTACCTCAGTTCTGGAACCTGTCCACCACTACCACCACCACCACCACCACCACCACCACCACCACTACCACTGTCTTGAGATTTTCATTGTGAGCATTGGAATTTATTGATTCTCATTTTTTCCCAAAGAGTTATATTTTAAATGTGTGCCTTATGAGTGTTTAGAGTGTTTAAATAGTTGTTTTAATCTTAATAATGAATAGGAGGATAAACAATCTCTTAAAACTTTTTGAGATTGTCTTTTTAATTGCAAAAAAGAATTATAACTGTGTTACCAGAAGAAAATTACTTAGAGTGGGATCATGGGTTGGAATATGCCCTAGAATTCTGATTTTTATACCAGCAATATATAATAAAATATTAAAAAAAATAAATCTAGCATAGCCAAAATCTGAAGTTGCACATATATTCTTATTTAGAGGTATCTTTCTTGAAGGCAGGCAGCTTGAATTGCTTCATACTAGAAAATTTAATGTACCACTCAATTACTATTCTTTAGCCCAATTTAAAATAATAGATTGGGAGTAAAGTCTTAATGCAGTGTAATCTTTGGAACATTAGAAATAACCTTCTTCTCTCCATAATCAGTATATAGTAAGGATATCAATTTTATCATACTTCGTGAATAGATTTATAATAGCATTTATTATGCGTATTATTTATGTGTAGTACTTAAACTTATTACATGAGTTCTGTGATTTCTCTTTAACTAAACTTATTCTGATGTTAATTTAAAGATAATGCTATTATCATAATATTTGAAAATACATATTTTGATGTTAAGGCTTTTAGATGATTTCATTTCGCTTCTGGTGACACCCCAACTTAGGAGTGTCTTAATTATTTTATACCATTTCATAAAATGAGTGTTTTGAAAGAATTTGAAGTATGAATATTGTGATAAAATATTAGCTGTGTAAGTGTCCTTATTCTTGCTTTCTTCTTTAAATAAAGTTGTGCCCTGTAGAGCTGTGAAACAATAGTGAAAATATTAGGACTTTATTTGAGGAATTGGAAAGGATTTCATAAAAAGACCGTTATCTCTTCTTGTGATGCTACCTCTTAATGATAGTCATTGGCTTTTTCATTTATTTTAAAAAGCAGATTTTCTATACTAGGTGAAAATGTTCACAAAAACTAATTTACATACCCCTTCAAATCTCTTTTGGAGTAAGAGAGGATACAAATAAACAAATAGTAATAAAACTAATTTGCATACTAAAATGTTGGTCTTAATGGTACTGATGGAAGGTTTCCAATTTGTAGCAAAGCAGTTTTTTAAAAAAAATTATATTGCAATGTACTTTATTAAAAAATACAATGCCAAAATACAGTATTGGACAGATTTATCTTATCTCTATTTATTTTGTTGATGACCAAGTAACAGAACAGGATTCATGATTTTATAAGTAGACCTTGATGATCTTGTCAGTTTTATATATTCCCAGTACTGTAGATGCAAACATATAGAGGATAATAGCAGTTTTGTTTTGGAATCATAGTCTTTCATGAATCTATTCCTTTTTCTCTGTTATCCATTGAATTCTCAAAACATGGTTTGTAGAATCAAAAATCATCTATGATACTTTATAAAATGTAGATTCCTGGGCCCCACAACAGAACTACTATCTTCAACCTGATACTAAAACCTTGCAATTTTAATAAGAATTCTAGATGATACTTATGGGTATTGAGGTTTATTGACCAGTGCCCTAGAGCAGAAGTTAGCAAAACTTTTCTGTAAGTTGCCAGATAGTGAATATTTTCAGCTTTATGGTCTTTGATGCAACAATAGTTGACACCTGAACAATGCAGGGGTAAAGGGTACCAACCCCCTCTCTCCTATAGTCAGAAATCCACGTTTAACTTTGGACTCTCCAAAAACTTAACTTAATAGACTTAACAAAACCTTAACTTAATAAACAAAATAAAATTAATAAACAAAATAAAAAACTTAAAAAATAAAAACTTAACTTAATAGACTACTGTTGACCAGAAGCCTTACAAATAATATAAACAGTTGCTTAACACATACTTCATATGTTACATGTATTGTACCCCAAGTTCTTATAATAAGCTAGAGAATAGAAAATGTTATTATGAAAATCATAAGGAAAATATATTTACAGTCTTATACTGTATTTGTTGAAAAAATCCACAAAAAGGCCCCACTGCTGTGTAAACCTGTATTGTTCAAGGTCAGCTGTACTTACTGTGCTACTGTAGTATAAAAGCAGCACCAGTAATGCATAAACAAATGGGCATGGGTAGCCATATTTGACCCAAGAGCTTGCACATCTTTGATAGAATCAAGGTTCTAGACAAAAGGTTTTTTCTCTGTGAATCTTTTCTAAGGCATTATCTCTGAAATCAGTTATAATGGTATTTCTTGGGTGTTTATTTTTTGATTAACTAAAGAAAATGGGTAACTAAAAGAGAACTTCCTGGATATATGTATTACATGAATGGATATAAAACCTTTATCATATTTAAAGCCTTTTCTGTGTTCTCAAGGAGACAGTATGAATATCTTGTTTGTAATTGTATAATTCACTTCTAATACTAGGTTCCTGTGGCTAGAGCAAGTATTCTTTGGCTAATTGGAGAAAACTGTGAACGAGTTCCTAAGATTGCCCCTGATGTTTTAAGGAAGATGGCTAAAAGTTTTACTAATGAAGATGATCTGGTAAAACTGCAGATTTTAAATCTGGGAGCAAAATTGTACTTAACCAACTCCAAACAGGTAAGAGTCTGAGCCTTAGTCTACCTGTGTGACAGCTACTGTTCCCTCTTTACTCTGTTGAAGCAGCTGTGGTCTATGCATGCATTAATTTGTCCATTCAACAGTTACTATGTGTCTGTTTCTATAAGGTTCTTCTACCTTAGAAGGTGGTGCAGAGAGATGACATTCCAGTCTAGTAGTGGAGAAAAACAACAATGAAATAGTAGGCAGTAACCACTGTAATAAAATGTTAAGATACAGCAGAACTTCAGAGGAGAAAGTTATTGAAAGTCTGGTAGTAGAAGGAGGTGAGAGATCAGAGGAAGTTTTGTGAAGGATTAAGACTTTTTTAAAAAAAAAGATTTTATTTGTTTATTTAAGAGAGATAGCAAGAAAGAGCAAGCACTGGGGAGAGGGAAAAGCACACTCCCTGCTAACCAGGGAGTCTAACATGGGGCTGGATCCCAGGACCTGAGAGGAAAGCAGACACTTAATGGACTGGCCACCCAGGCACCACTAGAATAAGAGTAGAGGAGTGAGAGTCATGAAACAGCTATGTTTGTTGTGAGTTTCTTGTTTATTGATAAAAACACCATGTTAGCTTGATACCCTAAATCCATGTAGTATTGTGAAAGCCATAACACTAGAATTGGCTACTTTAAATGTTATCTAGCTTCCAGGTATTATAAAATTAATACAAAATTAGTATGTTAAAACTGAAAGTAGTTATGTCTTGTAAAACTAAATGAAGGTTGGTTTTCGCCCTCTTTGTAGCTATGAAGAAACAATAATGGAGAGTGATACTTTTTGTTCAGAAGTTGTAGAGTGTATTCCATATCTTTTGAATTTGAAGACAACATACCTTGCACTTAGACATTTTTTCCTTGAGCTATATTATTAAATGAAGTTTTGGAACTCAGCTTCTGAAGAGTTCTGTTGTATATTTTAGAATGAACTTCTAGATAACCACAAATTAACTTCACCACCAACTAGTGAAAGCATAATATTTAGAAAATATACTACATTTTCATAAAACTCACTGTTTTTTAAATGATTAAATATAAAAATAGGTGAATGGCAGTTTCTATAGAGTTGTGCTCTGTTCTCCAATTTCTTTCTCAAGAAAAGGGGTTATGAAAGAATTGGTAAAATAAGCATTAAAGGGTAATTCTTATCACCATCAACTTGGCAGCATTGTTGTTACATGATTCATATGTTTTGGATATGAGACAGAGGCTAAAATGATTTATATCACCTAAATGTAAAAACTTGTCTTCTGTACTTGTTTATTTTAGCTATCTTTAAAGGTGAATTAAAGAGATCAAGCCACAGTGCTCAGGGACTGGTTTGCCATGAAGTGCTGATATTTATTTGTAGATCTGAATGCCCTGTGATACCTCAGTGAGCATTCCAGAATTGTTAATTGAATTATATAGTTATTGGGAATATCTAAGTTAATTGTGTTCATTTGCTTGCTTGAGAAATAATTGAGTAATTAATCTCTTTAATACTTCAAAATATTTTTACCTGGTATGAATTCTAATTGAAAAATAAGTCAACAGTCTACTTTCAGTGTATCAAGTTAGTTCCTCCTGAACTGACCCTCCCATAAAGAACAACTATAAATTCTGGAAAAAAATTAAAAATAACTGCCTGAAGTCTTAGAAGAGTAAAGAAAAGCAGGAAGATCCTGGAGAGGAATTAACAGCTGGAAGAAGGGAATGGCACAGAGTACATTTCCCCACTTTTTAGCTTTTATCCAGAGGACAGGCTATACAGTCTCCACTCTGCACAGGGGCTAAAATTCCAAAACGTCCTTCTGGCCTGATGAAGTAGAGAACATATATCAGGAAAACGATAGACATTGGAAAATTAGGGAAGAATTCAAGAAAGGAGAGAGCCAAAGTGCAGGAGCCTCAAGATCTGTGAATAATTCTGCTCTGGTCTCTGGCTGACCCCTGAACCACACATACACAGGGTAGATTCAGAACCGCATTGCTAAGAATAAAGATACTGAATTAAAATCTGAGCTGCATCAAATAGACAGAATTTGCACTTTAAACTCACCCACATTAATTGCTTGCTAAAATAAACAAAATCAGTACTCAAAATGCATCTGGGTGACTCTGTCAGTTGAATATCAGACTTTAGACTTTGGCTCAGGTCTTGATCTCCAGGTCCTTTGGTTGAGCCCCACATAGGGCTGTACATTCAGTGGGGAGTCTGCTTGTGATTCTCCTTCTGCACCCTTCCTTCATGCTCTCTCATAAGCTCTCTCTCTCTCTCTCAAATAGATAAATCTTTTTTTAAAAAAATCATTACTCAAAGAGTGTAACAGTGTCCAAGGCCTCTAAAATATAACATTCATAATGTCCAAGATACAATCCAAAATTATTCTATATAAGAAGAACCACAATGTTTAAAGGATATGAAGTTTTAATTTATGAATATATAAAAATTTTTGGAGATGGATGTTGGTATTGGTTGTACAACACTGTGCTTGAACGCATACCTAAAAATGGTTAAGATGGTAAATGTTGCATGTTTTATCATGCACACACACACAAGCAAAACACCAGGAAAATGTGATCAATTTTCAAGAAAATTGAAAGAAACAAGAGAAACTAATTCTGAAGTGATCCAGATGCTGGAATTTGCAAGCAAACATTTTGAAGCAACTTTTTATAAGTGGAATCATCAATATAAAGAACAGTATATTCACAATGAACAAAAAGATAAGAATTCTCAGAGAAATAGAAATTATAAAAAAGAATCAAATGGAAGTATTCTAGAACTGAAAAATACAGTACCTAAAAAAAATCAGTATCTTGTCTATCATTAGTATTATATATTCTTCAACATTTTAATATTTTTCTTTTTGTATATACATATGTGAAGCTGCTTCATGCAGTGTTTTTGGTTTGTTTTTAAGAAAACATGATTAACACTCTTTAGGTGGACTTTTTCAGTAAGCTTCTTTAATTTTCTGTCTCTGGGTTATTTCAGATGTAAGTTTGTGTTTGGGAGGCAGTTTATCTGTTTGATGACTACCAAAGAACTATTGGATGTCAATTACTAGAGGGCGGGTAGTGATTGAGAATACAGCCCCTCATATTAGACTGTCTGGCTTCAAATCCTGTTTTGCCACTTACTAGGTACATGATTTTGGACAAATTATGTAACCTATCCAGGACCTATTTTTCTTACCTATAAGTTGGGGATTGTAATAAATGGTTCTTTATAATGCAATGTTCTTAAAAATCATTGTGCTTTACAAAATTGTGCAATAAAAACTACATTTTTTAATTGGAAAGATTGAGCTGGAAGGATGATAAATTCAGGTGATGATAAAAAGAACCTAATAAAAACAAGAGTACAATTTACACATGTAAAAAGGTTAAGAAATGCATAAATAATACAATGAATATAACTCTTTACCTTGGAAAAGACCTGACATGGAAATGGGTGTTGAAAAGGTTGTATTTGTTTGTTAAGTAGTAGAAGAAAAATTAATCTGAAATTGGACGGAAAGTTGTACCATTGATAACACATGTAGTTATCTGAAGAAAAATTAATCTGAAATTGGATGGAAAGCTGTACAGTACCATTGATAACACATGTAGTTATCTGAGGTAGATGTTTGAGGTAGGCATGTTTTGTTATTCCTACAAAGCCCAGTTCAGCTGGTAGCAGTTTTCTGCCTTCACCGAGTATTTCTTATAGACAAAAATCATGCCTATGCAAACACAAAATTCACATTATGCAACTGAATTGGAACAAATCTACATTTTCAGAATAATTATTAGAGCACTACTAACTATATATACCTCACAAAATTATTATAAAGATTAAAGGAGATAGTCCATGTAAAGTGTTAGGATTTCCTGGGTTGTAATAGTACTTAGTCCATGTTAGTTTTTATGCTCTTTTTTGTATCCCTAGTTATACTGTTAACCAGCTGCCAGGTTATTCTTGGAGAGTATGGTTATTTATAGTAAAGGAACTAGTCTCATTGTCTCATTACTGAGAATCTATTCTCATTAGGAAAAACACTCCTTTTAGGTTTATCCTACTGAGAAAAGGTTGCTGGAAATCCCTCCTTTTATGACGAAAAAATCGTTAAATATGAATATCAAGAGTAAAGAAAGCTGTTAGAATACTCATACAAGGAGAGTAATTTTACTATTATACAGGGGAAAAGCTGAAGGACTTTGAAATCATTTGAAGTTGTTGAAGCTCTATAGCTCTATAGCATGGTATAAAGATTGAGCATGACTTCCTTGAAATAATCTACTTAGGTCTGAGAGAGAAAACTAAGAGTTGATTAAACTTAATAGCAGTGAAAAATTAATGAATAATGGGTGCATTTGTTTTTAAACTTCCTGTAATCTTTTAAATGTAGCAATAATATATGTTAACATTTTACTTAGCTCGTGTTTTTCTTTTCAATTGTGAGATAATGCAAACCTTAGAAAAGTGCAAAATAATATGAATACACAGATACCACTAAAATGAAGTCCATATTTTTGCCATAATGGTTATTATTTTTTAAGGGAATGCAACAAGTAAAAGTAAAACCTCAACATCCTGTTCATACATTTTTTCCCTCCCCATTGGTAGCTACTGTCATATTGCTGGTGTGCTTCAGTTATGTGTAGTTTTACATTTTTATTATATGAGTATATATCTTTACACTATGTTACTGTTTTGTAGGTTTTGAAATTTTGCATAAGTGGGAATTCTCTTTTTTGCTTACTCTTGTACCCTTTTTTCACTTAAACCATGTTTTTAAAATATTGACATATATAAATATAATTCATTTATTTTAAATAACTGTCTCATTTTCTATGACACAGGTTTCTGCTTTTCTGCTATTAGAAAAAAGTGATTCATAGAGTATCCTCAATACTTGTATTTTCTTTGTAGTGCTTTTTAGACTTTTTGGTTCTTAGTAAGAAATTTTATAAGTCACAGTTATATTTGAGGGATCCTTCCTGAGGTATTAAAAACAAATTTCCTCTTGGGATGCCTAGGTGGCTCAGTTGGTTGAGCATCCAACTGTTTGTTTCAGCTCAAGTCATGATCTCGGGGTCCTGGTATCAAACCTCAATTTGGGTTCTACACTCAGCACAGAGTCTGCTTGAGATTCTTTCTCTCCCTCTCCTTCTGCCGCTCCCCTTAACTCGCATGAATAAACAAACAAACTTAAAGGTGGGTTTAAAACTTAAACTTAAACCCGAAGGCATCAGGTCATGATCTCCAGGTCCTGGGATCCAGCCCTGCAATCTGGCTCCTTGCTCAGTGGGGAACCTGCTTCTCCCTCTCCCTCTGTCTGCAGCTCCCCTTGTTTGTGCTCTCTATCAAATATATAAAATCCTTAAAACAAAAAACTAAAAAACAACCACAGATTCTCTCTTGCTCCATGATTCAGGTCTTTTGAGAAATCTCTTTCTGCCCCAGCATGACTCAGCATGACAGCAAAAGGGCATCAGGCTCTATGCAGTGACATCTCTACTCTCTCGGATATATTTTCTGGCATTAAAAAATTCAAGCAAATATAGCATATAAAGAAAGAGCTTAGAGAAAAAATTTCAAGTTGACAAAAATATGGGTATTGCTAAATTCAGGAAGTTTCATCCAAGTCACATAAAGAATCCTGGTTAGTCATGAAATGATGAAATTGATTACATGGAACACTGGTACTGCTTAGATTTCCGTCTGGTGTAGGTTAAGAATTATGTAGCTTCCTTTCATTTACCAAATCATTTGCCAATACCTTCCTTTACAAAATAACAGCTGTGTGGAACCAGTATTAAGTTTCGCTATGCTAAATGCTGAATTCTGTGTACTTTTTTATTTTCCTTAAATTAAAGAGCATATCTCAGCTGATTTTTGGACTGTATCCTAAGATACCCTTTTTATTATTTTGTGCTGACTTACTAAATATTTGAAGAAAGCTATTGTTTGAGCCAGTTTATTACTTGTCAGAGTGTTTAGGTAGAAATATGATGCCCATATTTTGAGAAGTTTTTCTTAAATAATGAATTTTAAAATTTTTATATAGCATTCCCCAAAATTCATTTTCCTATGTCACAGTGACTTAGAGTCAGTCTGAAAGGAATGTAGTTGGTGTAGTGTATGAGTAACATTAGCTGTTAGTTCGTACCAGTCACAATTCCTTAAATCTAAGCAGAAAAAAATAATCTGAAATCAAAATTTAACAAATAGTTATATATAAGATATTGTTTCGTTATTGAAGTACATTGTATTATTCTCTTTGTCTTTTATAACTTTATGAATAAAATCTATTTAAAAATACTGTTTAATGTCCAGTCTGGTTTTGGATTGAGTCTTTGGCTATGTTAAAATGCCTATGGTTATTTACTTGACCATTGTTTACTTTCTTTGTCACCGTTGCCCAGGACAGACCTAATTTATGTTTGTTGTCACTCTGTTCTATCTAGAATTTGCCCCCCCCAAAAAAACAACAACAAAAAAAGAATTTGCCCCCAATTTTTCATTTTTATCCTTAATAGCTGTTGTTAAAATAGCACAGAGAAAGTTTCCAGATCTCCGTATTCTACTTGCACCTCTGCTGTGGTTTTGTCTAATGATATGTAAGACATAAGTGCAATGAACAGAGATTTCATTTTAATATATATGACATTTAAATCCGAAAGAATTTCTTTCTTTTCCAACCTTTTTGAGATGTAACATAAGTAATTTCTCTCTGTTACAGCAAAATGCAGAATGTGTGCTGATAAAATGAGGTGCATCCTGACAGGGCAAGTAGGAAAAACTAAGTCCTTCCTTTTTTTAAATGGTGGTGAGTTAAGTGTTGAAGTATTTTATCCACAGACAACTTATACCAGCAGGTTGTGCCATGACCTGTGCAAAGTATGACTCTCTCAGTTGTCAGTGGATGTTGAGAATCAAAGGAAAAAATGGGAAGTTTGGGGTTGGTGGTAGGTGAAATATGTGCAGGAGACAGTCCTGCCATAGATCAGTAGAGAGTGGTCAAACCACTCTCTCTTCATCCAAACCACTCTCTCTTCAGTACTTCTGTCATTTATTGTGCAGTGCAATAAAGCCCATTTATATTATTATTTGGTAGTTCTTTATCTTGTTATAAATCCAGCAGCAATCAGTTCTTAAAAATGAAGTGTGTAGTTAATGAAGAATGAAGTACTGAATTTCTTTCTTGGTACTTAACATGCACAAAATGTTTATTGATGTTTACCATCCACTGTGAGAGTTGCAATGATATCCCTGACCACACAGCAACCGAAAGATAAAATGTGTCTGCTAAAAAAGGATCAGTGTCTATTTAAAAAACCTAAGAGTTATCTTAAGATGATTGTGTCCCAAGATAACAAATATATACCAGTACAGAGGATATTTACATATCTCTCTGTGATGCAAAATCTCATTTAGATAACTTTTTTTTTTCTTTTTCTTTTTTTTTTCTTAAAGAGAGAGAGAGAGAGAGAGAGAGGCAGAGACACAGGCAGAGGGAGAAGCAGGCTCCATGCACCGGGAGCCTGACGTGGGATTCGATCCCGGGTCTCCAGGATCGCGCCCTGGGCCAAAGGCAGGCGCTAAACCGCTGCGCCACCCAGGGATCCCTCATTTAGATAACTTTTTAAAAATTAATTTTCTTCATTTTTTATTCCAAGTTCTCTTTTGCATGTATGAAAAATGAAGCAGTAATTATTAATGTATTGGCTCCATTAGCAGAGAAAGGACCTAAACAATGCTAGTTTTCAAATAGCAAATCAATTAATTCCAATAATAGGTTGACTCTTCTCACTCAAAGCTTTTGTAGGTTTGCTCTATCAGTGCTATAAATGAAATCAAAGCCAAGCATTTGGAAGTTTATTCTGTCAAAAGTGGTGTAAATGCTCTTTTAAATTTAAAAGGTCAACATGGAAGATAAAACTACTTGTTTTTGCTAAAAATATTGTCAAGATAGAATCGATTTCTTATTAAATTAAGAAAACTATGGAAGAGAAATATTTTAGAATTGGTTGTGTCTACTGAAATAAAACTAATGGTCAAATATACTGATATTATATATATATATATATAGTTTAATTGAACTACGAAATTCTCATGAAGCTAATATTGAAAAAAACATACTTCAGCATGACAGCACACACTCTTGTACACAACTTTTTTGCTGCATGCTACTAAATGGATCCTAAAAACATTATTTTGTGAAAAACTGCTTTGTAAATTAACCTAAGTGTCTTATGTTGGCTTTTTTTTTTTTTTTTTTTTTTAACTAGGGAGCAGGGATGGGAATAAGTAAAACTTCTATTTGTTAAATTCAAAATCAATTGGAAAATTTTAAAGTGTTTACCAAATGGAGTGCCAAAAACCTTTACCTTTTGAAAATTTTAGCAATGGCAATTCTTAGAAACAAATCTTGCAAGAAAGGAGTTATTGAAATTTATCCCTTCAAGTTAAGTGATAAGACCCCAAGATTTATTTTAGAAGTTCTAAGTTTGCAGTATCTCAGATGAGGTGAAGATGTTTTTTGATGGAGCTCCTATTTTGTATTAGAGTGAAATGAAATTGAGAAAGTAATTGATTTTGCTTTTTTTTAATTTGGTGAAATATTTTAAAAAGTATACATAGAGAATGACTTGAAAGTTTTGTCCCACAAAAATAATTACCAAAGAAAAGATTGTAGGGGTAAAAGTTAAGTATCTGGACTTGATATATTTACAGATTTCAGCGTGAAAAAAAAGCATGACGAGAATATCCTTCTTGTCAACAGAATTTTCCTATGCTTACCATATTGTTTAATACTATAAAGAGGGTGTTTTCTTCATTAAAAATATTATGAGCTGTAGAAAAGAATAAGTTGAAAATGTCAACAATATCATAATTACTGATAAAATTCAATTTTGAAAAGACATACTTATTTTTTTAAAAAGTTAAGACTATAAAAATATGTTCTTCAGAGAAATATCAATGACTTAGTATTAGAAGTAGATACTTCTAAGAAACGGATTAAAGTATATGAATTTATGGTGAATAATTATTCGCGTATGTTTAATGCATCATTTTACATAGATAAGTTTTTACCTTTTATTTTTTATTTTTTATTTTTTTTAGTTTTTACCTTTTAGAAAGAATTTTCGTTTTGAAATGTTTAACAGAAATGTTTTAATAAACCTACCAATATAATCAAACATGTTATAGTCAATAAATGCATACTTTAAAAATTACAAAATTTTACTATTTAAAATTCCCTAACTCTTGTGTCTGTTAATATATTGAAATAGTTTAATTTCTTAAAAATTAATTTTGGGGATCAGAAATAGAAACAAAATCATTCTACTGGCTTAAAAAAATTGTTCAGTTACTGTATCATACACCTGAAACTAATAAAACACTATATGTTAACTATACTGGGATTAAAATTTTTAAAAAATCATAATGAACAGACTTATTTTATTTCTCTGGTTTATTTTGATCAGACCCTCTTAAACTCCACACTCAGATGGACTTCAGAGTTACCCTGGTTGTAAATTCTCCCTGTGCATTTGAGAAAACTGATGGTTAGTGTATTTCCCAGGCTGTCTCAGAAAGCTAATAACCTAGTCCAGAACACCGCACTTTGTTGTGAGCTGTATTCCGCATTTGGTGAATATTTTGCTAATTGTCTTTTAAATGAATCATAGATTTTTTTCTTATCTGTAGCTGAACCAGCATGGTCTAGTAATTAGCAAATAGCAATTATTGGTAACCAAATTCAGGATAGCTCTATTAACATTTTTCCCTTGTATTTTTTATAGTTCTGCTTTATTGAAACTAGGTTAATGCTTTTTTTAAATGCATTGTTACTGCAAGAAGGTTGCTTTCTATCCAAATCAATTATCTTAACCAATTATCACTATAAAAGAGTTTACCGCACCATTTGTGTACTTTGACTTCTTGTTCTAGAATTGTCTTTAGCTCTGCCTGACCTGATTTAGTTCATTTTGTGTCCATTCTAATGTCTATAAAACGCTGTAATGTAACATATATTTTTTCATATATTGTGAATCCTCCCTAATTTATAGTTACAGTTGTATTTGTGCAACCAAATTAAAACTGTTTTTTCAATAAAATAACTGAAGTTTAAAATACAAACCTATTTTGATAATATTTTGATTTTGGTTTAATTACTATTAAAATTATCTCAATATATGTTAATGTAGTACATTCAAAAATTGACTTTGGAAATCTTTTTACGGTGTAAAAGCTACTATAATAAGTTGCTGCCTTACATAAATAAATAAATGACCAATATTACTGGAGGCTATAAGCAGCATGGGAAAAAAATGGAAGGAGTCTTTTATCCTAGTTTTTAGAGGGCATCAGCAGCTTGCTTTTATGAAAAAGTAACAGCTAAATGCACTGCAAATAATTTGCAGTAATCCAGTTCAGTGATTCATGTGTCTGCTTTAATGGGTCATAATTCAGGGTAAAGTAACTGAGTGCAGTCAGAGTGCAGACACTGCTTATGCCAGGGACAGTATCTCTTCATAAAACACACCTCAGGAGAAGCAGTTTGCCAGCCCCCTAATACTCTCTGATGTTTTGATGTCCTGCATATTTTTCCGATTAAGTTTTGAGTGCCATGTTTTTAGTTGTATTTCCACATTCATTATTCTCACGTAGACCCTTCAGCGGGTTTGCCATATATGATTATTTTTTTAATGATGCCTTTCTTTCCACTTCAGCAGTTTAATAATCTAGCACATGGCTGCTTCTCAGTACTCAGCATTCACCTCCCCAATACTGAAGAGGACATGTGCTTTGGCTTCAAAATTCCATTTGCAGCGTTAGAAATGCATATTCCCTACGGAACAACATTTGTTTGACATAACCATTCATTTTTATTACCTCTTTAAATATGTTTATCCAGAGTTATCAATAATCATAAATAACTGTATTCTCATCTTGTTCTGTTTTTTTCCAACAGACAAAATTGCTTACCCAGTACATATTAAATCTCGGCAAGTATGATCAAAACTACGATATCAGAGACCGTACAAGATTTATTAGGCAGCTTATTGTTCCGAATGAGAAGAGTGGAGCTTTAAGTAAATATGCCAAAAAAATATTCCTAGCGCAAAAACCTGCACCACTGCTTGAATCTCCCTTTAAAGGTATTATTATCAGAATATAATTGCAGAATGTGTTAACTAAAAAATTAAGACAGTATGCCCCCTAATACATTTTAAATTTATCTGTTAAAAATATAAATGATTAACCTATATAAGTATATAAGGATGGTATACTTCCTACTTATCTGTTCTTTAGAGCACCTTTATATTAAAGTTTATATTTTTATACACCTTATTTACCTAAATAATTTCATTCTTATGATTTTATTTTTATTCTTACTAAACAGTTTAGCTGGATAGTAGATGAAAGCTGTGTTGTTCTGATAGACATTGACTTCATTTCTGTTTTAAGTAGACAGTTTTATTTAATAAGGAGTATAATTTTTACCTTAATAGTGAGTTGTTACTAATTAAATATTCAATGTACAGTAACAAAACTTTTCTGGGGAGAATTATTTCCTAAAAATATCCCTTTAAATTTACTTTTTTTTTTTAATTTACTTTTTAAAGATCAAAGTTGACTTATTTTTCCCAGCTTTTAAAAAGAATGATTATTTTATTAGTTTTAACAAGTAGCCATCAGAGTTAAAATCAAACAATTATATACCTTGGTTTTCATTTTGTTTCTTATTTAATTGTTGGTGATAAAAAGCAGTTCAGTTTTGTAGAAAAACTATTAAAATTCTGGATGTGTTTGTGCTAAGACATGTATATGGATTGTTTAACTGTGCTGTCATTCTTAATATTCACAGTAAAGTAATTTTTAGAGAAGCTACATTTCAGAGCAACACCTCTAAACACACTGACTGATTAGCTTTTTTATTGACCATTATGGGAGAGATTATTGTAATCTATGGACTGAAATCAGTTTTTTGACCTATGAAGAGCTTCCTAGTTTATATTTATTCCTTGACATTTGAGGTAATATGCCAATTACCTTGAGCTCTGATGAGGATTGTTCTCTGTTATATAGAGCTCATATTGTTTATTTTGTATTTTCCTCTATTTTAATAGATAGGGATCATTTCCAGCTTGGCACTTTATCTCATACTCTCAATACTAAAGCTATCGGGTACCTGGAATTATCTAATTGGCCAGAGGTGGCGCCGGACCCATCAGTTCGAAATGTAGAAGTAATAGAGTTGGTAAGTTGACCTTTCTGAAATTAATTTTGTCAAGCAGTGGGAGATTCAAGAATAACTATTGTTTTATATAAAAGCTTTTTTGGGTGGTTGAAAATTGAAAATTGTTCCGGTATTTCTAAATGTAATGTGTTAGATATATCTTGCTGTTATGGGAACTGAATATTGTAGTATTCCTATGTCATTGTACATGTACTTGTTCTTTTTCTTCAAGGAAATAGAGAATTGAATTCCCTGCATCAGTGCCACCCACATTTTTGGTATTGCATTTTTAGCTGTGTAGATTCAATTTCTAAGGTATTTAGTCTCATTGGATTGAGTTTTTTCTACTTTGTTTAGAGAATCGTAAGCTTCTTGTCAATATTTATCTAAATAATTTTTGCTGTTCTCTTCCAGAAAAACCATACAAAGTGTTCTTCCAGATTTTTTGATGAACCTGTTTTAAGTGAAGCCTAAACGTAAAAAGGTTGCATTGTGTACAAAAAATGTCCTCAGAGAAGGTCATAACTAAAATGAATAATATGTTGCTTTTACATTTAAAAAGTAAAAGCTCTCTAAATAAATACTCTTTTCCTAGATCTTTAAAAAAAATGCTGGCTACTAAAATAAGAGAATTAATGTTCTTTGCTAATATTTTTCTTTCTTACATGAACAAGAAAAGACAAGGGTCTTCTGATTGTCTTTAAAAATTGATTATGTGAAATATATCTGGTACTTTTTAGAGTTAATAAAAAAGAACAATTAGGTATTACATTCTAGGTGCTTTTCTGACCGAAAAGATGTATCGAACTAGGATTCAAATAACCAAAGTTCTTTACCACTAATTCCTCTGGGAAAGTCAGTTAACCTCCTTGCCTATTAAATTTTCCATATAAAAAGGAAGTCTTTGTTACTTTAAATAGAAAAGTTTCTACAACAGGCCTAGCCATGTAATTTGGTCCTTTTGAGAAATACGTTTCTCTTAACTATTCAAACTTATCCTGGCTTTGAAGCATGGTCAGAAACAATAACTATTATTGGCTCTGTTTAGCAAACCCTGGCAGTGTACTTTGATAATGTTTTGCACACATTATCTTGTTTAAACCTTATAACAACTGTAAATGATGGTTATTGTTATTCCGATTTTACAGATGAGGAAACCAGGGTTCAGAGAACTTAAGTTGCTCAAGCTCATGTAGTTAGTAAGTGATGGAACTGGGATTCTAACCCAGTTCAGAGTCCACTGTTCTTGCTGTCACTTACTGCATTTTATTACGTAACATGAGGAGAGGAAGCTTGAGCTCATTTGCAGATCTGTGCTATTCTTAGTACTTGGCACTGTCATTTTTATGTCGTGGCGAAGTATCTCTATTTAGAGGTTATTAAACAAATGTGAAAGTTATTAAAATTAATTGTATGTCCATTCCTCCTTGAAACTAAGTTTGTTGTTTTTTACTCAGATATACATACTCTTACACACTCTTTAAAGATTGCTTATTTGTGCAACTTTGTGTCAGATGCTAGAATACAGAGAAATTTTCTTTGTTTTGATTCCTTCCAAAGACTGAATCTTTCTCCTGATTTCTTATTATTCCTGCTCATTGTTTTGTGGTCCTGTCCTTTTCCATTGTTGGGTACATAATGTTTTGGCACACAGAGAAACATCCTTTTATCCTCCCTCCACTTAGATGCTGTCCTTCCTCCTTGTGGCCCCATCCACCAAAAAAATTTAAAAATAAAACAGTTTATCTTCCCAGATATTTTTTCTTTTTTCTTTTTTAAAAAATTTTATTTAATCATGAGAGACACAGAGAGAGAGAAGCAGAGGGAGAAGCAGGCTCCATTCAGGGAGCCTGACGTAGGACTTGATCCCAGGACTCCAGGATCACACCCTGGTCCAAAGGCAGGTGCCAAACCGCTGAGCCACCCAGGGATCCCTATTTTCCCAGATATTGATAGCAATGCTCTGCAATTTAATTTGGTTTCAGCAGTATCCTTGTATTGGCTGATGGATTGGTTGGTTGGCTGGCTTTTTCCATTGTCTTGTGCTCTTCTAAGCATAACTACCTCACAGGGACAATACTTAACCTATTTTCTTACGCTCATTTCACCTATCCAGTTCAACAGAAACAAGTTGATTTCTTTTTCATTTTGCTGACTGCATTCTAATAATTGGCAACTTACTATGGAGAATGATTAAAACTGATGGAACCTGGTTGAAGAAAACTGTCCCCATCCATTGATAACTATGCAAAAAGCAGTTTTAATCTACCGGTCTTTAGACATTTTGGATTAAAATTACACTATAAGAGATGTTAAGTAGGTATAAAAATAATATACATAGTTTTATTATCAAATGCAGCTGCAACAGTGCTGAAAGTAGTGTTCCTTATAGTCTTTCTTGCCTCTCACTCTATCACCCTCCTGCAAAATCACATCAATGTATTTCATGCACATAATACACTGTGCTATCCTAGTTTTACCATAAAGTGATCTTACAGGGTCGCATCTCACCATTAGGAAATATAACCTAGGTTTAAATAATCTGATAGGGAACCTAGTTAAGATTGGCAGTAGAAGTCATTTAGGATTGCACACTACCATTTCCAGGATAATGGATATAACATTTGTTTATATTATGATACCAATAAGTTTTAAAGATCCTTTAGAATTTTTTTGCTAGGTTCTAGACCATCCCGCCTCTTAGAGAAAGACCATATTTTGTATATCAAATGTATTTTGCTTTATAAACACATCTACTTTTAATATTTTATTCCTCTCAGCACTTTTCAGATTAGTCCTTCACTGTTGTCTTCCTCTTCTCTTTCTCATTACTTCTTTTGCTCAGAATAATAGACTTACCATCGTCATAAAGGACCATAAAAAAGTTAAAATGTTTTTATTGCTTAAAACCTAAAACTCTATGAAGAAAGAGCTCATGGCCATGTCAAGATAATTTACCCCTTTGAGCATAGAAGCCTAATTTCCCTTATTTGTTGATTTGGTCTTACCCTGAAAGCCATCTAGTTAAGTAATTTTTTTCCACACATTGATATGGCACACTTTAATCAGGCTTCAGAAAAATATGCTTGTCTTAAGGATTTAAGAAAAAATATGACCTTCAGTGTTTACAAAATATAGGAGAACTTTGTTTATACAACAGTATCTTTATTCATACTTGGAGGACAGAGCATTTTAACATATATAAAAAGAAAGCAGTACTGCTGACCTTATGTATCTTATTCAAATATATTCAAGGAATTTTTACTTATTTTCTATTATTGTCTATATAGTAATTTTCCAGGTTATTGAAGCTTATCTTTTTAAGCAACATACCTTAAGCCCTAAAGCCCTCTAGATCAGGTCTTTACAACCCTAACTGCATTTTATAATCACATGGAGATCTTCAAACTTGTGTGAGACTTGCAGCAAACGATTTAAATCAGAATCTGTGGAGGTAAATCCCAGGTATTAGCTTTTTAAGTGTTAGTATATTTTTTGTTTGTATTAATATTTTAAAGATATTCTTAGTGATTTTAATATGCATCCACTGTTGAAGATCATTCTTAAACCTCTGTCATGTACTCTAGCAGACTGACACATAGTAGAAACTCCATTGAAAATTTGATAAATAAATGAGTCTTAACCATTTTTGACCTCTTAAAAATACAGATTTCCCTGTGTATGAAACATAATTTTTTTTGATAAATCAAGGTCACAATTATGAAAACAATTTATTTTAATGCACTGTATTAAAGTCTTTAAGGAGCTATTCACACAACTCATCATTATTGTGCCAGACACTTTTGAGATAAATCAGTGTACAAAGTATTCAAATACCCTGCTCTCCAGAAGCTGAGGTTCTGGCAGGGATAGACAATAAATTTGTAAATTGTATAGTGTGTTGGAAAGTAATAAGTGCTGTGACAAAAAAAAAAAAAAAAAAAGCAAAGATCAGAAGTGCCTGCAATGGGGACGCCTGGGTCCCCATTGCTCAGTGGTTGGGCACCTGCCTTGGCTCAGGTCGTGATGTCGTGATCCTGGGATCCAGGACTGAGTCCCACATCAGGCTCCCTATTGGGAGCCTGCTTCTCACTCTGCCTCTGTCTCTTTCTCTCCCTCAGTCTGTGTCTCTCATGAATAAATAAATCTTTTTTTTTTTTTTTTTTTTTTTTTAAAAGAAGTGCCTGCAATGGGAGGTTGGAATTTTTAAATAGGGTAGTCCTCTCCAAGGTGACTTTTGTGCAAAGACTTGAAGGAAGTGGAGTGAGCCATGCCGTTATTTGAGGGAGAGCATGGGAAGGGCAGTCAGCTGGGGAAGGCTGGGAAGCATGACTGAGGTGTGTGAAGGAAGAATTAGGAGGTACTGGTACAGAGTGGGCCAGAGGGAGAGCAGTGGCAGGAGGTGAGAAAGGATACACAGGCGTGGTCCTGTAGGACGAGCAGATTATTGTAACTACTGGCTTTTTTGAGTGAAATGGGAAGCTGTGGCAAGCTTTCAGACTCCAGAGAGGCTTCATCACAGACTTCGGTTTTAATTTAGTCATTTTATCTCCTGTGTTGAGCAAACTTGGAGTTGGGGAATGGGGGTATGAATAGAAGCAAAACAAGCAGTTGCAGTGATCTGAGAGATGGCTCTGACCCGTGGTAAAGGACCAACTTGTCAAAAGGCTTTTTTGTGGATTAGATGTTTAGGATATGAGAGAGAGAGAGAGAAGTCAAAGATTACCCCAGGGTTTAGGCCGTTGAGGCGGTAAGGTTTGATTGCCTATACTGTTTTCAGGTGTGTGTTTATAGCTTAACCTCAGTATTTAGCTATGATCTTGCATTTCTTGTTACTGCTATGGTGTCTGCCTTTAACTGCCTTTACCTCTTCTAGAGCATATTACTTTAGTTCAGATCTCCTGCAGACCACCAAATACAAAAGTATTTAAAACTATATGTAGGGATCCCTGGGTGGCGCAGCAGTTTGGCGCCTGCCTTTGGCCCAGGTGCGATCCTGGACACCCGGGATCGAATCCCACGTCGGGCTCCCGATGCATGGAGCCTGCTTCTTCCTCTGCCTATGTCTCTGCCTCTCTCTCTCTCTGTGTGACTATCATAAATAAATAAAAATAAAAAAAAAACTATATGTAAAATAAGGTTGTTGGATTTAACAGAATGTGCTCTGAGATTCGAGTTCCTCTATTTAGGAGTAAAGGGGAATCAGCCTTAATGCTAGATCTTCTAATCGTTGCTTTCTCTTTTGAGACCTGCAGCTTTCTTTTGGGTTCACAATGTATTCTGAATGATTGTTTGCCAGAAGCCTGAATCCCCTAATGAGAATTCATTTGTATTTACAATTTTCCTTTTTTTTTTTTTTTTTTTTTTTTAAGCAGGCAAAAGAATGGACTCCAGCAGGAAAAGCAAAGAAAGAGAATCCTGCTAAGAAATTTTATTCTGATTCTGAGGAGGAAGAGGACTCTTCTGATAGCAGCAGTGACAGTGGTGGGGTTTACAATTTATTGAAAACACTTTGTTCACTATAGCTTATGTGCTGTGCCTCCAAAAAAAACAATAAGGCCTAGTACATAATATTCAACAAATGGGTTCAAATAAAGTTTATACTATTACTATAATGCCTATCACATGTCATTTTATATAGTTTTCTAAGTAATTTCTGATCCTTTCTCATTTGACTTTGCCTCTTGATCATCTAGCTAAGAAATGATAGAGTTGAAACAGAAACTCATGCTTTTTAAAATTCTAACCCACATTGCCTGTTATATTTATAGCATATTGAAAAACATGATTTTATATTTGATAAGCCTTTAGTGGGACCTTTAAAAGTAACTCTTCTATAAAAATGTACAGTTTATTTTAAACATTGAGTACTCTGTTCTTTATCATTTTATACTCTTTTATTTCTAAATGAACCTGTAGAAAGTAAAGCTAAAATTAATAAATGTGTTGTGTATTATAAAGAATCAGAGGTAAAATGATTAGGACACCATATACAAAGAAAGAATGCTAAACAGGAAGGATTTAGAAGTGCTGCATTTTAGTTATGCCAACCAAATAAGGCACTTGCCTTTGTCTTTTTCTGTTTAATGCAGAGGCAAAGTTAGATGCTTTTAAGGCCCTTCAGTACTAAAATTCTTTGAGCAGTTTGTGTAATGAAAGATACATTGGAGTTACTTTCTAGCGCTCTTTTTAACAATTAACCTAAGAGACATATCTGACCCAAGATCAAAGACACCTTTTTCTTCTATAACTTTTTCCTTAAAGAAACCAGAGCTCTTCACTATTGCTTGGTCATCCATTACTTACTCTAAGGTAATTCATTCACTTTTTCCTCAGTTTCCCCTATCAAAATCTTTGTTTCCTGTATCTGATAAATTAATCTGTGATGTATCACATTCTGAAATGATAGGTCAAAAATGGAGAATATACTTCAATGTAGAGTGTTAATGCTAAAAAATAGGGAATTTTAGAAATAAGATCATTAGGAAAGATCTGTTTGTATAATTAAAAGTGTACCATATGGATATTTATTCATAAGCTCCTATCTGTTCATAGGCTAACTTTTTAAAATACATACTTGAAATACCCTATTTAGACTTCATGGATTGATCTGAGTATGTGGCAGTTGTTCCACTCTAGCTACTGGAGGAAACGGTATCTTTTCTCATTAGAGATTATGAGATGATTTTCCCCGTGAGCACGTCTTCTAGAGGATAAACAAATTTCCTCAAGGATTTTACTAACTTTGACATAAAATTAATGCTGAATGAAAACTTGTTCACTTTTCAAGAAGGTGGGGAAGATGTTACTAACCTGAAAATTGAAGTTGGTTCCTGAAGCAAACTGAACCCAGACTCCTTTGAAACTCCCATGTAATTAACATAAGAAAGTAGCTTAGAAGCTATCATTCTTTTCATTACTTATGGGGTAGGTCAGTTATCTGAGTTAATACATACATGTGCACAGCTTTCATATCACAACAAATTTAAAATATCCTGTTCAGTTTTATAAAATTTGGGTAAGGTAAATTTTGCTCTTGTAGAAGCTGATGATAATGAATGCCTTTCCATGTGGCAGGCACTGTTGTGTCCTAATCACCTTTACATGTTTCAAATCCTTAAATCTTCACAACAGCTCTGTAGCTAGTATTATTGTCATCATTGCTGGAAAGGAAACTAAGACCCAGAGAGGTTGAATAACTTGCTCAGTCTTAGAACTTGTAAGTGGCAAAGCTAGGATTTGAACCCAGAGATTCCTACTTGAAAACCCATGCTTTTAACTACTATATGCTATTCCAAAGGAATATGGGTAATCCTAACTTTTCACTGTGTGATGCATAAATCAATCCTCATAAAGTAGATACTATTTACCTATTGTAATATGTTCTGGCTAAGGGCCCTTCATCAGGTAGATAATAGATGGGGGAACAGTTTGTCTCCTCTTATCTAGGCTACAGCTTTATACTATAATCATTTCAAATAGTAAAAAATTATGCTTCATGTTTAAAATACACACAGATAAACTACATGTATCACTTCTGGGAAGAGTCCTAGTATGCTATAAATTGTATATAAAACATGGAAATGTATAGCTCCACAGTATAATTTTATGATCTCTTTGACCTAAGGAAAATTCCTATACTACCTGAAATAAGTAATAACTTTGTAATTAGTAATTTTATTTATTGTCTTTGAGTTGAATTTTTTACAAATGAGTCAAATGGCTCATTCCCCTCTCAAAATTTATACCTAAAAGGATTCATCTCTTGCCACCTTCTCTCAATAAAATTTCTCACCATCAGTAGAATTAAAAATTATTTCTCTATCCTTATACATTCCTTAAAAAAAAGTTTTTGCCATAACTAAATACTTAAGGATTTGAAAAATGAGATTCTCTCAAATTTAGTTTACTTAGTTCACCTTTTCTTTGCTTTTCCCCACTCACTCTCAGAGTGCCTTGTCTGTCTTTTGGAGCTCCTTACACACACTGTGGCAGGAATGTGGGTGTGGGAGGACCGAATGACAAGAGTGTGGAAATTGAGTTGAACATGTGGGGTCCAGTAATCTAAAATTCAACATCTGGTTTCATTTCTAATGAATATTGACAGTTACTTGGGTCCTTATGTATAATTAAATGGCTCTAAATCAAGAAGCATCTGGTTATATTTTTTCAGAGAGTGAATCTGGAAGTGCAAGTGGAGAACAAGACGAAGAGGGAGACAGCAGTGAGGACAGCAGTGAGGACTCCTCCAGTGAGCATAGGAGTGACAGTGAAAGTGTGTCAGAAGTAGGAGACAAAAGAACAGCCAAGAGGAACTCCAAAAGTAAAGGGAAAAGGTAATATTTTGTCATAATTTTCTTCAAAAAATATTCTGTGGCATTTTCCCCCAGGATAACATTTCCCTTTAATTTGTAAAGTAAGTGAGAAAATACATGTATTTTTACCCAAACAGATACTGAGTTTTGTAAAATTAATTAGAATACTAGTTCCCATTATTCTATAACTTACTATAGTTAGTTTTCATTTTGAACTTGAACAAATCTTTGGGTTACATTTTGAAAATTGGTATAACCTTGGAAGGCTGAGTTAAGTGATCAAGAAGTAGGTATGAAACACTTAATTACCTTTTGTAGCAATTTTGCTGAGGGCTAAAATTAAATCCTTCAACACTTTGCCATTATGTAACTAAGACAATTGATTTTTCTAAATAGTGTTATAGTAAAAAGATTATGATCCAAATATTGGAGTCAAGGGCTGTGAAGGAAGACGGTCATAAGATATTTAAGTGTTAGCGCTTTTTAAGATCTCCCATTATCAGCATTATCGTGTATTAAAGTGTCATTAAAATTTTGAGTAATTGGGGCTAATACCTTGGATTGTATGAGTCTGTTTTCCCCCTTGCTGTCAGCGAGTGGCCTCTGCAGACATGATGGCCCTTTCCCTCGGAGCCTGCTGCCCGCTCACTTGATGAGCTTGCAGCCCAGCTCAGTCGTGGCTGACAGCACTGATTGGGGCGCAGTACGCTCTCTGCTCCTTTTATTACAGACAGTAATTAAAGCAACTCGCCCTGCCACTTCCATAACAAACACAGCATAATGCCCTAATTATGACTTTATTAATTTAAGTCAGGATTTAATGATTTTAAAAGTGATTTATATTGTTTTTCCTGTTCAGAACAAATGAAATCTGTAGGTTAAATTAATACAGGCTTTTCATCATTGCAAAGTTAAAAAGCTAGTTACCAGTAAATTCTTTTCATTAGATTAACATCTGAAACTCTAAGCAGTAAGGTAAACAGTAATTACCCATCAAAATTGAGTGCTGCATAACAAAATAACACTTTTACCTTTAAAATCTTATCTTAAAAGCTGTAAGTTAAATGTATGCAGAATCATTCACTTGTTGCAGCGAAGGATTTACTTGGTTTGCAATATCCTTTGAGGGAAATTTTGTACTTCGGGTTTAATATCAGAATATCTGTGATTATAGTTCATAAAAAGTATGTTATTTCCGGGAAGGGAAAATTTTGTTCAGTGTATTCAGTATCTTTACAGGTAGCAAAAGTCAATATGCTAGAAATTTTTAATCGTGTATTCTGTTAGATTCATTGTGTGTTTTTTTCCTTCAGGAATGGAGTTTTCTCTTTGCCTATGTTTTAATTTAAAAGAATTATTTATTACACCAAAGGGAATCTCATATACATTGAAAACCTTATATTTTTAAGTACATGTTTTAACCATTGAGTTGGGAATAGTAAATTGCCATTCTTTGCTACTGGAAAAAAAAACATATTTTTTAGTCATTGAATATAATTACATGTGCTCTGAGATGTTACCATGACTTTATTTTTAATAAACAGCAATCGTATTTCCTCCACAAAAATCAATTCTAGGAAATATTGATTTCTTTCCTTGTCTCACTACTCTCTCCCCCTGTGCTTTTCTGCCTGTCTCTTAGAATTTTTTTTTTCAAACTTTGCTGGTGTACCTATATGATAAGTCTTACTAAAAGCTTTATTTTTAAGTAATCTCTACACCCAACATGGAGTTTGAACTTAAAACCCTGAGGATAAGAGTTGTCTCGAGCTGTTTTGACTGAGCCAGCCAGGTGCCCCTGAATGATAATTGCTGAAAGCTACAAGCTTTAAGTGTCTTTAAAACCACCCTTTAGTAGTCATAACTATTATGATTAAATTTGAGTTTTACACTCCAAAGTATTTTTCATTTGAAAGGATCTAGTATGGTGTAGTGGGGAAAATGTGGTCTTTAGAATAAGAAGCATAACTGAGTTCAAATTCCAGTTCTGCCACTCCACGTGATGTGTCCTTGAGCAAGTTTTTTTAACTTTCCTGAATATTATAGAATAATAATACACCCAGTAAGAATATGTTGGAACATCTAAATTAGCTAATTGATACGAAGTTTCTAAAACTGCCTGACACAGTATTAAAAAAAAAAAAAACACACACACACACATGGAAAGAGAGCTAGGCCTTCAGTTTTGAGAAAATGTAGAAGACCATAAGGCATCTCTCTTTGAAAAAAGACCATTTGGCTACCTCACGTATTCCCTCTCCTTGGAGAACTACCTCCCTACTTGAGACTATCCCTATTCCCTGCCTTACTCCTATTTCTCAGCTTATGTGTCTTCCTCTAGGAAGCATTCCCTAATTTGGTTAAGTTTGTTTAGATGCTCTCTCATGACACATTATACTTTATCACTTATTACTTACCATACTTTATTGTCATTGCCATCTTCTCTGTATTTTCTAATGGAATGTAGACTGTAAGGGAAACACAGAGATCGTCTATACCTTATCCTTAGCACTGACTTACTGGCAACACCTGGTGGGTGGTCCGTTAATACTTATTAAATGAATGAGTGAGTAGCATCAGCATTTAGGTTTGATCATTTGGTATTTTATTTTAAAAGTTTATATTTGATTATCTTGTATTTTTAGTAAGACTTTGCATTAGAAGAAATCTGTGTTGGGGCACCTGGGTGACTCATTCAGTTAAATATCTGCCCTAGGTTCAGGTGGTAATCCCAGGATCCTGGGATCGAGCCCCACATTGGGCTCCCTGTTCAGTGGGGAGTCTGCTTCTCCCTCTCCCTCTTCCTGCCACTCTTCTGCTTTTGTATGCTCTGTCAAATAATCTCTTAAAAAAAAATCTCTTTTGATCTGGTTAGCATTTCCTCATAAACATAGTTTATGAGTCACATTTCAGAATACATGTAAATAATTTTCTTGGACAAAACAATCCATAAAGTGCAAATCTATTTTAGCAAAAGTATATGTATATTTAAATTTATGAATGAACATTTAGCATTTTGAAACAACATTTTAAAATCAGTCTTAAGTATCTTTGAAGTTGTTTCTATTAGCACCTAATATATATTCCTGGTAAATCAAACATTTAATTGTTAATTGTTTTCTACTGATATCATTTAGTGTTGTTTTATGATTTTTTGCATTTGAAGTATATGTGAGGTGGTAATATAATTGATTTTGATTGGGTTCTGATATATATACCTCTATTATTTTATTAATATGCTGTGGAATTTTAAAACCATTTTTATTGTCTTTTACATATTAAAAAATGGACTTTCAGGGAAACATATTTCTCTAGTAAAGGTTCTGATTTATAGGCAAAATGGACATATAGCTCCGATTTGCCATATAAAGGATTTAACGTTGATATTTTAAAATTTATTATCCACAGTGATTCTGAAGATGAAGAGAAAGAAAATGAAAAATCTAAAACTTCGGATTCTTCCAGCACTGATTCTAGTTCAGTAGAAGAAAGTTCATCAGATTCTGAATCAGAATCAGAATCTGAAAGTGAATCTGAATCCAAAAAAGTTACTATGGTAAGAGATTATTGCACATTACTATAATTGAAAGTAAGTGTTCTCATAGCCTTTTTCCAATTAAGAATAAATACTTTTGAAAAAGTTCTGTTGAAAATCCAGACATTGAGAAAAGAAATTTAACATTGTCACTGACAAAATAAAATACCATCTTCATTCATTCGTTTTTTTATATTAGATAATTGCTTCCTTTTTGTTAACTCAGCCCTACAGAGAAATTGGAAACCTTTTTTTTTTTTAAGATTTATTTATTTATTTTAGAGAGAAAGTAAGAACGTGGTATGGAGGGACAGAGGGAGAAGAGAATTCCAAACCAACTCTACGCTAAGTACATAACCTGACAGGGCTAGATTTCACTACCCTGAGATCACAGCCTTACCTGAAACCAGGAGCTGGTTGCTCAGCAATGCCCAAGAAACTTTTTTTAATCTCATTCTTTGCCTCTGAAGTTACAGAGCTCAGAGTTAGGAGTTAGGGCCCTTTTTATTATGAGCTAGCACGTGACAATGGAGGCTTTTGAGAAAAGGGAAATAAAAGGAAGTCACAGAAATAATATTGAGCAAGGTAATATAAATGTATATACATTATAAGAAATTGAGACAAATAATGCTTTTTAAAACCAGGTATTTGGGGTAATAGAACACTTTCAATGGTTAATAAAATTCATTAGCCCTATATTTAAAAACAAATGTAAGAATCTCTTATGAAATAGAATGATAGTGCTTTCTGATGTTCTTTTTGTAACACTGAAACCTGTCTGCCTAACAGCAAAAAATAGAAGTATAAATTGAAAAAATGTTGTTATTAATATAAAATATAATATTCATACCTATTGCATATCTTTCTGATACTTCATTTTTATTCCTTTCCTATCAAGGCATCATGTTGGTCCTGGGCTTCAAATGCAGTAGTTTCTGTAATTAAACTGTATTATCCCATATTTTGAAAATGTGGTCAAACTTTGCCTTTCACTGAATTCAGTTTTTTAACTTAATATTTTTCTCATTTATTTTTTCTATTAACTTGAATTCCTTTAATAAGTCATCTGAGTAGCCAAGGATAAAAATAAGTTCCTTGAAGTAGATAATTGCCTTCTCCCATCCAGAGATTTATTATTTAAGAATAAACATATTTTTGAAAAGAATAAGCATGTTTGAAAATTAGCTAGTTTTTGTCTTACCTTATTGCAAATATTCTTGCATATAACGAAACCCTTTTTAAACTTGAATTTATATTTAAAACTTGTGTCTATTATCTATAATCTAAGATTTCTCTTTTCCAAAAATCACGTTAGTGATTTTTATGTTTATTATTCTGATCTCATAAAAAATGTATCATATAGTGGGTTTGACGTTGTATCATTTCCTACTTAAGTTATTTATATCAAATTATTCATTTCCTATTTATTTATTTTAAAAGTTTAAGGTGTTATTTAAAAGAGAGAAGCTTTAGAAATTGACAGTAAATACAACCCAGAATTAGAAATCAGTGTTTTAAAAAATGAGCAAACAAGAAATCAATGAATGTCAAGTGAGTAGAATTAAAGTGCGTATTAAGTGCCTATTCTTAGGGAGTTTTGTAAAAGTTGAAAAATGTAGACTTTAGTGCCTACATAGTATTAGAAGCAAAGTTTTAGAACCCCATTAGAAAGCTACAGAGGTAGCTTTCAGTTTGTTTCTTCTTTGTCAAACAATTTCAGTGAGCAATGCCTCTTAATAATTGAAAATATTTTCCTGTAGAACATCAGTATGAAATTTTAAAGTATTGGAATAATCTAATAAGACTTGAAAACTTCAGATTTTACTCACATTCTTGATAGTTTTATGTCCATGTGTTTTGTGTATATGGCTTATTTTCTCCATATTGCCTTTTCCTATCTATAATAGACAGGATTATTTGTTTTAATTTATCACTTGGAATATTCTCCACCTAGGAGCCACCATAACTATTTTTTACTATTCCTTTCTGAGTGATTTGGAATATAGTCTGCAATTACAAGTCTACCAGTTTTCTAATAATGGGCAGCTTTGTAATTGTAGAAGTCCTCCTTAAACCAAGTGTTGTGGCTTCTGCTCTAGATTATGAGTAATGAAGGCAGATGGTGGGTGCTTTACCTTAATTTAGCATGTCAGTATGTTAGTGCTGAAAATTCATATGCCTTAAATCTGCAGCCAAACTAAATCTATACTTTTACTGTTTCTCTTCTTTTTCTTACACTTGGATAGTGTGTTTTGGGGATATTGAGCATGAAAATGAAGCCTTGGAGGTACTTTGAATATATAGCTTTGAAAACAGTTTATTTTATGGGGTCTTATGAGATGGGTATAGTGTTCTACTTTTTGGAAGATAATATCTTTATGCTTCAGTTTCCTCATCTATAAACTAAAACTGCTAATATCTACTACTTTTAAGTGCTATTATAAAAAATCAAATATGAAAGATCAATGTAAAGCACTATATAAATATAAAACAGCAGTGTTAACATTTTTTTAACTTGAATATTAATTCCCTGGGAGACCAATAATTGTAGAATTTCAGAACGCCGGTGCAGAGAGGAACTGAAATTTTTTTTGAGCACTTACTGTCTCCTGTATTTTTCTGACTCTTTTTATGCCATTCAAATTATAAATTCATGTCCAGGTATGACCCCTCTCTGTAGAAGATTGAGCTGCTATTCACTGTGGATGTCTCCTGCCTCTCTCCATTCTCTAATATGCAATCTCTTATCCTCCTTTTTCTTAAAGTGTAGCTCTAAGTAAGCAATTTTCTGTCCTCTCAGCCAAGAAAAAACTTCCTTCCTTTGACCTTTTTGATAATTTGCGCTTGTCAGTCCCTTTCTCCACTAATTAATTCCTACTCTACCAACCGAGGCACTCAAGTCTTTCACAGCAGTTGGGGGATGAGGAGCAGGAAAGGGGAGAGAGATAGAAATAGAGAGTGTATGAAAGTGAGAATTCAGAAAAGTAATCTAGGTAGTCTTCATCCACAGTCTCTTAATCCAGTTATTTCTTAGAGCCCTTTAAATTGGTTTCCACTCGGGGATCCCCAGGTGGCTCAGCGGTTTGGCACCTGCCTTTGGCCCAGTGCATGATACTGGAGTCTCGGGATCAAGTCCCACATCGGGCTTCCTGCATGGAGCCTGCTTCTCCCTCTGCCTGTGTCTCTGCCCCTCTCTCTCTCTCTCTCTCTCTCATGAATAAATGAATAAAATCTTAAAAGTAAATAAATAAATAGGTTTCCACTCTTAACCACTTCCTACAGATACTGCTTTCTGAAAAGTCAACCATTATATTTCCCTAAACCCAGTAACCTCTTGGTTATTACCCTTCTTAATTTTCTTATGTAACTATTCCTCTACTACTTGAAACTCTTTGTATCTCCTTTCTTCTAACTTCTTTGACCTTTGAATCCTTTAATTGCTTCACTTTTTAACCCCTCTGACATCTAAGTGTGAACATGGCCCCAAAGTTAGTGCTTGGAACACAGTTTTAAAAAAATATTAATCAATGTGAATCCACTTATTTTCAGTCTTTTTCTCTATGTTTTTTTCCCGTTGTGAGACTCATTCACTCCCATCCCATGGTTTCAGCTAAAATATTTAAGTGAAATACTTCTATAAAAACATCTCTAAATCTCTAGAACCCCTCTAACTTTTCTTTCTAAACTTAAACCAAATTCTTAGACTTCTTAAGAGCTACTGATTTCTCAAAACCTGATATAGCCAGAAGGAGACTTGTTCTACTGTTTGGTACTAGTACCTAGATCTGTAGCCCCAGAATTATCTTTGACTTTTCCTATATCCTATATGTTTACACAGTTGCCAAGTCTTAGAGATTCTTTGTATTATATCTCATATCTGTTTCTTCTTTTCCTCCTACCACCGTACTAAATCAGCTCTTCATGACCTCACTCTTAGACCATTGCCATTGGTCATCCTTCGATTCCCCAACCGCAGTGTTTCTAAATGGTTACCAGGTTAATGTTAAAGTTACCCATAATGATGCCCCATTATTATTTTAGTTCAGTAAAAACTCTGCAGGCAAACATGGCCAAACCTATCTCTCTGTTCTCAAATTTCCTTAGTTGTCCCTGTGTTCTAATCCCAGTGGATATTTGTAAATATCCATACATACCCAACTACATATTTGTAGTTCTCTTAACGTGTTGTGTGCTTTCTCATTTCTATGCCTCTGTTTTTCCTTCTGTACCATTTCTCTTATTATAGAAAATAAAAGCTGAGGAAAAACTGGCTCAATCAGAGAGTGGTCCCTCCACTTCTCCTAGTTGAGAATGACTGCATGGAATGAAAAATGTTACTGATGAGAAGACATTACTCATGTGAATGGTGTAGAGATAGTCAAAAGACTGAGAACCACTGTTGTTTATGTTCTTGAAGTATGTGTCATTCAACACTATGCCCCAGCATATCCATAAAACATAAAACTATATATTATAGTCATACATTCTGGCCTCAGATTTGTTTGTGTTAATGATTGGAGAAGATGTCCTCATCTTAGAGAAGATATTGTCAGTAATGACCAAAGAAAATTATCGTGTTTTCAGTGACAATTATTTAGATGGGCAAGCATATTTTTATTGGTAGGTGTTCTTTTCTGAAATATGCTAGTTAGAAAAATATTTTAAGTCTAACCCTTCTTATAAAATAGTTCTTTTACCCCAAATTATACCTATAACAAAATTACTTTTGATAGATCCATATTTTAAGTGCTTTCCCATACTTTTTACAATGTAAAAGGAACTTTTTAACACAAAAGAATGAAAAGCAAAATTAATAATGTAGACCACATTGTATCAGGAAGAGATTCACATTTATATCACTTTATCCTATTTTTTACTGATATAATTAAGTTATATTCTGCTTGTAGTTAAAATTATGTGTTGAACAGATGGTCACAGGTTTATTTAAAATGTTTTTTAAAAAGTTACCAGACTTTTGAGTTGTTTTAATTGAATCTAGGCTTTGATGTTTTTAAAACTAGGCAGTGTATTAGCGTGTTCCTACATATAATAGTTATATCTACTATCACCTTGTTAGTTCATTCTTCATGCCTTAACTGTGATTCAGTAGTTCTGATGGTATCTTTTTTTTTTTTTTTTTGAAGATTTTTATTTATTCATGAAAGACAGAGAGAAAAAGAGAGAGAGAAAGACAGAGACACAGGCAAAGGGAGATGCAGGACTGAATCCTGGGACTCCAAGATCCCACCCCGAGCCAAAGGCAGAGGCTCAATGGCTGAGCCACTTAGGTGTCCCAGTTCTGATTATATCTTGTGTCTGTGCACCAGCTGCCGAAGATGTAAATAATCATTGATTTAAATAAAATTTTTTTAAAGATTTTATTTATTTATTCATGAGAATACACAGAGAGGAGAGAGAGGCAGAGAAACAGGCAGAGGGAGAAGCGGGAGAGGGAGAGGCAGAGAAACAGGCAGAGGGAGAATACTCCATGCAAGAAGCCCGACGTGGGACTTGATCCAGGGTCTCTAGGATCACGCCCTGGGCTGAGGGCAGCACTAAACCACTGAGCCATCCAGGCTGCCCAATAATAAAAATTTTAAACCATGATTATAATTTATTGTGCATAACTGTGCATTTTCTTTGTAAATATTAGCAACATTTTAATTATATATAAGCTCTGTATAAAATATAATCTGTCAGTAGAAATAAATACATATAACATCCTTGCACTTAACATTTCATGTTAAGAGCATTTCCTATATGAATCAAAAGATTAATATATGTACTAGCTGTGAAGGAAAGCAGTACTATCTATAAATACATAGCAGTGTTTGAGATGCTGTCAGTAATCTTTATCACAGGTTACATGGATCTCATAAAACTTTACTAATCCGTTTGGGGGGGATTAAATCTCTTAAGTGCACCATAGACTAGTCACTGTTACTGTGACTAGAGTCTATTTAGATATTAGTAAATGTTAAGATATGGCTTAGTAAAAGATCTGCCATGTTAAAGATTATTGAAATAAAATTGGCAGGTACTGTGAACAGATCATGAATAAGAGTGAAAGAAACTATTTTCCAATTGGTGTCCTACCCCACTTGAGAAATAGAAAACAAATTTTACTTGTGTTTGTACAAGTACTTATGTATGTTGCAATTACATATCTTCTGTGCATATTGTAGAATATTGGTTTTAGACTCATAGTTCAAAACCTTGCCTTTTTAAATCTATGTCATTCCCAATTTACTTTATATTTTAAGTACTCCAGAACAGAAATACCATTTCACCTGAGTTGATCTGTAAATCAAAGTGAATGCCATTAAGAAGCTTTCTTATTGAAGTAGGTGTAATCTAATAGGGAAGAGTTGTTTAACAGTTTAGACTACTTCTGATTTGTAAAGAAGTCTCAATTTAATGACAGCATACTTTTGTTTTAAAGCCCATTGGGAGTGAGCATCAGATTTTTAAAATCAGATTTGTTAGATGACTTGAAGGCAAGAGAGTCATTTTCCTTGGTTGGTCATTCTAATTGAAAACATTTCATGTAAATATGTTGCCCTGTGAGGCTAAAAATTAGCCTTGAATTTTTGTTGATTTCAAAGTACAATATGAGTTTGACAAAAGTTTACATACCACTTATCCTATTTTATCATTTTCAATTTCAATCTTTACAATAATTTCCCCTTAGGAAGTATATTTGGTGCTTGTTGTTTCATATCTTTTTTCTACTTGCTTTTTTTTTTTTAATCAGCATGAAATGAACATGCATAATACATAAAATAATCTTTACAGATATATTATTACATATTTTATTTGTATTATTTGGAGCTTAATAAGTAGTTCCAGGATCTTTTTTAATTACCTGAAATGAATTATATTAAATAGAAATCAATTTCTTAACCGGTGACTTTGTGATTTATTTTGAAAATGTTGATGTGTTGAGGTGTATAATCGAACACCATAGAAACAAAATGGAGATTTGAGGGTGATGAATTGATGACTAGGTATTTTTGTAGTGAGATTTTAGGATCAGTTGCTGTTGTCCTTATAAAAGTCTAATACAGCCACTCAGCTGTTAAAAACCTAATCCTCTATTTAAACAAATATACAAAAACAGATTGTCTATCTTTCTGCCTGACCTCCTCTCAAGTACTAACACAACGGAAGCAGCGGGTGATCTGTCAGTGTGTTTGGTTTGTCAGTGATGGTTTTGTATAAATATTAGGAGGGTAAGAAATAAAATTCACACAGTAAAATATGATTTCATCTGCCTTTTCTCTGCAGCTCCATGGCTCGTGCTGCGGTGTGAAATTCTCATTTTACACACTTTGCAGGCGGAGCACATGAATTATGCATTGAGCAAGAAAAATCTCCTGCCTCAAGTCCTATATGCATTTACCCAGGTTCTGTCTCTATTACCAAGATGAATTGCAAATGGAGAAATGTTTGATGGAATAGGGCTCTTAACTTCTTTGTTTAGAATTCAGATTTTTATTTTTATAGGAGATCCTTTAAGTATGAAAATGTTTTGAACTTACTATGAATTTTTTAAATGAAAAATGAAATATAATATAAGAGAGGAATGCCAAACACATCACGAAGCTTTTTATAGCCTTGATTTGGAATGCAAGGCTTTTTCAATTCAGTAGAAATGACCGTTATCTATTGCTAATGTTGTATTTCAGTCACCGGTTATTTGCTCTTCTCAGAAAGTCAATGAAATTCTGTCCTTTTGAGAGCCTTTTTTCTTTCTGTTTTAGACTTCTAATAAGAGATTATGTCAATTTCATATGCAGCTCTGTCCTATGTTGTATGTGACCTGATGTGTATTTAATAGATATTGTTACACACTCTTAGCTGTTGAAGTAGAAAATAAGATATAGACTTGTTTCCAGCTTTAACTTTATCTTGATTTGATACGTTTCTAATTTTTCAGGTGGGAAGGTTACAGTTCCATAAAGACAGTCATGCACCATCGTAACTTATTAGGAAGCTATACCCATTGTGCTCAGCATAGTATTTTGATAAGTCACATGGTGTTAAGCTCTTTTTGTTATGTTCTTTCTTCACAGGAATGATATTCTAGTTGAGACGACATTTTCATTCTGAACCTGTTTTTATTTCATTCCAGATTCAAAATTAACATTTTTTTCTCCAGTCCTAGAAATAATTATTCATTTTAGGTTTTGAAAGAGGAGCAAATATTGTTTGCTTTGTTTTTAACTAATGAGTGAAAATTAAAATCCACCTAGATAGTTTGAAGTTTTCAGTGGCAGAAACAATTATTCTCATGAAGAAAATCAATGCTGATGTATTTAGTTAGTATTGTAATGTGTATTATTGTATGATACTTGAAAATAATTTGTTTTGAGTTTTGGCATAAGGGAAAAAAGTAGCAGAACTTAAGATCATTTTAAAATGTTACCTAACATGTAATTGATGTATCCATGTATTTTCACCATTTTAAGAGCTCTAACATGGTGTAGACTTTAAATGATGGTAATCAACCTTTTGCTTTGGTGATACCTTTCTGTGGTTAGAGGAAAACTTCAGAAATACTTATAATGATTTGTATAGATAAGCTGTAAATTCCTTTATCAGATTCTAAGTTATCTGAAGGCAGGAACTATGTGTTAGCTGTATTACTTCCTTTGCTTAGTGCAGAATATGATACCTGTTAAAAAGTCTTTACATGTTTGTTGGATGAATGAATGATTGAGTAAATGAACAAAAACATTTTAGCAAAAACTTAAGTTTGACCTTTAATTTGAGATTTAGTATAAAAAGTATACTTTATAAAGGTAAGTAGCTTTGGTCCAAATATTTAGCATCCTAATATAAAAAGTATACTTTATAAAGGTAAGTAACTTTGGTCCAAATATTTAGCGTCCTAATCTTTGTTGACCTTTTTTTATAATGCTACTCATTACTGAACTTAATTTGTTCTTTAAAAAAAAAACTGCTATATACATATTTTTTTCTTTATTTATATGTCACTTCTCTTCTCAATCTCTGACCAAACTGTGAATACCTCAGGCTTAGGGGTACTGTTTTCTAGTTCATGATTATCCACATTTCAAAAATATAGTAGATTGAATAAGCAAATCTGAGGTAGAGAAAATCCTAAATATGTGCAGATATGTTTTAAAATACTTGTTCTCCCCAAAAGAAAACAATAAAGTAAATTAATACTTTTCATGTAAGAGTGAGAGTCTGAAAATGTCATTTGTAGATTTTAATGAATACTTTTGGGCTGAAGGAGTCTGATGGAACCCACTGTTGAAATATAAAGTACCTAGTACAATGCCTGTCACAAACTACATCCCAGAAAAGCCTTTCTATCACAAGACTCTTGAGAATTTCAGAGCTAAGCTTATATTGGTTGAGCACTTTCTTTTCTTAATTAAATCAACTTGTTTAAAAATTATTTTCAAGATGTTTGTACACTTTCTACCAAAGAGCCATTTTATGTTATTTTACATTTTTAGCAAAAGTTGTCAGATCACAAAATATTTACCTTTAGATTTTCTTCTAATGGACCTTTATAATCTTTAAATAAAATATTTAAAAATAACAGTTTTAATGGTGGAGAAGAAATACTGTATATTACCTAAAATGAAAATTTTGATTAAAAAATACAGTCCAGGGCAGCCTGGGTGGCTCAGTGGTTTAGCGTCGCCTTCAGCCCAGGGCATGATCCTGGAGACCCAGGATTGAGTCCCATGTCAGGCTCCCTGCATGGAGCCTGCTTCTCCCTCTGCCTGTGTCTCTGCTTCTGTCTCTCTCTCTCTGTGTCTCTCATGAGTAAATAAATTAAAAAATATATATATATAGTCCATATAACCATACAGAGAGCTTAACTTGATTTTTTTCTTGGAAGGCTAAGTGGAGCAAATAAATGTTTGTTCTGAAACATTAAGAATTACTTCATTGACTTTTTAACAGAATATGCAATAAATTAAATATTTCTTATCTATAGGAGAAAGAAAAAAAAACAAAGGAAGATAGAAATCTTACCAAAGATGTTTCACTTCTAGACCTGGATGATTGTAAGTGTTGAAATTTAAATTTTTTCTTCTCTTTTTAGTAGTAGTTTTTTTGTTTTTATGTTTTGTAAGAGAGAGCATGGACCTTCATGCACCCGGGAGGGGTTGGAGGGGAGGGGCCAAAGTAGAGGCAGTCTTAAGCAAACTGCACACCCAGCTCAGAGCCCCACATGGGGCTCAATCTCATAACCTTGAGATGATGACCTAAGCCAAAATTAAGAATCAGACACTTAACCTGCTTAATCACACAGGTGCCCCAGTACTAGTAGTTTTTATTTTTATAGTACCTTTTATTTACACGTCTCAAAATATATCTTCTATTATGAAAGGTTTATAGATGAAAAAGGCAAGAAAGTTCTAGAAATTAGTTCTTTTAGTATCTTTTCTTTCATCTAGTCAAGTTATCAGTTTTGCATCAAACGAATAAATACAACTGGTCAAATAAAGGTACACCAAATTCAGTTTAAGATCTTTTGCTTTAATAATTTATACTTGTTTTAGTAGATAATTATCCGTATCTCACAGCTTCAGTATTGTTAATTGTTGATTGAGGATTGAAACATCAATCTTAAGGAGGTGTGGGGAATTAGGAGAGTAATTGGAAATGTACAGAACACAACTGTGTTCTACTTGCCACACTTTTGGTAGGAACAGAAATGAGTGCAAAGCTTTTGGATGCTAATGTGGCTATATTAGTATTTTAACTACAAAAAATCTTTGTCCTAACAGATCCACTTAAAAGAACTTTTATATTCTTACACATATACTTACCCAAGTGTACAAAGGTATATTCATTATTTCCTTTTAAGTACTTTTGCATTGTGAAAAAGTTAGTGGAGCTAACTTCATTGGGAGGGAGATTTTGGGCAGAAAAAAGAGTAACAAGTAAAATATCATGAATATTAGACTACTGTCATTTTGCAATATAAATTTTCCATACTAGAGGTAAGTTACATTTTTAGATTGTCTGATTCTGTCATAAATACAACTGTTCTATTGTTTACCTGACCTATTTTCAGTTGTCATGACAAATTCTTAATACAGAGAAATTACAAAGAAATACATAGCAAAAAGAAATTAAACATAAAGTTGGACCCTGTGAACAATTGCACACCAACAAAATAGGAAACCTAGAAGAAATGGATTCCAAGAAACACAGAACCCTCTAAGACTGAATCATGAAGAAATTGAAAATCTGAATAGACTGATTACAAGTAATGAAATTGAATCAGTAGTTTTAAAACCCCCCCAAAATGAAAGTCCAGGACCAGACAGCTTCACGGGTAAATTCTACCAAACATTTCAACAAGTGTTGGTACCTATCTTTCTCAAAGTATTAGAAAAAATTGAAAAGAAAGGAATGCCACCAAATTTACTTTAAAGGCCAGCATTACCTCTATACCAAAATCAGAGGCCCCTTTATAGGCCAGTATCCATAATGCACATAAATTCAGAAATTCTCAACAAAATATTACCAGACTCAATTCAATAGTAAATTAAAAGGATCATCCCCCATGATCAGGTGTACTTCATTCCAGGGATGCAAGGATGGTTCTACAAGTGCAATCAATCCACATGATACACATTAACAAAAAGGATAAAAATTACATGATCATCTCAGTAGATGCAGAAGAAGCATTTGACAGAATTCAGCATCCATTTATGAGTAAAAATTCTCAACAGTGTGGGGTATAGAAGGCATGTACCCCAACATAATAAAAGCTGTATATGACAAACTCACTGCTAACATAATACTCAACTTTAAAAAGCTTCAAGCTTTTCCTCTAGGATCAGGAACAAAACAAGGATGCTCACTCTTGCCACTTTTATTCTTCGTAGTATTGGAAGCCACAGCAGTCAGGCAAGAAAAAGAAATAGAAGTCATCCAGATTTGAAAGGAAAAAGTTAAATTCTTTAAAAGTTAAAGATGATAGGATATTATATATAGAAAAAAGACTCCACCAAAAAAAACTATTAGACCTAATAAATGAATTGAGTAAAATCACTGGATATGAAATTAACATACAGAAATTCATTGCATTTCTCTACACTAATAGTGGTCTATCAGAAAGAGAAATTAAGAAAGCAATCTCATTTATAATTGTACCAAAAATAATGAAATACCTAGGAATAAATATAACCCAGGAATTGAAAGACCAGTACTCTGAAAACTATAAGACATTGGTAGAAGCAATTGAAAACAACTTAAGTAAGTGAAAATATATACTATGCTCATGGCTAGGAAGAATTTATATTGTCAAAATGTCCATATTACCACAACTAACATACAGTCAGTAAACTCCATATCAAAATACCAATGACATTTTTCACAGAACTAGAACAAAGATTCCTAAACTTTTTGTAGAACCACTAAAGAATCCAAAGAGCCAAAGCAATCTTGAAAAAGAACAAAGCTGATGCCCCCTGACAGATAAATGGATAAAGAAGAATTGGTGTGTGTGTGTGTGTGTGTGTATGTACATGTACAAGAAACACAAAACCCTCTAAGACTGAATTATGAAGAAGTTGAAAATCTGAATAGAATGATTACATTATAATTATTACACTGTACACACACACACACCATGGAATATTATTCAGCTATATAAAAGAATGAAATTTTGCCAGTTGCAACAACATGGATGGAACTAAAGGGTATTATGCTAAGAGAAATAAGTGAGAGAAAGGCAAATACTGTTTGGTTTCACCGATATGTGGAATTTAAGAAACAAAACAGATGAACATAAGGGAGAGGAAAGAAAAATGAAATAAGATAAAAACAGAGAAGGAGGCAAATCATAAGAGACTTTTAAGTCTAGTGAACAAATTGAGGGTTGCTGGAAGGGAGGTGGGGGTGAGGTAATTGGCATTAAGGAGGGCACTTGGTAGAATAAGCACTGGGTGTTCTATGCAACTGAGAAATTATTAAATTCTATTTCTGAAACTAGTAATACACTATATGTTAACTAAATTGAACTTAAATAAAAAGTTAAAAAATAAAAATAAAGCTGGAGGTACTATACTCCCTGATTTCAAACTATACTACAAAGCTATAATAATCAAAACAGTGTGATACTGGTTCAAAAGCAGACACATAGATCAGAACAAAATACAGAGCCCAGAAATAAACCCATGCAAATATGGCCAATTAATTTAAGACAAAGGAGGCATGAATGTACATTATTAAAAAGTCTCTTTAATAAATGGTTTGAGAATACTGGACAGCTACATGCTGAAGAATGAAACTGGACCACTATCTTATACCATATACAGAGTAAATTCAAAGTGGATTTAAGACTTGAATGTATGGGGATCCCTGGGTGGCGCAGTGGTTTGGTGCCTGCCTTTGGCCCAAATAAATAAACCATTTTTCACTATTGACACTATCTGTCATAAATAAATAAAATATTAAAAAAAAAAAAAGACTTGAATGTATGACCTGGAACCATAAAACTTGTAGGAAGTAAACCTTTTAACACCAGTCTTAGTTGTTGTTGTTGTTTTTTTTTTAAGTATTATTTATTTATTCATGAGAATACAGAGAGAGAGAGAGGCAGAGACACAGGCAGAAGGAGAAGCAGGCTCCATGCCAGGAGCCTGATATAGGACTCGATCCTGGGACTCCAGGATCACACCCTGAGCTGAAGGCAGATGCTCACCACTGAGCCACCCAGGCATCCCCAGTCTTAGTTTATTTGAACCAGTCTCCTCAGACAAGGGTAACAAAAGCTAAAGTAAACAAATGAGTTTACATTAAACAAAAAAGCCTTTGTACAGAAACCATCAATCAAACGAAAAGACACCCATGAACAGAAGAAGATATTTGCAAAACCTGCATCCAGTGAGGGGTTAAGAACTTACCCAACTTAATGTTAAAAGAAACAAACAACCTGATTGGAGCACCTGGGTGGTTCAGTCGGTTAAACCTCCAACTCTTGATTTCACCTCAGGTCATGCATGATCTCATGGGTCATGAAACTGAGCCCCGAGTCAGGCTACATGCTTAGCAGCGGTTCTGCTTGAAGATTCTCTCCCTTTGCCTTTCCCCCTACTCACGTGCACGCTTTCCCTTTCTCTCTAAAATAAATAAATCTTTTTTTTAAATTTTTTTTTATTTATTTATGATAGAGAGAGAGAGAGAGAGGCAGAGACATAGGCAGAGGGAGAAGCAGGCTCCATGCACCGGGAGCCCGACGTGGGATTCGATCCCGGGTCTCCAGGATCACGCCCTGGGCCAAAGGCAGGCGCCAAACCACTGTGCCACCCAGGGATCCCTAAAATAAATAAATCTTAAAAAAAAAAAAAACTGATTAAAAAAGTGGGCAGAGGACTTGTATAGACATTATTCCAAAGAAGGCATACAGATGGCCAACAAACACATGAAAGGGTGTTCATCATCACTTACTAAAAGCAAATCAAAACTACAAAGAGGTATCAACCTCATACCTGTCAGAATGGCTAGAATCAAAACTCAAGAAGCAAGTATTGGTGAGGATGTGGAGAAAAAAGAACCCACATGCACTCTTGGTAGGAATACAAACCTTTACAGCCACTCTGGAAAATAGTGTGGAGTTTCCTCAAAAAGTTAAAAATGGAACTACCCTATGATCCAGCAATCACACTACTGTGTGTTTTACCCAAATAACACAAAAACACTAATTCAAAGGGATACACACAAGTATACCCTATTTTATAGCAGCATTATTTACAGTAATCAAGATAAGATATGGAAGCAGCTTAAGTGTTCATTGATTGATGAATGGATAAAGAAGATGTAATATGTGTTTACATGTGCGTGCGCACACACACACACACACACACACACACAGGAATGTTAACCATAAAGAAGAATGAAATTTTGCCATTTGCAACAACATAGATGGAGCTGGAGAGTATAATGCTAAGTGAAATAAGTCAGTCAGAGAAAGACAAATACCTTATGATTTCACTCATATGTAGAATTTTAAAAACAAAACAAGCTAACAGTGGGGAAAAAAGAAACAAATCAATAAACAGACTCTCAACTAGGGAGAACAAATTGGTGGTTACCAGAGGGGAGATGGATGGGAGGATAGGTGGAATAGGTGTTAGGGATTAAGGAGTACACTTGTCATGAGCACTGAATGATTAAAATAAAAACTTTAAAAAAAATAAAAAAAAATCATTGCTTCAAGCAAACCAAACAAATGAGACACTACCTCACACTTGTCAGATTAGCTATTAGTAAAAACACAAAAAACCCACAAATATTAATGAGGAAGTAGAGAGAAGGGAACGCTCATACACTATTGGTGGAAAAGTAAATTGGTACAACCACTATGGAAAACAGTAGGGAAGTTCCTCAAAAAAATTAAAAATAGAAATACCATACAATCTAGCAATCCTGCTTCTGGGTATCTGTCCAAAGATATATGCACCTCTATGTTCACTGCAGCAGCATTTGCATTCACCAAGGAATGGAAGCAACTTAACTGTCCGCTGATAGATAAATTGATACAGAGGATATGATGTGATATACAGACTTAGAAATATTACTCAGCCATAAAAAAAAATGAAGTCTTGCCATTTGCAACAACATGGATGGACCTAGGGGTTGTTATGCTAAGTGAAATAAATGAGAGAAAGAGAAATACTGTGTGATTTCACTTATATATGGAATCTGAAAAGCAAAAATAAATGAACAAACAATATAGAAACAGACTCAGATACAGAAGTCAGTAACCAGAATAGGGAGGCTCTGAGGGGCAGTTGAAATAGGTAAAGGGGTTTAAGAGGTACAAACTTCCAGTTATAAATAAGGCATAAGGCATGGGAATATTAAGGTACAACATAAGGCATAAAGTCAATTATAAAGTTATAACAACTTTGTATGGTGGCAGATGATAACTAGAGTTATTGTGGTATCATGCTGTAATGTATAAACATATCAAGTCACTATAATATATGCCTGAATAAAATTATAAAGTTTGAGCCAAATTTGTATCATTTTTCACTATTGGCAAAGATTTTACAGGTTTACATAATTTTTAACCTATTGGCAAAGATTTTAAAGCAATAGCCAGTGTTGCTAAGGTTTGGAGAAACAGGCGTCCTACACATGTTTTTGATAGGAATAAAAATAGGTGCAGTTTTTAGAGTCATTTTAGCAATATTTGCCAAAACTTAAATTGCACACATTCTTTGATGTAGCAATTCTTTTTTAGGAATTTATCCTACAGACAAAATAGGAAAATCAGATTTTACTTTCTTTTTTAAGACCTCTTATTTTAATGGCTTAATTTTACAGTTAAAGTCCATATTCCTAAGTTTCTAAGACATTTAGGTGATCTGACTCCTGCCTGCTTCTTATCCATGGTGCTCTTTTGCATTTCCTAAATATACCAGTCTCATTCCTGTCAAGAGCCTTTGTACTGCTGTTACCCAAGAACACTTCTTCAGATTTTCTTAGGGCTTCTTATCTTTCAAATACCAGCTCAAAAGTCATCTTCTTTTACACATCTTCACTGATCAGTCTTGATTGTTTTCACAGCATTTTTCACTATCTGAAATTACCATAAATATGTGTAGTACTAGCTTATTGTCTGTCTCACCAAATTACGATGCAAGTTCCATGAGAATAAGATGCTTGTCTGTTTTACTGCTATTCCTAGTACTTAGAATGGCACATGGCAGGTAACGACTTCAAGCTCAATTACAAAGCTGTAATCTAGACAGCATGGTACTGGCACAAAAATAGGCACATAGATCAGTGGAACAGAATAGAGAACCCAGAAATGGGCCCTCAACTCTATGGTCAACTAATCTTTGACAAGGCAGGAAAAAATAACCAATGGAAAAAAGACAGTGTCTTCAACAAATGGTATTGGGAAAAGTGGACAGCCACATGCAAAATGAAGCTGGACCGTTTCCTCACACCATATACGAAAATAAACTCAAAATGGATGAAGGACCTAAATGTGAGACAGAAATCCTTCAAAATCCTAGAGGAGACAGGCAGCAACCTTCACGACCTCGACCCCAGCAACTTCTCACTAGACCTGTCCCCAAAGGTAAGGTAAACAATGGCAAAAATGAACTATTGGGGTTCAAATGAACTATTTTCAAATGAACTATATTGAAATGAACTATTGGGGAACTACTTCATCAAGATAGAAAGCTTTTGCACAGCAAAAGAAACAGTCAACCAAAAGATAGTCGACAAAATGGGAGAAAATATTTGCAAATGACATATCAGATGAAGAGCTAGTATCCAGAATCTCTAAAGAACTTGTCAAACTCAACTTCCAAAGAACAAACAATCCAATCAAGAAATGGGCAGAAGACATGAAAAAATGCTTCACGTCGCTGGGCATCAGGGAAATAGAAATCAAAACCACAATGAGATACCCTCCCCACACCAGTCAGAATGGCTAAAAATAACAAGTCAAGAAATGACAAATGTTGGCGGGGATGCAGAGAAAGAGGAACTCTCATATATTGTTAGTGGGAATGCAAGCAGGTAGCCACTCTGGAGAACAGTATGGAGCCTCTTCAAAAAGTTGAAAATAGAGCTACCGTACAACTCTGCAATTGCATTACTGGGTATTTATCCCAAGGGTATAAATGTAGTGAATCAAAGGGGCACCTGCACCCCAATGTTTATAGCAGCAATGTTCACAATAGCCAGACTATGGAAAGAGCCCAGATGTCCATAGACAGGTGAATGGATAAAGAAAAGATGGTGTGTATGTGTACACACACACACACACACACACAATGGAATACTACTCAGCCATCTAAAAGAATGAAGTCTTGGTATTTGCAACACATGGGTAAATATGCTAAGTGAAATAATCAGAGAAATACAACTATATGATCTTGCTCATATGTGGAATTTAAGAAACAACAGAATCATAGAGGAAGAGGGAAAAATAACAAAATCAGAGAGGGAGACAAATAAAAAGAGACTTGATTCTAGGAAACAAACTAGAGGGTTGCTGGAGGGGAGAATAGTGGGAAGCTGGGGTAACTGGATGATGGGCATTAAGGAGGGCATGTGATGTAATGATCATTGGGTGTTACATAAAACTGATGCATCACTAACCTCTACCTCTGAAACCAATAATATATGTTAATTAATTGAATTTAAATTTAAAAATAAAAATAATAAAATGTAAGTTTTGAGAACTGAAACGTAAGATTCTTTTTAATTGCAAGGAAATTTCATCCTGACAAATTTTAACTTAACATAGGATATATTTCTGTTTGCTTTTAATACCTGATAACTATTTCTTTAAAAATCTTTTATTCTGTGTTTGTCAGAAATGACACTTGAAACCTCTCTTTTTAAGATGTCAGTTCAGCAAATATTTGTGGATTGTCTGCTAAGTGTAAGAGTACTTTGCTAGATATCCTTTTTTGTTTGCTGGAACAGATAAATAGAATTTAGTCATCTCTTCTAGAGACTAATATCTAGTTCAGGGCACAGATACCCGAACAAAAAAGGCACAAAATATGAATCAATGAAGAGGGAAACAAAAACCAATTAAAAAGCTACAGAGACCCTTTTGGAAGAACTGTGATTTGAGCTCAGACATAAAGATAAGCAGAGTGTTAGGGGAGAGAAGCTTTGTTGACAATGGTTCTTAAGATGCTGACATCATTTATGCTGCTTATTAGTCTATAGTAGTTCTCCATTGTCCATGATAAATAGTTTGTTGATCAGAAACTAAAAGTCACTCTTCAGTAATAGCTTGAGTTCTCAGCTGTGAGAATTAGATTAATTTTGAAGGAGGGTCAAAAACATTCCTTAAGTTTTATCTGAGAGACACATTATAATCCACAGAGGTTTTGCATTTCATATACTAGGAAAACTGTAAGTACTAAAATTTATCTATGTCTTCTTTCAGAAAACATTTATTGGGTGCTTGTTATCATATAACAAGCTGCTGCATGCTGGAGATTTTAAATGTATACAACATTGCCACTACCAAGGAACTCTGTTTCTCCCATTATAGTTTGAGAGTTCCTAGGATATTTTATATTTCTGAAAATGAAGATATCTTTTAGTACTCCATACCATGTGATCTTGACAGGATGATCATAAAAAAACAATCATACCCTGTGTTCTTTTATAAGAAATATAAACCTGGGATCCCTGGGTGGCGCAGCAGTTTGGCGCCTGCCTTTGGCCCGGGGCGCAATCCTGGAGACCCGGGATCAAGTCCCACGTCGGGCTCCCGGTGCATGGGGCCTGCTTCTCCCTCTGCCTGTGTCTCTGCCTCTCTCTCTCTCTCTCTCTCTGTGACTATCATAAATAAATTAAAAAAAAAAGAAAAGAAATATAAACCTATGTAATTATACTATTGGTACAACTAACTCTTAAAAATTTTTATCAGCCACCAGTAATCATGCTTCAGATGTCATAAACGTTATGGTCTATGATATCATATTGTGGAATAAATTGTAATAGAGGCAGTGGAATGGAGTGACTGAGGAAACAATGGAGCTGGAGTGTCTGAGTTTGAATCCCGGTTCTTTTAATTACCAGCAGGGTAATGTTGGACAAGTTACTTAAGCTTACTGTGCTCTTGGGATAATAGTAATACTTCTTAGGCTTATAAATGGATTAAATGAGTTGATAAATGTAAAAGTCCTTAAAATTCTGCTGGGCATGTGATAAGCATTATATAACGATGTTACCTATGATGGAGATGATGATAATATTGGAGCAACAAGCAATTACATTTAACAAGTTAAAAAGCTTCATATTAAACCAGTATATATTAAAACTTTTATGTATTCCTAAGTTTGATGCAAAACTTTGATCAGAAGAATAATTGTATAATTATCTTATAATTAAATATATTGTTGACTCTTGAACAATGTGGAGGTTAAGGGACACTAACATCCACATTATCACTTTTGAATCTTCAAAGATTTAACTGCTAATAGTTCACTGTTGACTAGAAGCCTTACTAATAACACAGTCAGTTTACACATATTTTGTATGTTATTGGTATTATATATCATGTTCTTAAAATAAAGAAAAACAAGTGTTATTAAGAAAATCATAAGAAAGAGGAAATACATTTTTAGCATTATACTGCGTCCAAAAAAAATGTGTAAGTGGACCCTCACAGTTTAAACCTGTGTTCCTCAAGAGTCAACTGTACTTCAGTAAAGAAAAAAGTGTTTTTGCAGAAAGTTTTAAAAATAAAAAGAAAATGGATTTGTAATCCAAATACCCTGGGTTTACCATCTGACATGCCAGTTCAGATCTTTTCATATGCAAATCCCCTCTGCCCCAAAATGTGATCATACTGGAATACTTTTATCATTTATTTATCATTTACATTCCTTTCCCTGCCATAGATACTCTTTAACAATTTCATTTTTAATGACTGCATAGTTATCCTTTATATTGTTGTAATAAATTTTGTTTAACAGGTTTACTATTGTTGGAAATTTAACCTGTTTCCTTTTTTTGTCTTCGTAATCAGTGAAGCAGTATACATCATCATAAGTATGTTACTACATTATCTCCCTTACTGTTTTCTTAATACAAATCCCCAGGAGTAGAGTTGTAAGGGACAAACGCTTTGAAGAATTCTCTTGTCTAAAATTGCCCTTCCCACTGAGGGGGGCACTTGATGGGATGAGCACTGGGTGTTATGCTATACGTTAACAAATTGAACTCCAATAAAAATAAAATAATAAAATATAAAATAAAATAAAATAAAAAATAAAATATAAAATAAAATAAAATAAAATAAAATAAAATAAAATAAAATAAAATAAATAATAAAATAAAATTGCCCTTCCCAAAGCTTGTACCACCTTACACAGTATTGGTATGAGAGTACTGATTCCTTATACCCTTACTGATGCTGAATTTTCTACTTAAAAGTTGCCTTTGCCATTTTGAGGGGTAGAAATGATACCTGGTTTTAATTTGTATGCCAGGTTATTTTTATTTTCTATTTTTTTTAACTAAGAGAATCATGATTTTCTTACACATTAATTAAATACGTAAGCATAGTCAACTCATCTCAGAATCCAGTTTAGGATTAACTTTCAGTGCAAGTTTTTATCTTGTCAAACCTGTGAACAGATGTATAGTCATTTCTTTAATACCAAAGCCTCTGTCTTCTTAAATGATACTAAAAGCTTGTCTTTTTTTTTTTAAGTGAAACTTTAGTATGAGATTGTGGCTTGTCTTTTGATGTCCTTTTCCTCTCTGTCTTTAGGACAAGCCATATTCAGAATCAGAGGCTATTTCTTACTCATTTTTTTCCCTTACATGGGCATTTAATATTTTGGATGGATGGATCGAAGGACAAACAACTGAACAAACATTTAGAAGCTACCAGAAAAGTGACCTTTGGAAAGCCATGTAAAGGCAACATATTTTGATCCAAGATAGGAGAACTAGTTCCTGGTCCCACAGTGATTCTTCCATTCACTTGTTTTATGACCTTTGCAAGGCATAATCTCCCTATGACTCCGTTTACAAATGTCTTTAAATGTTTTTTCTGCCCTCTCAACTATTTTTATCTTTAGTCCTTTTCATGTCATGCATAAATTATTGAACATTCTTCCTCACTGCCAGCCTGACTGTTCCCTTTCAGTTTGTTCATTGTACTGATATCCAGCAGTACATATATCATTACTCTTTTTGGTAGTTTTTAACAGCTCCCTTTGGTGTACAGGATAAATATAACCCTCTTAGCTTTACATGTTCCCACCTCTCAGCCTTTGTTCATAGTATTTTCTTACCTACTGATTCACCAGCTTCTTCCTTTCCTTTTATTTAAACCCTTTTCTTAACTAAAAACTGGGTTTCATTTCCTCCTATTCGTGAAGCTTTCTCTTACCACCATATATCCCCATTGGTCTTCCCTCTCTCTGTCCCCAACTCCCTGTGACACTTGCTAAATGTACATTGATTTTCAACATAAGTCTGAGGGAGCCTGGGGATTTGTAGCAGTGTTTCAGGCACACTGAAGGTACAAGGGAAAAAGCAAAGGCTCCATTCCCTCCTCCACTCTGCTTTTTCTGTTGTATATGTTGAAATTTTATTTAACGCTTCCTTTGAAAATTTTCTCCTTTGGGCAATATCATTTTTTATTCCTAACTTTATTCATATTTTTTCTGCCTAAATACAGGATATTGTGAGACTAAATGAGATAAAGATGGTTTGAATAATCCTTTCAAATTAAGTAAATGTTACTTCCTTTATGGTCTTATTTTGAACTGAGAAGTTGTTGGAAGCTAAGACTTTTTCCACATTTAAAATTTTCATTCAACAATCAAGCAGTTACTAAGCACTAAAAATATATTAACAGACTAGTAGAAATAAAAAGACACAAATTTGTATTACAAGAGAGGTATGATTCCAAGTAGAACAAAGAAGACACATATAAGCTGTGTTTTGGTGAGTCACCTGGTGCTTTACTTCTAAGTGGTACCTTAATTGGTAGACATTCCAAAGTAAACAAGGCAGAAAAGAACCTTCTTAGGTAAAGAGAATAGAATATAAAAGACTCAAAGCCATGAAACAAGATAATGGGAACTACTAATCAGTAGAGGCTGAACATAGGAGTTGCTCATGAAATTGAGAGAGACCAGTGTTACCCAATATGATGCCTAATGGCCACACATAGCTACTTAAATTTAAATTTGAAGTGCAATTATTTAGTCATACTAGCCATATTTCAAGAGTATATTAGGTATATATATGCTAGTGTCCACTATATTGGACGGCATAGCTATAGAACATTTCCATCATCACAGAAAGTTCTTTTTTTTTTTTAATTTTATTTATTTATTCATGAGACACACACACACACACACACACACAGGCAGAGACATTGGCAGAGGGAGAAGCAGGCTCCATGCAGGGAGCCCAATGTGGGACTCGATCCTGGGACTCCAGGATCACGCCCTGGGCCGAAGGCAGACGCTAAACCACTGAGCCACCCAGGCATCCCCCCTCACAGAAAGTTCTATTGGACACTGACGAGCTAGATCATAGAGAACCTTATGCACTTAATTAAGTTGTTAGACTTTTATAGATAGTTGTGAGCCTCTGAAGAGTCTTAAAGCAGGGGAGGATGAGATCTATACTTCAAAGATTTTCAAATTTCCACATACCTGATATCATGTGCTTAGTGGTTTTAGAATCAAAAATTTCTATCTAGCACATAGCTTTTGCTGACAAAGTATAATTAGAAGTGAGTTAGGTATCCTGGGCCCTTGTATTTATTTCAGTGGAGAGTGAAATACAGAAAGGATTTAAATACCCTTTTAAGACTTCTGGCTCTGATAGAGAACCCTTTTTTTTTTTAAAATTTTTATTTATTTATGATAGACACAGAGAGAGAGAGAGGGGGGGGGGCACAGAGACAAGCAGGCTCCATGTACCAGGAGCCAGACGTGGGATTCGATCCCGGGTCTCCAGGATCACTCCCTGGGCCAAAGGCAGGCGCCAAACCGCTGCGCCACCCAGGGATCCCTGATAGAGAACTCTTGAAAACCATTGCTATTCTTTATATTAGCTGAAAAAAATGTTTCTTTACCTTTTTTCTTTTTTACTGAAGTTACTGGATGATAAATGTTAGTGATAACGTTATGTGATAAAAATTTTCAAAAACTATTACTCAGGATATTTGTATCCTTATTTTGTTTTTTTTTTTTTTATTTTTTTTTTAAATTTTTTTTTTATTTTATTTATTTATGATAGTCACAGAGAGAGAGAGAGGCAGAGACACAGGCAGAGGGAGAAGCAGGCTCCCTGCACCGGGAGCCTGATGTGGGATTCGATCCCGGGTCTCCAGGATCGTGCCCTGGGCCAAAGGCAGGCGCCAAACCACTGCGCCACCCAGGGATCCCTGTATCCTTATTTTGTTATAGGATTTGCCATTATGTTTTGAAAGCTAAGACAAATAACTGCCGTGACTTGATACTAACTTAACTAAATCAGGATGTTAAATAGAATTGTCATAGATTTATTAATCACGGTAATTTAATTAGATTTACTAACAAAATAAAAATGTAGCTTTTAATAATATGAATTAAATTTTCATGCATATTTGCTAATTTGGGCCTTTTCTTACAGTTAACCCAGTATCCACACCAGTTGTACTTCCCACACCAGCTCTTTCTCCAAGCTTAATAGCTGATCTTGAAGGTTTAAACTTGTCAACTTCTTCATCAGTCATCAGTGTAAGTAATTTTCAAAATAATACTAGCTCCGTTTTCATGTGATACTATTGCATCTTTCTTATTAAAGTGCAAATAATCAAAGTGGATTCTTAGTCTTGAAGAGTGTCTCCTCTGAACAAGTTCAATTTAGGTCTGAGCTTTTAATTTTATAAATACTTTTAAAATTTGCTCTACCCAAACCATTATCCTCATAATTGACTTCTGCTTGTTATTCACATTTAATTATCATGTGTACATTTTTCTCTGGCACTCTTACATATGTATAACATACAAGCATTCTTTGCCACATTGAGTTTGTTTATATACATAAATTCTGCCATGAAGAATTATTGTCTATGTTAACAGACTTATATTCCCACATTCTATTTCTATTACACTGTTCTTTTACCAGAGGCAACTAAAAGTACCTGACATTTTCGTTTTAAAATTCAAGATTATGTTTCTCTTTGAATTATCTTTATATGTTTATTTACATGCACTAGTATCTCTAAAAAAATTTTTTAATGCTACATATGGGGTATGGCTTTAAGTGAGGCAAGAGACTGGCCTATCTCAAAATAATGCCAAAACCATCGGCCTGTCCTAGTATCTGAAACTGCAATAACTTTTTCTGTGTTAGCGTATTATATCTACTAACCTTTCACTCTAAATCAGGCATGCTGCCTGAGATGTATAATCTGTTGATATGCTTGACCTCCTGTTAATTTGTTGTCAGAAACCTGACAAAGTAAGAGATAAAATGATAAGTTCTGATGGGAACATAGGTAGGTAGCTTGAATAGATCTGGTTAATCACTGGTTCCTGTGGCTGGCAGGGTACTGCAGGGTACGTAATTGGGGATCTGAGCTGAGGAGCATAGAGCTGATTCTGCCACAAGTGAGAAAGAGGAGTACCTAATCCTTGTACATTGTTACAGAAACTTTCCCATCAAAGCAAATGTGATTATCAGGACCATTTGGTTCAGAAATCACAAGTGAATACTATTAAGCTGAGCATGTTGTTTTAAGTTGTAGAATGGTGTGATCTCTAACTGCTGAGAAATGAGTAAGAACGATATCTGGTTTTAGTTTGATATTCTTCTTGCTAACAGGAAAAGGCACATTGAAAAAGATGGGGAGAAAGCAGTGAAAAGAAGCAGTTAAATCTTTCATATTTAAGTAATAAATATTTCTTGAGCATTTGGGTAGGCTGTAAAGAGAAAGTAGTAGTCAAAAAAATCTATAGTGAAGCAGTTAGTCCTTAGGGGAAAGGAGGGACCTAAAACCTTGGGAGGCAGTGAGATGATGGATAAATAACTTGAGCTTTGGTATCAGATGACCAGGGTACAGACCTCTGCTTAGCCACTTACTAGCTATGTGGTTGGGCAAGTTGGTGTGTAACTTTTCTGCACCTCACTTTCCTCTGAAGATAATATATACCCTATAGGATTGGTATGACTTTAATGAGATCATAAATATATAGCTCTTAGAACAGTGACTGGCACATTGTCATTACTCAGTAAATAATAACTAATATTTTTAAAAGTGATGTGATAATGGACCCTATGTAGACTCTCATACTTTATTAACTGTAAGAAGAACACGGTTGAGATTAGGAAAGTTTGCAATAAAGTTTCATTCATCACAAAGTAATTGAAGGACTCACCCTTTTATACTAAGAAAAATATTTATTGGGGTGGTCTTTTCAAAGGAAAGGAAAAGCACTCCATCCAAAGAGTGTACCAAAAAAGGACTGCCAAAATGGGTAGAGGAGATTGGGGATACGGGCTTCTAGTTATGAAATAAGTAAGTCACGGGAATAAAAGGTATAGCTTAGGGAATACAGTTAGTGATATTGTAATAGTTTTGTATGGTGACAGGTGGTAGCTACACTTCTGGTGAGCATAGCATAATATAGAGCAAAGCTGAACCATTTTGTTGTATACCTGAAAGTATAATTGTGTGTAAACTATACTCACAAAAAAAAAAAAAAAAAAGACTGTCAAGTTCAGCTGAATAAAAAGCAGGATCTCAGACCTCATCACCAAAAGCTAACAAAATAAACAAATAGTAGTAATAAGAATGGCAACCAGAAGTTCACCAGCAACAATCAAATAAGGAAAGGGATAGAACTTGAACAAAGAGAAAGGTAGAACTTCAAAAAGTGGAGCCTATTGAAATAATATATTTTTTAAAGATTTATTTATTTATTCATCAGAGACAAAGGGAGAGAGAAGCAGAAACATAGGCAGAGGGAGAAGCAGGCTCCGTGAGGGGAGCCCGATGCGGGACTCAATCCCGGATCCTGGGATCACACCCTGAGCTGAAGGCATATGTTTTACTGCTGAGCCACCCAGGCATCCTGAAATAACCAGAATGTTTTGATGCAGAACGGCATGGTTCCTAATCTCAACTCCAGCCCACAAAACAGTACTTTGAAAAGATTAATGAAGCTAATTGCCAGTTTTTCATTATGTATATGAATTTAGAAAGAAATGGACTAAAGATATCAAAAGAAAATGCAAGAATTACAACGCTCATATGATGGTATGGGACGTCTACAAATATGGGAGCCTTTTGGATCCAAAAATGAAATTCATAGATAAGAGTACATCCATAATTTTAAAATCAACATGTTTCCCTTAGTGAATAAAAGGAAAGAAATAATTTTCAATAAGGTAATAGTTATATTGCTATATAAATACTTGTCCATGATTACACTAGAAATGTACTGAAGTAGTTAAATAATGCTGGCACTAATATGTATGTAGAACCACCATGAGTGTGTCAACTATAAATGCAGACTAATATAGGTGTATTAGCAACTCAAATAGTTTGGGTTGTGGTGTTGCCATCAGTAACATAATTTTCCAAAACATTGAAGTTTCTAGTAGTTGTATTCCAAGTTTATATGACTTTCTAGTCCTTAGATGATTTTCATTTGTTTCAGTGGGTTATTTAACCTTATTTTCCTTGTGTATTTGGTAGAATAGGGGTAGATTTTTTTTTTTGAAATTACCAAAATATTTGTAGTGAAACAGTTCCTTTTTCACACTAACTATTTTTCAAATGAAAAATTCACTATTTGTTCTTTTTAAATTATATATTCAGAACACAGAGATTCTTAAACATAATTCCCAACGAATATCATTATCATTATAAAGAAAGGCCTAGTTTTTCAAGCTGTATGAAAAACAAGATGTATAGGCACAGTATTTATTCCATTCTTAGTTGAAACTAATTGACAGTTGGCCAGATGGCTAAAAATGAAGAAACATTTCGTTTCCTGTAGCAGTATGTCAGTGAACATACTGTAAACTTTTTAGTGAATTAATGAATTTTTCTACTAGGTTATTGTTAGGCTAAGAGTTTCTAAATTGTTACACATGAAGCCCCAGGAACTCAGGCTCTGAATAATCCTCAGAATGTTACAGCTTCCAGAAGGGATGAAAAAAAAAGTGAGGTGGGAGAAAAGACAATATAAGAATAATTGTAAAATAAGAATAAATTGTTCACCTCTGGTTTTGGAAATGTTTGAGTGAAAATTGGTCTTTTCTGCTTTAAATACTCTTTCATATATTTGGGACACAAAACTATTAAAATGAATTCAACAGTTCAGGTTACCTCTGAAAACTTTTGATATATTTTTTCCTGATAAACATCAACATGAAATCTGGTCTCATTCTTTGCATTTTCATGTTTCTTTTCAAATTAGTTTTATAAGAAAATTTATTAATTTGCTTACTTAATATTAAGATTTTTATTTCTATAAGAAAATTTATTAATTTGCTTACTTAATATTAAGATTTTTATTTCTATTTATTTTATTTCTAAGATATTTATTTCTACTTAATATTTAGATTTTTATTTCTATTTTTATTTCCTCTACAGAGAAATGACTTCTGGGTTCAATCCCCCAATGCTATGAAACCCATAATGGAAGTATAATACCTGTGGTTCTTTAGCACCTAATCACAAGCCAGAAGGTTTCTATGGGAATATACTTTTTAAGAGTTCTAGTTTAAAATACCAAGAATTCATTTAGAAAGTCAGCACAACATTTAGGAAATGCATTGAATTTGGAACCCATATACTTGCTGTCTATCTGTTGTCTATCTATTGTCTATTGGCTGAGTTTGTTATTATCATCATGACTATGGGCAATTCATTGACTTGTGTAAACTCTAATTTTTGAATTTATAAAATGGAAATAATACTTTTCCTAAGCAATTATGTTTTCATGAAAAGTAAATGAAGTAATTAGCCTGAAAAAGTTTGAATTCTGTTCTATGGCTGTCATGTGGTATGAGAAGAGACAGATGAAGTTCTGGGAAACATCATGCTTTAAAGGCAACAAAGGAAAAGGCTAAGAAGATGAGTCAGTAAAGGAAGTGAATTATAGAACATGGTATCAGGAAACTCACAGATTAGGAAAGGAAACAGACAAATCATTTTATTGTAGTAAGTGCTACAATGGAGGTATAAATCTGCTTAGGTGCTACTGGTTGATCAAGATCTCTTAGAAAATAATTTTTTTTTTTCTTTAAGAAAAAAATTTCTATATCTGACCTTGGAACTGAATCTAGGAGAATAGTAAGAGTTTGTCTATGTGGCTAGAGTAGAACAAGAATGATATACTAACAGAGGAAATAGGGTATGCAAATGCTCGAGGTATGAACAGACTTGGAATATTAGAGAAACAGTAGTTCAATGTGGCTCAAGTATAGCACAAATAGGTTGGAATAACAAGTCTGATGTTGGAAAAATATGTTGGTGACATTACTGGCATGGGAAAATTGTAGTAATGACTCCTTTAACTTACTGCTTTCCAATCTTTTCATGTTATGGTACATACAGAAAAGTGATAATATTTGTAGTATGCTCTAGAGTGAACAGAGACTACTGCAGGAGGTGATAGGTACCCAGCCTAGGTGCTCCAACTACCACAGGCCCCACCTGGCCTTCCTGAGGGCTAATGGTGGGAGCAGCAGCACAACACAACTTCTAACCTATTGGTGGCACACTAGTGAAGAAGCACTGACTTAGCTGCTATAAAATAAGTGATTTGATCTTCAGGGATCACAATATCCAAGTGGAATTAACTTAGGAGGGTACAGGAAAATTCACTTAAAAAATGATCATTATAGAAAACAAGGCAATAGATTGAAGAATTATAACTAATTCCAGGAACAGTCCATGAAAGAAAAACTAGAATTGGAAAAAGAAAAGCCCTACTCGATACAATATGCTACTGGAAGTTATCCAAACTCCATGTTAAGGGCACAGTCCTGCCCACTGTTAAATTGGCCTGAGACTGTTGAGATCAACTGCAGGTTTAGGGATTTCCTAAAACTACCCTCAAGTTTGATAATTCACTGAAATACTCAAAGAACTCAGGAAAGCACTGTACTTAAGACTGCAGTCTTATTATAGCAATAGGATACAAATTAGAACCAACCAAAGGAAGAAAAAGATATTCTGGGTGGGTTTGAAATTCATAGCTTCCAGGTTACCCAACTGGCATCAAGGGTGGTATGCACAGAGCATCTGCTTAGCCTTAGTTGTTTGGGCTTGCTGTGAATCACTTTCTTGGCAGCAGCTATCAGGTATGGTCTATAAGGGCTTGCTGTGAATAATTAAAGACACTTCTATCACTCATGAATTTCCAAGGGTTTAGAAATTACCTCTCAAGAGCTACGACCAAGTCCAGATCTCTCTTTGAGTGACACTAAATTCCTTACTACGCATGTGCCAGTAAATATTTCATTCATTCAACAAGTATTTATTCAGGCCAGAATATAAGGCAGGTGCCAAAGGTACAGTGAACAAGTTGAGCTAGGTTTCTGCCCTCAGAGAGTTTATAATTGAGTAAATGATATAATGAAAAATGTCATCAAAGACATATAGTAATACAGGTGATTTATTGTATAACATTGTTTTGCCCATTTGGGAATTTCTGTAGATACAGGTTGTCATTTTTGTTATTATTTCTCTGATTTTATATTGGCTACGCTCTATGGTCCAACCTATCTCCCTCTGTGCTATTATAGCTGAAAATCTAATGAGAGTTACTTTTGACATTTAACAGACTTTAAAATTTAGATATCTAAACTACTTTTCCTTTCTAGCAAGTAGAAGGATAATTTTCACAGTCCGTGATGTTCACAATCTGCTTTCCTTGAATTGCTGCTGTGAAACATCACTTCCTCACTTAACAATGTTGAATAAAGCCTCATGATGCCTGGGAGAAGACAGTGGAAATAATAGCATTAAACTAAGGTTTGTGAGTGTTCTTACAAGTAGCCAGTCTGGAGTTTACTGTGACCTGCAGAAGAATGGCCTTAAGTTTGTTATTATGACTAAGAAGTCATCTAACTACAGTCCCCTCACCCACCCTTTAAGGGATTTTCAGACTGAAGGGTAGGAAGAAAGAATCCCATATCTAATGCACTTTATAATCAGGACAAGCAGAATAAGGCAAAGAAAAGGCATTTTTTAAAAATACATAAACCAAATTCACCATCTGAAGTTACATTTATCATTAGTTTTGTCAAGTTCCTTATGTAAGGAATATTAAAAAAAAAAAAAGGCTAGCAACTAGGCTTGCAGCTTTTGCTATTGACAGAGATTGGCAACTAATGAAGCTATAACTGTCCATGATTAGGGCTGAGGTCCTGACCCTGTTTGTGTTAGAGGAACTTAATTGGAAAATAGAGAAGAGTGACTGTCAGACCTGCTTTTGGTGTACAGGTTACTCTATCAGTTTTAAAAACAATATGAAGAAAAAAGAAACCGTAATTCATGAAGCAGAATCTGATTTACTCAGTATGAAATTTACTAAACAGAATTGGGAATTATTAGGATAATTGCATACTGTAAGGATGACAGTTATAATTGAAGTTGATTTCTGTTTCTCTTAAGTGGACTTTTATTTTAAGTAGATCTCTCTCTCTTTTTAATTAATGCTAGCTAGGCTAAGGCATTTTGGTTTTGTTTCCCAGTCAACTTGTCTTGTTTATCCAGAAGAAAGCAAGAGCTTTCTTCTTGTTGTCTGCAAGGACACAGTGCTTTGAGGGAGGGAATCTATATTGATACAAGCATTTACTAAGTCGTGTGCAAGACATTTCATGAATATGTGGTTTCTTACCCAAAACAAATAATATATCTGTGATAAAGTTTGTTTTCTAATATGATGGAAGAATTATCTTTTAAAAAACATCTGTTTTTTACATTTTAAACACTTATGGTATATTCAAGCCCCAGGCTAAAAGATGAGTCCAGTTAAGACCAAATTCCTTTGAAGAGGAAATTATAAGTCAAAATTAAAAATAATTTTGTCATTTTAAATTTGGGAAAAATCCTTTATTTGTTCTGATGAAAATGTCAGTAATCATGGAACTGTGGTAAAAATAATGAAAAATCATTGGCCTGGGTCTGCTTAAATTGAAAACATTTTTTAATTAAAATTTGACAGTATTTTGTGCTTCCATTGCCTAGCCATGTCCCATCTTACTCTTTCATTCAATTCTCCTCTGGGTATGAGTTGCTTTAATTTTTAAATTAAACTTTAAAGGTGTGTCATACTATTGCTTCATCTTTTTATTTCTGCACTACTTCAGAGGTCTTATAGTTAATACCAGACCATTATTATCTCTCCCTTTCCTACATTATTAAAAGGAGCTGCTTTTTTTTATATATAAATTTAATTTTTATTGGTGTTCAATTTGCCAACATATAGAATAACATCCAGTGCTTATCCCATCAAGTGCCCCCCTCAGTGCCCGTCACCCAGTCACCCCCCACCCCCGCCCACCTCCCCTTCCATCACCTCTAGTTCATTTCCCAGAGTTAGGAGTGTCTCATGTTCTGTCTCCCTTTCTGATATTTCCCACTCATTTTTTTCTCCTTTCCCCTTTATTGCCTTTCACTATTAAAAAAAAATTATTGTTAATTTTAGTTGCAGGATTTTTATTTGAAAATATTTTTTATTTGGCTTAAGTAAATGTATGCCAATCTAAGTCCTGACTGGTGGATAATACTTATAATGTTTTGTTGATATTGTAATAAAATTATCTACAATACAAAATCCATTATATCAGATGCTAATTAATCAGATGAACTAGTAATGATTGCGTGTTACATATTCTTTCCCAAAGAAAGCAGGTCACCCAGCAAAATATAGAAAATATGTATATAAATCGACAAGAAATTGAGGGATCAAAGAGGTAATAATAAAGAAAGCCTTGGGCCTTTCTTTTCCTCTTCTTTCTACTTTTTGATAAGTAGTTCCTTTCATTTGCTACGGGTTCACTCTTTTCAGAGCTGAAATGGTTCCCTAAGCATGTACTGACTTTTTTCCCAAGATTATGGGTTCTAGCTTCTATTTATTATAATCAAATGTACTGTAGTAGTAAATAAAGGTTTTTAAAATATTCAATTAAAAAAGATTGACTCTTTTCTGGCAGTTTTATTTTACACATCCAGAGTTGATTGAACTTTGTGTTACTGTCAACTGCTAGGTTTCAAACTTTGTTGCTTGTGTTGAATTTGTGCTATTTGCATTGAAATATACTTTTTTAAGCTTTAAGGTATCTTAGATTATTATACATTAGCCAGTTTATTAATTATTATTTAACCATACATCAGCCAAGTTAACTTCTGTTATCTTTGTTCCTCTTTTAAAAAACTTGTCAAAAATTTTATGAACATAAGATAAAGCATGGTATGGAAAATTTATATAAATAGTATTAAATCTTTTAACATGAGAAACCTGAATGAAACATGGAAAGTATTATTGTGATGCTTAAATAAACTTTGTTGCTCTTCAGAGGAGAAGAAAATGAATTAAACTATAGGGCACATGCCCAACTAATGTTAAAAAATTAATTTATTACCAGAGAGAGGAGAGCGTGGGGTAAAAATAGATAAGTACAGTATATGACCCTAATATCAAAGAAAAGTAAAAGCCACTTATCTTAGAATATATCAGACACACTATTATTCAAATCATTCAGGAATGTAATTACAGACAGCTTTTATAGACCTATCATTAAGGGTTATTTCTTTAAATTTGCAGCTGTTCCACATTACTGAATATATAAATATCTCCTCCAAATGTTAAATTAATACCAATGATATATTTTACAATTCTGTATGCACACACATGCAAACAAAATATCAGTAAGTTTTCCTTTAAAATTAATAATTTAGATTAAGAGAGATACCAAGTTTTATCTTTTTGAATCCTTACTCAAGCAGACCAACTTTGAAGAGACATGTATGATAGTTAAGGAAATGTAAACACTGTATTTTACATGAAATTAAAGGAAATTATTCTTTAATGTAGTAATAGTATTGACGTTTTCTTTAGAGTCTTTATCTGTTAGGTATACTAACCAAACTATTTCTTGAGAATTAGATTATATCTGGAATTTGCTTTTTATTTTTTCTATTTTTTATTTTTTTAAAGATTTTATTTATTTATTCATTAGAGGCAGAGAGAAGCAGAGACACAGGCAGAGGGAGAAGCAGGCTCTAGGAAGGGAGCCCGACGTGGGACTCGATCCCAGGTCTCCAGGATCATGCCTCGGGCTGAAGGCGGCGCTAAACCGCCAAGCCACCAGGGCTGCTCTGGAATTTGCTTTTTAAATAATGCAGAATAGTTTGGGCAGATGTTGAAAAAATTTTAAAGCTACTTATGGTAACTAGCTGTTCATTATATTTCTCTTTACTTTTGTGTACATTTGAAAGTTTTCATAACAAATTTTTATTTTTTTAATCTTTCTATTTATTTTTTTAAGATTTTATTTATTTATTCATAGAGACAGAGAGAGAGAGGCAGAGACACAGGCAGAGGGAGAAGCAGGCACCATGCAGGGAGCCTGACGTGGGACTCGATCCCGGGTCTCCAGGATCACACCCTGGGCTGCAGGCAGCGCTAAACTGCTGTGCCACCTGGGCTGCCCCTCATGACAAATTTTTAATACATAATCTCAGAAACTCATTTCATATTTTCACTGAAGCAAAATCCATCCCTCGTAGAATATGTAACCTGGCAAAGTTATCTTGTAAATTTAAACTAGTGCATCAAAATTTGACTTCAGTTCAAGTTGTCATCTATGAAATTAGAAGACTGTGATAGGTTGTTTTTTAAGGTCCCTTCCAGTATTAAATCTCTTGAAGTCTGTGGGAAATTAAGTAGAGAGATGCCAGTGACTTTAGTAAGATCCGTGTCAGCATAGGGAAAAGGTGCCTTATCTGGTGCCTTATCTTTTATATTAGAAACATATTGTAGATCTAATAAGACTTAGTTTCTGAGTCACTAGAAGATAGGACAGGGCCTATTTATTGGCCTTTCTAGTCCCAGTGCTTGATATA